>NC_040083.1:64980383-65614910 GCF_003369695.1 Bos indicus x Bos taurus | reverse complement strand
AGGAACCTAGAATATACAATGGGGAAAGACAGTCTTTTTAATAAATTGTGCTGGAGAGACTGGACGACCACATGTAAACAAATGAAGCTGGGCTACTATCTTCCACCATACACAGAAATTAACTCAAAACGGATTAAAAACTTGAATGCAAACCATGAAACCATAAAACTACCAGAAGAAAACATAGAAAAAAAAATACTTCTTCTGGGTCTTGACAATGATATTTTCAATATGACAACTAAAGCACAAGAAACAAAGTGAAAAACAAGTGAGTCTATATCAAATGAAAAGCTTCTGAGCAGCAAAGGAAATAGTAAGCTATAAGAAAAGGCAACCTATGGAATGGAGAAAAGATATTTGCAAACCACACATCTGACTAATAATTAATATCCAAAATATATAAGGAACTCATACAACTTAATAGCAGAAAAATCAAATAATCCAATTGAAAAATGAACAGAGGAGAAGCTAAAGGCAAAGGAGAAAAGGAAAGATTTACCTATTTGAATGCAGAGTTCCAAAGAATAGCAAGGAGAGATAAGGAAGTTTTCCTCAGTGATCAATAAAAAGAAATAGAGGAAAACAATAGAATGGGAAAGACTAGAGATCACTTCAAGAAAATTAAAGATACCAAGGGAACATTTCATGCAAGTTCAGTTCAGCTCAGCTGATCAGTCATGTCCAACTCTTTGCGACCCCATGAACCACAGAATGCCAGGCCTCCCTGTCCATCAACAACTCCCACAGTTTACCCATACTCATGTCCGTTGAGTCGGTGATGCCATCACACCATCTCATCCTCTGTTGTCCTCTTCCCCTCCTGCCTTCAATCTTTCCCAATATCAGGGTCTTTTCAAAGGAGTCAACTCTTTGCATCAGGTAGCCAAAATATTGGAGTTTCAGATTCAACATCAGTCCTTCCAATGAAAACCCAGGACTGATTTCCTTTAAGATGGACTGGTTGGATCTCCTTGCAGTCTAAGGGATTCTCAAGAGTCTTCTCCAACACCACAGTTCAAAAGCATCAATTCTTCAGTGCTCAGCTTTCTTTATAGTCCAACTCTCACATACATACATGACTACTGGAAAAACCATAGCCTTGACTAGATGGGCCTTTGTTGAACAAAGTAATGTTTCTCCTTTTTAATATGCTATCTAGGTAGGTCATAACTTTCCTTCCAAGAGTAAACATCTTTTAATTTCATGGCTGCAGTCACCATCTGCAGTGATTTTGGAGCCCCAAAAATAAAGTCAGCCACTGTTTGCCCATCTATTTGCCATGAAGTGGTAGGACCTGATGCCATGATCTTAGTTTTCTGAATGTTGAGCTTTAAGCCAACTTTTAACTCTCCTCTTTCACTTTCATCAGAAGGCTCTTTAGTTCACTTTCTGCCATAAGGGTGGTATAATCTGCATATCTGAGGTTATTGATATTTCTCCAAGCAATCTTGATTCCAGCTTGTACTTCATCCAGCCCAGCATTTCTCATGATGTACTGTGCATAGAAGTTAAATAAGCAGGCTGACAATATACAGCCCTGACATATGCCTTTTCCTATTTGGAACCAGTCTGTTGTTCCATGTCCAGTTCTAACTGTTGCTTCCTGACCTGCATACAGGATTCTCAAGAGGCAGGTCAGGTGGTCTGGTATGCCCATCTCTTTCAGAATTTTCCACAGTATATTGTGATCCACACAGTCAAAGGCTTTGGCATAGTCAATAAAGCAGAAATAGATGTTTTCCTGGAACCCTCTTGCTTCTTTGATGATCCAGTGGATGTTGGCAATTTGATCTCTGGTTCCTCTGCCTTTTCTAAAACAGCTTGAAAATCTGGAATTGCACAGTTTATGTATTGCTAAAGCCTGGCGTGGAGAATTTTGAGCATTACTTTACTAGCGTGTGAGATGAGTGCAATTGTGCAGTAGTTTGAACATTCTTTGGCATTGCTTTTCTTTGGGATTGGAATGAAAACTGACGTTTTCCAATTCTGTGGCCACTGCTGAGTCTTCCAAATTTGCTGGCATATTGAATGCAGCACTTTCACAGCATCATCTTTAAGGATTTGAAATAGCTCAACTGGAATTCCATCACCTCCACTAGCTTTGTTCATAGTGATGCTTTCTAAGGCCCACTTGACATCACATTCCAGGATGTCCAGCTCTAGGTGAGTAATCACACCATTGTGATTATCTGGGTCATGAAGATCTTTTGTATAGTTCTTCTGTGTATTCTTGCCACCTCTTCTTAATATCTTCTACTTCTTTTAGGTCCATACCATTTCTGTCCTTTGTTGAGCCCGTCTGTGCATGAAATATT
This sequence comes from Bos indicus x Bos taurus, assembly GCF_003369695.1. Taxonomy (NCBI): domain Eukaryota; kingdom Metazoa; phylum Chordata; class Mammalia; order Artiodactyla; family Bovidae; genus Bos; species Bos indicus x Bos taurus. The sequence goes on along the minus strand of NC_040083.1, from coordinate 65,612,595 downwards.
CCTTTGATGTCTCTAATTTTCTTGATGAGATCTCTAGTCTTTCCTATTCTATTGTTTTCCTCTATTTCTTTGCATTAATTGCAGAGGAAGGCTTTCTTATCTCTTCTTGCTATTCTTTGGAACTCTGCATTCAAATGGGTATATCTTTTCTTTTCTCCTTTGCTTTTGGCTTCTCTTCATTTCATAGCTATTTGTAAGGCCTCCTCTGACAGCCATTTTGCTTTTTTTGCATTTCTTTTTTTGGGGATGGTCTTCATCCCTGTCTTCTGTACAATGTCACGAACCTCCGTCCATAGTTCATCAGGCACTCTGTCTATCAGATCTGTTCCCTTAAATCTATTTCTCACTTCCACTGTATAAGGGATTTGATTTAGGTCATACCTGAATGGTCTAGTGGTTTTCCCTACTTTCTTCAATTTAGGTCTGAATTTGGCAATAAGGAGTTCATGATCTGAGCCATAGTCAGCTCCCAGTCTCATTTTTGCTGAGTGAATAGAGCTTCTCTTTCTTTGGCTGCAAAGAATATAATCAATCTGATTTCAGTGTTGACCATCTGGTGATGTCCATGTGTAGAGTATTCTATAGATGGGCACAATTAAGGACAGAAATAGTATGGAGCTAACAGAAGCAGAAGATATTAAGACAAGGTGGCAAGAATATACAGGAGAACTATACAAAAAAGATCTTCATGACCAGATAATCACAATAATGTGATCACTCACCTAGAGCCAGACATCCTGGAATGTGAAGTCAAGTGGGCCTTAGGAAGCATTACTATGAACAAAGCTAGCGGAAGTGATGGAATTTCAGTTTAGCCATTTCAGATCCTAAAAGATGATGCTGTGAAAATGCTGCACTCAATATGCCAGCAAATTTGGAAAACTCAGCAGTGGCCACAGGACTGGAAAAGGTCAGTTTCATTCTAATCCCAAAGAAAGGCAATGCAAAAGAATGTTCAAACTACCGCACAATTTCACTCATCTCACACGCTAGCAAAGAAATGCTCAAAATTCTCCAAGTCAAGCTTCAACAGTACATGAACCATGAACTTCCAGATGTTCAAGCTGGCTTTAGAAAGGCAGAGAAACAATAGTTCAAATTGCCCACATCCGTTGGATCACTGATAAAGCAAGAGAGTTCCAGAAAAACATCTGCTTCTAGTTTATTGACTACAGCAAAGCCTCTGACTGTGCTGATCACAACAAACTGTGGAAAATTCTGAAAGAGCTGGGAATACCAGACCACCTGACCTGCATCCTGAGAAATCTGTATGCAGGTCAAGAAGCAACAGTTAGAACTGACATGGAACAACAGACTGGTTCCAAATTGGGAAAGGAGTACGTCAAGGCTGTATATTGTTACCCTGCTTATTTAACTTGTATGCAGAATACATCATGAGAAATGTTGGACTGGATGAAGCACAAGCGGTAATCAAGATTGCTGGGAAAAATATCAATAACCTTAAGTATGCAAATGACACCACCCTTATGGCAGAAAGCAAGGAAGAACTAAAGAGCCTCTTGGTGAAAGTGAAAGAGGAGAGTGAAAAAGTTGGCTTAAAACTCAACATTCAAAAAACTAAGATCACGGCATCTGGTCCCATCACTTCATGGCAAATAAATGGGGAAACAATGGAAACAGTGAGTGACTTTTTTGGGGGGACTTCAAAATCACTGCAGAAGGTGACTGCATCCATAATAGTGAAAGATGCTTGTTCTTTCAAAGAAATGCCATGAACAACCTAGACAGCATATTAAAAAACAGCGACATTACTTAGCCAACAAAGGTCCATCTAGTCAAAGCTATGGTTTTTTCAGTAGTGATGTTGGATGTGAGAATTGGACTATAAAGAAAACTGAGCACTGAAGAATTGATGCTTTTGAATTCTGATTTTTGAGAAGACTCTTTAAAGTCCCTTGGACTGCAAGGAGATCCAACCAGTCCATCCTAAAGGAAATCAGTCCTGAATGTTCATTGGAATGACTGATGCTGAAGCTGAAACTCCAATACTTTGGCCACCTGATGTGAAGAACAGACTCATTTGATGCTGGGAAAGATTGAAGGCAAGAGGAGAAAGGGACAGCGGAGGATGAGGTGGTTGGATGGCATCACTGATGTGATGGACATGAGTTTGAGTAGGCTCCAGGTGTTGGTGATGTACATGGAAGCCTGACGTGCTGCAGTCCATGAGGTTACAACGAGTTGGACACAACTGAGCCACTGAACTTAACCAAAATGAAAAATGAATGAAGGATCTACACAGACATTTTTCCAAAGAAGATATTCAAACAACCAACAGGTAGTATGTGAAAAATGCTCAATATCACTAATCACTAGGGAAATGGTATTTTGCAGAAAGTTTTACTTTCATTTTAGGTTCAAAGGATTATTAACAAAAGAAGCCACTCGTTACACACATAAACAATTTCAATTCTTTACAGAACATATTTTGACTTAATTTCAATATACAGTCATTAAAAAAAAGAAAAATGGAAAGAATGAAGAGAAGTACCAGTGTATACATCACCAGATTAAGTCAACCTACATCCAGACTTAAACAGTGCTGAAAATTGTTAACAGCAATCTGGTGTCCCAGCTGGGAGAGGATCCCAGGCAGTGTGTCCATCTCACGGGTCAAATTTCAAATTTCAGTTTCAGGGGCTCCTACTTATACTCTCAGACCAAGAACTGATATCATCATCAGTATGCATGTGCAAAAATGCAGCTCTGGTTTTAACTTTTTACAATGCTATTTGTTTCACCTAAAGAGTCATGGGATTTCATTAGACCCTAAGGGATTAGCCAGGGACTCAAGAATTCCAAGATCCACTTTCTTTCTTATCTAAAGTGCAGTTTGACTTGCTGCATTTGCAGGCAGGCACAGAACCTGGGCACTGCCCTGGCAGGTCAGAAGCAGGTCAAAGGCCTGGTCCCCCGCTTCTGAAGCCTGAACAAGACTTCCTGCATTTTAATATCCCTAGTAAATGGAAATCAAAACTGCAATGAGACATGACTTCATGTCTGTTAGTATGGCAATCATCAAAATGATAAGAGATGAGAATTAGCAAGGATTTGGAATAAGGGAACCCCTTTGCACTTTTGAGGGGAAAGTAAATTAGTGCAGCCTTTATGAAAAGCAGTATAAGGTTACTTAAAAAATTCACATTGGAATTGCCGTATGATCCAGCAGTTCTGCTTCTGGGTTTTTAGACAAAGAAAATAAAAGCAGTAACCCCCAAAAAAATCTGCACCCCCATGATCACTCAGCATTATTTACTATAGCCAAGATATGGAAATAGCCTAAGTTTTCCATTGATGAATGAATATGTACAGAAAATGTGGTCAGTCAGTTCAGTCGCTCAGTCTTGTCCGACTCTTTGTGACCCCATGGGCTGCAGCACACCAGGCTTCCCTGTCCATCACCAGTTCCCAAAGCCTACTCAAACTCATGTCCATCACATCGATGATGCCATCCAACCATCTCATCTTCTGTTGTCCCCTTCTCCTCTCGCCTTTAATCTTTCCCAGCATCAGGGTCTTTTCAAATGAGTCGGTTCTTCACATCAGGTACCCAAAGTATTGGAGTTTCAGCTTCAGCATCAGTCTTTCCAATGAATATTCAGAACTGATTTCCTTTAGGATGGATTGGTTGGATCTCCTTACTGTCCAAGGTACTCAGGAGTCTTCTCCAACACCACAGTTCAAAAGCATCAATTCTTCAGTGTTCAGCTTCTTTCTAGTCCAACTTTCACATCCATACATGACTACTGGAAAAACTATAGCTTTGTCTAGATGGACCTTTGTTGGCAAAGAAATGTCTCTGCTTTTCAATATGCTATCTAGCTTGGTCATAGCTTTTCCTCCAGGGAGCAAGAATCTTTTAATTTCAGGGGTGCAATCACCATCTGCAGCCATTTTGGAGCCCCCAAAAATAAAGTCTCTCACTATTTCTGTTGTTTCTCCATTTATTTGCTATGAAGTGATGGGACCAGATGCATGGGGTGTGTGTGTGTATATATATATATATATATATATATATATATATATATATATATAGTGAAACATTCCATCATTCAGTGGTTAAAAAAAGAAAATAATCTTGCCATTTGAGTTACCATGAATGCACCTAAGAAAAAATATGTCAGAGAAAGAAAAATACTATATGATCTCAGCTATATGTGGAATCTAAGGAAAACAGAAGAAGAAGAAGAAAAAAAGCGAGCTTATAGATTTAGAGAAGAGACTGTGGGTTGCCAGAAGTGGGTAGTGGGGAATGGATAAAATAGGTAAATGGTATCAAAAGGTTCACAACCGCAGTTACATTTAAAACAAATAAGTCATTCAAATGCAATGTACAACACTTAGACTATAGTTAAAAATACTGTGGCACATATTTGAAAATTGCTAAGAATGTAAATCTTAAAAGTTCTCAATACAAGAGAAAACAGTTTTGAAACTGTGTATAGTGGCAGGTGTTAACTAGAATTACTGTGATTATCATTTTTCAATATATACAGATGTTTAATCATTATGTTGTACTCCTGAAACTAATATAATGTATGCCAATTATATCTCAATTTTTAAAAATATTAGTAAAAGCAAAACAACACATCTTTTGAAAAAGTGTTCAAAAATTTGGAATAAGCATTTTACCAAAGTTATATGAGATGCAAATTAACACATAAAAAGCTATTCTGTGTCATACTCATTCAGGAAATGCAAATGGAATTTCCAATGGTATTCTTCTACATATCTATTTGGTTAAACTTAAAAAGACTGATGATAGCAAATGTTTCATTTATAGTGCCTAACTTGGAAATGGCACAAATATTTATCAGTAGTTAAAAGGGTAGATAAATTGTGATATATCCATATACTAGAATATTCAGTAATAAAGATAAACACATTGTAGGTAAGTTATAGAACATAGATTACTTACACAATAACTATGTAGTGAAAGAAATGAGGCAAAAAAACCTCTACATATGATATAACTCTATTTCTATAAAATTCTATGTGCAAATTAAACTGGCATCCTTGGTGGTCAGTTGATGGGAAGAGCAAAGAGGGGTGGAAGAAAAAGTTTATAAAGGAACAATAAAAATCTTTGGAGAGATGGATATGTTTGGAGAGATGGGAAGATGGTGCCATAGTGCCATGCTTTGATTTCAAACTGTATGCTTCAAATATGTGCAGTTTATTTAAAATTGATTATACCTTCAAAAAAGTTGTTAAAAAAGAAAATATCTCCTTACAAAAAAAGTTAAAATATTAGGTAATTAGCATTATTATTTTTCCTGAGTTTGAATCCCCAAAGACACTTTGTCAAATGGTACTTTTCAATGAAACTTTCCAACGAGTCCTCCTTGGTCTTAAAAAAAATAAGCTCCTAAGTCACGTTTCAAAGGGTCAGACACTCTCCACTCTGTGAAAGTGTGTCTTACACTAAGAAAAACAAACCATCTAGTTTGCTAAGGAAAAAGACTTGCAGAACCAGGAAAATGGAAACAGAAAGCTCATGGGAACTAGCCAAATGCCTGTTGAGAAAGAGCAGGACAACATCCAGGAACCTTTCCTCTTTGTAGGGAAGTAGTGGGATAAAAAATTATAACTTCACTAATAAACATTCAACAGATCTTCCTGAAGACAGAACAAAATCCATCCTTCCTACCATAGGGTAGAATGGCCTTCTCACATGCTTGAAAGATTAGTGAAGGAGACCAGGACATGCCATCTCAAAACATGCCACTTTGGCATAAGGATGGTTTTGAACTGAAAGAAACTGAGAATCAACAGATGCCAGGACATGCCATCTCAAAACATGCCACTTTGGCATAAGGATGGTTTTGAACTGAAAGAAACTGAGAATCAACAGATGCAGGAAGAGCTCTTACTTCACCTTTTCTGCCTAAAAGCAGGGCATGAATTTCCCCTATGACAGTGCTCTCCTCTTCCAAACCAGAAAGAGGGTGACTCTTGTTACCAGAGGTGGAGAATGGGTGCTGAGATGAATCTACATAAGCAAATCTTATGAAATTAACATTTATCTCCCATCAGTTTCCCTGATGTATTTCCTACTCACTTTCCTGTAATTTGTCAAACCTCAAAGTCCCAAATCCCTTTTTCTTGCTAAACATGAAATATAAATCCTTGAGATTAACCACTTCCTTTAGTTTCACTTCCTTTCTTTTGGACTCTCCTACACATGAAATATGAATAAATAATAAAAATGTTATGATTTTTTCTCCCATTATTCTGTCTTCTGATAATTTAATTTGCAAACCTCTAAGATAAGCCTGTATGCAGGTCAGGAAGCAACGGTTAGAACTGGACATGGAACAACAGACTGGTTCCAAATAGGAAAAGGAGTACGTCAAGGCTGTATATTGTCACCCTGCTTATTTAACTTGTATGCAGAGTACATCATGAGAAATGCTGGGCTGGAGGAAGCACAAGCTGGAATCAAGATTGCCGGGAGAAATATCAATAACCTCAGAAGGCAGATGACACCACCCTTATGGCAGAAAGTGAAGAGGAACTAAAAAGCCTCTTGATAAAAGTGAAAGAGGAGAGTGAAAAAGTTGGCTTAAAGCTCAACATTCAGAAAATGAAGATCATGGTATCCGGTCCCATCACTTGATGGCAAATAGATGGGGAAACAGTGGAAACAGTGTCTGACTTTATTTTTCTGGGCTCCAAAATCACTATAGTTGGTGACTGCAGCCGTGAAATTAAAAGACGCTTACTCCTTGGAAGGAAAGTTATGACCAATCTAGATAGCATATTCAAAAGCAGAGACATTACTTTGCTAACAAAGGTCCATCTAGTCAAGGCTATGTTTTTTCCAGTGGTCATGTATGGATGTGAGAGTTGGACTGTGAAGAAGGCTGAGCGCCAGAACTGATGCTTTTGAACTGTGGTGTTGGAGAAGACTCTTGAGAGTCCCTTGGACTGCAAGGAGACCCAACCAGTCCATTCTGAAGGAGATCAGCCCTGGGATTTCTTTGGAAGGAATGATGCTAAAGCTGAAACTCCAGTACTTTGGCCACCTCATGTGAAGAATTGACTCATTGGAAAAGACTCTGATGCTGGGAGGGATTGGGGGCAGGAGGGGAAGTGAACGACAGAGGATGAGATGGCTGGATGGCATCACTGATAGGATGGACATGAGTCTGGGTGAACTCCGGGAGCTGTTGATGGACAGGGACACCTGGCATGCTGCGATTCATGGGGTCGCAAAGAGTCGGACACAACTGAGCGACTGAACTGAACTGAACTGAACTGAAGATAAGCCTAAGAGGGTTGAAGCAAGAAATTTCCTCTCAGACATTAGCAATAGAGGGGGAAAAATGTTTTAGTAGTGATGTGGGGATAAACTTTGGAGTTGATCAGATCACCTCAATGGTCACATCAGTCTTGTATTCTGAGCAACACTCCCTTGGTATTCTTGTTCTGTTGCTATTTCTCGTGATATCTGGTGGCACTGCAGTGTCCAGAGATGCAATATACTCTCTCCGATGTGAGGCCTTTGTTGTTCTTGTTGTTCAGTCTCCAAGCCGTGTCCTACTCTTCACAAACCCGTGGACTGCAACATGCCTGACTTCTTTGTCCCTCACCATCTCCTGGAGTTTGCCCAAGTTCACATCCATTGAATCGGTGATGCCACCCAACCATCTCATCCTCTGTCATCCTCTTCTCCTTCTGCCTTCAGTCTTTCCAAGAATCAGGGTCTTTTCCAATGGGTAGCCTTTCCCTTCTCCAGGGGATCTTCCCAATCCAGGGATCGAACCCAGGTCTCCTGCATTGCAGGCAGATTCTTTACTAGCTGAGCTGCAAGGGAAGCCCTCCAATGAGTCAACTGTTCACATCAAGTGATCAAAGCATTGGAGCTTCAACATCAGTCCTTCCAATGTGTATTCAGATTTGATTTCCTTTAAGATTGACTGGTTTGATCTCCTTGCTGCCCAAGAGACTCTCAAGAGTCTTCTCCAGCACCAGACCTGTATGCTGATATTATTTTAGAAACTATTTCCATACCTCCCTTTAATCTTATTCAAGCTAAAGTCATTGAATTCTTGTTTTAAGCTCTAAGGCAGTACAGCTCACATAGCAGAGTCTTGATAAAGCACCACGTGCTTATGGATCTCAGACATGGTATCAATGTCAGCCTCACGATTGCACCAAAAGCAATTCTGCACTCCTTCATATTCACCAAACATGGGTAAAATACTTCTGCTGCTGCTACTTGGACACAACTGAACAACTAAGCACAGATACCTGGGAGCCTGTAAGAATTCACTGATACTGTGCTTTCTAATGGAGAAGGCAATGGCAAGCCACTCCAGTACTCTTGCCTAGAAAATCCCATGGATGGAGGAGCCTGGTAGGCTGCAGTCCATGGGGTCGCTACAAGTTGGACGCGACTGAGCAACTTCACTTTCACTTTTCACTTTCACACAATGGAGAAGGCAATGGCAACCCACTCCAGTGTTCTTGCTTGGAGAATCCCAGAAACGGCAGAGCCTGGTGGGCTGCCGTCTCTGGGGTCGCACAGAGTTGGACATGACTGAAGCGACTTAGCAGTAGCAGCAGTGCTTTCTAAAAGAAGTTTCTGCTCTCACTCAAAATTATCCCCCACATGGCAAGGTTTTTCTTTAATCATGTGGATAGCTTCAATAGGGTTTTGTTGTTGTTGTTTTGTTTTTTACAGTAGGGCAGCTTGATAATGTATCTGGGAATACTCTTCCCAGTGATTCTAGTCTCCTTGATATCAGTAAGATAAGGAAGAGAAAAATCTTTGTAAAACAGTGCTAAGAAAACTTATCCAAAGCCAGACGGGGAAAAAAAGAAAACAAAAACAAAAAAACAAAAACAAAAACTAAAGGGACTTCTGCCTATTCTTTCTATATTATGCTAGGACTTTATTATTAGGCCTGCCTGTGGATTATCTGAATCTCTAGGCATGTACCTTTGTTTAGAGAACTTGCTATTCACTATTGATAAAAAGTATGTTGTAATTCTGAAGGGGTTGCCTTGCTTTCTGTCAGATAGAAAATCAAATAAACTCTGTCCAGTTTGGATACAAATGATTCCTGTCTGATAGAGATAATCTCCAAAATTCAGAATGATTTTTGATCTGAATCAAAAATTTAGCTGATTTTCCCTATAGATCATTAGCTATTTTTTATCTAAAAGCAGTAATCCTATTTAAGAATTCTCTCTTCTAGCTACTATAAATGCTTCTACCCCATCTGGTTCTTTCGAATCAGCACTACCATCATGCCGGGTCTCTTATTAATGAGTTCATTAAATCTGTGACATAGACTCATTTACATTGGCATGAGAGTCATGAGTTTAATTTATGAAAATGGTACCTTGACAAAGAGCCCTTGTGAGTAGCACCAGGTGTACCAGTCAATAAACCATGGGCATACAAAGAGCCACCTGCATGGACACATACATTGGGAAACTGGTCATTTCAAACAGTATCTCTTCCATCTTTCCCCTGCTTTTATTTTGGTTCATAAGAGCTAAGACTTTGCAATATCTAGTAGATATGCGAAGTTTCTCTGTTAAAACTGTGTAGGCTCAGATCTGTTTTACACTCATATATGTTTTAATTGAGACTTTGGAGTCTGCCCTTTTCTACAAAAGAATTAATGCCTAGTGCTTTGAAGTGTGTCTGATAACAGGCTCCCATCCAAGGCTGAGGTTTGTTCTGGAAAGTTTCAGCCTACAAACCCACACTTCCTTAACTCTGAGATGTCCTTACTCACCAGCACTTCCATGGCATGGTTGTTCCCACTGTTATCCTGGGGAGAACCTCTACCACTTCCTTCTTTTTGGTCTTCTTTCTTAGGGAGATTTCTTGTACACTACTGCTTCTCCTTTTCCCTTCACTTTGCCCCTCTTTTAACAAGTCTAAACATCCTCCTTTGATGGAGCTATTTCCCTTGCAGTCAACTTCATTGCAACTACTTTGATTGATGAATATTTGTGGCATCCTCCTATCAAAAAGAATTAATCAAACATCAAACCTGATGAGTGGGGATTGATTCCACTCTTATGAGCTAAGAAGAGCTGAGAGGAGACTGTTTCCATGAATGTACTTGTGAATTTTTTGGTTATGAAGAGTTTTGCACTCCTATACCATTTAGCAATTGTATGCCTATGAAACTGAATTTTAAACTAACACAGACTCTGCATTATTCAATTCAAAGAATATGTTCCATTTACTATCCTGCACTAGAACAGATGTTGAACTAGGACCAAAGATGAATAAGCCATTTCAGCATCCCTCAACCAGGTCAGAGTTCAACTGAGTTGATAGACATATACACATAGCACACAAGATTTATTTTATAAATATCATAGAGGCAAAAACCAGGTAAAAGTAAGGCATAATTACTTAGTGAGAAACACATCACTGAAAGAATCTAGAAAGGTTTACAGGGGGCATTACAGTTGCAGTGGACTCTCAGCAATCACCTGGAATTTGGTGAGTCAAAATCTGAGTAGGCAGAAATGACATCCAGATGCAAACGCATCCTGTTAAAGATCTGAAAGCCTGTTTCTTTTCCAGGTCTCATAAAAATGCAACCTTCAGTGATAGTTATTTCTTAGATGTGTTATTATTCAAAAGACATTTTTATAAAAAAAATAGAATAGACTGAAGCTGTGTGTAAATTAGATTCCCTCCAAAATGTCATCATTTTTTGATTTTGATTAAAAGAAACACTTCCAACAAGATCCTACTGTATAGCATAGGGAGGGAACTATATTCAATACCCTGTGAGAAACCATAACAGAAAAAAATATGAAAAAGAATATATATTTGTATTATATATATAATTGAATCAACTTGATATATAGCAGAAATTAGCACATTATAAATCAACTATGCTTTAATGAATTTTTTTAAAAAAAGTATTTCCAAATGTGTGCTTCTTTAAAGGCATACTATAAAAACTATGATTTTCCTAACTTCAAAACAGCTTTATCTCTCCTCTGCAACCTCCTTCCACATCCACTACAGGATGGGAAATGTTACCCCAGAAACAGTCAGGGACTAGAGCAGGAGGTGCAGCTGTGTGGTCTCCAAGAATATGCCAAGTGGAAGCAGCATGAGCATGTGTAGAACCTTCAGAACCAAGTGGAATATTTGGCATTCTCTTTCATTTTCTCAAATTGCTTCCAAAGTCACCCATCTTTTGTTAACAGTGAAAATTCTCAAGGTCACATGGAACCATGGAGATTAAAAGCCAGATGAAATGGTTTTGAGTCCCCTGCTTATTTAACTTATATGCAGAGTACATCATGAGAAATGCTGGACTGGAAGAAACACAAGCTGGAATCAAGATTGCTGGGAGAAATTTCAATAACCTCAGATATGCAGATGACACCACCCTTATGGCAGAAAGTGAAGAGGAACTCAAAAGCCTCTTGATGAAAGTGAAAGTGGAGAGTGAAAAAGTTGGCTTAAAGCTCAACAATCAGAAAACAAAGATCATGGCATCTGGTCCCATCACTTCATGGGAAATAGATGGGGAAACAGTGGAAACAGTGTCAGACTTTATTTTCCTGGGCTCCAAAATCACTATAGATGGTGACTGCAGCCATGAAATTAAAAGACGCTTACTCCTTGGAAGGAAAGTTATGACCAACCTAGATAGCATATTCAAAAGCAGAGACATTGCTTTGCCAACAAAGGTCCGTCTAGTTAAGGGTATGGTTTTTCCTGTGGTCATGTATGGATGTGAGAGTTGGACTGTGAAGAAGGCTGAGCGCCGAAGAATTGATGCTTTTGAACTGTGGTGTTGGAGAAGACTCTTGAGAGTCCCTTGGACTGCAAGGAGATCCAACCAGTCCATTCTGAAGGAGATGAGCCCTGGGATTTCTTTGGAAGGAATGATGCTGGGGCTGAAAGTCCAGTACTTTGGCCACCTCATGTGAAGAGTTGACTCATTGGAAAAGACTCTGATGCTGGGAGGGATTGGGGGCAAGAGGAGAAGGGGACGACAGAGGATGAGATGGCTGGATGGCATCACTGACTCGATGGACGTGAGTCTGAGTGAACTCCGGGAGTTGTTGATGGACAGGGAGGCCTGGTGTGCTGTGATTCATGGGGTTGCAAAGAGTCGGACACGACTGAACGACTGATCTGATCTGATCTTGACAAATGGACTCTCTAAATTTGGGAGTTTAACTGGTAGGATGAGATTTGGGGAGATGGATTGGGTGGATATACACCTGGATTGGAAGCTCTGGGGAGAAGCTGGTGCTGTAGAAATAAAATTGGAACCTTTCGGAGAATGCAGGATTATAGGAAACCTATTGAACTTCATGAAAAGGTGCAGGATAATAGGCAATCAACAAGAAAGGGTGTGTAAAGAGAAAAAGAGCAGAACCCAGGACACTGAACTCATTTATAAGATATTTTGCCATGAAAAGAAGAAGGAGTAGATGAGGGAGAATGGCAGCAAGACTTTTGATAAGGGCAGTTGGTAAAGGAAATCAGAAGAATGCAGGATAAAACACTGAGACTGAATATACAAATGGAAAACTGGTCAGACCATATATAAAACTAGAACTCTGATCCACTACCTGCAGTAACCTGACCAGGAAACCAACCACTTCTGTGTAATACCCACCCCAACAAGGCATTCTGCTGTAAGTCAGATTTTTAACTCTATAAGCAATACAGGAAACCAAACAATAACTTCTGCAATCATCAGCTCAAAATGCTAAGGACTTGATTAATAATCGGCAGCTTCCCTAAAAATTGTGTCTTACTTCCATCTTCAGACCCACCAGAGAAAGCCAAATATGTTCCCCTAAATAATCACCTGGAATGCCACCTTGCTAGGTAGCTATCTGCAACTTATCTGCACCAAGAGCTTCCACTCAGGGCCACCCGAGTCTTCCCTTTACTTTCCATTGCCCTCCTGTCTGCCTTTGCATCTCCACCCAACACAAGTGGTAGTGTCTGACTCCTTTGCTATAGTGAATATAGTGCTATATAATTTGGTTGGTCTGCATCTGTTTCCACACACGACAGTTAAATGTTTCCAGAAGACAAGAGTATTGATGGGCTGAGTAAGATGAGAAAGAAATGAGTGTGCCCCTTGTGCTTGGCAACATGGAGGTCATGGGTGACCTTGATGACCTTGTCATTTCATGCAAGTCCTGGGACATATGTGAGTCATTGAACAGTTAATAAAGATTAAGAAAACTGACACAAAAAACACGGACAAATATCTCATGAACATTTTACCCAGAAGAAGAAAGATAATTTGTACGGTAAAGGATTGAAAAATACAGGGAATTTTTTGTTGTTTGTGTGTTTTTGTTGTTCAGTCGCTCAGTCGTATCTGATTCTACTGCAGTTGCCAGTAGGAATGAAGGACCTGATGAGAGAAAAATGCTTGTTTTCTTAATTAAGTGTGAACTAAAGCTATTAGCTGAGAATGAAAGAGAAGCTAGTTGGTAGGACGTTTTCATAGATGTTTAGAAAGCAACTTACTGGGAAGTATAGCAGGATTGCATAGCACAATTAATTGTCTGTTTCAGTGAAGAGGAACTAAAAAGCCTCTTGATGAAGGTGAAAGTGGAGAGTGAAAAAGTTGGCTTAAAGCTCAACATTCAGAAAACGAAGATCATGGCATCCGGTCCCATCACTTCTTGGGAAATAGATGGGGAAACAGTGGAGACAGTGTCAGACTTTATTTTTCTGAGCTCCAAAATCACTACAGTTGGTGACTGCAGTCATGAAATTAAAAGACGCTTACTCCTTGGGAGGAAAGTTATGACCAACCTAGATAGCATATTCAAAAGCAGAGACATTACTTTGCCAAGAAAGTTTCGTTTAGTCAAGGCTATGGTTTTTCCTGTGGTCATGTATGGATGTGAGAGTTGGACTGTGAAGAAGGCTGAGCGCCGAAGAATTGATGCTTTTGAACTGTGGTGTTGGAGAAGACTCTTGAGAGTCCCTTGGACTGCAAGGAGATCCAACCAGTCCATTCTGAAGGAGATCAGCCCTGGGATTTCTTTGGAAGGAATGATGCTAAAGCTGAAAGTCCAGTTTTTGGCCACCTCATGTGAAGAGTTGACTCATTGGAAAAGACTCTGATGCTGGGAGGGATTGGGGGCAGGAGAAGGGGACAACAGAGAATGAGGTGGCTGGATGGCATCACTGATTCGATGGACTTGAGTCTGAGTGAACTCCGGGAGTTGGTGATGGACAGGGAGGCCTGGTGTGCTGTGATTCATGGGGTTGCAAAGAGTCAGACACGACTGAGTGACTGATCTGATCTGATCTGATCTGATTAGTGATCAAAAATTTAAAGTCAGTTTGATCGATCCAGTGATGAGATCTGTTCCACCTTCTTCTCCCCAAGTGTAGAAAGACTCACATTGTTGTTAGGTAGGATTGGGTTTAGGGGGAGGCAAATGTATGGAGGCAGAAGGGATTTAAAGAGTTAAAAGTATTTATGAGGAAGAGATTATAATGTTGTATGATGGAGTCTAACATGAACAAGGAGGGAATTAAAGCAAGTATTGTTGAAAAACGTCACCTAGTGCTCGGTCTGGCTTCCCAGTGAGATAGAAATCTGGGGGTAGAGATGCTGAAGCTATTGCACTAGAAGGATAGAACATGTGGTTGAAATTTGGACTACTTAATAAATATACTTTGGAAATGGTACAGATTCTAATGATGATCACAGTTCTAAGGGTGTGATGCAGTGGAAACTGATGGAAGAGGTAAAGAAATTAAAGGACAGGGAAGTAGTATAGATATAGATCCCTGGTGTCATAATTTAAAATACTATAGGTTGTATAACAAATAATGTTCTCAGTTCCAAAACTCAGTTCAGGAAATGTTACAACATTTATAATATTTATATTCCTTAAATCCACTCACCTGAGATTTCAGGTTTCAATGACCTAGGTGGGAGAAAGTAACACCCCATCATTCTTGTCCCTCCCTCCCTCCAACTAGAATCACATTAAGGTTCCAGCTGCTCCTGCAATGAGTTCCAAGGGATCTCCTCTCCTAGTACACAGCCTCTGCAGGTATACACATTGCTCACCTTTTGAAACCTTGCTTCCATATTGGATTTCCCATCCCTCTCTCCTCTTTCTCCCTGACCCTCTCAGATACCAGACTTGCTCCTAAAGACTGTCTCCTCTTGCATGAGGCCCTGCAGAGAGCCCCAAGCAAGGAATTAGAAAACTGGGTTACCAGAATAAATGAGAGAGGAAGGGAAAATGCAGGAGAAGAAACAAGATTTAATGTTTCCATAAATTATTCTGACAAAATTAGTATAGCCTTGGTGTTGGTGAATATATATGGTATATTCTGAATACAGTAAGCATGCTCTAAAATGTAAATTGGCTTCTGTTTATATAAGTGAATAAGAGATTTTGAAGTCTCATTATGGCTTTTCAAGTGCCTGTACAAAAATCAAAGCACATAATGGCTACATAATCAAACATTATTATTTATTTTTTAGTCCAAAAGTCATTAGAGAGTAATTTTCTTTCCTGCTGACAAATTAACAGAAGAAAACAAAACAGAAATGCCTTTTACTTTAAGCTTGCATTCAACTTTAGGAGTTAAGATAATTACAATATATCCATTCAATCAAAGGAAGCTCCCCACAAAGGAAGGAGTTATAATTAAAAAAACAAAAGTTTTATTCCTGGTATTGAAAATGACCAAATAAAAACCCATCAAAGCTAGAATCTGAAGAAAAAGAAACTCATTCTCAGGAGGTATCCAACTTCCCCTGACCTTTCTTTGTAGCTTCCTGGGGTTAAATCATTCTTATCTGTCCTTTATAAAGAATTAAACTCTAAAAATGTAAATAAAAAGCACACCATCAGTATTTCATTGTTGACTGCACCTCTGTAAGCATGTGGCTCTTCTGGTTCAATCTGAATGGCGCCCCGCTGGCCTTCCTGAGTGATGTGGGGAATTCTGACACTGCATCTGCTCTACTGTAGCGGATGGTGAGTGGGGCAGGGCAGGGACTCCAGGAGAATTTGTGGCATATTACACTGCCAGGATCATGCCAGACAAACAGTGTAACTGTGAGGTTTAAAAACTCTGTCACATGGTCCTTTAAAATAAAAGTAAATATAGTAAAAATGAATATGGTGAAAAAACTAGAAAGAGCTCTCTAGAAGGATACATAAGGGGCTACAGAGGCCCCAGAGGCAGTGGGGAGTTGTGACAATGAGTTTGAACCTTATAGAACGGGTAACTGAAGCTCCCAGAATCTTAGCTTACCTTTTTATTAAGGATCTTAAGCCTACAAAGCAATTCAGATTGTCCTTTGACTGAATAGATAATTAGTGTTTAACACTCTAATCCTAGTGATAATTGGTTCATATGTTGCCTGAATTTAATTTTGTTAACTTAATTTGACTTATTTTAATCAAGTTATTAACAAATATAATATTTTAATAAATATAAAATATTTATATTAAAATAACAGAAAATAATATAAATAGCAAATATTTTGAGACTACCCTGGAGTACAAGAAGTAAAACATCCTCAATGGGTTTTTTTCCTCATAATGTTCCCTGTTGTTAATACATGTGCATGTCTCAGTTCAGTTCAGTAGCTCAGTCATGTCCGACTCTTTGCAACCCCATGAATCGCAGCACACCAGGCCTCCCTGTCCATCAACAACTCCTGGAGTTCACTCAGACTCACGTCCATCGAGTCAGTGATACCATCCAGCCATCTCATCCTCTGTCGTCCCCTTCTCCTCCTGCCCCTAATCCCTCCCAGCATCAGAGCCTTTTCCAATGAGTCAACTCTTCGCATGAGGTGGCCAAAGTACTGGAGTTCCAGCTTTAGCATCATTCCTTCCAAAGAAATCCCAGGGCTGATCTCCTTCAGAATGGACTGGTTGGATCTCCTTGCAGTCCAAGGGACTCTCAAGAGTCTTCTCCAACACCACAGTTCAAAAGCGTCAATTCTTCGGTGCTCAGCCTTCTTCACAGTCCAACTCTCACATCCATACATGACCACAGGAAAAACCATAGCCTTGACTAGATGGACCTTTGTTGGCAAAATAATGTCTCTGCTTTTGAATATGTGCATGTCTAAATGGCATATTATTTGAGTTTGTTCTTGGAATTTTTTAAAAGGATATTACAATAAATGTTGTCTTTTTCCACTCAACAGTGTTTTTGCATGATATGCTCAGTTTGTCCTACAGAACTGTAGCACTTTTCAAAAAACATTAATTCATTTTAATTGGAGGTTAATCACTTTACAATATTGCGGTGGTTTTTGCCATACATCAACATGATTTTAAAGCTGAACCCAGCCTCTGTATACTGACACCAAAATAAATCTTGGAGACAGAGTTTTGGATGAAGTAGAAAAGAATAACTTTATTGCTTTGCCAGGAAAAGAGGGGCATAGTGGACAAATGCCCTCAAAACTGTGTGCCCAAACCTGGATTGTGGGGGGGGGGGGGTTGTGAGGAGTTTTATAGTCAAGAGGAAGAATTGCGGATAAGGATCAAGGTGTCTGCAGGGGCCACATTCCTTTGTCCTGAATGTATTTGTCAACAGCTGATGATGGCAAACTGCGACCTCTCTGGATTGGAGAGTGCTTGTCAGGTAGTTAACATCTTTCATTGGGTGGGGGGTTTAATTCAGCAGAAGAGCTCAAAGATAATGGAAGATCAGTTCAGTTCAGTTGTACAGTCGTGTCCAACTCTTTATGACCCCATGGACTTCAGCACACCAGGCTTTCCTGTCCATCACAAATTCCTGGAGCTTACTCAAACTCAAGTCCATTGAGTTGGTGATATCATCTAACCATCTCATCCTCTGTCTTCCCTTCTCCTCCTGCCTTCAATCATTCCCATCATCAGGGTCTTTTCAAATGAGACAATTCTTCGCATCAGGTGGCCAAAGTATTGGAGTTTCAGCTTCAATATCAGTCCTTCTAATGAATATTCAGGACTGATTTCCTTTAGGATGGACTGGTCTGGTTGGATCTTCTTGCAGTTCAAGGGACTCTCAAGAGTCTTCACCAAAAGCACAGTTCCAAAGCCTCAATTCTTCAGTGTTCAGCTTTCCTTATAGTCCAACTCTCACACCAATACATGACTACTGGAAAAACCCAAAGCTTTGACTAGACAAACCTTTGTTGGCTAAGTAATGTCTCTGTGTTTTAATATGCTGTCTAGGTTGGTCATAATTTTTCTTCCAAGGAGCAAGCGTCTTTTAATTTCATGGCTGCAGTCACCATCTGCAGTGATTTTGGAGCCCAAAAAATAAAATCTGTCACTGTTTCCATTGTTTCCCCATCTATTTGCTGTGGAACGATGGGATCAGATGTCATGATCTTAGTTTTTTGAATGTTGAGTTTTAAGCCAACTTTTTCACTCTTCACTTTCACTTTCATCAAGAGGCTCTTTATTTCTTCACTTTCTGCCATGAGGGTAGTGTCATCTGCTTATCTGAGGTTATTGATATTTCTCCCAGCAATCTTGATTCCAGCTTGTGCTTCATCCAGTCCAACATTTCTCATGATGTACTCTGCATATATGTTAAATAAGCAGGGTCACAATATATAGCTTTGACATACTCCTTTCCCAATTTGGAACAAGTCTGTTGTTCCACCTCCAGTTCTAACTGTTTCTTCTTGACCTGTATACAGATTTCTCAGGAGGCAGGTCAGGTGGTCCAGTATTCCTATCTCTTGAAGAATTTTCCACAATTTGTTGTCATCCAGAGAGTCAAAGGCTTTGGCATAGTCAATAATATAGAAGTAGATGTTTTTCTGGAACTCTCTTGCTTTTTCAATGATCCAGTGAATGTTGGCAATCTGATCTCTGGTTCCTCTAACTTTTCTAAATCCAGCTTGAATATCTGGAAGTTCACGGTTCACTTACTGTTGCAGTCTGGCTTGGAAAATTTTGAGCATTACTTTGCTAGAGTGTGAGATGAGTGAAAATGTGTGGTAGTTTGAGCATTCTTTGGCATTACCTTTCTTTGGGATTGGAATGAAAACTGACCTTTTCCAGTCCTGTGGCCACTGCTGAGTTTTCCAAATTTGCTGGCATATCGAGTGCAGCACTTTCACAGCATCATCTTTCAGGATTTGAAATAGCTCAACTGGAATTCCATTGCCACTGCTAGTTTTGTTCATAGTGATGCTTCCTAAGGCCCACTTGACTTCACATTCCAGACTGTTCGGCTCCAGGTGAGTGATCACACCATCATAGTTATCTGGGTCATGAAGATGTTTTTTGTATAGTTCTCCTGTGTATTCTTGCCACTTAAAAAAAAAATCTTCTGCTTCTGTTAGATCCATACCATTTCTATCCTTAATTGTGCCCATCTTGCTTGAAATGTTCCTTTTGTATCTCTAATTTTCTTGAAGAGATCTCTAGTCTTTCCCATTATACTATTTTCCTCTATTTCTTTGCATTGATCACTGAGGAAGGTTTTTTTATCTCTCCTTGGTATTCTTTGGAACTCTGCATTCAAATGGGCATATATTTCCTTTTCTCCTTTGCTTTTCATTTCTCTTCTTTTCTCAGCTATTTGTAAGGCCTCTCAGACAACCTATTTGCCTTTTTTGCATTTTCTTTTCTTGGGAATGGTCTTGATCACTGCCTCTTGTACAAAGTCATGAACCTCAGTCCATAGTTTTCAGGCACTCTGTCTATCAGATCTAATCTCTTGAATCTATTTGTCACTTCCACTGTAGAATCGTAAGGAATTTGATTTAGGTCATGCCTGAATGGTCTAGTGGTTTTCCCTACTTTCTTCAATTTACATCTGAATTTGGCAATAAGGAGTTCATAATCTGAGTCATAGTCAGCTCCCCATCTTGTTTTTGCTGACTGTATAGAGCTTATCCATCTTTGGCTGCAAAGAATATAATCAATCTGATTTCAGTATTGACCATCTGGTGATGTCCATGTGTAGAGTCTTCTCCTGTGTTGTTGGAAGAGGGTGTTTGCTATGACCAGTGCATTCTCTTGGCAAAACTGTATTAGCCTTTGCCCTGCTTCATTCTGTACTCCAAGGCCAAATTTGCCTGTTACTCCAGGCATCTCTTGACTTCCTACTTTTGCACTTCAGTCCCCTATAATGAAAAGGATATCTTTTGGGGGCGTTAGTTCTAGAAGGTCTTGTAAATATTCATAGAATCATTCAACTTCAACTTCTTCAGCATTACTGGTCTGGGCATAGACTTGGATTACTATGATATTGAATATTTTGTCTTGGAAATGAACAGAGATCATTCTGTCGTTTTTGAGACTGCATCCAAGTACGGCATTTTAGACTCGTTGTTTAACTTAGATGGCTACTCCATTTCCTAAGGGACTCTTGCCCACAGTAGTAGATAGAGTGGTCATTTGAGTTAAATTCACCCATTCCAGTCCATTTTAGTTCACTGATTCCTAACATGTCAGTGTTCATTCTTGCCACCTCCTGTTTGCTGCCGCTACTGCTGCTAAGTCGCTTCAGTCGTGTCCGACTCTGTGCAACCCCATAGATGGCACCCCACGAGGCTTCCCGGTCCCTGGGATTCTCCAGGCAAGAACACTGGAGTGGGTTGCCATTTCCTTCTCCAATGCATAAAAGTGAAAAGTGAAAGTGAAGTCGCTCAGTCTTGTCTGACTCTTAGCGACCCCATGGACTGCAGCCTACCAGGCTCCTCTGTCCATGGGATTTTCCAGGCAAGAGTACTGGAGTGGGTTGCCATTGCCATCTCCTATTTAACCACGTCCAATTTGCCTTGATCACCATCTGCAGTGATTTTGGAGCCCCAAAAAATAAAGTCTGACACTGTTTCCACTGTTCCCCCATCTATTTGCCATGAAGTGATGGGACCAGATGCCATGATCTTCGTTTTCTGAATGTTGAGCTTTAAGCCAACTTTTTCACTCTCCACTTTCACTTTCATCAAGAGGCTTTTGACTTCCTCTTCACTTTCTGCCTTAAGGGTGGTATCATCTGCATATCTGAGGTTATTGATATTTCTCCTGGCGATCTTGATTCCAGCTTGTGTTTCTTCCAGCCCAACATTTCTCATGATGTACTCTGCATATAAGTTAAATAAGCAGGGTGACAATATACAGCCTTGATGTACTCTTTTTCCTATTTGCAAACAGTCTGCTGTTCCATGTCCAGTTCTAACCGTTGCTTCCTGACCTGCATACAGATTTCTCAAGAGGCAGGTCAGATGGTCTGGTATTTCCATCTTTTTCAGAACTTTCCACAGTTTATTGTGATCCACACAGTCAAAGGCTTTGGCATAGTCAAGAAAGCAGAAATAGATGTTTTTCTGGAACTCTCGCTTTTTCCATGATCCAGCGGATGTTGGCAATTTGATCTCTGGTTCCTCTGCCTTTTCTAAAACCAGCTTGAACATCAGGAAGTTCACAGTTCACGTATTGCTGAAGCCTGGCTTGGAGAATTTTGAGCATTACTTTACTAGCGTGTGAGATGAGTGCAATTGTGCGGTAGTTTGAGCATTCTTTGGCATTGCCTTTCTTTGGGATTGGGATGAAAACTGACCTTTTCCAGTCCTGTGGCCACTGCTGAGTTTTTCAAATTTGCTGGCATATTGAGTGCAGCACTTTCACAGTATCATCTTCTAGGACTTGAAATAGCTCAACTGGAATTCCATCACCTCCACTAGCTTTGTTCGTAGTGATGCTTTCTAAGGCCCAGTAGACACTTACTCCTTGGAAGAAAAGTTATGACCAACCTAGATAGCATATTCAAAAGCAGAGACATTACTTTGCCAACAAAGGACTGTCTAGTCAAGGCTACAGTTTTCCCTGTGGTCATGTATGGATGTGAGAGTTGGACTGTGAAGAAGGCTGAGTGCCGAAGAATTGATGCTTTTTAACTGTGGTGTTGGAGAAGACCCTTGAGAGTCCCTTGGACTGCAAGGAGATCCAACCAGTCCATTCTGAAGGAGATCAGTCCTGGGATTTCTTTGGAAGGAATGATGCTGAGGCTGAAACTCCAATACTTTGGCCACCTCATGCGAAGTGTTGACTCATTGGAAAAGACTCTGATGCTGGGAGGGATTGGGGGCAGGAGGAGAAGGGGACGACAGAGGATGAGATGGCTGGATGACATCACTGACTTGATGGACGTGAGTCTGAGTGAACTCCGGGAGTTGGTGATGGACAGGGAGGCCTGGCGTGCTGTGATTCATAGGGTCACAAAGAGTCAGACACGACTGAGCGACTGAACTGAACTGAACTGATGGACCTAACATTCAAGGTTCTTATGCAGTATTCTTCTTTATAGCATCCGACTTTCCTTACCAATAAATATATTGGTAACAGAGACTCAGTAAGACCAAGAAAATGCAGGAAAAGGAAGCACAGCTTTAAACATAGAAACTTCCCAGCAGTCAGTAACAAAGTGCAATGAAGTACTAGCAGGCAACAGAGCGAGTTAGCAAGCCAAGTAAGAAGATACAGACCTGGAGTGGTGGCAGTCATCATCTAGACAGTGTGTTCCAACTCCATTTGTTTCAAACAAATTGCAGAGACAGGATGAACTTCCACCCAAACTTTGGTTTGTATGTCAAAAATGATGACCCTTCTTCCCAAACACACAGACACATACAAACACATACACACAGCAAAAGGTTATAAAGTAATATGTAGTGAGGTTTTCTGAAAAGAGCAAAGAAGCCTTCTCCAGCTGGTCCAAAAACTACTTAAAAGAGCAAGGAAAAAAAGATGACCTGGGGTGTTTGTGACTATTAGGAATTGGAGTTGGAAAAAATATTTTCATGTGTGGCTTGAATTTCCCACCTATACCAACGTCATCTCTGGTGGCCTTGGCCTGCAGTTACTTGAAGCAGGGCTTTAGTTTCCCAGCCAGAGATTGAGGTTGGGTGGTAGCAGTGAGAGCATCAAATCCTAACCACTAAACCAGTGGTCAATGACAAGGCCTGGGCTCTTCAGCTTTGCAGAAAAGCATTCCCGCAAAGGCAGAAAGTAGTGAAATAAGAAAAGTGTTTATCACGAGGAAAAGGGTACAGTGCATGTGCATAGACATACCCGAACTCAGACTCATGCCCTCATGGAAGTTTAAATCTCTTATATAGAGCATTTCTTCAAGTTTCCTTTGTCCATTAATTTTGGTTTGCCTAGTTCAGACTCCAAATTTGGTATATTTCAGAATCCTCCTAAGAGATCTATGGGCAGTTAGTATCACTTCCCTTTTGACCTCCGAGGAGCCTTTCTGTGCTGTGTAGTCAGGGAGGTCTCCTGACTTCAAGAATAGGAAATATGTGGTCTCTTATCTTCTATCTGGGCAGGGCTCGGCCTCTATCCTCGATTGTCCAAGTAATTTCAACTTGGTGTATTTGTCAACAGAGAAGGGACTCCAACTGTTTGCCCCAGGGCCCCCATTTATCTCCTGACTCTGCAAGGAGATCCAACCAGCCTCTCCTGAAGGAAATCAGTCCTGAACATTCACTGGAAGGACTGATGCTGAAGCTGAAATTCCAATACTTTGGCCACCTGATGTGAAGAACTGACTCTTTGGGAAAGACCCTGATACTAGGAAAGATTGAAGGTGGGAGGAGAAGGGATGAGATGGTTGGATGGCATCACCGACTCGATCACATGAGTTTGAGTAAGCTCCGGGAGTTTGATGGACAGGAAAGCCCAGCTTGCTGCAGTTCATGGGGTCACAAAGAGTTGGACATGACTGAGCGACTGAACTGAACTGAGTCAGGATATTAGAGCAAACAGGAGCTAAATATGAGCAAAGAAAGGGCAGGGGGCACAGGTCAGGTAGCAGGAAATCATGCATCTTGTAAACAGCAGGGGTGCATGGGCAGACAGGCAGCACTCTCCAGACTGACTGGAAATCACACGTGTTGGAAAGCAGACAAAAATAAAGGTGGAGAAAAACAGGAATCTCCTGCATCCAAATGTAACATGTTTCTCATTATGCTTTTATTACAATGAAATTTGGTTTCGTTCAGTCACTAAGTGGTGTCCAACTATTTGCAACCGCATAAACTGCATCCCTCTCCTTCACTATCTCCAATAAAATTATCCTTATAAATAAGAAGTTCCCCTTCATGCAATGACACCATAACATTTCTGATCTAAGCTAAATAGGGTTGAAATTCCCTCTTCCCCTTGGGGAGATCGAGCTGGGATGAAAATCAGGGAATACAACACCCAAATTCCTCCTTCCCCAGTGAATATTCCACCCCTTCATTTGTATGCCCCTCATAACTATCTTGCTAAAGAAACCCAGGGCAGTGGCTCCTGACCTGTCTGCCTACTTTCTGTCTCAGAGCATATTCTTGTTCAAATAAACTCTCACTTTACTTTCTTAGCTTCCTTGCTTCATCTCTGAAATCTTTCTTGATAAATAAAGAACTTTTAACTCACCAGGAACAGGAGTTATTATCAACACTGAGGGAAAGAAGTCATGTGTCTTGGCCTAGGACCATGTGTCTTGATGGCAGCATTTCTAAAAGCAAGAGACCCACTAGGAACCTCACCAAATATCTTTTGCCACTACTGTTTCTGCAGCCTGTGGCTCTGTCACAGAAATGTTCATGGTCCTCAAGTTTATAGAACCTGAGGTTATAGATCCTCAGGTTTATAGATTGTACAACATCCTTGTGGCACAGTGTGGGAGTTAATCAACCATCTTTATGGCAGAGGCCACAGCTGAAACCTAGCAGGAACTGCAGGTCCCTCCTGGCTACAGAAGTTCCCCTGTGTCCCTTATTTCTTGTTTTAAAATAGGAGAAAAGACTTTAGTTTCCTAGGCCTTCCCTGAGTCCAAAGAATAGGCTCAAGCAATTAATAAGACAATAGATTCATAGGGTTCCTAGTTCCTCCTAAAGGGGTATGATAACATTATATGGTGATTATCTTCAAATTATTCTTACAGAAACTAAAACCCTCCCCCCCACATCGTGGATGGAGGATGGTGACTATAAGCTAATCACAGTAAGTAGAACCCAGACTAGTTGAACCAGAAACTTGAGATTCCAAAGACATCATACTGTTACCTTATTACCAACCATTTGGAAAGAAGTCATATACCCTGCAGCCCTCACCCCAAATTTTGCCTTTAAAAACTCTTCCCTGAAAACCATTGGGAAGCTCAGGTCTTTTGAGCACAATTTATCAGTTCTTCTTGCTTCATCTTCACAATAAATATTCCTCTGCTCCAAACTCAGATGCTTCAGTTTGTTTAGCCTCACGGGCATTAAGCATACAAATCTGCATTTGACCACATTCTGTGATGATAGTGATATGAGAGTCTCTGAAGGAAGAAATGCATCACTATTAGCAGGATCTATGACCTGAAGCGTACCCAGTAACTATGGAAGAAGGGAAAAAAAAAAGAGAAAGTAGTAAAGGAGGGAAGGAAAGAAGAGCAAAAGAAGAAAGAAACAAAAAGTAAGAAAAAGAGGAAGTAAGAGAAAGAAGGAAATTTGAATACAGAAGGAAGAAACAAAAAAACTGAAAGAGAAGTTCACAATTTGACCCACTTGAAAATGCAGAATTTATTGAAAGAACTTAAGCAACAAACAGATAAAAAGTTGTTGATTGACTTTTGTACTTCTGCAAAATAGGTTCTAAATTAACTTTAACATCTTCTGAAATACAGCTTCATAGCCTTAATCAATACTGGGTCTAAAGACTACAGTTATACCTTGGGTTCCCACCAAATTTAAAAAAGGCTCCATTTCTAACCTTGGGGAAATTATTGAACATAAAATATAGGAGACCAGTTATATCTCACCTTAATTGTAACAACTGTTGTCTTGTCTTAGTCCTCATAGTCATCATGCCTTTTCCCCTAAATATCTCATAGTGGGCCTGACATTCTGATTCAATGAGCAATAAAATTAAGACTGGCACTTTAAAGAGTCTTGACAAAATGGGACACTATGGACCATCTCCTTAGTCAAAATACTCAATATATGGCACAATGTAAATAAAACTCAACCCTCAAGGACTATCCCCACCGAGGCACCACTGAACAGCCCAGTGTGTCCTGTTCTTATACTTGGGAAGAAAGAATAGTGCTTCATGATGGGTTACCACAACCTTAAGGCCATGTTACCATCCATTAAATCCCCTGTGCCCAATATTATTGAAATCACAAACTCAATCATATCAGAAATTGATAACATTTGCTAATACAGTTTTTGCTAATATGTTTTATTCTTTGTCTCTTTCAACAGCCCCTTTGCTTTTACCTCCAGAGGGACACCTGCTTCATCCAGCTACCCAGGAGTACCTCACTTGCTCTGCCATTGTATACCATCTTTACAAACAAAATCTTAACTGTATCCAATTTTCTCAAAGAGCACAATTATGTCATCACACTGTTGACATCCTCCTCCAAGGAGATTCATTTAGCATACTCATTAAGGATTTTCTCCTAGTTCATAAATTGCCTTTTCGTTTTGTTTCTTTTTCTGTATAGAAGCTTTTGAGTTTGATGTAGTCCCACCTGTTGATTTTTATTTTTGTTACTCATATATTCATTATTCTTTTTCCCCAGAGCTTTCTTCACTTTGGCCTTTTTATTTTGATATGTATTTTACAATAATATTACCAAGTTCTTTGAAAAACCCTATAGAATCTTTATTGAATTTCTTCAAATCTACAGATGAGTTTAGGAGATCTGACATCTTAAAGACGTTAAGCCTTTATATCCATGAACATGGGCTAAAACTTCATCATTAAGTTCTTTTTATATTTATTTCATTAAACTTTTTATAGTTTTCCACATTCAGGGATTGCACAGAAAGGACGTGTTATTTAAAACTATGTATTTTCACTATTGCTATTATATAGAAATCTACTTGTGTATATATTAACCACGCGCCTTGCCATTTTTATAAGCTCTGTTTTTTAATGCTAATATTTTCAATTGTGAAATAACCTATTGCACATGGCTACTATGAAATTAAAATGAGGAAATCCTGTGTAAACTGTCTAGCTTTTTAAGTGCACCCTCTCAACTCTTGGTTTGTACTGCTTTTCCTTTGTTCAAATACATGTCCCTTGGTTGGTACTGAATGAATTTAGGAATCCAAGACTCTGGAAGTTGCCTGAATTGACTATTGCTTTTTCCAAGACAATAAAAAATAGCAAAAGTTGTGTGTCCTTTTACTTATTAACCTTATACTCTGTAAGATTGGCTAAACTGCAGAAGTCTTTGTCCTTGGGTAATGTGCTTTGGATTTCACCAAATGAACTGAGCCTGTGAGAATAACCACTCACCAATCTGCACTAATTTCACCTCACTGAAACACCTTTCTCCCAACCCAGCAGGGCAGCATGACTTGATGCATTCTTCCATACACATTTGCATGCAATGAATATAAGATCTACTATTTCAAAAGTTTACAGTCTGTCGTTTTGTCACTTTTTTTCACACATAAAACACACAAAGAAATAAAAAAATCAAGAGATTTTATAGATGAAAAAGCTGTTATCTTTGATATTACAGACTTTTCAGAACCAAAGAATAATAACAATAATAAAAGCATAACACCTTTAACTCAATAGCAATTTTCTTTTCTTTTTTTTAATATCAGGTTTCTTACAAAGAAATCATATACAGCTG
This sequence comes from Bos indicus x Bos taurus, assembly GCF_003369695.1. Lineage (NCBI taxonomy): Eukaryota > Metazoa > Chordata > Mammalia > Artiodactyla > Bovidae > Bos > Bos indicus x Bos taurus. The sequence goes on along the minus strand of NC_040083.1, from coordinate 65,584,955 downwards.
GATGTGAGAATAAAAGTAAAAGTGAGCTTTGTGACAGAATAAGAGAGCAAGTTTTTAGAAGTTACACCCCCAAATTTGTTTAATGTATCACATGTATACTGAAGACCAGAATACAGACTTTTCATCTTTTTAAACAATTCTTACATCTAAAGTTTTATTGATTAAAATTTCAATGTCTTCAGCATAGCAGTTAATTATAAATTTTTTATAAACAACAATTATTGATAAATCAACAACATTATTATTTTGTTGATTCAGATTCAATCAAGTATGATGGTTATCAGAGTTTCTTCTCTAGGAAAGGCTTTGCTAATCTTTGAAAATGTTAATGGTTTACCTTTTTATGAGTATTGTATTAAGAATTAGTATCACTGAAATTAATGAAAGTTATTATGTAACTGGTTGACTTTCAAAGCTAATAATGTTAAACCATTTTGATCAACATAAATAGAGTTTTCATAGATACTGATCCTTTCAAACAAACAAACAAACAAAAAATCCAGTGTTTTGGCTTTATATGAAAATGAGTCAAAGAATAGCTTTTTACACTGCATTCAAAATTTAATTATAAATACCAGCTTGAAATAGAGTTCACTCCTCTAAGGTTTTACCAGTTGGGGCAGTTAACTCATTTCCCATTGTGAAAGGCGGTAAAACACTTCCTTGTAGCTCTTCCTGTCACCATTTTCCTTCTCAAAACGAAGTCCCTAGTTTGTTTTCTCTCTCTGTTTTTCTATAAAGAAAACATATATACAAGAAATACTATATATTTAAGTTGGTTCAAACATAATTGCAGTTTTGTACTGTTGAAATTTGCCAGTTGATATTGGAATACATTCTTAAGTAAATGTGGTTATGTTATACATCGTTTCAATGCACATATCACTCTCTACATTTTTTTGTTAATTACTTATTACTTGCTGTTTATTTTATATTATTTTAGACTATGGACATGATATTAGAAAGCAAATTCAAGCGATTTTCTTATTCTAATTCAAACTGGGTCATGAAGCAGTGGAGACAACTGACAACGTCAATGACTCATTTGTCCCAGTAACTTCTAACAGATGTGCAATGCAGTGGTGGTTCAGGATGTTTTTCAAAGGAGACAAGAGCCTTGAAGGTGAGGAGCATACTGGCTGACCATTGGAAGTTGACAACAACCAACTGAAAGCCATCATTGAAGCTGGTCCTCTTACAACTACACAAAAAGTTGATGAACAGCTCAACATCAACCATTCTATGGTCGTTGGGCATTTGAAGCAAACTGGAAAGGTGAAAAAAACCTCATGAGCTGATCGAAAATATAAAGAATTGTCATTTTGAAGTGTCATTTTCTCTTATTCTGCACAACAATGAACCATTTCTCAATCGGATGGCGATGTGTGATGAAAAGTGGATTGTATATGGCAACCAGCAATAACCAGCTCAATGGTTGGACCAAAAAGAAGCTCCAAAGCACTTCTCAAAGCAAATTTGCACCCAAAAAAAAGGCTATGGTCACTGTTTGGTGGTCTGCTGTTCATCTGGCTCACTACAGTTTTCTGAATCCTGGCAAAACCATTATATCTGAGAAGTATGCTCAGCAAATCAATGAGATGCACTGAAAACTGCAACACCTGCAGCTGGCATTGGTCAACACAAAGGGCCCAATTCTCTGCAACATCACCCGACTGCACACTGCACAACCAACCAATGCTTCAAAAGTTGAACAATTTGGGTTTGCCTCATTAGCCACATTCACCTGACCTCTCACCAACTGACTACACAACTTCTTCAAGCATCTAGACAACTTTTTGCAGGGAAAACCATTCCACAGGATGCAGAAAATGCTTTCCAAGAGTTTTGTAGAATCCCGAAGCACAGATTTTTATGCTACAGGAATAAATAAACTTATTTTTCATTGGCAAATATGTTCTGATTGTAATGGTTCCTATTTTGATTAATAAGATGAGTTTTGTCAGGGGACATTTAACTTTAAGGAATCCAATATGTTGCATTTTTCTTCCTTTGTGTGCCATTTCTCAAGGATTCTCTGTTCCTTATCAGTTCCTATTCCAGGAATGAGTAGAGCTGCACGCAGCTCTCAGAAATGAGATCAAGCGCGCAGCTCTCAGAAATGAGATCAAGCACGCAGCTCTCAGAACATGATCTCAGAGATCATGATAAAATGTATCTGCTTGAATTCCTTTCTGTAACTCCCTTCAGTGACTATTTTCAGCGTCAGCGACCTTATATGTATTAGACTATCCATATTGTGGCTATTGATAAAATTTCATCCTGTGTAATAGCTGAGTAATCATCTTACTAAAGATATATATAAGCCTGCATTTCTGTTAATAGAATACCCTTGCTCCATTAGAGCTTGGGTCCCCATGACTTTCTTTCTTTTTTTTCTCTCTCTCTCTCTTTCACTTTCTTTTTTTTTTTTTTTAATTAATTTTATTTTATTTTTAAACCTTACATAATTGTATTAGTTTTGCCAAATATCAAAATGAATCCACCACAGGTATACATGTGTTCCCCATCCTGAACCCTCCTCCCTCCTCCCTCCCCATACCATCCCTCTGGGTCGTCCCAGTGCACCAGCCCCAAGCATCCAGCATCGTGCATTGAACCTGGACTGGCATCTCGTTTCATACATGACATTTCACATGTTTCAATGCCATTCTCCCAAATCTTCCCACCCTCTCCCTCTCCCACAGAGTCCATAAGACTGTTCTATACATCAGTGTCTCTTTTGCTCTTTCACTTTCTTATCATCAACTCTGGACTGCCAGGTTCTGGTCCATTAAAGGACCCCAACAGTTTGAGCTCAGCTACAATGATTTTAAATTCACAGTCTGAAACCATAGTTACTTTTGTGTATATATAATATACGATACATTGCAATTTATGAACTAATATTAATACATTATTATTAACTAAAGTCCATACTTTACATAGAGTTTACTCTTTGTGCTGCACATTCTATAGGTTTAAGAAAAGTATAATGATATAATCCACCCCTATATATAAGAAGTAGTTCTATTCACTTAAAACTCCCCTTGCTTCACCTATTCATCTCTTCTTCACCTCTAATCCCTGGCAACCACCGGTCTTTAAACTGTTTCCATAATTTTGCCTTTTCTAGAATGTCACATAGTTGAAATCATGTAGTATGCAGTCTTTTAAGATGCTTTCTTACTTTGCAATATGCTTTTAAGATTCTTCCATGTCTTTCTGTGGTTCAATAGCTTCTTTCAATGGCTACTGTTATTTTATTGTCCAGATATAACATAGTTAATTTACCTATTGAGGACATTGTAATTGCTTCCAAGTTTCAGCAATTATGCATAAAGTTTCTATAAACATGCATGTGCAAGTTTTCATGTGGACATGAGTTTTCAACTCATTTGTGCACATATGAAGGAGTATAATTACTGGATTATATGTTAAGAGTATGAATATTTTGTAAGAAACGATCAAATTGTCTTCCAAAGTGACTGTGCCATCTTGTATTATCACAAGTGAGAAATAAGCATTTATGTTGCTCCACATCCTCATCAGTATTTAGTGTTGGCAGCATTTGGATTTTACATCTTTCTAAAGTGTGTGCAGTGGTACATCATGGCCGATTTGATGTATGATTTCTAATGGCATATGATGTTAAGCATTTTTTCATACACTTACTTGCTATCTGTATATCTTCCTTGGTGAAGTGTATCTTAAGATTTTTGTCCATTTTTAATTGTTTTCCTATTGCTCAGTTGTAAGAATTCTTTGTATATTATAGAAATCAGTCTTTTAACAGATATCTTTTTGCAAATATTTTTCCCAGTCTATGGCTTGACTTTTCATTCTATTAACAGTGTCTTTTGAAAAGCAGAAACATTTTATTTTAATTAAGACCTATCACATTTTTATATTGAATTCCATGATCCATTTTGAGATCCATTTAATGTATACCAGAACTGTAAGGTCTTTGTCTAGATTCACTTTTTTGGCATGTAGATATTCAGTTGTTCCAGCACAAAAATAACATAAAGAGAAATAGACAATCTCACCAGCCTATGTATACTAAAATATTTGAAGCTGTAATTAATAACTTGCCAAAAAGAAAGCATGAGGGCTACATGGGTTCACTGGTGAATTTTAGCAAAACATTTTAGGAAAAACGCATGCTTGTTCTCTAAAAATATAACTAGAATGAATACTTTCTAATTCATTTTAGGAAGCCACCATTATCCTAATATCAAAAGAATACAAAGCATTATAAAAAAAAAAAGGAAACATTCAGACAAATGAATATAGTTGCAAAAATCTTGAACAAAATATTAGTCAATCAAATTCAATTATGTATGAAGAGAATCATACACCATGAACAAGTGGAGCCTATTTCAGTTATACAAAGCTGGTTTAACATAAGAAATCAAATTTGTGTAATTAATCATATAAACAGGTTAAAGAAAAAAAACTATAAAGTGATACTAGTAGATATAGAAACAGGATTTGACAAATCTAACGTTTATTCATGACAAAAGCTTCCAGTAAACTAGAAACACAAGGGAGCTATTGCAACTTGATGTTGAGAATTTATAATACATCTACAGATAATACAGTATTTATTAGTGAGAATCTAGATGCTTTCTCACTAAGATTAAGAACAAAGCAAGGGTATCCCTTCTCAACACATTTTTTAACATTGTCTTAGAATTCACAGCTAATATAATTAAACTAAAAATAAATTAAAAATATATAAATCAAAAAGGAAGACATAAAGCTGTCTTTGTAGCTGGCATGATCAGCTATGTAGAAAATCTTGCAGAATCAACCAAAAAACTTTGGGAACTATAGCAATTATAGCAAGGTTGCAGGATGCACATTCACATATAAAAGCTAATTGCTTCCTTGTATACGAACAATGAACAATTGGTTTTTAAATTAAAAAAAAGTATCATTTATATTAGCACCCAAAATGAAATACTTAGATATAATTATGTGCTGCTAAGTCACTTCAGTCGTGTCCGACTCTGTGCGACCCCACAGACAGCAGCCCACCAGGCTTCCCTGTCCCTGGGATTCTCCAGGCAAGAACAATGGAATGGGTTGCCATTTCCTTCTCCAATGCATGAAAGTGAAAAGTGAAAGTGAAGTCGCTCAGTCATGTCCGACCCTCAGCGACCCCATGGCCTGCAGCCTATCAGGCTCCTCCTTCCATGGGATTTTCCAGGCAGGAGTACTGGAGTGGGGTGCCATTGCCTTCTCCGATATAATTATGTACTATACCTAAATGAGGAAAAACTACAAACCTCAGAAAAGAAATGAAATCATTTCAATAAATGGAGGGATACTCCATGTTCATGTATAAGATGACAAAAAGTGTTATGATGATGCCAGTTCTTCCCAGTTTGAGCTACAGATTTAATATGTGTATGCTCAGTTACTAAGTTATGCCCAACTCTTTGCAATCCCCTGGACTGTAGTCTGCCAGGCTTCTCTTTCCATGGAATCTTCCAGGCAAAAATATTGGACTGGATGGCCATTTCCTTCTCCAAGGAATTTTCCCAACACAGGCATCAAACCCACAATTTCTGCATCTCCTGCATTGGCAGGTAGATTCTTTACCACTGAGTCACCTGGGAAGCTCATAGATTTAATTAATCCCAGTCAAAATCAAAAGTTATTTTACAAATACTGACAAATTGATTCCAGAGTTTATAAAAACCCAGAATGGCTGACACAATCTTGAAGAGGAAGAGCAAAGTTGGAAACAACATCAAGACTTACTATAAAGTGATAGTAATCAAGACAGTGTAATATGGGGATGAGAATAGACAAATATATCAATGGAACTGAATAGACAGCCCAGAAATAGACCCAGACATGCACAGTAAACTGATTCTGACAAAGGAACAGTAGCAATATGAAGAACAAAGATTGTCTTTTCAACAAGTGGTCCTGAAATAACTAGACATCCACATGCAGAAAGGGAAAAAAAAAAGTGAATTTATAAATAAACCTTATACCTTTTAGAAACATTAAAAATAAAAATGAAGTTGTTCAGTCATGTCTGACTCTTTGCGTCCCAGTGGACTACAGTCCTACCAGGCTCCTCCTTCCATGGAATTTTTCCAGGCAAGAGTCCTGGAGTGGGTTGCCATTTCCTTCTTCAGGAGATCTTCCCAATCCAGGGATCAAACCTCCATCTCCTGCATTGCAGGCAGATGATTTGCAGTCTGAGCCACCAGGGAAGATTTTACTTAAAAGTGAAAGTGAAAGTCACTCAGTCGTGTCCGACTCTTTGCAATCCCATGGATTATGCAGTTCATGGAATTCTCCAGGCCAGAATACTAGAGTGAGCAGCCTTTTCCTTCTCCAGGGGATCTTCCCAACCCAGGGATCGAACCCAGGTCTCCCGCATAGCAGGTGGATTCTTTACCAGCTAAGCCACAAGGGAAGCCCTAAATATAAAGCACAGATCTAAATATAAAATGGGCTTCCCAGGTGGCCCTAGTGATAAAGAACCTGCCTGCCAATGCCGGCTATGTAAGAGACATGTTCCATCCCTGGATGGGAAGATCCCCTGGAGGAGAACATGGCAACCCACTCCAATATTCTTACCTGGAGACTCCCATGGACAGAGGAGCCTGACGGGCTACAGTCCATAGGGTCACAAAAAGTCGGACATGACTGAGTGACTTAGCATGCATGCACGCACACAAATATGAAACACAAAGCTATAAAACTTCTAGAAGATAATATAAGAGAAAATCTTCCAACTCTGCAACATTCTGGGAAAGGCAAAACTATGGAGGCAGTAAAAAGATTACGAGTTGTCAGGAATTAAGGAAAGAAATGCAGTGATGAACAGGTGGTAGACCATAGGAATTTCTAGGGTAAGGCAGTGAAAATATTCTGTATGAGATTGTAGTGGCCAATACCTGTCATTATACATTTATTCAAACCCACAGAACAAACAACACAAATGGTGAACTAATGTAAAATTTAATTAATCACAACATATCAGTATAGGCTCATCAATTGTAAAAATGCACCTCTAATGCAGGGTGTTAGTAACAGGGGAAAGGGGGAAGGGGTATTGTCAATGAAATATATGATATCTCTATGCATATCTGCTTAATATTTCTGTAAACCTAACATTGCTCAACAAATAAAGTTTTTTAATTTACAAATAATAGCAGAGAGAGTTGGAGATTCATATCAAAGTGCTGATTCATGAAGGTTTTAAAGATTTAACAAAAATGCAGTAAGTGATAGCTTAGGGTTGGGAGGGCATGGGATTTCTTCTTGCAGTGACAAAATTGTTTTAAAGTTAACCATGGTGATGAATGCACATATCTGTGAGCATACTAAAAATTACTGAACTGTACACTCTAAATGGGTGAGTTGTAGTCCTATATCAATTATATCTTAATACATTTGGCTAAAAAGTTAAATGTCCTAAATCTGTGTTATTTAATTAAGTAACAGTAGTTTTTATATTCCTGAAGTTTATGCTATAAGGTTCTAACATCTGACTTCCTTCTTGGAAGTCAATAATGTTTAAAAGCATAAAATTCCAGAGTAAACATCAAGTTTTTTAAATTTTCAATGATAGTTACAAGAATCACAGATGCATTGACTGAGAGTCATTAAAATATTTTCCCTCCAGATCACAGACTAATGAGCAAGATTTTCATATGTCACTATTGATGACAATGTTAATTTGGAGTGAAGCTTTCAGTATTTACTTTTGAATGAAAACAATTACAAAACCCTCTTCCCAAACACACACGTGCACACACACAAATGCAGAAGAGTGCATCCTCCTTCATGAAGCTACCAACTCAGCTGCTTTTAATGAAGGACATACAAAACGCAGACTGCATTACACATATCCATTCCTGCCATCACCTCAGTAAGAGATGAGTAGCTTTATCATCAGAAGGAAGTGAGAGAAAGGAAGAACAGATGCACATCTGGATTATAGGGACACCTACAATAAGCATCGCCCTAGGTGGAAGGCTTGCCTCCAGAAAGAAATTAGGTTTTAGAAGAAACATGAAAGCAAAAGAAAGGAAGAAGCTTTAGGGAATCTAATTACTTTCTTTGGTTGTTTTATTTTGTGGTACGTGTTTGACAGATTGATTGCACAGAACTGCCTTCTCTTACATGAGTGAAATTGAATTAGTGCAATTATTTTAAATTGAGGCTATCTTATTTTAAAAAAAAAGCTAAAGAACTAAGATTGATAAAATGATTACTATTTAACTGGAGTCTAATTGCTTTACAATGTTATGGTGGTTTCTGCTGTACAACAAAGTGAATCAGCTATTTATATATATATATATATATATATCCTCTCCCCTTTGAGCCTCCCTCCCATCCCTACATCCCACCCCTCTAGGTCATCACAGACCACTGAGCTGAGCTCCCTGTGCTATATAGCAGCTTCCCACTAGCTATCCATTTTACATGTGGTAGTGAATATATGTCTTTGATTCTTTTTAAATATTCTATAAGAATCCAACTTTTAATAGGGACTTTAGGTCACTGGTATTTGGGATGATTTTGTACTCTCTCTTCCATAATTTCTATTTCAACTTCATTTCATCAAATGGAAAATTACATTTCATTCTAGATCAACTTCATTTCATCAAATGGAAAATTACATTTCATTGCACTTGTGCTCCATTTGTGCTCCATGTAACATCCTCCCAACCTCGTTCTGGTATTACCTATGATCCTGGGAGATTTAATCTAAACTTGAAAATTGACACATGGATAGTTTTGAACCCTAAGCTTAGAACATCAACCAATTATCTGTTTGAATTCATAAGACTGAAATAGCCATTGGCAGTAGTGTAACCAGGAGAGGAGACCCCCTTCTTACACCTCAAACATGTACATACATGTACATTTCACATAAGTGCCTTTACTGTAGCTTTATAACAAAGATGTTTAACCATCTGACAATTAAAAAAAAAAAAACTTTGGTACTCTAAATTCTTGTCATATTCTTCAAACTTACTCTTCTAAAAACATTTGTATAGAACAACTGAATTTCAAAGGTACATTCTAAAAAGCTTCCTTAGTTTTAAGCTTTTTAAATTTACTTTTAAATTTTTATTGGAGTATAGTTGATTTACAATGTCGTGTCAGTTTCAGGTGTATAGCAAAGTGAAATAGTTACATATACATATACGCAGTCTTTTAAAGATTCTTTTCCCATATAAGCCATTCTTTTCCCATAGAGGCCATAGGATTACTGAGTAGAGTGCAGTAGGTCCTTATTAGTTATCTGTTTTATGTACAGCTGCGTGTATATGTCAACCCCATTCTCCCAATTTATCCCTCCCCACCTTCTTCAGTTCAGTTCAGTTTAGTCACTCAGTCGTGTCCGACTCTTTGCGACCCCATGAATTGCAGCACGCCAGGCCTCCCTGTCCATCACCAACTCCTGGAGTTCACTCAGACTCACGTCCATCAAGTCAGTGATGCCATCTAGCCATCTCATCCTCTGTCATCCCCTTCTCCTCCTGCCCCCAATTCCTCCCAGTATCAGGGTCTTTTCCAATAAGCCTGACTGTACTATACTGCAATTCAGTAAACTCAATTATAAATGTTACAATTCCTTTTGACAGTAAGGAGCAATATAATTCTTTGTTGGGAACAACATAATTTGACAATTTTTCTTAAGAAAAGGAGAATTTATCAAAATATGAGTTTGCAGAATCAACGAGAGGCTGAAGGACTGAACTTGGGAAATAAGTAGAAACCAAACACCCTGGATAAAGGGTGGGAGTGAGTCCAGGGGCAGAAGCACATTTGCCTTTTGGCGGGACTCTGCTGCACTCTTTCTCTTTGCCTGTGCGGAACCAACCAAAAGCTAACAATCCTCTTCTTTTTAGTTTTTTGAGGAACCTCCCCTGCTTCTGGGCATATATTTAAAGGAATCGAAATAAGAATCTCATAAAGACATCTTCACACCTATATTCACTGTAACAAGATTATTCACAATAGCCAAGATATGGAAGTAACCTAAATGTCCATCAACAGGTGAATGAATAAAAGAGATGTGAGGTATACACAGTGGGATATTATTCAGTCTTTTAAAAGAAGGAAATTCTGCCATTCGTGACAATATGAATGAACCTGGAGAACATTCAGTCAGTTCACTTCAGTTCAGTTGCTCAGTCATGTTCAACTCTTCGCGATCCCAAGGACTACAGCATGCCAGGCTTCTCTGTCCATCACCAACTTCCAGAGCTTGCTCTAACTCATGTCCATTGAGTTGGTGATAAACATTAAGCTCAATGAAATAGGTCAGACACAGAAAGACAAATAATGCATGATATTGCCTATGTGAGAATTCTAAAAATAGTCAAACTCATAGAAGCATAGAGTAGAATAGTGATTGTCAGGGGCTGAAGGGAGGCAGAAAAGTCAAAGTGTTAGTTAAAGGGAAGGAAGGTCCAGTTATGCAAGATGGATAAGTCCTAGAGATCTTCTTCACAGCATTGTTGTTGTTCAGTCATTCAGTCACGTCCAACTCTTTGTGACTCCATGGACTGCAACGTGCCAGGCTTCCCTGTCCTTCACTGTTTCCCAGAGTTTGCTCAAACTCATATCCACTGAGTTCATGATGCCATCCAACCATCTCATCCTCTGTCACCCCTTCACCTGCCCTTAATCTTTCCCAGCATCAGGGTCTTCTCCATTGAATCAGCTCTTCGCATCACGTGGCCAAAGTACTGGAGTTTCAGCTTCACTATCAGTCCTTCCAACGAATATTCAGGACTGATTTCCTTGAGGATTGACTGGTTTGATATCCTTGCAGTCCAAGGGACTCTCAAGAGTCTTCTCCAACTCCACAGCTTGAAAGCATCCATTCTTTGGCGTTCAGCTTTCTTTATGATCCAACTCTCACATCTGTATATGACTGCTGGAAAAACCATAGCTTTGTCTATATGGACTTTTGATGGTTAAGTGTCTCAGCTTTTAATACATTGTCTAGGTTTGTCATAGCTATTCTTACAAGGAGCAAGCGCTTTTTAATTTCATGGCTGAAGTCACAGTCTGCAGTGATTTTGGAGCCCAAGAAAATAAAACCTGTCACTGTTTCCATTGTTTCCCCATCTATTTGCCATGAAGTGATGGGACCAGATGCCATGATCTTAGTTTTTTGAATGTTGAATTTTAAGTCAGCTTTTTCACTCTCCTCTTTCAACTTTATCCAAAGGCTCTTTAGTTCCTCTGCACTTCCTGCCATTACAGTGGTGTCATCTGTATAGCATAGTGCTTTTTAGTTTTAATGACACTGTGTTGTGCTATTAAAAATTTGCTAAGGAGATAGATCTTATATTGTATTCTTATCCGCAAATAATAATGGTGGAAGAAAAAGCCAACAACCTGCTTAACACAGAGTGCAGGTCACAACCCTACTCTTATCTGCAGGGAGAATGAAGTGGTTTCCATAGTAGCAGGAAGCATATTGCCTCTCAAAAGAAAATCATATCTGGAGAAATTCCCCAGAGCCAGGGGACAATGTGTGTCAGTCAAAAAATAATAAGCACAGTTTTCCCAAATTTACATCTATTCATGTACACACTTTGTTTCCCCAGTGGTTCAACAGGTAAAGAATCCACCTGCAAAGCAGGAGACACAGGAGACACGGGTTTGATTCCTGGACTTATCTGTATACCTGAATAGGCCATGGCTCCTGCTGGCTGTACCTACCCCCCTCAAAGGACTCCATAACCTCCATCACCACAGCAAAATCCCACCCTCCTTTAGCTTTACTCCACTCATTCCTAACTCTGGTCTTCGGTTGCAGGATCCCATTGACAGAGCCAAATGTCCATGCCCTTACATTGGCTGCAAGGAACACCAAGAAGGGAAATCTGCCTCTTTCATTCATCGTCGGGCTGAATGAAATGATATATTTAAAGCTTTAGAAATAATGCCTGGCTTGGGGCTAATGTTACTCTCACTGTATTTTCATGTCTTCCCAGAAGAGAGCTGTCTACAGGACTGCCTACTGTAAACAAAGTCTATTAGAATTAGAATGTAATTGAAGAATCAAATTTAAAAAATTAAGTTAAATAAATAACACATTGATTGCAAGAATCAGGCCATGTGCTCTCATTTTCCTTTTTAGTGCCAATGAAACAGACTCCAAAGTGCTCACATGGTTAATTAATAGCAGAACTGGAATGAAGATGCCACACTAAATATTGAGCTACCTAGGAACACCATCCAAGCCTTATACATTCATTCTGACTGTCACAAAGTAAGCTCCAAATATTTTTTACTGAATGACAGAATCCTCACACTTTCTAATATATTAAGCTTCTGTGGGATTGGAATGAAAATTGACCTTTTCCAGTCCTATAGCCATAGTTGAGTTTTCCAAATTTGCTGACATATTGAGTGCAACACTTTCACAGCATTATTTAGGATTTGAAATAGCTCAGCTGGAATTCTATCACCTCGACTGGCTTTGTTTCTAGTAATGCTTCCTAAGGTCCATTTGACTTCACATTCCAGAATGTCTGGCTCTGGGTGAATGACCACACAACTAGTTATCTGGGTCATTAAGACTTTTTGTACAATTCTGTGTATTCTTGTCACCTCTTTTTTATCTCTTCTGCTTCTGTTAAGTCCTTACTGTTTCTGTCCTTTATTGTATCCACCTTTGCATGAAATGTTCCCTTGATATCTCCAATTTATTGAAGAGATCTCTAGTCTTTCCTATTCTATTGTTTTTGTCTTTGCATTATTCATTTAAGAAGACTTCCTTATCTCTTCTTGCTCTTCTCTGGAACTTTGCAATCAGTTGGGTTTAATCTTTCCCTTTCCCCCTTGCCTTTCACTTCTCTTCTTTTCTCAGCTATATGTAGAGACTCCTCAGACAACCACTTTGCCTTCTTGCATTTCTTCTTCTTGGGGACAATTTTGGTCACTGCCTCCTACACGTATTATGAACCTCTGTCCGTAGTTCTTCAGGCACTCTCTCTACCAGATCTAATCCCATGAATCTATTCATCACTTTCATTGTATACTCATAAAGGATTTGATTTAGGTCATACCTGAATGGCCTAGTGGTTTTCCCTACTTTCTTCAATTTAAGCCTGATTTTTGCAATAAGGAACTCATGATCTGAGCCAGTCAATTCCAGGTCTTGTTTTTGCTGACCATATAGAATTCCTCCATCCTCTGCTGCAAAGAATATAATTAATCTGATTTCAGAATTGGCCATCTGGTGATATCCATGTGTGGAGTTGTCTCTTGTGTTGTTGGAAGAGGGTGTTTGCTATAACCAATGTATTCGCTAGAAAAACTTGGTTAGCCTTTGCCCTGTTTCATTTTGTACTCTAAGGCCAAACTTGCCTATTACTCCAGGAATCTCTTGACTTCCTACTTTTGCATTCCAATCCACCATAATGAAAAGGATATCTTTTTTTGTTGCTAGTTCTAGAAGTTATTATAGGTCTTCATAGAATTGGTCAACTTTGGCTTCTTTGGCATGAGTGATTGGGGCATAAACTAAGATTACTATGATGTTGAATGATTTGCCTTGGAAACAAACCAAGATCATTCTGTTGTTTTTGAGATTGTACCCAAGTACTGCGTTTCAGATTCTTTTGTTGACTATGAGGGCTACTCCATTTCTTCTAAGAAATTCTTGCCCACAGTGGTGGGTATACTGATCATCTGAATTAAATCTGCCCATTCCTGTCCATTTAAGTTCACTGATTCTTTAAATGTCTATATTTACTCTGGTCATCTTGTGTTTGACCACAGCTAATTTGCTTTGATTCATGGACCTAACATTCCAGGTTCCTATGCAATATTATTCTGTACAGCATTGAACTCTAATTTCTACACCAGACAGACTTTACTTTCACCACAGACACAGCCACAACTCTCATGTTTGCTTTGGCCCAGCTGCTTCATTCTTTCTGGAGCTATTAGTAATTGCTCTCTGCTCTTCCCCAGTAGCATATTGGACTCCTTCCAACCTGAGGGGCTTATCTTCTGGTGTCATATCTCTTTGCCTTTTCATACCATTCATGGTGTTTTCTCAGCAAGAATCCTGAAGAGGTTTGCCGTTCCCTCTTCCAGTGGACCACATTTTGTCAGAAGTCGTCACTATGACCCACCCATCTTGGGTGGCCCTGAAAGGCATGGTTCATACTTTTATTGAGTTATGCAAGCCCTTTCACCACAACAATGCTATAATCCATGAAGGATAATGGAAAAGCTGACGGGAACTCAATCAGAGACCAGGAACCTGTCCAGCACTCCTATCCCAGTCCTTTATCCCCACCACACATGGTCTCAGGGGTCATGTTCATTGAGTGCCTACCACTTGGTCAATATCATATTTGGTTTTACAGAGAAACAAGTCACATTTTCCTTCCTATTACAGAAGATATTTTTGTGATTTTGGTAGTGAAAATGCATTCAAAGAGCATTTCTAAAGTAAATCTTTCCAAATGTGAATATGTGGATGTTTTTTGTCTGTACATTCAATACTATGAAACTATGATGACTTAAGGAGTATAATTAAAGTAGGAAAAAAACCCACTCTCCTTTCTCCATAAAAATATGTCAGAATAATTGGGCTTATAAAAGCCTGGAATCACAAAGGCTGATGATGAAAACTATGTGATTGGGATAGTTCCAATTAGATACTTTCTAAAATATTTTTCTTTCTGAAGTATTTTAAGCTACAGAGAAGCTCGTTAACTGTAATAGAGCTCATTGAAAATGGATTCTTTAGAGATAAGCAGAGCTCTGCCAGCCCTCAGGTGCCTGTGTGGGAGAGATACTCTCAGTTCAAGGCAGACTCTCTGTGCCCTGTGCGTGTGTGGTCAGTCATGTCCAACTCTTTGTGACCCCATGGACTGTAGCCTGCCAGGCTCTTCTGTATATGGGATTTTCAAGCAAGAGTATTGGGTTGCCAGTCCTTCCTCCAGGGGGTCTTTCCCACCCCGGAATCAAACCCATGTCTTACATGTCTCCTGCATTGGCAGGCAGATTCTTTACCCCTGAGCCACCTGGGAAGGCCCCTCTGTGCCCTGAAATCTGGCCAAAGCTGCACAGTGCTATGAAGACAACTTGTGAGGAGAGGGGCATGTGCAGGAATGCAACAGAGTATGGCTCTCAGGGACAATCACATTTTAGGGGCCAAATAGTCTGGGTTTGCCCTGGTTCCCAGTCCTGAGCAAGCTTGGAAATATAATTTCAGAGTTTCTCAAGCTATACATGAAGTCTTTAAATTCTGGATCAGCTCTGTAAATCTTTGTTTTCATCAATTCACAATTTACTATGTAACCTCTTGTAATCGTCATTAGTTTTCAGCAGCGTTGGACTTATCACTTACCTTGACATCAGAGATCTACAGAGTTGCTTAAATTAATGAAAAATTCCATATAGCACGATATCATTTATCTTAAGAGACTGTCTTTCTATCCTAATGTTGTTCACTGATTACTAGATTTATCTACCTGTGGTTAACCTACCTCAAAAGTTGGAAAATATTATTCAGCAGAAAGTAATGTTTCTAATACAGTGTGTCGAAAATTACATCAAAATTTCCAAATATAATCCCCTAATACAATTTTTGCTTCTTTTATTATGTTGCCAATGATAAAATGACTGCCTCAGAGTTGAAGTTGTCTTGAACAGTTTAGCACCCTCAAGAAAAAAATTTTATATAGATTTTTTTCTTATTTGAGCACATTACTTTTTTTTTTTAGTGATTTGTTTTGCCATAATTATAGACAGCCAGGGATGTGCAAAAGTAGGACAGAGACTTCAAGTAATCTTGGTCCAGTTTTCCTAATTGCTTACATTTTGTATAAAAACAGGACTATATCAAAGCTGGGAAATGGACATTGCTACAATGTAGATGTATCATTTTATCACATGTGTTGGCATCACCACGATCAAGATACACACCTGATCCATCACCACAAAGGTCTCCTTCCTGTTGCTCCTATATAGGTACATTTACCATCTTCCCACCCTGGCCCCCATGCACCATCCCTAAACTTTTGGCAACCACTTGTCAATCTCCTTTTTTGTCTTCTTGAGAATCTATATAATGTATTCATGTAATATATGGCCTTCAAACACCAACCTCTAAGGTTGGCACAGTGTTTTACAAGAGCCATCCAGGTACTCTCCAGTTAGTCTTTTTTATTGTTAAGCAGTGTTTCATGGTATTCATGTACCACAATTTGTTTAACCATTCACTTATTCTAGAACATTTTTGTTGTTTCTAGCTTGGAGCTATTACAAATGAAGTTGCTAGAAACAATCATGTACAAATATTTTCATGGACATAAGATTTAATTTCTCTGGGATGAATGTAATGACATTTTTGGAAAACTAATCTTTGTAGTTATGTTGTTCTGTTGCTCCTTATGTCACTGAAAGAAATGGATGAACCTGAATTCCCAGCTCAAGTGCCTCATAAATGACTTGAGAGCGTCTGTGTGTGCCCTAAAGGACACTACTATTTCCTGTAGTACCGGGCTGAAAATCAAGCACAGAGCCTCAACACGCATCTAGTTGAATTGCAATGCAAGTTGAACTTGCTGCCTGAAAGGGCATCACATGTTGAATTAACATGAGGCCTTTGATTGGGAAAGAACTGGATCCTCTAACATAGGGTGGGGATCTGTGGGAAGATCCTGATGAAGCTGGGGACACTGAGCCCCTAAATTATGATAAATATTTCTTACCAGTGGCCCCAGGCATCAACATAGATGGCCTTCTCAACCCCAGTCGAAGTAGCATCCCCTGACACAGGTGTCATGTAAGACAACGCTTATTCTCCTCAGGACCCATCCCTACCACATCTCTTTACTTGTGAACTTTCACTAGACTTAGTTCCAGCAGGTCCCAAAAGATGGAATACACACTCTGACTCATGAGGAAGTGTGCTAAATTCCAAAATAATGACTTTAAGTTATACATAAAAAATATTGGGAAATGTGTGGAAATGGGTACTAAAGGCACAGGATGATGGAAGAAAGAATGCCTTATAAGATTGGATGAGGCTGAATTTATGTGTTCACTAAATAAGACTGCATTTAATTTGCAGCTTAGAAAGCACTCTAGAAAATTTGGGTGATTGGTCAGCTGATACATAGGCCAAAAGGTGGCCTCTCGGCCCCCTATCACCTCCCACGCCCCACCGGCATGAATACACTGGAAATGCTGGACTTGCATCGGTTTAATGGAGAGAAGAACTGCAAAAGCTTAATGAGAAGGGAATGTTAGGGTGGATTTATCATCTAAGACATACACACCTGACCGGGGGGCTGGAGGGGGAGGTGGGATCCAGAAGTTTTACCTTCCACCAATACTATGAGGAATAAATTTATGAGAAGACCATCAATAAACTTTGTAGACAACGAATGTCCCCTGCCATACCATTAGACAAAGGATGTTGCAGCCAGCAAGCCATCAGCCCCTGGAGCCACCATTGATAGTGGACCCTGAGGGTATTCAAGATGTAGAAAGACAGGATTTGACCTTAGATGTGCATGTGTGCTAAGTAGTTTCAGCTGTGTCTGACTCTGTGACCCTATGGACTGTAGCCCGCCAGCTTCCTTTATCCAGGGGATCCTCCAGGCAAGAATACTGGAGTGGGTCGCCATCCCCTCCTCCAAGGGATCTTTCTGACCTAGGGATGGAACCTGCATCTCTTGTGTCTCCTGCATTGGCATATGGGTTCTTTACGACTACCGCCACCCGGGAAACCCTGGCCCTAGATGGTTGAGATGTATATCAAAGGAGTAATTTTACTAAGCCCAGACTCTTGCAGCTTCTCATACATGGAAAAGTGGTAAATTCATTAACTTGAGATGTCTGTTTTATTGCTTGTTTGTTTTCTTTTTATTGACATTTGATATTTTACTACCTGGGTTTTTTTTTCCCCAGAAACCACTATATATCCTATTTCTCTTTGAAACAGTCCTCAGAGAAGTTGTAGTCCAGGAAGTCCTCAGTGATGTTCCAAATAAGACATAATTCTGCACTTTTAGGTTGTGCTTTTTTTTTTTTTCAGTTGACACCTTGAAGACTCTGTTGTTGCTTCTCTCAGTAACTGCATTGGGAAACCTAAATGCAATGAAGGTAATTGAATCCTGGGGTGACAGGAGCCAAGTGGCAATATGCAATTATCAAAAGCAAAGAGGGCGTGTTTACCTTAATGAAGAGTAGGGTCAAAGCAGCAATCAGAATGTTGATCACAGTGTTCCTGGAAGTGAAATAGATGGGAAGCCTACTAAATTTATATTTATGTGTATAAGCAGAAGAGTTCCAGGTCAAGGTAGTAAAAGTCTAGCCTAAGTCATAAAAACAGATCATTACATCCCTTCAGTCCATTCCCAGAAACAAGCCAGTTTATGCACCCAGAATCCCTGGAATGAAGGTGAGGCTGGATCTGCTTGAGGAAGGACCCCAGTGCACTACTAAAAAGTTTGTACTATCAATCCTTATCTCAGCCTTCCCCAAGATGACTTTTGGTCTTTTACCAGGGTAACTATGCATTGAGAAAAAGGAAATATTAGACCTTTTGGGAACTACCGACTGGCTTTGAACTAATACTAATTCTAGGAGACCTAAAACATTGCAGTGGCCCTAAAGTCAGCATAGAGCCTTATGGAAGTCAACTGATCAATGGAGTTATAGCTCTGTTCTGCCTCACGGTGAGCCCAGTGGGTACCCAAACCAGTCATGTGGCTATCTCTGCAGTTCTGGAATGTATACTTGGAATAGACATATTTAGCAGCATCAGATTCTTCACATTTGTTCCTTGACTTGTGGCGGAAGGGTTATTATTGAGGGGAAGGCAAAGTAAAAGCTATGAGAACTACCTAGAAAATAGTAAATAAAATTTAACAATACATTCATAGAGGGGTTGCAGAGTTTACTTCCATTACCAAGGACTCAAAGGATGCAGGGGTGGCAATTCCTACCACATCCTGTTTGGCCTATGCAGAAGACAGATGGATCTTGGAGAATGACAGTGAATTATCATAATCTTAACCAGCTGGTGACTCCAGTTGTAGCTGCTGTTCCAGATGTGGTTTCATTGCTTGAGCAAGTGAACACTCACCCCGGTAAATGGTATGTAAGTTTATGTATTTAACCTGGAAAACGCCTTTGTATCTATCCTTGTCCATAGCCCACTAGAAGCAGTTTGCTTTCAGCTGACAAGCTCAGTAATATACTTTCACTGCTCTGCCTCATGGGTGTATCAACCTTCCAGCCTGACGCCATAATTTACTTTGGTGTAAAATTGATTGACTCTCCCTTTCAGAAGATATCACACAGGTCTGTTACATTGCTGCCTCTATGCTGGTTGGCTCTAGCAAACAAGAAATAGCAATTACTCTAGATTTGTTGGTCAGGCATTTATGTGTCAAAGGATGGGAAATAGATCATACAAAAGGCAGTGGCCTTCTATATCAGTGAGATTTCCAGGGGCCCAGTGGTGTGAGCCGTGTCAAGAGCTCCCTTCTAAAGTAAAGGATAAGTTGTGACATCTGGCCCCAGCCAAGAAATAGGCACAGCACTCGGTGACTTCTTTGGGTTTTGAAAGCAGCATATTCCTCATTTGGATGTGTAACTCCAGGCTTTTTTATGAAGTGACTCCAAAACCTGCTAGTTTAGAATGGAACTCAGAACAAGAGAGGGCTGTGTAATAGGTCCAGATTGCCACGCCGGCTGCTTTGGACCATAAGATTCAGAAGATCCAGTGGTGGTTGATGTGTCTGAGGCAGCTGTGGACGTCCTTTGACGCCTTCTGAAGGCCCTTAAAAAAGAACTGATGCACAGGACTTAAGAATTGTGGAGCAAGGTCCTTCTATCATCTAGGTAACCAGTCTACTTTAGAGAAATAAAACATCTGCAACCTTTATAGAAATTGAATGCTTAACCTTGGGCTATCAAGTTACCATATGACCTGAGCTGCCCATCATGCACTAAGTAGTATTTTAACCACCAAGCTGCAGTACAGGATGTGCATAGCAACACTCCAGCATCAAATGGAAGTGGTATATATGTGATCAGGCCAGAGCAGGTCCAGAAGGCACAATTAGTTATATGAGGAAGTAGCTCAAAAGCGCACAGTCCTCACTTCTGCTACACTACCTTTTCTCTCCCATCCTGTGCCTGTGACCATGGGGGTCTTCCCCACTATGGTGGAGAACCAACAGGGGAAGACTCAGGCAAGCCTGGTTTATGAATGGTTCTGCACAAGATGCAGGCATTACCTAAAAGTGGACGGCTGCTGCCCTCACCCCATCTTTGGGACATCTTTGAAGGAAGGATGGTGGTGAAGGGAAATCGTCCCTGGGGACAGAACTTGAGGCAGTGAGCTTGGCTAAGGGAGAAACACTTGGGAGGAGAAATGATCAGACACGCTGAATGATCAAGGATTTGAAAAAGTCATTATTGGTCAATTAGTCACAAAGAAAATCGGGGAAGAGGTATGTGGAAAGACTTCTTTGAATACTTGAAAGACACGAAGATATTTGTATCTTATGTGAATGTTCCTCAAAGGGTGATCTCAGCAGAGGAAGATTTTAATTATCAGGTAGATAGAATGATACAATATTTATTCCCTCTGCCTAGAATGTGCTTCCTCAGCCTGGCTTGACTGGCTCCAAAATGGCATTCAACTCTGAACAGGAACATTACTTTTGCTTATGCAAACAAGATTCCCCAGTTTTCTCCTAAACTTGCTTCTTACCTTCAAATCATTTGTGATTAAAAAAAAACTTGCTGCTGCTGCTGCTGCTAAGTCGCTTCAGTCGTGTCCGACTCTGTGCGACCCTATAGACGACAGCCCACCAGGCTCCCCCATCCCTGGGATTCTCCAGGCAAGAATACTGGAGTGGGTTGCCATTTCCTTCTCCAGTGCATGAAAGTGGAGAGTGAAAGTGAAGTCGCCCAGTCGTGTCTGACTCCTAGCGACTCCATGGACTACAGCCTACCAGGCTCCTCTGTCCGTGGGATTTTCCAGGCAAGAGTACTAGTGTGGGGTGCCATTGCTGATGTGTTATTTAAAGATTTGCTTTCTGAGGCTACCATACCTAGGAGTTGGTGACTACATGGGGACAGAAACTCACCAATGATTCCTCATGTTTTGATTAAGAAAATACTTGGGAATATCTGTTTAAATATTGATCTTTGAACCGATCACTGATCAGAAGTCTGCCTCTATCAACTATTGCTCTCTACTGTTTGATTTGTAACATCAACATATTTATGGTTTACAGTAATATTTTTATAAGTTTATCATTAATTTTGCATAAATTCATCCTCCAGGATTTGTGTTCAATAATCTGTGTTATTTGTGTTCCATTTTCTTCCCTGGAGAAGGAAATGGCAACCCACTCCAGTATTCTTGCCTGGAGAATCCCATGGACTATAGCCTGTAAGGCTCCTCTGTCCATGGGGTCACAAGAGTGGACATGACTTAGTGACTAAACCACCACCACCAATAATAATTAGCTGGAAGTCTAACTTTATGTTAGGTTTTGTTGGTTTTCCACTCATCTACTACTGATTTTTCAGTACCATGTGTTTAAATAATTTTGATAAGTGAAGAATTATTTTTTCCCAAAGTTATTTTGATATTAAACACTAATAATACATGTTCCCCTTTTTTATGAAACTGATAAAAAAGACTTAGTGCTGAAAGCCTTAGTAAAGAAATTCTCAAATCAATGAAAACGATTGCAATTGAAGCTTTAAAATTTAAGAAGAAATCTTCTGGTTTAACTATGGCATTGTTCCTAACAAAATATTTTTATAATTATTAAATTTATTGAATTTTAGGTGTTAATGTATACTAGAAATCAACTTTTTTATATATTTCTGAGAAGTCAACTTGGCTTAAATGTCTATTGTTATTATTGTTATAATTTAAGTGCAACTAGGTTAGGAGGATAGGGATTCAAAATTACACATTTAAAACAATTTAATTCATGAGAAAATATTTTGTAGATACCTAATAAATCATCTGTATTAATTCTTTTTTAGCTCTGATAGCCATATAAGTTTTTTGCTGATTTTTCTGAAGAAAGTAAATCCTTAAAATGAAAAAAAAATTTTTTTCAAAATGGTGAACTACACAACTTCAGAATTATTTTGACATAGAAGATTGCTTGATTTTAGGCAACAATTATACATTTCATTTGATTTAAGTATTATGAAGTGAAATTTAAATTCCTCATCAAATGTGCTACACTCCACGGCTGCATTCATCTGCAATGCAGACCTGTCATTTTGTAGGAAGCACATCTTGCCAACACTGACTGGGTCATTTTTGGTAGTATCAGGATGCAAATTTGAATACAACCTTGATTCTGAGAAGAAATGGAGAGTCCAGAAAAAAATTGAGCTGAGTGAATTCTTACTTCTCACTTAAGGAATAAAAATGTGTGTGTGTGTGTGTGTGTGTGTGTGTGTGTGTTGATTCCAATCATTTGTAAAAGCAAATAAAACAAGCACTTCTCATTTAACAAAATGAAACTAGATGGGCCTTACATGCACATGGGAAAGGGTCTGATTTTGTGGTAATTCAGAATTTTAATCTAAAGACAGGTTTCTCTTTTCGAAGCAATTTCTTCAGTAGCACATACATTATGCCAAATATTCTGCTAGATCTCAGAACTCACTTCCTATATATAGATAACAATTAAACTGCAGAATCTTGGGGTGTGGACGCTTGGATGTGTAAGTCTGTTAAGAGTTAACAGGAAGGCTGGGACCAAACCTATGTGTTTATGGTATACATTAACCATAACCATGTGGTTATGTATGTATTGGTATACATTATTATTTAATATGATGTGAAAAAGGGCTTCCCTGATGGCTCAGATGTAAAGAAGCTACCTGCAATGCAGGAGATGCAGATTCAATCTCTGGGTCAGGAAGATCCCCTGGAGAAGGAAATGGCAACCCACTTCAGTATTCTTGCCCCCAAAATCCCATGAACAGATTCCCTGTAGGGCTACAGTCCAAAGGGTGGCAAAACGTCAGACACAACTGAATGACTGAGCACACACACGATGTGAAAATGCTCCAAGTTTATTTACAGTTTTGAGGGTTTGATCTGTCCCCTTTAAAAGTCTGTAAGGATTTAAGAGGAACTCTATATTATTCTTTTCCACATATTTTTCTGAGTGTCTTTTGGCCAGGCAAGTACAGTGTTGCCAGAGGCCCACAAATTGATTCTCCTAATATAGGTCTAGTGTTACCAATTTATGCTGCGTGTCTGGCCCCTGAAATAATTGGAGTTTGAAATGAGATTTGCTTCAGTCCTCTTATTTGACAAAAGAGAAAATTAAAACCAGATTGTTTAAAGGATTTGCCTAAGTCCTGATAGTAGGACTATTTTATGACTTTCATTGGTTTATTCATTTCCTATGACTGCTATCACTAATTCCCACAAACTTAGCACCTTAAAACAATAGAAAACAATTATCTTAGAGTTTTGGGGTTCAAATGTCTGAAGTGAGTCTTCTGAACTAAATTCAAGCTGTCAGCAGGAGGCTCTGGGGGAATCTAATCTCATGCTTTTTCCAGCTTTTAGTGAAAACCCACATTCCTTGGCTCATGGCCACATCCTCAGCCTATGAAACACATTGCTCCCACCTCTATTCCTAGCATCATATCTCCTACCTCTTTCTCTTATGTCCGCTCTGTTTTGTAAGTATCCTGGTGATCACACTGAGGCCCCTGAGGTAGTCCAGGATTCTCCTACCATCTCAGGATCCTTAATGTGCAAAGTCCCTTTTGCCATTCGATGTGACACACTCACAGGTTCTAGGGATTAGGGTGTGGGCATCTTTAGGGTGCCCACTCTAACATAGAGCACTCCTAACATTTTTGTCTAATGGGCTACTTCCTCCATTACAAAATAGTAACAGATACACAGTATGACTGTCTTAGTCTAGAGACAAATGTAATTCAGGCTCAACTTCTTATGAAACACATTATTATTATGTTCATTGTTCTCCTAATTTTAAAAGAAATGAAAATTAAACCGGTTCAATGGCCTGTCATACCTCATAGATAAGTAGGCCCTGGATGAAAAAGGTAAAAATGCAACACAGGTTTGTGAATTTTCATTTTATTCATCTTTACACTAAAATTCAGGCCTAATTTTGAGTTTCAGATGAAACTGTTGTTAACTGCACACTGCTTTGGCATGTGCTACCACTTATGGTTACCTGTAACTTGATTCAAGTGTTCACTGAGCAATACAATATTTTGGACAATGCCTGTTGTCACTAGACTGTTTTTAGACAAAATCCAGCAGCCACACAGGAAAGACAGACATCACATCTACATAGCTCTTTTCTCAACAGAAAATGCTTTTCCCAAGAGGTGCACTTCTTAATTTCTTGCATCCCATATTCTTTTGTGCATTCTAGCTTAGTCAAAGATCCATGAAGAAATTTATTTCCCTCTGAAGTACAAATCTACCTACATTCCTTCTCCAAATTGTTGGTGTAGTCTTTAGCACATAGCATGAAAGAAGAGTCTGACAATTTATTCTGTGACTTTTCAACTATTAAGAATGGCACATTGGTGTCAGTGTCTTTCCCCAGAGAAGGGGCAATGCTGCTGCTGCTGCTGCTAAGTCGCTTCAGTCGTGTCCGACTCTGTGCGACCCCACAGACGGCAGCCCACCAGGTTTCCCGGTCCCTGAGATTCTCCAGGCAAGAACACTGGAGTGGGTTGCCATTTCCATCTCCAATGCATGAAAGTGAAAAGTGAAAGTGAAGTCACTCAGTCGTGCCCAACTCTTAGCGACCCTATGGACTGCAGCCTACCAGGCTCCTCCATCCATGGGATTTTCCAGGCAAGAGTACTGGAGTGGGGTGCCATTGCCTTCTCCGCTATTAGTCATAGGCATCCCTTTTTTGAAAAAATGTCTATTCAGTTCTTCTTCCCATTTTTGAATCAAGTTATTTGGTTTTCTTTTTCTTTTAATACTGAGTTGTATGAGCTGTTTATGTTGGTTATTAATCCCTTTTTAGTCATACTACTTGAAAATATTTTATCCTTTTCTGTACATAGTCTTTTCATTTTGCTTATGGATTCCTTTACTGTGCAAAACCTTTTAAGTTTAATTAAATTCTATTTATTTTTGTTTTTATTTCTTTTGCCTTAGAAGACAGATCCAAAAAATAATGCTTTTATTTATATCAAAATGTATTCTGCCCATGTTTTCACCTAGGAGTTTTATGATATCCAGTTTTACATTTAGTTTAATCAATTTTGTATGTATTGTTATCTACAGTGTTAGAAAACGTTCTAATTTCATTCTTTTACATGTAGCTTTCCAGTTTACCCAGCACCACTTATTGAAGAGACTCTCAATTGTATATTCTTGCCTCCTTTGTTATAGATTAAATGACCAAAGTGTGTGAGTTTAGTTCTGGGCTTTGCATTCTGTTCTAGTGATCTATGTGTCTGCTTTTGTGCCAGTACCATACTGTTTTGATTACTGCAGCTTTGTAGTATAGTCTGAAGTCAGCTGAGCGCCTCGATTTAAGAAACAGCCTCCATGGGGACAAGCTATAATCCTGAAAGCAAAAGAGTCTGGTCTTCATCATTAATACACTGTTGCTCAGTTGCTCAGTCATGTCTGACTCTTTACAACCCCATGGACTGCAGCTTGCCAGGCTTCCCTGTCCTCCGCTATCTCCCAGAGTTTGCTCAAACTCATGTCCATTGAGTCAATGATGCCATCACACTGTGATGTCCTTTTAAAAATGCTATCTTGATCCAGCATAGAGAGCTCTAGCTAGAGGCCAATCAGTTCCCACTCTTGAACAGCTTACTAACTGCACATCCAATCATTTCCCTTACAGGGCTTTCACATGTTTGTCCACTAGTCCCCTGCCTTAATTGCTCCAGGGCCTGGTAGTTTACAATTAAAAACAACTCCTCTGCCTCAGAGCCCACTGGAATTATTTCAAGTAGCCAGTGCTAAGCCTGCTTACCATGAAATGCATGTTCTTTCCCAAGGAAACCACAATAAAATCTCTTGTCCATAATTTCCATTCACTTGCTCTGCCTCCTGCCCTCATTGTGGTGATTCTCACATGGCTCTCCATGGTGTTGCGTGTTCCCTCCTGTTGTAATCTGTGAGTATAATAAATTATCTTTTCAATGACTGTCATCTGCTGATCTGTTGGCCTTCCCAAAATTAAATAGTAATAAAATCTATTAAGGCATACACCTCTCTACAACAAATAGTCATTGAAATAATAAGACTCTTAATCCAAAGAACGCATGGAACCCAGAGTCACACATGTAAAAGAGTTCATGAATTTAACAATGAAATTTGTAAGTTAACATATTCAAACTATAACATGAATAGTAAGCCATTTGGAATATAAAGATGAATGAAGGTATGTTTAAGTAAACAGCTAGTAAATGGGGTCTGCTTCACAATTGGTCTTATGGGAAGAAAAATGCCCATTCATTGAATATTAATTGCACATAAAGCATTTTATAAGAACTGTCTTACTTAATCCTTATCACATATGTTGAGAGTTCTCACTACAAATTTAGAAATTGAGGATCAAGAAATGAAAATAATTCTCTAAAGTCATATAACTAGCAAGATGTACAGCCAGATTTTCAATCAAGTCTCACTTATCCTTGCCATTTCCAAAATGTAAATTTATACTTCTAGGTTTCCTCAGATGTTTTTGAAAAATATTCAGGAGTTAGGAATTGAGGCCAATTCACAGTAACAAGTTGAATATGGAAAAAATCTTTTAAAAGGATGCCAAAATTTAAAAGTCATTTTAAAAGAGAAGAAATTACAAAGTGTGGTGGGTTTGGTAGGGGGAAAAAAAAGTCATCGCCATATCTTTAGAGACAAGTCAAGGGCTCTGTTTCTTTTGAAGTTTGTTTATTTTATCAGGGAAAGATGAAAGCCTCTAAAATGTAAGGCAAAGGGTAGGAAACCTGCTGTTATAAGCTGCCATGATTTCATTTTTTAGTCCCTGCCATTTTCATTTAATTCAGGTTTTGACCTTGCTATTTCCTCCAGGAGGGTACTGTAAACAGAATGTTCAATTGCAATTATCTGAAATGATTATTTTCCCAATAAAAATTTGTTTACAGCCTATTAATTCTTTGATCAAAGGCTTTGCAATGTAGTTAAAATATTTTTAATTTTTTAAATTACTGTTTTTATTTCATTCTAAGTGTTTCAAATATTTCCATTCCTTTCTTTCTATGTTAATTGTAGAGAAATAATTGATTTATTAATTCTTCCCTTTGTAACATCATATAATATTTTACTCAGTCTAGCTTTTCTCATAGTGCATTTCTCATAGAGCATTGTGTGTGTGGACATTGCTTTAGTTAATCGGTTGAAATTACCCAAGGTCTTACAGATTTAAAATGTGTCAACTTTTACCCAAAATGTTTTACCATGTGCAGTTTTATCTTTTGTCAGTATTATTTTGGACCAGTTATTTCTACCAATTATAAATTTTGCATATTTATATTGCCATTTTCAATATTGACAAACTATGTGATTCAGCAATATTTTTACCTGCAATCAATTAGTATTGTCAACTCTAATTTATCTTGACTCCTTTTACCAGACAAATCACTACAGTTAGGTAGTTTTAGATGTGCCTACCATCATGTTTTTATGACATATATTTTAAATTATTTATAAATGATTACTTGACCCAATTAAAAAATCACCCTACATATACTCTTCAGAGGAAAAATATAATCTTTTTCATCCTACAAATACAAAAATAGAGGTATTATTTCAATAAATAGTATTCTTGGGAAAGATGATAGCGCTTAACCTGCCATCTCTTGTATAATCTAATAAGTGTGGCCTCAGGCTTGGAACATTTCCTTACTTGTAGCCTGCACTGGGCTTATTACTGGGTTTGCGACTATCTTCACCTGTTCTAAATTTAGCATGTTCTTTGTTCTGTTTAAATGTGTATATCACATGACACATGGACAGCCCACTGCTTTATCTGTTCCCACCAGGGAAGAACTGGTTCCCCTGAAACCCAGAGGGGCATGTGCACACCACCACCTTACATGGGCTGCCGGTGAGACCCAATGACCATAGGAGATCATTCACTATTGAGGCCAA
The DNA here is from genome assembly GCF_003369695.1 of Bos indicus x Bos taurus. Classification (NCBI taxonomy): domain Eukaryota; kingdom Metazoa; phylum Chordata; class Mammalia; order Artiodactyla; family Bovidae; genus Bos; species Bos indicus x Bos taurus. Next base: position 65,556,781 of record NC_040083.1, on the reverse strand, counting down.
TCTTGATCTGTCTCTTCTTTATGTGAGTAAAGCATTGTTCCATCCTGTGCTTGTGTGAATTGTCTCTTTTCTGGCAACCCCAACATCTGTAAGCCCTGCAAGGGGCTGAGAGCCTGATACTATTGCTCCTGATGGTGGGATCCTCCAGCAGGGGTATCCTCCCCTGCTTACTTTACAATGACAAGATTCCAGCTTTATTTGACCTGCCACACAAGACTGATTGTTCAGTTAAATAAGCATAATATTAATTTTGCCTTGGATTTAGTAGAAGGAGTGTCTTATATTTTTAGAATCTAAGAAATATCTATAAATTGAAAATCACTAAATCAAAACCAAAAATTCTAAGCCATAAAAAAGAAAATTTCTTCATTCCTTTCTTCCCTCCTTCCTCTTCTCCTTCCTTCCTTTCTTCCTTTCTAATGAAAGTATTCCCTTGACTATAATTTTTTGTTATGAAACCTTTGAACCTCATGTTGGTATTTTTGTGTTCTCTATCAAAAAGATGCTGTTAAAAAAAAATTCAAAAGGTTAAGGTTGAGAATGTGATTTTGACACATTTATCTAATCACACTAGGCTTTAGTTTCCTCACCCGTAAAATGAAGTTGACGATACACTTATCGCAGAACTGTGTGCAGACTAAATGAGCTAATGAGTGTGCATTCACACTCAGAGTTACTGGCATATATTAAATCATCACTGGGCTTCCCTGGTGGCTCAGTGATAAAGAATCCACTTTCCAATGCAGGAGACTCAGGGCACATGGGTTCAAAACCTGGGTTGGAAAGATTCCTTGGAGAAGGAAGTGGCAACCCACCCCAATATTTTTGCCTGGGAAATCCCATGGACAGAGGAGCCTGGCGGGCTACAGTACATGGGGTCACAAAAGAGTCTGACAAAACTTAGCGACTAAACAACAAATTAAATCATCTATTCACAGTGGCCGTTAGTGACTTAGCTTTTTTCCATGAGGAAAGCCTAAATTTAAAAGTAAGAGCTTAACTCGGGACTGAATTTTTTCTATTGTATTCTATCAATAGATATTTTTCCCTTTTCCAGTTACCTAAATCCAAGCAGTTCTTCTGACAAGAGGACAAGATTTAGGAATAAAACTCAATCTGAGGGAGAAGTTTACCTCTATGCTTCTCAAATCCTTTAGTTAATAAACAATATAAATATGATCATTTGTCTTAATGCTACCTTTCTCCAATGATGACTTTATTCTGTAGGTATCTGTATCTGTATGAATGAGGCAGGATAGGGAATAAAAGAATGAATGACATTTGGTGAGAACCTGTGTGTCAAGTACTGTATTAAAAGATTTCTCGTTATTTCTCTTTATTAGTTCTCAGAACATCCCCTGGAAGTAAATGTTATTCATTGATTTTATTTATAACAAAATTAATACTTGGAAAATATGACCCATCTTTGCAAAGATAACATACCCATGAAGAAATGAACTGGGTTTTGAATTCCTGTTGATTTTATGTTCTTTCTACTATACCAGGTTTCCATGGATATGGAGACTGTATCCTCATAGTCAGTCAAATGATATGATTATTTGTATTACTTTCCAAAGATTTCCTATAATAAAATATGCTATTTACATCCACCATAAATATTTTATTGATTCTGTGTATTGCCTTTAGATTCAGTGTTTTTGTCACCATAAACTGCAGGCTTAGCTGGGCAGAATCCTGCACCTTCACTAGATCTGTGTATAGTGTTCTTCTCATTAGAACTCATGTATCCAGCTCTCCCACTGACCAGAACCAGAGAAGATGAGGCAGAAAGAAATTACAAAGTTATCAGGGGAAGTAAGCAAGACAAGGAGAGTTGTAATGTTTTCTGTCTTCAGTGATAGAAGAAGAATACATTGGGTAGCCTTCCTTTTTGATCAGTTTTTATCAGGAGGCTCAGAATTGACCACAAAGACTTGAGTTATCGTATTGTTTTAGCTAAATTAGTATAGTCTAGTTTTTTTAAATGTGTATTAGACCAACTTGGTGAGAATATATGTGACTCATAATTGAATTGTGTCAAATCACATTTTTCTGAAACAAATTTAATGTAGCAAAGAGCTTTTAAAATGTTGATGCCAAATTGTAAAAGAATGAAAAGGGAGGTGCAGTTGAATCTGAGTAATAGACACAACCAAGATACAAAACACCACAATAAATTGACAGCAATAAAATATGGTATTTCATTTGCACTGAACTTAGCCATTCTGAAGGAGATCAGCCCTGGGATTTCTTTGGAGGGAATGATGCTGAAGCTGAAACTCCAGTACTTTGGCCACCGCATGCGAAGAGTTGACTCATTGGAAAAGACTCTGATGCTGGGAGGGATTGGGGGCAGGAGGAGAAGGGGATGGCAGAGGATGAGATGGCTGGATGGCATCACTGACTCGATGGACGTGAGTCTGAGTGAACTCCGGGAGTTGGTGATAGACAGGGAGGCCTGGCGTGCTGCAATTCATGGGGTTGCAAAGAGTCGGACACGACTGAGCGACTGATCTGAACTGAAGCCATTGATATACCAAGGAAAATTAAAGGAAAAAGAAAACAGAGCAAAATGAAATAATGCAAGAGACTGGTAAGGACTAAGCATATATGAAGATGACAGAACTGAACAGTAACAGAAGAAAAGGCAATTTCTTTGTAACATCATATTGCCAAGGAATAAAAATGTAACATTTATACAGTTTTAGGAAATATATCCACATAAACACTTGTAGATAAGATTGATGAAATCCTGTCTATATAATAGAGGAAAATCTATTTTACTTTGGACTCAAAACTATAAATTTTGGATATCCTTAGTCTTCACAGTTTCATTGGAATTATTTCAACAAATTAGTTGGATAAATTTACAATTTATATATAAACAATGTTTACTGCATAGAAAAATCTGTAGCTAGTATATACAGATCCCCCAAAATGCCTTGAGTGTTAATTGATCGATAAACCCAACAGGATGTACACAAAACTTCATTAATAGTAGATAAGATAGACAGAGATGGCAGAATCAGAGGAGGGAAAACAGCATTTAAGAAGTAAAATGTTACACTTTAAATTTTCCATGTCCTTTGAAATCTTGAAAATTGTGATTTTTTTTTATGAATCAATTTTAAATTTCTCTGTGATGAATGAAAATTTTAAATATATGCACTAATACTTTGGGGAGCATTGAAATGAAGCTTTAATATTACAAGGTCCTGAGCATGTTTGTGTAACAATGTCTCCATCATTCAAGCTCCTGAGATTCAGTCCAATAGCAACAATGAAAACAGTCCACATGCCTGGTTACAATTCTCTCCAATATCACCCTTTAGTTCAGTTCAGTCCAGTTCAGTCGCTCAGTCATGTCCAACTCTTTGCGACCCCATGAATTGCAGCACGCCAGACCTCCCTGTCCATCACCAACTCCCGGAGTTCACGCAAACTCACATCCATCGAGTTGGTGATGCCATCCAGCCATCTCATCCTCTGTCGTCCCCTTCTCCTCCTGCCCCTAATCCCTCCCAGCATCAGAATCTTTTCCAATGAGTCAACTCTTCACATGAGGTGGCCAAGTACTGGAGTTTCAGCTTTAGCATCACTCCTTCCAAAGAACACCCAGGACTGATCTCCTTTAGAATGGACTGGTTGGATCTCCTTGTAGTCCAAGGGACTCTCAAGAGTCTTCTCCAACACCACAGTTCAAAAGCATCAATTCTTTGGCACTCAGCTTTTTTCACAGTCCAACTCTCACATCCATACATGAGTACTGGAAAAACCATCACCCTTTAGGTCACTTTCAAATTTGAGCCTTCTCAGCCTGTTTTTCTGATCTATAGGGAGTGTCTGTTCAATACAATAATGAGGAATTGCCATACATTATGAAGTCTATATTTTGGTTTTATGGAAGATGGTGGCAGAATCAATGGTATCAGTTTTCCTATATAGTCAACACTTGAAAGGACACATGATATACAAAAGAGATCAGTCAGTGAACTTCAGGATATTTGTATTTGCATAAACTCAGATGACAAGCAATTATGTCACATACTTTCTTGACATATAGTATACTTTTCCTTGAAAGTGTATTCACATCTATAAATAACTCAATTTAAGGAGATATATATTTTTTCAGGGAAAATTTTAAACACTTAAATCACAGCAATGCCTTGCACAATAAATCAGAGAAGTAAAATGTATAGCTCCAACTCTCCAGTTCATCTGGAGTCCCAGTTTCTACCTCCACTTTTGATTTTGCATCATATTTCTTTTTATGCTGAACATTTCCATTTGGAGGTTCATATTTATGATTTTCCACCTGACAATATCTGTGCTTTATGATTTTTACCTTCTTGTTCAAAGGAACCATTTTTGTTGTAGATCCTGCACTCAGAGCCATGTTCATATGAGCAAAATAAAGTCAAAATTTAATTTAAAAATCTTCCTCATTAGGAAAAAATACCTTTAAAAGTCTATACTTATGATTTTCAAATAGAATATTGATTATTCTTTATGTGGCAGTTTCCTTTGTAATTATATTTTAAATGATTTGGTAAAGCAATGAGAAATACAAGGCATGTTTCAATGCTTTGACTATTTTCTAGCTGCATATAATATTTTCTCCTTGTCTCTAACTTTTAATAGTCTGCCTAGGAAGTACCAATGTATTATTTTCCTTATCCTGTTTAAGATTTAACAAAAATCTCTGTGTTAAAATTTTTCATCATAGAAAATTCTCAGCTAGTATCTCTTTAAATACTTTAAAAATTTTGCCTCTGCATCTATTATTTTTTCTCCTCTTGAGACCAATTACACATATCTTAAAAATTTTGAGGATATCTTAAATATCTCTGATGATTTTATTTTCCTTGATTCCTATTTTCTTTTGTTGTGGAATTTGGAGTCTCAAAACACACCCAGAGGACACTCAAGACAGTGGAGTACGGTTTATTACACCAGCGGGTCCAAGGGGAATCAGTTCCCAACAAGGACTGCTGTTTCTGAGAGGCCCAGTTTTATACCCTTCGCTCCATGACTAGTTACATGTTAGCAAGCCCTTTGTTGTATATGATTGAATTTTACAACAAATAGGTGCTAAGAGAACAAACAATTAAGGTTAAAGGGAGAGGGGGGACAATGATTATACATCAAGGGGGATGTCTCCATGGTTAATCTAACAGGGGCAGCCTGACCTCAGCTACAATCTCTGTTCATCATCTGTAGGGAGGGAAGTCTCCAAGAGACCTGTTTTTCATTAGCAACAGTTTCCTGACTCTTGGGCAGGGTTCAGGCCCAGTTGACATCCTGTCTTTATGATGGATGACAGGCTTCAAGATGGAGTCTCTCCTGCTTTCCTCACACTGGCCCCAACGCTCTCTTATCCATTTTAGATATTTTCTATTGATTTGCTTTCTAGTTCAACAATCCTGTTCAAACTGCTCTTAAGCTTACCATTGTCATAATCTCAGATACTGTATTCTTCAGTTCTAGAATGACCATTTGATTTTTTTATAGACTGAAACTTTCTGATAAACCTTCCATTTTTCTCTTCTTCATTTATTTCTTAAATGAATCAGTTACTTCACTTTTTAATTTTTTAATTGAACTATAATTGATTTACAGTGTTGTTTTAGTTTCCGGTATACAGCAAAGTGACTCGTCTAGTCAAGGCTATGGTTTTTCCTGTGGTCATGTATGGATGTGAGAGTTGGACTGTGAAGAAGGCTGAGCGCCGAAGAATTGATACTTTTGAACTGTGGTGTTGGAGAAGACTCTTGAGAGTCCCTTGGACTGCAAGGAGATCCAACCAGTCCATTCTGAAGGAGATCAGCCCTGGGTGTTCTTTGGAAGGAATGATGCTAAAGCTGAAAGTCCAGTACTTTGGCCACCTCATGTGAAGAGTTGACTCATTGGAAAAGACTCGGATGCTGGGAGGGATTGGGGGCAAGAGGAGAAGGGGACGACAGAGGATGAGATGGCTGGATGGTATCACTGACTTGATGGACGTGAGTCTGAGTGAACTCCGGGAGTTGGTGATGGACAGGGAGGCCTGACGTGCTGCGATTTATGGGGTCACAAAGAGTCGGACACGACTGAGCGACTGATCTGATCTGATCTGACTCAGTTAAACATATATATGAATGTATTTATTCTTTTTTATTGGAGCATAATTGCTTAACAATTGTAGGTTAGTTTCTTCTGTACAATGAAGTGAATCAGTTATATGTGTGTATATATATATATATATATATGTCCCCTCCCTCTTGGATGTTGTCAGTAAAATTAAATAGTTTTATTCAGGCTCAGAGGCAAAAGAGCAGAGCAGTGCGGTGGGTGTCAGCCACACCTCCTGTGAGTGTCCTAAGAAAAACATGGTAGATAGGAAGAGGATCTTGGAATTTGTTAAGTGCCTAGAGGAGGTCTGGCCAACTACTCCCTGGACTTAGCAACATTCCAAGATTTGCAGGACAAAGCAAACAGGATTGTAAAAACTTAACATAATACCAGAGCTGCAGTTTTGCTCACAAACTAATAATGATATAGGTTTGTGACATGGGGACTATAAGCAGGGGCCTGAGATAAAGCAATCTAAGTCTCACCCACGGAGCAGACACACTGCCTGGGACATTTTCCCAGTCGGAACTCTGGACTGCTGTTACACAGAGCTTCAAAGAGCTGTTTACGTCTGGATGTTGGCAAATCCAATTTGGTGATCTATGTACTATTGCTCTCCTCTGCTATTTTTTTTTTTCTTTTAACGTTAGTGTGTTGAAAGTAGACTAGATAGTTCTCTGATAAATATTTGTATTGTTTATCTGTATATAACAAATGACTTAGTTTGTTAACAAATCCTTTGTATCTGAGATGAAAGTACAAACTTTTGGCAAAACAGATGTGCCTCCCACCATCCCCACCAATCACCCATCTAGATCACCAGAGCATCACGCTGAGCTCCCTGTGCCACACAGCATCTTCCCGTCAGCTATCTATCCTACACATAGCAGCCTATATTCTCTCAATTCGTCCCACCTTCACCATCCCTCCATGTCCACATGTCCCTTCTCTACCTCTGCTTCCCTATTCCCACCCTGCAAAACTGTTCATCTGTACCATTTTTCTAGGTTCCACATATATGCATTAATATGCAATATTTGTCTTTCTATTTCTGACTTATTTCACTTTGTATGACAAACTGTAGGTCCACCCATATCTCTATGAATGACCCAATTTGTTCTTTTATATGGCTAAGTAATATTCTATTATATATATGTACCACATCTTTTTTATCCATTCATCTGCCTATGGACATTTAGGTGGCTTCCATGTCTTGGCTATTGTAAATAGTGCTGCAGTGAACACTGGAGTACATGTATCTTATCGAATATGATCCTGCAATCTTCCTCCTGGGTATATATCTAGAAAAATCCATAATTCAATTAGTTATTTTAAAGTCCTTGTCAACCACAGGTAAGAGCTGGACTATCTGTGATTCTGTTTCTATTGTTGCTTTTTCCTCATGATTACCAGTTACACCATCTTGCTTCTTTACATGTCTGGAATTCGAGAGTGTGCCTGGCCCATCATTAGAGGACCCAGTGACATCTTCCACTATTGAAGGTGCTTTCCTTTGCTATACACAAAGCATGAGGGTTGATTCCCTATGTCAGGTGCTTGAAAAATACTTAAAAATAAAATCTGCCAATCCAGAAAACAGCTCCACAGAGGTATATGTAAAAGAGGCCTTTTATATAACCAGACAGACACAACCCATTGCATACATGTAAAGCGTCTTTATGTATCAAAAAGAAAAAATGAACTTCTGTCATCTTTTCAATAAGCAGGAAGTCACAACTTGAAGCTAAGTATCTAAGCCTGAGGTCCCAGAGACAGGAAGACATCTCTTTGAAATAAAAACAAGGAGGACTTGCTTCTTGTTGTTTGTATTTCAAACAGAGAGCTCCAAAATCTCCAAGAAAGGTATTCCTAGCAAGTAAGACCAGCCAGAGTCTCATTTAACTTTCAAAAGGATGTGCATACACAGGAAGCCCAGCCTAAAGCTCTGTGATGACCTAGAAGGGTGGGTAGACAGCGGGAGAGAGGCTTTACAAAGAGGTGATGCACATATAATTCGGGCTGCCTGCAATGTGGGATACCCGAGTTCAATCCCTGAGTCAGGATGATCCACTGCAGAAGGAAATGGCAACCCACTCAAGTATGCTTGCCTGGAGAATCCCATGGACAGAGAAGCCTGGTGGGCTACAGTCCATGGGGTTGCAAAGAGTCAGACATGACTGAGTGACTAACGCTACATGGCAGAAACCAACACAACATTGTAAAGCAATTTTCCTCCAATTAAAAAATAAAGTTACAGCAGCCACTATGGAGAACAGTGTGGAGATTCCTTTAAAAACTGGAAATAGAACTGCCTTATGACCCAGCACGGAGAAGGCAATGGCACCCCACTCCAGTACTCTTGCCTGGAAAATCCCATGGACGGGGGAGCCTGGTAGGCTCCAGTCCATGGGGTCGCTAAGAGTCGGGCACGAATGAGTGACTTCACTTTCACTTTTCACTTTCATGCATTGGAGAAGGAAATGGCAACCCACTCCAGTATTCTTGCCTGGAGAATCCCAGGGACAGAGGAGCCTAGTGGGCTGCCGTCTATGGGGTCGCACAGAGTCGGACACAACCGAAGCGACTTAGCAGCAGCAGCATGACCCGGCAATCCCACTGCTGGGCATACACATTGAAGAAACCAGAATTGAAAGAGACATGTGTACCCCAATTTTCATCACAGCACTGTTTATAATAGCCAGGACAATGGAGAAACCTAGATGTCCATCAGCAGATGAATGGATAAGAAAGCTGGGGTACGCATACACAATGGAGTATTACTCAGCCATTAAAAAGAATACATTTGAATCAGTTCTAATGAGGTGGATGAAACTGGAGCCGATTATACAGAGTGAAGTAAGCCAGAAAGAAAAGCACCACTACAGTATACTAACGTATATATATGGAATTTAGAAAGATGGTAACAATAACCCTGTATGCGAGACAGCAAAGAGACACAGATGTATAGAACAGTCTTATGGACTCTGTGGGAGAGGGAGAGGGTGGGATGATTTGGGAAAATGGCATTGAAACATGTATAATATCATATAAGAAATGAATCACCAGTCCAGGTTCAATGCATAATACAGGATACTTGGGGCTGGTGCACTGGGAAGACCCAGAGGGATGGTACAGGGAGGGAGGTGGGAGGGGGGTTCAGGATTGGGAACATGTGTACACCCGTGGTGGATGCATGTTGATGTATGGCAAAACCAATACAATATCGTAAAGTAATTAGCCTCCAATTAAAATAAATAAATTAAAATTTTAAAAAGGAAAAAAATGTGTATACATCTCATAGAGGTAGAAAAAGCTTACAATTTCAAATTTTCTAAAGCAAATGCAAAAGAGGAGTGAGGAAGATGAAGTTATTTTGATCCTGGACAGCAAGGTAAATTTTAAACTTACCTTTTTTTTTAAAATGATGGTCACCTTTACATGTGTCAGAGTTGTACTCCATCAGGATGGGGTAGCAGTTTTAAAGAGCTTTCTACTTTTGTTCAGTTCACCTCTGTTCCTTTCAATTGAGAGTCCAATGTATCTAGTGGTTACAGAAGGTCCATATCCTCTTTACAGCTCACTCTTGAGCCAGCCAGACAATAGCTTCAAAATCTCACAAATGTCTTGAGTGAAAAACCCACTATATATTACAGGTCCTTCAAGTCCCCAACTCTGTCACTTTAATCCCTGCAACCGTCCCCCAGCAAAGTCTTCTGCCAAATGTAGCACAGAGCCTCAGGCTGGAAGCAAGGATAGAGCCTCAGGGTCAACTCACTCCTCCCACTACTATAAGTCCTTGTTTCTTAAAGACCTACAGGAGGTAGGTCTAAAGAGACTACAGAAGTCCTACTATGTTTCTGAGAAGTTTTGGCATAGCTCTTTCTCCTATGCAAAATTCAGCTAATGTTTTCTGAGGAAAGCCAGAATGTGCTTAAAACCCTTGAGGACTCCCATTGTATGACTCTGCGTAACTGCCAAGAGCTTTGCCACTTTCTCTTTTTCCCAGAGGTTGTCCCTGACCTTGGCCAAGCTGGGTTTCTCAGCCAATTCCCAGAACTAGCAAATACCCCTTAGGGGTAGGGAAACTCAGCTTGCCTGGAATTGTCATCTCTTCTTGACATTTGTACTTCACCTGATTCTCATGCTTTCTATAGCCCTCCATTGTCATTAAAAATACAATATTTGTAATACTTTCCTTTCTAGGTATTGTTAGAAAGACTGATGGTACATATTGGTGTATAATGGAAGCCTAGAATGTTCTCATGTTATTCCTTGAGGTTTCACTTTAAAGACAAAACATGGACCCCTGTTTCCTAATCAAAATAATATCCAAAACCTACAAAGAAATGTTCATAAAACTGAACATTAAAAAACCAAACAACCCAATTAAAAAAATTTGACAGAGTATCTGAATGCACATTTTTCCAAAGAAGATATACATATGGACAATAGGTACATTAAAAAGATGTTCAACACCATCAATCATCAGGGAAATGCAAATCAAAACCACAATGGGATATTACCGCACACCCGTCAGAATGGCTGTTAGAAATAACAATAAATAACAAATGTTAGCCAAAATGTAGAAGGAAGGGAACACTCATGCACTATTGATTGGTAAGAATGTAAATTAGTGCAGCCACAATGGAGAACAGTATGGTGATACCTTAAAAAAATAAAAATAGAACTACCATATAATCCAGCAATTCCTCTCCTTGGTATTTGTCTGTGCGTGCTAAGTCTCTTCAGTTGTGTCCAACTCTTTGCTACCCCATGGACTGTAGCCCACCAGGCTCTTCTGTCCATGGGATTTTCCAGGCAAAAATACTGGAGTGGGTTGCCATGCTCTTCTCCAGGGCATCTTCCTGACGTAGGGAACCTGTATCTCCCGTGCTCCTGCATTGCAGGTGGATTCTTTACTGCTGAGCCACTTGGGAAGCCCACTGGGTATTTGTCTGAAGAAAACAAAAACACAAATTAGAAAAAATATGTGCACCCTTATGTTCATTACAGCATTATTTACAATAGCCAAGATATGGGAGCAACCTAAGTGCCCATCAGGAAATGAGTAGGTAAAGAATATATGGTGTACATACACACAATGGAATATTACTCATCCATAAAGAGAATGAAATCTTGCCATGTGTGACAACACGGATGGACCTAGAAGGTATTATGCCAAGTGAAATAAGTCAGACAAAGAAAAACAAATAAGGTATGGTTTCAATTATATATGGAACAAAATAAAAGAACAAAAAAGTAATAAAATCAAGAGTTTTAAATACAGAGAACAAAGAGGAGGTTACAGACCAGAGAGGGATGAGAGAGGAGAGAAATAGATGAGAGAGATTATGAAGTACAAAATTCCAGCTGCAAAATAAGTGATTCAAATATGAAGTTATGTATGGAAGTATAGTCAATAAAGTCAATGTAATATAATGTAATATCTTTTTAGTGTGACATATTGTAGCTAGACTTATTGAAATGTATATAGGAATATTTGAATAACTATGTTGTATAACAGGAACTAACATAGTGTCATAGGTCAATTATACTTCAAACAAATAAACATACACACCAACTCATAGGAAAAGAGATCAGATTTATGATTACCAGAGTTGGTGGGGGAGAAGGATTGAATCAGGTGTTCAAAAGGTGTTCAAACTTCCAGTTATAAGATATTTAAATACTAGGGACATTATATACAACATGATAGATATAATTGAGACTGCTATATGTTATACATAAAAGTTGTTACAAGAGTAAATCTGAAGAATTCCCAGCACAAGAAAAATTTTTCTATTTCTTTTCCTTTTTATCTATATGAAATAATGGATGTTCACTAAACTCAGTGTGATAGTCTCTTCATGATGTATGTAAATGAAATCTACATGCTATATACCTTAAGTTATACAGTGCAATATGTTAATTTTATCTCAATAAAATGGAAAAAAATTTAAGTAATAATAATATCTACATTTTCCCAATAATTTGTAACTATTAATTCTCCCAAAGCACAAGTTAAACAAATATTATCTGATTTTTTCAAATGCCTCTGTCCCTGTAATGAGTCACTTCCTGTTTTGTTTCTTTTTCTTGACCTCTCACATTTTTTTTAAATTGTGGTACTTCCACCCTAGGCACAGACACATCATTGCAAAAGTCCCTCTACACCATCTTCCTCTCATCTTTGTAATCTGACATCTAACTGGTTTAAAAATAAATTATTAATTTGTTTCTATGAGCTATAAACAAAGCAGGGTTGCTTTTACTTGCTTAGCAAAATAGAGGGATGTTTTAATGTGAATAATAACTCATTAACTGGCTTGTTAGGTTTGCATAGTTATTTTAGAGTAAAGTGCAAGTTCAGTACATTATCTATAATGGCTTAGAAAACTTAATAGTTAAAATATATGCACAGCTTCCCTGGTGGCTCAGATGGTAAAGAATCTGACTGCAATGCAGGAGATTCGGGTTTGATCCCCGGGTCAGGAAGATCCCTGGAGAAGGGAATGGTTACCCACTCCAGTATTCTTGGGTAGAGAATTCCATGGAGAGAGGAGCCTGATGGGCTACAGTCCATGCGGCGGCAAAGCGTCAGACATGACTGAAGCAACTTAGCATGCATGCATGCATGCACAGATTATATGAAGAGTACAATGCAAGAAAATATTCACCCTGAAGAATAAAGAAAATAATACGTCCTTGATGTGTCAGAGGTCACTTTAGAGAAAAGTAGTGCTCTGAGTTATTAATTGACTTATTCATTGATACAACAAATATTGATCAAGTCCTTTATTAAAAGCTTCAGTGACCACTGACTGGTGGCTGTTTAGAATTCTAGTTGGTAGAGAAAGTGATTAATCATTTGTAAACAGATTTGGAAGATGACAGACATTGATTAAAGTGCTGGAAAATTAAATATCAAGGGGGATATTAACAGATTACCCAAAGAGGATATGAACAGCAAAATATGAGATGTTCAAAACTCCAAGTATTTTTACTAAAGTGCTAACAAAAAATTGATATGGGCCAAAAATGGTTTATCCCCTTCATGTATCATAGACACTATTAGTAAAAGACTGTTCAGTTAAAAGCAAATAGCATAAATAACATAAATTTTGGTCAATAATACCAATCTTTTGCTGTCTACTCCATAATGATGAATCTTTATGCTATAAAGTATGAAAAAATTAGAAGTCTTTATATTTGCCATGGGAAAGACTATAAAATCTTTAGCAAATGGGAAGATAAAACCATTTGTGTATTCATTATTTAAAACTGCAGCAGCGGGGAGTCCTGCCTGTAAGATGCTTGAATAGTCCTTGGTTAGAAGAAATCTAGCAAGCAGTAGGACACTAATGAACTGGAGCCTTGTTTCAGCAACAGTAAATGTGAATAAGATTTGAAGTAGTGAAGCAGGTTGTGTCTCCCCAAGGCGCAACCAACACAAAGTAATTTCCTTACACCCTTATATTCTTCATATAACACCAGCATCACCTGACTTTCAGTTATTGCTGACTCGATAATGCCTGTGGTCACAGATACTTGTGTGTTGCTAGGTGATAACAAAGTCCCATGGATAGCAGCAGTCTTATTCAGCCTATTCCTGCAGATGAGTGATATATATTTGGGTCATGATTCACACATTAACTCAAGAAAGACTTTTAAAACCATGTCCACTAAATAGGATTAAGGAGTCAGAAGATCTGGGGTTCCTCTATCAAATTCAACTCCCATCTCTAGATATTGAACAGCATTCACTTGGGGAACTATTGATAGCAAAATACTGCAAACATCAAAACACACCTCAAGTTCAATCCTGGGTGGGAGCTTGGTCATGTGGACCTAATCTGGCCATCTCTTTGTGCTAGAAGTTCCACCACTTAACTATGGACTCAGGAGAAGGTGAGGGAGTGAAAGAAAACACTGAATGCTTGGCCACCAAGGATTCCGCTGCTGGGCTAAGATCACCAATAGGTATTTTGAAACTGTATTGAGTAAAGCAGAGTTTATTTTAAATTTTTTATTAGACTTTTTTTTTATTAGAATATGGCTGATTAACAATGTGATCATTTCAGATGAATAGCGAAGGGACCTAGCCACACCTATACAAGTATCCATTCACCCCCAAATTCCCCTCCCATCCGAGCTGCCACATAACATTGAGCAGAGTTCCTTATGCTATACAGGAGGTCCCTCTTGGTTATCTATTTTAAATATAGCAGTAAAATGTGGTTTTAAATGTAAATAAAATAAAGTTCTCTTCTTGTTGTTCAGTCACTAAGTCATGTCTGACTCTTTGTGACCCCATGGACTGTAGCACGCTAGGCTCCTCTATCCTCCTCTATCTCCAGGAGTTTGCTGAAATTCATGTTCATTGAGTCAGTGATGCTATCTAATCATCTCCATCCTCTACTGCCCCTTTATCCTTTTGCCTTCAATCTTTCCCAGCTTCAGGGTCTTTTCCAATGAGTCAGCTCTTCACATCAGGTGACTAAAGTTAAAGACTAAACTTTGAAGATCCACAGAAAGAGAGACAAAGCCATCTCTGAAATGGGTGTGAAAGTCTCGAATACATAGGGCAGCCATAGTAACCAGACCTGCATGGGACCAGAGAGGTCTATGTTCTCCCAAGCAGCACGAGATCAGCATATGAGGGGGGATGGAATATTAGGGAGATAGTTCCAAAGAAGCATGAGAAGGGGATTAACGAAGTGAGAGGGAAGAAAGGAAGGCAACTCAAGATGCACAGATGAGCAAGTGGCTACTATGAGTCAGTCACACAGGGGTCCCTGAGGGACAACACACCTCAGAGTTGTTAATAAGACAATGATGACCTGGGTGTGACATTGTGCATGGCAGAGGCTCCAAAAGAAAAGGGACATTCCCAGGATTCTTGGCTGCCCACTGATCAGATCAGATCAGATCAGTCACTCAGTCATGTCCGACTCTTTGCGACCCCATGAATCGCAGCACGCCAGGCCTCCCTGTCCATCACCAACTCCCGGAGTTCATCCAGACTCACGTCCATCACGTCAGTGATGCCATCCAGCCATCTCATCCTCTGTCGTCCCCTTCTCCTCCTGCCCCCAATCCCTCCCAGCATCAGAGTCTTTTCCAATGAGTCAACTCTTCACATGAGGTGGCCAAAGTACTGGACTTTCAGCTTTAACATCATTCCTTCCAAAGAAATCCCAGGGCTGGTCTCCTTCAGAATGGACTGGTTGGGTCTCCTTGCAGTCCAAGGGACTCTCAAGAATCTTCTCCAACACCGCAGTTCAAAAGCATCAATTCTTCGGCACTTAGCCTTCTTCACAGTCCAACTCTCACATCCATACATGACCACTGGAAAACCATAGCCTTGACTAGACAGACCTTTGTTGGCAAAGTAATGTTTCTGCTTTTTAATATGTTATCTGGGTGATCATAACTTTCCTTCCAAGGAGTAAACACTTTTAATTTCATGGCTGCAATCACCATCTGCAGTGATTTTGGAGCCCCCAAAAATAAAGTCAGCCACTGTTTCCACTGTTTCCCCATCTATTTCCCATGAAGTGATGGGACCGGATGCCATGATCTTCATTTTCTGAAGGTTGAGTTTTAAGCCAACTTTTTCACTCTCCTCTTTCACTTTCATCAAGAGGCTTTTGAGTTCCTCTTCACTTTCTGCCATAAGGGTGATGTCATCTGCATATCTGAGGTTATTGATATTTCTCCCGGCAATCTTGATTCCAGCTTGTGTTTCTTCCAGTCCAGCGTTTCTCATGATGTACTCTGCATAGAAGTTAAATAAGCAGGCTGACAATATACAGCCTTGACGTACTCCTTTTCCTATTTGGAACCAGTCTGTTGTTCCATGTCCAGTTCTAACTGTTGCTTCCTGACCTGCATACAGGTTTCTCAAGAGGCAGATCAGGTGGTCTGGTATTCCCATCTCTTTCAGAATTTTCCACAGTTTATTGTGATCCACACAGTCAAAGGCTTTGACATAGTCAATAAAGCAGAAATAGATGTTTTTCTGGAACTCTCTTGCTTTTTTCCATGATCCAGCGGATGTTGGCAATTTGATCTCTGGTTCCTCTGCTTTTTCTAAAACCAGCTTGAACATCAGGAAGTTCACAGTTCACATATTGCTGAAGCCTGGCTTGGAGAATTTTGAGCATTACTTTACTAGTGTGTGAGGTGAGTGCAATTGTGCGGTATGGAATTTCTATATTCTCTTTGACCCCATCGGGTAAATAAAATCTTATAATAGAGCATGGGCCACAACCTAAATGAAAATGACAATTAAATACTCAAACAAAAAGTATGTTGAACATTGGAAGTCTGATTTTGTATAGGAATCCACTATTAATTTTTTTTAGTTCCATAATACATAAATTTTATTGAAGTACAGTTGACTTACAATGTTTCAGATGTGCAGCAAGGTAATTCAGTTATACATGAACCACATATATTATTTTTTTAATTAACTTTTTTATTTTCAAAATCAAGGTATGTTATAAAAATTCTGAAATTTTAAAAATGTGTGTAGGAGAAAATATAAGTCCTTTGACATTCTAACCCTCTTAGTGTAGATGAGTTATTTTGGTATGTTTACTTCCAAAATGCTTCCAGTTCATTTCTTTGCCATTTTAGCACAGCTTTCTACATTTGGCATATTCATAATCAACAATGCCAATGTCTGAATATGACACCATTTGGAAAGTGGGAATTGGTGATTTAACTTTTTGTAGATTGGTCTCTGTGTTCACTGAAGAAACTAAGGGGGCTCATGAGACCATCCATCCCAATCTTGCCTAACCTGAGCATCTGGGTCAAAGACACACTCTTGGAGCACAGAGATTATGCCCATGTACTGAGACTACAGAGAGCAATGAAAGATGTGTGTTTCTTATAAGCTTCTCACTCTATGGTATTCTGCTATAGCAGCCTAAATTGTCTAAGACAGAAATTGTTTACCAAGAGGTAAGGGTCTTGCTGTAACAAAATACCATAAAAAAATGTAGAAATGTCTTTGGAACTGGAGAATGGGTAGAGACTGGAAGACTTTTGAAGTGCATGCTAGCACAGTCTAGATTGCATATTTCATTAGGTTTCTAACATGGTTAGTCAGCCCCAACACAACTGACATTTTGGGTGGGATAATTCTATGTTATGAGTTGTTACCCTGTAGCATCACAAAATGCTTAGTGTCATCCTTGGCATTACCTATTAGATGTCAGTAGTATGCATTTGTGACAACCAAAAATGCCTTCAGACATTATGAACCCCTGGTTAAGAATCACATATATATATATATATATATACACACACATAAAGAATCACACATATATATATATATATATAATACTTTAAATAACACTCTTTCAAATATAGAAGTATAATTCATTTTTTCAAGTTGACTTTTAACTTGCAGCATTGCTCACTCATTTTTGCATTCTAGGAACTTTTTTGTAGAGTCCTAGGAACTTTCTGGCTTCCCTGGTGGCTCAGTGGTGAGGAATTCACCTACCAATGCAGGAGATGTAGGTTCAATCCTAAGGTTGGGAAGATCCCTTGGAGAAGAAAACAGCAACCCACTCCAGTATTCCTGCCTGGAAAATCTCATTAACAGAGGAGTCTTGTGGGCTACAGTCCATGGGGTCACAAAAGAATCAGACATGACTCAGCAACTAAACAATAATAATTTTCTACATAGACAATCATGTTGTCTACAAACAGAATATTTTATTTCCTCCTTTTTCAAAAATTTTTCCTTGACTTATTGAAATTGCTAAACTTCCAGTACAATATGCAATAAGAATCAGGAGGGCAGATATCCTTGCCTGTTTCCTTACCATTCAGTTTTTCATTATTAAGTAGAATTTAAGCTGCAGGGCTTTCTTGTTACCTTTAACAGTTCTTTTATATTCCTAGTTTGATATGAAATTTATTTGCTGTTGTTCAGTAGCCAGATCATGTCCAACTTTTTGCAACACCATGGACTGCAGCCTGCCAGGCTTCCCTGTCCTTCACCATCTCTTGGAGTTTACTCAAACTCATGTCCATTGAATCAGCGATGCCATCCAACCATCTCATCCTGTGTTGCCCCATTCTCTTCTCACCCTCAATCTTTCACAGCATCAGGATCTTTTCCAATGAGTCAGCTTTTCTCATCAGGTTGCCAAGTATTGGAGCTTCAGTACAGAGTAAATAAGCCAGCTTACTGTGTTCCCTATATACTCACGAAAGTACTCAGTCCCCAAAGTTTTGATGTGAACACCTGTGCCATCAATCACATCCTCTTATTTTTAACCCAGTGCCTCCCAAACACTGACAGAGCCTGCACAGAGCTGGATTTGGGGTTCTTAGGATCGCTTAAGAAAGACATTTTGAAACACACAGATGTGCATGATCTGAATCTGGAGATGGGGCTCACAAGGTGGTACATGTATAAGAACTACTGCTTTAGCTCATATGGTACAGCTTTATTTCCTACAGTCCATAGCAATAGCCTTTATGGCAAACTGAATTTTGAAATATATAGAGGACTTGAATATGTACAGGTAGGAAAGAGCCATTCTAAGCAGACGTTATAACCAGTCACAGAAACAGTGGCAGAGAAGAGTGCTTCCTGCAGTGACTTTAGATGACTGCTGGTCCAGTTCTATGACTGATTTGCTTGGAGTGTGGGGTACAGTGTGCATTTAGGAAATATCTGGGATTGGAGTGTAGAGGGCCTTGCCTGTCAAGTACATCCAGGTTCTTTGCCCAGGTGAAAGGGAGTCAGTGGAGGTTTTCAAAATGAATGAAGACATGATAGAATTATGGGCCCAAGAACCATACGTCTAACTGCTAACTGTAATAATAACTGATGTGTTGTGAATGAACATGAGAGACAGAAGGCAAGGTCAACAAATGAGAGAAAACAAAGATCAGAGGTGGTACCGGGGAGTATACTGGACACTAGAAGGCAAGGAGGAGGAGATTTGGAGACAATTTCATTTGAGTCAGATTTTAACTTTTAAATCCAAGCCAAGCATCCAGTTTAAGTGGGAATCAGTGTTTTAATTTACAAAATCAAAAATTCACCCTTAAGATTTACTCAGTGCAGAATATCCTGTGGATATATATTGGATAAATGTGCTAACATTTCCAATGTAAATTTAATTTGCAGTATCTCATTTCTCTATAACTTTTTGAAGAGTTCTCAGTCTTTTATTAAATTGCATCAGAATAAATGAGTTAAGAACTTGGATTACTTTCTAGTTCAAGACCTATATGTAATTATCCTCTGTTATCTTACATTATTGCTTTTTTACCTATGCTATTTCTTAACTTTAACATTGTATTTCTCATTACCCTGTATCCACACTTAACTCAAGGAAATATAACTAGAACTAACTTCTGGGACAGTTTGTGAGAATTGGAGGACTTGAGGGATATTTTTAATGAGAATTTTTCCAAAGGATAGAAATACAGCTAAGTATAACCAAGGCATTCCTCTAATATACCTCAGTCAATAAACTCTCAGAGAAGGCAATGGCACCCCACTCCAGTACTCTTGCCTAGAAAAATCCCATGGACGGAGGAGCCCGGAAGGCTGCAGTCCATGGGATCGCTGAGGGTCAGACACAACTGAGCGACTTCACTTTCACTTTTCACTTTCACGCATTGGAGAAGAAAATGGCAACCCAGTCCAGTGTTTTTTCCTGGAGAATCCCAGGGACGGGGGAGCCTGGTGGGCAGCCATCTATGGGGTCACACAGAGTCGGACATGACTGAAGAGACTTAGGAGCAGCAATAAACTCTAAGTCTTAATTCACAATATGTTTCTATTTTCTGACTGATTTTTTCTCACTTTATGAAGGAGAATTCAACATTCACATTTTACCATAGCTTTCATTATATGAGCAGTAAAGATTTTGATGCTATCCCCTAAGGTTTGTTGACTGTATAGAGCTTCTCCAACTTTGGCTGCAAAGAATATAATCAATCTGATTTCGGTGTTGACCATCTGGTGATGTCCATGTGTATAGTCTTCTCTTGTGTTGTTGGAAGAGGGTGTTTGCTATGACCAGTGCATTTTCTTGGCAAAACTCTATTACTCTTTGCCCTGCTTCATTCCATATTCCAAGGCCAAATTTGCCTATTACTCCAGGTGTTTCTTGACTTCCTACTTTTGCATTCCAGTCCCCTATAATGAAAAGGACATCTTTTTGGGGTGTTAGTTCTAAAAGGTCTTGTAGGTCTTCATAGAACTGTTCAGCTTCAGCTTCTTCAGCATTACTGGTTGAGGCATAGACTTGGGTTACTGTGAAACTGAATGGTTTACCTTGGAAACGAACAGAGATCATTCTGTCGTTTTTGAGATTGTATCCAAGTACTGCATTTCGGACTCTTTTGTTGACCATGATGGCCACTCCATTTCTTCTGAGGGATTCCTGCCCGCAGTAGTAGATATAATGGTCATCTGAGTTAAATTCACCCATTCCAGTCCATTTTAGTTCTCTGATTCCTGGAATGTCGACATTCACTCTTGCCATCTCTTGTTTGACCACTTCCAATTTGCCTTGATTCATGGACCTGACATTCCAGGTTCCTATGCAGTATTGCTCTTTACAGCATTGGACCTTGCTTCTATCACCAGTCATGTCCACAGCTGGGTATTGTTTTTGCTTTGGCTCCATCCCTTCATTCTTTCTGGAGTTATTTCTCCACTGATCTCCAGTAGCATATTGGGCCCCTACTGACCTGGGGAGTTCCTCTTTCAGTATCCTATCATTTTGCCTTTTTATACTGTTCATGGGGTTCTCAAGGCAAGAATACTGAAGTGGTTTGCCATTCCCTTCTCCAGTGGACCACATTCTGTCAGACCTCTCCATCATGACCCGCCCATCTTGGGTGGCACTACAGGGCATAGCTTAATTTCATTGAGTTAGACAAGGCTGTGGTCCTAGTGTGATTAGATTGTCTAGTTTTCTGTGAGTATGGTTTCAGTGTGTCTGCCCTCTGATGCCCTCTTGCAACACCTACTGTCTTACTTGGGTTTCTCTTACCTTGGGCATGGCGTATCTCTTCACGGCTACTCCAGCAAAGCACAGCTGCTGCTCCTTACCTTGAACGAGGGGTATCTCCTCACCGCAGCCCTTCCTGACCTTCAACTTGGGATAGCTCCTCAAAGCTCTCTGCACCTGCGCAGCCACGGCTCCTTGGACGTGGGGTTGGTCTTCCCGGCCGCCACCCCTGGCCTCGGGCATCACTACGAACAAAGCTAGTAGAGGTGATGGAATTCCAGTTGAGCTATTTCAAATCTTGAAAGATGATGCTGTGAAAGTGCTGCACTCAATATGCCAGCACATTTGGAAAACTCAGCAGTGGCCATAGGACTGGAAAAGGTTAGTTTTCATTCCAATCCCAAATAAAGGCAATGCCAAAGAATGCTCAAAGTACTGCACAATTGCACTCATCTCACACACCAGTAAAGTAATGCTCAAAATTCTCCAAGCCAGGCTTCAGCAATATGTGAACTGTGAACTTCCTGATGTTCAAGCTGGTTTTAGAAAAGGCAGAGGAACCAGAGATAAAATTGCCAACATCTACTGGATCATGGAAAAAGCAAGAGAGTTCCAAAAAAGCATCTATTTCTGCTTTATTGACTATGCCAAAGCCTTTGACTGTGTGGATCACAATAAACTGTGGAAAATTCTGAAAGAGATGGGAATACTTTGAGCTATTTGTATGCAGGTCAGGAAGCAACCGTTAGAACTGGACATGGAACAACAGACTGGTTCCAAATAGGAAAAGAAGTACGTCAAGGCTGTATATTGTCACCCTGCTTATTTAACTTATATGCAGTGTACATCACGAGAAACGCTGGACTGGAAGAAACACAAGCTGGAATCAAGATTGCTGGGAGAAATATCAGTAACCTCAGATATGCAGATGACACCACCCTTATGGCAGAAAGTGAAGAGGAACTCAAAAGCCTCTTGATGAAAGTGAAAGAGGAGAGTGAAAAAGTTGGCTTAAAACTCAACCTTCAGAAAATGAAGATCATGGCATCTGGTCCCATCACTTCATGGCAAATAAATGGGGAAACAGTGGAAACAGTGTCAGACTTTATTTTTGGGGCTCCAAAATCACTGCAGATGGTGATTGCAGCCATGAAATTAAAAGAAGCTTACTCCTTGGAAGGAAAGTTATGGCCAACCTAGATAGCATATTCAAAAGCAGAGACATTACTTTGCCAACAAAGGTCCATCTAGTCAAGGCTATGGTTTTTCCTGTGGTCGTGTATGGATGTGAGAATTGGACTGTGAAGAAGGCTGAGTGCTGAAGAATTGATGCCTTTGAACTGTGGTGTTGGAGAAGACTCTTGAGAGTCCCTTGGACTGCAAGGAGATCCAACCAGTCCATTCTGAAGGAGATCAGCCCTGGGATTTCTTTGGAAGGAATGATGCTAAAGCTGAAAGTCCAGTACTTTGGCCACCTCATGCAAAGAGTTGACTCATTGGAAAAGACTCTGATGCTGGGAGGGATTGGTGGCAGGAGGAGAAGGGGACGACAGAGGATGAGATGGCTGGATGGTATCACTGACTCGATGGACGTGAGTCTGAATGAACTCCGGGAGTTGGTGATGGACAGGGAGGCCTGGCGTGCTGCGATTCATGGGGTCGAAAAGAGTCGGACACGACTGAACAACTGAACTGAAGGTTTGTTGTTGTTGTTGTTCCAGGCACATTTGCTTTTCCCCTCGGGGGCAAGGAAGCAGGTAGGGTAAAATCGTATTTCCCTTTATCTTTCTTCCTTCAGATACAGCTGATGGCCAGGAGGGCCAGTAGGGAAGGTGAATGTGTGGGGATAACCAACCTTCATTGGTTCCATTTTGTGAATGAATAAAAGTTACCAGTTCAGAAGTTTATAAACCTAGCTTCTTTCACAATCACCCAAAAGTGGAAACAATCCAGAAGTACTTCAACAGGTGAGTGGATTAACAAAGTATGGTACCTCCGTACAGTGGAATACTATTCTTTAACAAAAGGAACAAACCGTTGATTCATGTGACAACATAGATAAAATAAATGGATAAAGTTTAATGCATTTTACTACTAAGATTGCTGGGAGGTGATGGAATTCCAGTTGAACTATTTCAAATCCTGAAAGACTTATGCAGTTAAAATGCTGCACTCAGTTTGTCAGCAATTTGGAAAGCTCAGCAGTGGCCACAGGACTGGAAAAGGTCAGTTTTCATTCCAATCCTAAAGAAGGGCAACGTCAAAGAATGTTCCAATTACCAAACAGTTGCACTAATTTCACGTGCTGGTAAGGTTATGCTCAAAATCCTTCAAGTTAGGTGTTAGCAGTATATGAACTGAGAACTTCCAAACATACAAGGTGAGTTTAGAAAAGGCAGAGGAACCAGGGTCAAATTGCCAACATTCATTGGATCATAGAGAAAGCAAGGGAATTTCAGAAAAACACCTACTTCTGCTTCATGGATTATGCCAAAGCCTTTGACTGTGTGGATCACAATAAACTGTGGAAAATTCTTTTAGAGATGGCACTACCAGACCACCTTACCTGTCTCCTCAGAAACCTATATGTGGGTCAAGAAGCAACAGTTAGAACCGGACTTGGAACAACAGACTGGTTCCAAATTGGGAAAGGAATACATCAAGGCTGTATATTGTCACCCTGTTTATTTAACATATATGCAGAGAATATCATGCAAAATGTCAGACTGGATGAATCACAAGCTGCTGGAATCAAGATAGCTTGGAGAAATATCAGCAATCTCAGATATGCAGAAGATACCACTCTAATGGCAGAAAGTGAAGAGGAACTAAAGACCCTCTTGATGAAGGTGAAAGAGGAGAATGAAAAAGCTGGCCTAAAACCAACATTCAAAAAACTAAGATCATAGCATCCAGTCCCCTTACTTCATGGCAAACAGACAGTGAAAAATTGGAAACAGTGACAGACTTTATTTTGGAGCTCCAAAATCACTCTGGATGGTGACTCCAGTCATGAAATCAAAAGATGCTAGTTCCTTGGAAAAAGCTATGACAAACATAGACAACGTATCAAAAAGCAGAGACATCACTTTTCTTATAAAGTTCCATATAGTCAAAGCTATGGTTTTCCCCTGTAGTCATGTATGGATGTGAGAGCTGGGCCATGAATAAGGTTGAAGAATTGATGTTTTTAAACTGTGGTGCTGGAGAAGACTCTTGAGAGTCCCTTGGACAGCAAGGAGATCATACCAGTCAATCCTAAAGGAAATCAACCTTGAATATTCATTGGAAGGCATGATGCTGAAGCTGAAGCTCCAGTATTTAGGCCACCTGATGTGAAGAGCTGACTCTTTGAAAAAGACCCTGATGCTGGGAAAGACTGAGGACAAGAGAAGAAGGGGTAACAGAGGATGAGATGGTTGTATGGCATCCCTGACTCAATGGACATGAGTTTGAGCAAACTTTGGAAGCCTGTGCTTCAGTCCATGGGGTTGCAAATAGTCAGACATGACTTAGTGACTGAACAACAAATACAGTTTGTGGTAATTATGCCTCCTTACTACCTACTGTGAATCCTGCAGGTAACCATGAAAACCAGGCTGAGAAACAATGGACATAATGTTGAAAAATATTATAGACAATGAACAGCAAGGCTGGACATCTAGACTAAGACTTTTAGGAAGGTATTTGTAGATAATAGAGAGTGTTGCACATATTTGACCAGAAAAATATGCCTACCAAGCCATAGATTATACAAAAAAATTGTTTTTTTTTTTTCAGCTATTCTTAGGATAGACTGAAGAAGCTAAAAGTAGTATGATGAATTAATAAGTTATTATAAGTGTTTGAATTAAGAATATGAGCAGACAGTAGGAGGGCAAAAGAAGAAATTTATTTTTACAAGAAGGATTTATAGGGAAATAGATTAACATGCTGCTGCTGCTGCTGCTGCTAAGTCGCTTCAGTTGTGTTTGACTCTGTGCAACCCCATAGACAGCAGCCCAACAGGCTCCTCTGTCCCTGGGATTCTCCAGGCAAGAACACTGGAGTGGGTTGCCATTTCCTTCTCCAACGTATGAAAGTGAAAAGTGAAAATGAAGTCGCTCAGTCGTGTCCGACTCTTAGTGACACCATGGACTGAAGCCTACCAGGCTCCTCCGTCCATGGGATTCTCCAGGCAAGAGTACTGGAGTGGGGTGCCATTGCCTTCTCCATAGATTAACATGGGAGTATTCAAAGTCTGAAATAACTGAAAGGCATCTGAAGAATGATCCTATATTTTAGAGATTGAGAAAATAGGAAAAAGAAGCCTGCAGGGGCAGTTACTTTCAGAAATGACAATGATTTTTACTCCAAAAACATTTGCAGTGTTTACTGCCAGCAGAAAGAGAGAACCCAATAGGAGCTAGACAGAAAGTGCATACCTGGGGCACACAATCTTTGGTGTGGTGGAGGTGACCCAAGTTCCATTTTCCTTCTCTTTCACTGAGGGATAAGGTTCATCTGGTCTTTCCCTCTGGAAAGTCACAAAGACGTTTGTGACAAGATTGGGAGGGATGGGTAACATCCTGGACACGGTGGTGGAGAGCAGGTCTTCCTCCCTGCATACTCCTCTGACTTCATCAGAGCAGCACCTGCCTAGTTTTCCCATCCCTCTCAGAGTCTTCCCATCACAGGTGAGCTGCAACATTTTGTCCTCAAGTGCTTTTCTCTGCACTGAGTACCCCAGCTGCCAGAAAGGGAAACAGGCAACACCACAGATGCAGGAATCAGTAACACTCAAAATTCTGAAAACTAATGGGTCACTTTGCTGTCTATCCAGTCTTTATGACCATTGTCTTAGAATCAAGGATTCAAGACAAGATGTGGACAATGACTAGAGTCACTCTGGCTTGCACCCCTAGCACTCAGGGACAGCACAAAGCTGTGAGATATGCTCACAACAACTTTGAAATGAAGTTGTTTCAAGCTCATTGAAAGCACCTTTCTACCTATGGGAGTGCCCAGGATCCCGAGTGTCCAGGATACTATGAACCCAAGATCCCTTCCCATGCATGGTATTGTACAATCTCCTGTTTTGTTTTGTTTTTTAACTATTGGTTTTAAGTAAAGTATGTCTTTTTGCCCTATTGTTTTTACTGAAAGACTATTTTTTAGTTGTTTGTCAGTCTCCAAAACACCTTCCATACCATACTGCTATGAAAAATTCCCTGAGATATTTATACTACTTGCAAGGTGTTAAGCTTTATAAAAAATTTTTTTAATTGGAAATACATTTTTATTTAGACAAATTTCACTTAGATTTGCAGAAGAGTTTCCAGGAGCACAAAGAACTTCTTTATATCCTTCATTCAGATTCCCCCAGTGTTACCTTACATTACCATTGGACATTTATCAATACTAAGAAATTAACATGGATACATTACCATCAACTAAAGTTTATTTGAATGTAACCCATTTTCCCCCTGATTTCTCAAGACCACACACTGCATTTAGTCATCACATTCCTAATTTCTTTTCATCAGACAGTTTATCAATCTGTCTTATTTTTCCTGATGCTTTTGAAGAATACTGGTCAGGTATCTTGTAAAATGTCCTTCAGTTTAGGTTTGTTTATTGTTGTCCCTTGATTAGATGGAGTTTGGAAAAATTGGAGGGAGAATTTATTTTTATGAAAATACAGTAAGGGTGATTTGCCTGTCTCATCACATTTTATCAGAAGATGTATGATGTCAAAATGATTTGTTACTGGTAACCTTAATTTGGTCACTAGGTTAATTGGTGTCTGCCCATATTTTCTGCTATAAAGTTATTATTTTTTCCTTTCTATTCTCTATTTATTAAAAGACAGTCACAGTCCAGCCCACACTTAACAGAGGTGAATTAACCTTCACCTCCTGGAGAGAGAAATAACAAAGAACTTGCAAACATATCTCACAATCACCATAGTAATTAATAAATATTTGGCATTCATCCATGGATATGGCCTGCAACAATGTAACTGTGATGTTCTAATGGTAATTTTCTGTTTTCCTCATTCTGCCCACATTTATTACCTGGAATTCTTCTGTAGGGAAGCTTTTTTCCCTTTTTCCCTCTTTATTTATTTAGTTATTGGAGACAGAATTGAATTCTAAATAGATTAAAGAGCAAAAGTAAAAAAAAAAATACAAAGCTAACCTAAGGATAGGGAAAACGATATAAATACACCAAAAACATTAAAGACAATTAACATTTTCAATCAACAGTTGATACTTATAGAATTTTTTTTTTAATTTTTTTAAATTTTATTTTATTTTTAAACTTTGCAATATTGTATTGGTTTTGCCAAATATTGAAATGAATCCACCATACGTATTTATGTGTTCCCCATCCTGAACCCTCCTCCCCCCACAGAATGTTTTAAAACACTTTAACAGGCAGGGAACAACATATATGAAGCATACTGTAAGTTTTCGAGACATATGTAAAAGACAATAAATCAAAGTCTAGCATATCCAAAAATTCTTACAAATGAACTACCAAGATGATGACAACAACAAGATGCTAACCACAAATAACAACACAAAAGCAACAAAGTTAAGGAGTTCCTATTTTTAAAAATCAACAAAGGATATGAATGGGCAATAACAAGAAAACTACTTTAAAATTCCACTTGATAAACTAAGATATGTAAGTTAAAGCAATAAGATACAAGGATTCTTGCCAGTCAACCTTGAGGACGTGAGTTACAATTTGGACGTGGATCCTCTGTTCTAGCTCAACTTGGAGAAGACTATTGACACACAAGTTGGAATGATTCTGATAGCCAACCTTGAAAAACACTTCAGAATGACAGAATTTCCTTTGTAAGAATGACAAAGGATGTGTCAGGGTTTTGCACTTAGACCAACAACTTAGCATTGTTAGCCTAGAAAATTCCGAGAAGACAACTGTGGTCTCCTTGCTTGTGGTTTTTTATTTCAGTCATCAACATGCACCTCAGGTTGTTTGAACTGGTCAAGAACTACATGAATGCAATAGGAAAATATACAGTAAGACAAGGCACAATTTATTCTGTCAGTAAGGTATATAAGAAGCATCAAACTCTTCTTTGTCCATTGCTGAGTTATCATTGCATATCTTGCCACCAAGAATTCAAAGTAGGTGGATGTGGGTGCATGGTAAAAGCTTCAGAAGGAGTGGCTAGAGACTGCTAAGGTGCTCAGACACCACTGAGAGAAATTGGAGGCTGGTAGCTGTGATCACCAGAAGGACTCACCTATACCAGAAAGACCTGAATGGAGGAGGAAGTTGGCTGAACAAAGTCAAGATTTTAGTCAAAAGAAATCCGTGGGGTCAGAAGCAAAATGTGTGCCAAAGGTAATATTGCTGTGTGGGGCAGATTTATTGGGGTCTTTTGGTGATCCCAACCTGTGGAAGAATGAGGATTTCACCCAAATTGTAAGAAAGTATGAGCTCATAAGTATTACCCAGGCTGAAACTGTTGTTCAGAAACTCATCTGTGAAACAGATGTTCTGTGAAAACATCAGAACAACATTCTTCTGGTGAATGAATGGATCACCAATGACATCTTATTCACAAAGACCCAGCAAGCCCTCAAAAGGAGTTAGAGCATTCACTATTTGGTACTAGATCTTGTCCAAGAGTATACTGAAAAGCATAATTTTTATGACTCCAGGAGTGAAGAGAGGCATTTTGGGGTGATACTGGCTCCTTTGCAAAAAAGCAGTACAGATTCTAAGTCATAAGAAATTCTACAGCATGATATTTTGGACTTCCTTTTGGGAATTTGAGACAATCAAAGTGTTAGTAACTGGGGAAAAGAATTGTGATCCTGTCTCTTAAACTAAAACTTAAAAGTTTGATAAAAATCAGTAGTAAATTAAAATCAGTTCTGTCTCTCTATCAGAAGTTGCTAAGGTAAATGTCTTCAATATGGTCTCTCTTTTTCAGGATGTACAAATTCTTTTATCTCTATTTTTGTCTTTCCAGCTGTGCTGGGATATAACTGACATATAGCACTGTCCAACCTAATAGCATATTGAAAAGCAGGGACATTACTTTGCCAACAAAGGTCCATCTAGTCAAGGCTATGGTTTTTCCTGTGGTCATGTATGGATGTGAGAGTTGGACTGTGAAGAAGGCTGAGTGCCGAAGAATTAATGCCTTTGAACTGTGGTGTTGGAGAAGACTCTTGAGAGTCCCTTGGACTGCAAGGAGATCCAACCAGTCCGTTCTGAAGGAGATCAGCCCTAGGATTTCTTTGGAAAAAATGATGCTAAAGCTGAAACTCTAGTACTTTGGCCACCTCATGCGAAGAGTTGACTCATTGGAAAAGACTCTGATGCTGGGAGGGATTGGGGGCAGGAGGAGAAGGGGACGACAGAGGATGAGATGGCTGGATGGCACCACTGACTCGATGGACGTGAGTCTGAGTGAACTCCAGGAGTTGGTGATGGATAGGGAGGCCTGGCGTGCTTCGATTCATGGGGTCTCAAGGAGTCGGACACGACTGAGCAATTGAACTGAACTGAACTGAAGTTCTGCATATTGTCACCCTGCTTACTTAACTTATATGCAGAGTACATCATAAGAAATGCTGGGCTGGAAGAAGCACAAGCTGGAATCAAGACTGCTGGGAGAAATATCAATAACCTCAGATATGCAGATGACACCACCCTTATGGCAGAAAGTGAAGAGGAAATAAAAGCCTTTTGATGAAAGTGAAAGAGGATAGTGAAAAAGTTGGCTTAAAGCTCAACATTCAGAAAACTAAGATCATGGCATCTGGTCCTATCACTTCATGGCAAATAGATGGGGCAACAGTGGAAACAATGGCTGACTTTATCTTCTGGGGCTCCAAAATCACTATAGATGATGATTGCAGCCATGAAATTAAAAGACGCTTACTCCTTGGAAGGAAAGTTATGACCAACCTAGATAGCATATTCAAAAGCAGAGACGTTACTTTGCCAACAAAGGTCCGTCTAGTCAAGAGTATGGTTTTTCCAGTGGTCATGTATGGATGTGAGAGTTGGACTGTGAAGAAAGCTGAGTGCTGAAGAATTGATGCCTTTGAACTGTGATGTTGGAGAAGACTCTTGAGAGTCCCTTGGACTGCAAAGAGATCCAACCAGTCCATCCTAAAGGAGATCAGTCCTGGGTGTTCATTGAAAGGACTGATGCTGAAGCTGAAACTCCACTACTTTGCCCACCTCATGTGAAGAGTTGACTCATTGGAAAAACTCTGAAGCTGGGAGGGATTGGGGGCAGGAGGAGAAGGGGACGACAGAAGATGAGATGGCTGGATGGCATCACTGACTCGATGGACATGAGTTTAAGTAAACTCCGGGAGTTGGTGATGGGCAGGGAGGCCTGGCATGCTGTGATTCATGGGGTCACAAAGAGTCGGACACAACTGAATGACTGAACTGACTGACTGACTGAAGTTTACAGTATAATTATTTAATTTATATACATCATGAAATGATTACTGCAGTAAGTTTAGCAAGGAACATTTTTTCATATAGATACAAAGTAAAAAGAAAAAAATATGTTTCCTTGTGATGTGAACTCTAGGAATTACTCTCTTAACAACTGTCATATATAATACACAGCAGTGTTAATTATATTGATCCTGTTGTACATTACAACGCTTGAACTTTTGATCTTATAACTGGAAGTTTTTACCCTTGATTCCCTTCATCCAATTCCCCCATCTATGGTAACCTCAAATCTGATTTCTTTTTTTAGGAGTTTTTCTGTCTGGTTTTTGAAGTGTAATTGACCCACAACACTGTACACAATACAATGATTCAGTACTTTTATACATTACAACGTGATTACCATTGCTTTAGCTTTAAAACAAGGGATCAGCAGCACTAAAACCAGAAGAACATTTAATCAAAGTACAAAAAGAATTAAAAATGAACCTCCTGGCTTTACCACATAAGAGAAGCAGAGTGACAAGCAAGCGTGCATTTAAGATCCTAACTTCAGTGATGAAGAGAACTAACATTCTATGCATATCTTTTTCTGTGCAGTCTTCCCCCAGGATGGCCAACAAAGTAATTCTTAAAACAGCAATCTTGTAAAACGCACCACTGATCAGTCATCTCCAGCTCTGCAAAATACAGGCTCTGAATGCTTCTGGCAAAAACTTTATACCTATCATTTGTTCTCCAGCACACATCTGAAATCCAGTGAAACTTTGCCAAGACACACTTGCCAGCAGCACCACCTTTGGAGGAAGGGAGAGAGGTCTAAGTCCTTTAGTAAGTTGCACAGGTGTCCCACTGCCCCCCCCCCACCCCCACCGCCAGAGGTAGAAAGCCTCTCCCTTACATGCCTTACGTACATTCTCTTCACACTAATCTGTTGTGGCTCATGTTGTAGTACTGGTCATCCACCATCTGTCTTTAGGAACAACTTCAAAGATGACATCATCCTTCCTAGAACAGAAGGAACCACAGAGAATGAGAGATCTCACTCAAGGATTTTATGAAATATTAATGCTTTTAGCCTTTGCTGCTAAGTCACTTCAGTCGTGTCAAACTCTTAGAGACCCCATGGACTGCAGCCCACCAGGCTCCTCCGTCCATGGGATTTTCCAGGCAAGAGTACTGGAGTGGGGTGCCATCGCCTCATCAAAAAGATTAATGGACCTGAGAAATGCCACACTGGCTCACCCTGTAAGATCCTTCAGCTCAGAACTTGGGGCACTGATGAATGGCTTGTAGAAGAACACCCAGTGATCTCAATCCAAAGCTCTGGAGTTTCTGAAGAGCACTACTATTTCTATTCCAGCTCACTGTGAATCTGCCATTTGTTAATTTAAGCAGAAAAAGGGTCTATTTTCTTATGCTTTTTTACTTCTTGTCCTTTTATATAGACTCTAATCAAAGTAGAATTCACAAATAATAATTAAAGTCATTGTTGTTGTTTAGTTGCTAGGTTGTGTCTGACTCATGACCCCATGGACTGTGGCCCTCCAGGCTCCTCTCTCCATGCGATTCTCCAGGCAAGAATACTGAAATAGGTAGCCATTTTCTTCTCCAGGGGATCTTCCCAACTCAGGGATCGAATCTGGTCTGCATTGGCAGGCAGATTCTTCACCACCGAGTCACCAAGGAAGCCCCAGTTTAGCTTTATACTAAAAACATAAGCTTGTTATATAATTTTCTATTGACTAAAATTTTGTGGAGGGTTCACCAACTTATAAAGCAAGAGGGCCAAATTAGCTTTTTATATACTAGTTTATGTTCATGAAAGTCATTCTGTGATAGAAACAGGACTAAAGTTAAATTTGCAATGAAATGGAATAATTTACTTTTTTGCAATTTATATTTCATACCTACACCTGATGAAGGGTTTATAATTCTGCAGAGAAAAAAATCCTTAAAACTGTGCAATCATATAGTGAGATCTGAATCTATATTTTTAAAAGAGAAAATGTTAAATAAAGCAAATGCAAAAATAGCAACAACAATGAGCTACACTTCACATCCATCAAAATGACAAATAAGGCCAATATAGAGGAACTGCGGCTCCCAAGGCATGCTGGATGCAGAGAAACTGAAGATGTAGTTGACCAGATCTTGGAAATAACTACAATAGGAGGTCTGAAAAACAGAGATTGTTTTCATCTCATCAGTCCTAGATGAAGAGGTCAAGCCATAAGTTTTTGGGGTGGGAGCACTGACTCCAAGACCTTAGACTACCAGAGAACTAACCCTAGGGAGTATCAAAGAGTGAGAACTCACACACAAAAAAGCCACTTGAATACAAGACCCAGCATCACCCAACCACCAGTAGCACCCTGTGCAGGGCACCTCATCTAAACAACAAACAAAAATATAAAAAAGTCATCAGCAGACAGGATTACAACCTCACTCAGCCTTGCTGATCAGAGGGGGAAAAGGAAAAAAAAAAAAAAAAACTCAGCACAAATCTCACCCTATACGAAGCTTACACAAACCACTGGACCAACCTTAGGAAGGCAGAAATCAAAGGGAAGAAAGAATTCAACCCTGAAGCCTGGGAAAAGGAGACCTCGACACAATAAGTTAAAAAAAAAAATAATGAAAAGGCAGAGAAATACTACACAAATGAAGGAACAAACTAGAAACATAGAAGTCCAAATAAATTAAGAGGAAATAGGCAAATTACCTGAAAAAGAATTCAGAAAAATGATGTAAAGATGATCAAAAACCTTGAAAACCGAAAGGAGAAAATGCAAGAATCAATTAACAAAGACCTAGAAGAATTAAAGAATAAACATACAGAGACAAACAACACAATTACTGAAATTAAAAATACTCTAAAAGGAATAAATAGAAGAATATCTGAAACAGAAGAACAAATCAGTGAGCTGGAAGATAAAATGGTGGAAATAACTTCTGAAGAGCAGATAAAGCAAAAAGAATGAAAAGAACTGAGGATAGTCTCAGAAACCTCTGGGAAAATATCAAACACAGCAACATTTGAATTATAGGAGTACCAGAGGAAGAAGAGAAAAAAGGTATGAGAAAATTTTTGAAGTGATTATAGTTGAAAATTTCCCCAACATGGAAAAGTAAATAGTCAATCAAGTCCAAGAGATGCAGAGTCCCATACAGGATAAATCCAAGGAGAAACACACCAAGACACATACTAATCAAACTAACAAAGATTAAACACAAAATATTAAAAGCAGCAAGAGAAAAGCAACAAGTTCTCTTGTTGAGAACAATCAAGGGAATCCCCATACGTTTAAAATAGCTGATCTTTCAGCAGAAACTGCAGACCAGAAGAGAATGGCAGGATATATTTAGAGTCTGAAAAGGAAAAATCTACAACCGAGATTTCTGTACCCAGCAAGGATCTCATTCAAAATTGATGGAGAAATAAAAAACTTTTCAGACAAGCAAAAGGTAAGAGAATTCAGTACCACCAAACCAGGCTTTACAACACATGTTAAAGGGACTCATAGAGTCAAGAAATACAAGAGAAGAAAAAGATCTACAAAATCAACCCCAAACAATTAAGAAAATGGCAATAGGAACATATATATCAATAATTACTTTAAATGTAAATAAATTAAATGCTCTGACCAAAAAACACGGACTGGCTGAATAGACACAAAAACAAGAACCATATATATGCTGTCTACAAGAGACCCACTTCAGACCTCAAGACACATATAGACTGAGAGTGAGAGAATGGAAAAATATATTCCATTCAAATGGGAAGCAAAAGAAAGCTGGAGTAGCAACCTTCATATCAAATAAAATAGAGCTTAAGATAAAGAAGATTATAAGAGATAAGGAAGGACAGTACATAATGATCAAGAGATCTGTCCAAGAGGAAAACATAACAATTGTAAATATCTATGCATCCACATAGAAGCACCTCAATACATAAGACAAACAATAACAGACATAAAAGTAGAAACTGACAGTAACACAATAATAGCAGGAGACTTCATCACCCGCTCACACCAATGGACAGATCATCAAAACAGAAAATTAATAAGGAAACACAAGTCTTAAATGATACATTAGATGAGATGGATCTCATTGATATCTTCAGGACATTCCATCCAAATGCAGAAGAATGCACCTTCTTTTCAAATGCACATGGAACATTCTCCAGGATAGACCACATCTTGGGTCACAAATCAAACCCCAGTAAATTTAATAAAATTGAAATCCTATTAAGCATCTTTCCCGACCACAACACTATGAGACTAGATCTCAAGTACAAGAAAAAAAACTGTAAAAAACAAACACGTGGAGATTAAACAATACGTTTCCAAATAATCAACAGGTTACTGAAGAAATCAAAATGGAAATTAAAAAAAAATTTCTAGAAACAAATGACGATGAAAACATGACAACTCAAAACCTATGGGATGCAGCAAAAGCAGTCCTAAGAGGGAAGTTTTTAGCAATACAATTGTACCTCAAGAAACAAGAAAACCATCGAATAGACAACCTAACTTTACACCTAAAACAGCTGGAAAAAGACAAACAAAACAACAACAACAACAACAAAATTAGTATAAGGAAATAAATCATAAAGATCTGAGTAAAAATAATGAAAAAGAAGTGAAAGAAACAATAGTAAAGATGAATAAAACTAAAAGCTGGTTCTTTGAGAAGATAAACAAAATTGAAAAACCTTTAGCCAGACTCATCAAGAAAAAAAGAAAGAAGAATCAAATCAACAAAATTAGAAATGAAAAAGGAGAGGTTACAACAGATAATGCAGAAAGACAAAGGACTATAAGAGGCTATTATGAACAATATATGGCAATAAAAAGGATAACCTGGAAGAAATGGACAGATTCTTAGAAAAGTTCAATGTTCCAAGACTGAACCAGGAAGAAATAAAAATTATGAACAATGCAATTACAAGCACTAAAACTGAAGTTGTGATAAAAAAAATCTCCCCCAAAACTAAAGCCCAGGACCATATGGCTTCACAGGAGAATTCTATCAAACATTTGGAGAAGAGCTAATGCCTATCCTAAAACACTTTCAAAAAATTGCAGAGGAAGGAACACTTTCAAACCCATTCTATGAGGCCACCATCATCCTGATACCAAAACCAGACAAAAACAACACAAAAAAGAAAACTACAGGCCAATATCACTGATGAACATAGATGCAAAAATCCTCAACAAAATTTTAGCAAACAGAATTCAGCAACACATCAAAAAGCTCATGTACCATGATCAAGTTGGGTTTATTCCAGGGATGGAAGGATTCTTTAACATATGCAAATCAATCAATGTGATACACCATATTAACAAATTGAAAGATAAAAACCATATGATCATCTCAATAGATGCAGAAAAAACCTTTGACAAAATTCAGTACCCATTTATGATTAAAACTCTTCAAAAAATGGGCATAGAAGAAACCTGCCTCAACATAGTAAAGTCCATAAATGATAAGCCTACAGCAAACATTATTCTCATGGTGAAAAATTGAAAACATTCCCCCTAAGATCAGAAACTAGACAAGGGTGCCCACTTTCCCCACTATTATTCAACATAGTTCTGGAAGTCCTATCTACAGCAATCAGAAAAGAAAAAGAAATAAAAGGAATCCAGATACAAAAAGAGAAGTAAAGTTCTCACTGTTTGCTGATGACATGATACTGTACATAGAAAACCCTAAAGATAGTGTCAGAAAATTACTAGAGCTAAGCAGTGAATTTAACAAAGTTACAGGATACAAAATCCATACACAGAAATCACTTGCATTTCTATATACTAACAATGATGAATCAGAAAGAGAAATTAAGGAATCAATCCCATTCACCATTGCAACAAAAAGAATAAAACATCTAGGAATGAACTTACCTAAGGAGATGAACTATACAGAAAATTATAAATATACATATAAATATACACAGAAAATTATAAGACACTGATAAAAGGAATCAAAGACAACATAAACAGATGGTGAGATATTCCTTGGTCCTGGGTAGGAAGAATCAATATTGTGAAAATGACTATACTACCAAATGCAATCTACAGATTCAATGAGATCCCTATCAAATTACCAATGGCATTTTTCACAGAACTAAAACAAAAAATTTCACAATTCATATGAAAACACAAAAGACCACAAATAGCCAAAGCAGTCTTGAGAAAGAAGAACAGAGCTGGAAGAATCAACCTTCCTGACTTCAGATTATACTACAAAGCTACAGTCATCAAGACAGTATGGTACTGGCACAAAAATAGAAATATAGACCAATAGAACAAGATAGAAAGCCCAGGAAAAAAAAAAAAAACAAAACATGTGCCTAAGTGTACCATATTTTTGACAGAGGAGTCAAGAATATATAATGGGGCAAAGACAGCCTCTTCAATAAATGGTGCTGGGGAAACTGGACAGCTACATGTAAAAGAATGAAATTAGAACACTTCCTAACACCATACACAAAGATAAACTCAAAATGGATTAAAGGCCTGAATGAAAGGCCAGAAACTATAAAATTCTTAGAGGAAAACATAGGCAGAACACTCAATGACATAAATCAAAGCAAGATCCTCTATGACCCACCTCCTAGAGTAATGGAAATGAAAACAAAAGTAAACAAGTGAGACTTGATTAAATTTAAAAGCTTTTTCACAGCAAAGGAAATTATAAGCAAGGTGAAAAGACAACCCTCAGAATGGGAGAAAATAATAGCAAATGAAACAACTGACAAAAGATTAATTTCCAAAATATACAAGCAGCTCATACAACTCAATACTAGAAAAACAAACAACCCAATCAAAAAATGGGGAAAAGATCTAAATAGACATTTCTCCAAAGAAGATGTACAGATAGCTAACAAACACATGAAAAGATGCTCAACATCATTCATTATTAGAGAAATGCAAATCAAAACTACCATGATGTATCACCTCACATCCTTCAGAATGGCCATCACCAAAAAGTCTACAAACAATAAATGCTGGAGAGGGTGTGGAGAAAAGGGAATGCTCTTGCACTGTTGGTGGTAATGTAAATTGATACAGCCACTATGGAAGATAATATGGGGATTCCTTAAAAAATTAGGAATAAAATCACCATATGACCCAGCAATCCCACTACTAGGCATATACCCTAAGGAAATCAAAATTGAAAAAGACACATGTATCCCATTGTTCACTGCAACACTATTTACAATATCTAGAACATGGAAGCAACCTAGAAGTCCATTGACAGACGAATGGATAAAGAAGTTGTGTTATATATACACAATGGAATATTACTCAACCATAAAAAGGAACACATTTGAGTCAGTTCTAATGAAGTGTATGAACCTAAAGCCTTTATACAGAGCATATTATACAGAAGTAAGTCAGAAAGAGAAAGATAAATATCGCGTCTAACACACACATATGGAATCTAGAAAAATGGTACTGAAGAATTTATTTACAGGGAAGCAATGGAGAAATAGACATAGAGAATAGACTTATGGATATACGGAGAGGAGAGGGTGAGATATATGGAAAGAGTAACATGGAAACTTACATTACGATATGTAAAATAGATAGCCAACAGGAATTTGCTGTATGGCTCAGGAAACTCAAACAGGGGCTCTGTATCAATCTAGAGAGGTGGGATGAGGAAGGATTGGAGGGAGGTTCAAAAGGGAGGGGATATATGTATACTTATGGCTGATTCATGTTGAGGTTTGACAGAAAACAACAAAATTCTGTAAAGCAATTATCCTTCAATTAAAAAATAAATTAAAAATAAAACAAAATTAATGACCTGAAAAAAAAATGACAAATAAGATGGATAATAATATGTGTTGGCCCAAAATGTGAATAAGCAGAATTTTTCAATCCCTTCTATGTGAGTGTAAATTACAGAGCCTTCTGGAAAGGAATCTGGGAAATATTCAATGAAATAAAGTATGTATCCTATGACCAGTGATCCCACTTCTGGGTATGTATCCCAGAGATCTTTTTATACAGGTCCTTAAGGAAACCTATACAAGAGCTTGGTTTGTTGTGACAGAGAATTTGAAATAATGTGATTTTTTTTTTTAGTTTTTATTTATTTTTTTTATAATTTAATTTTATTTTTTGACTTTACAATATTGTATTGATTTTGCCATATATCAAAATGAATCCACCACAGGTACACATGTGTTCCCCATCTAATTTTTTTTTTTTAATTTTACAATATTGTATTGGTTTTGCCATACATCAACATGCATCCACCACAGGTGTCGCCAGTCCAGGTTCAATGCAGGATACAGGAAGCTTGGGGCTGGTGCACTGCGAAATAATGTAATCTTTAAT
This sequence comes from Bos indicus x Bos taurus, assembly GCF_003369695.1. Taxonomy (NCBI): domain Eukaryota; kingdom Metazoa; phylum Chordata; class Mammalia; order Artiodactyla; family Bovidae; genus Bos; species Bos indicus x Bos taurus. The sequence goes on along the minus strand of NC_040083.1, from coordinate 65,517,867 downwards.
ATTAGGTGAATGGAAGGGGAAAACTGAGTGGTGCAAGCTACAGAATACTCTGGAGCAAAGAACACTAAAGTAGAAGTACATATGGTAACATAGGTAGATCTATAATGTTGAAGGAAAAGGGTAAGATACAGAATAAGTGTTGTTGTTGCTATTGTTGTTCAGTCACTCAGTCATGTCTGACTCTTTGAGACCCCATGGGCTGCAGTATGCCAGGCTTCCCTGTCTATCACCATCTCCCAGAGTGCCGGGAGCCAGCGTGAGGAACTCCGCCCGTGGCAAAGGTCATGAGGAAGGAGGCTCGACATATGCAAAGGCGGGATCGAGCCTCAGGAGTCCCCCTGGAAATTCTTAAGCATCTACCCCCAAAACAAGAGTCTGCCTACTTTACTGCTTTGTGCTCTCACCTACACCTCTGACTTGACGGGGGGCTGTCCCCAACCACCTCTCTCTGAAAAACAGTTAACTTACAGCTCCAGTTAATAATAATTCCTGGGCAGGAGTGTTTCAACCTACAAATTCATCTGAAGGTTCTCTAGCCTGCCTGACAGGCTTGTCTGGCCACATGTGATTGTTCACAGCCTCCCAACCGTGAGAGGCACAAGATCCTTTAAACCTTCTAAAAACAGATTCTTCTGAGAAGTTAGAAAACTATTAGTATAGTGGGCTGATTAGAAATTGTATTGGTGAAGGGTTTTTCATTTGTTGAGCCAATGTTTGCTGCTAAGTCTCCACATCCCCTGCCCTTATACATATTAATGAATATATAGAAGAAATAAGTATAGACCTTTGATATTAATCACGTTAGACCTTAGGCTAAGCAAATTCTTTCCTTAATTAAAACCTACTATACCCTCACCCTATAGGAATGTAACTTTATCTGGTACCTTCGGAAGGTGGTGTCTGTTTTAAGAATAATCACCCCTGGAGAAATAAGTGTTCTGGTTGACTGACCGCTGTCACAAGGTGAGGGTCATAAATTGTCAGCAGGCCCCCTGGCCAGAAGATGATGTTACACCCCTAAGACCTCTGTATACATTTGTATGAAGCACCTGACTTTCATAAAAGTCAGGACTGCTGACCCCGCGTGACTTTTGTATAACATCTCAGTGTATAAAAACAGACCCTGGAAAAATAAAAAATGGGATCAGTTCCTTGAAAGACTGGTCTCCCCATGTCATTCTTTCTCTCACCTTCTGGCTGAATCCCCATCTGGAACATGGAGGCTCATCAAGCCTACTAATTATGCCTGGGCTTCTAAGATCTGACAGGGGAGGCTTTAGTGTCTCCTCTCCTTCGGGAGAACGGGAGGATGCCTGCGGCCTACGTAGGTGACGTAAATTCCTTGCCTTGGAATTTTATTAGCTTTTCATGTAAACCAAGTTATTCAGCCTCTTTTCTCCACTGAATTTTCCTGCTGAGCTATCCTTATTCTATGACTTTTTATATCTCTAATTAATATTTAATTAAAGCTATTGTATCCAGTTCGCCGAAGCCGTCTCCCCTTCGAATTTCCCTGGATCCACCGGGGCTGGATCCCGGCACCAGAGCTTGCTCAAACTCACGTCCACTGAGTTGGTGATGCCATCCAATCATCTCATCCTCTGTTGGCCCCTTCACCTCCTGCCCTTAATCTTTCACAGCATCAGGCTCCTTTCCAATGAGTCAGTTCTTCACATCATGTGGCCAAAATATTGGAGCTTCAGCTTCAGCATTGGTTCAGGGTTGATTTCCTTTAGGATTGACTGATTTAATCTCCTTGCAGCCCAAGGGACTCTAAAGAGTCTTCTTCAACATCACAGTTCAAAAGCATCAATTCTTATGGTTCAACTCTCACATCCATACATAACTACTGAAAAAAAACATAGCTTTAACTATATGAACCTTTGATGACAAAGTAATGTCTCTGCTTTTTAATATGCTGTCTAGGTTTGTCACAGCATTTCTTCCAAGGAGCAGGTGTCTTTTAATTTTTTAATTTCATGGCTGCAGTCACTATCTGCAGTGATTTTAGAGTCCAAGAAAATAAAGTTTGTCATTGTTTCCATTTTTTCCTCATCTATTTGCCATGAAGTGATGAGACTGGATACCATGACCTTAGTTTTTGAATGCTGAATTTTAAGCCAACTTTTTCATTCTTATCTTTCATCTTCATCAAGAGGCTCTTTAGTTCCTCTTTGCTTTCTGCTGTAAAGGTGTTGTCTTCTGCGTATCTGAGGTTATTTATATTTCTCCCAGCAATCTGGATTCCAGCTTGTGTTTCATCCAGTCTGGAATTTCACATGGTGTGCTCTGTATATAAATTAAATAAGCAGGCTGACAATATACAGCCTTGAGGTACTCCTTACCTAATTTTGAGCCAGCCCATTGTTCCATGTCCAGTACTAAGGGTTAGACTAATGGAAAATTATTAACATAGATTAAAAGCACATGCTCAAAACAATCACATATTTCACAAGGCTGCTGCCACATACCAAACATATTAAAGTGAAAGAGCTTTTGTAGAGAAAGGAATAGAAATAGTACGGGGATGAAGATAGAAAAATAACATAAGAAACCACTGATCTTTTGCATACACAAGATTATATTACTCTGTACTAAAGAATTTTATTAGCTTGATTTTAAGTAGCTGAGTGAAATTTTTTTTTTTTAATTAGGAAGCTTTACTATACAAATGCCCATTTCTTAAATCTTTTAAAATGTACAATCTCCAATGTACTAGGACAGATTCTATATTGCATTCATTATAGGGCTATAAAAGGACACTTTGCTTCAAATTCTGTAGAATCTTACAAAAGATATCATTTAATCTATGCCTAATGTATACACATGGCCTAATAAAATGACCAGAAGTGTGTCTTCACATCTGAATGGAAGAAAGTGTACATAAATAATCAAAGTGTACATTAACACACACAAAGTGTACATCAGTCATCAAAACCCTCACATTGTATACCAAGCCCTTTCCAAAAGGAGCATTTTAGTGATATTACATACATGTTTCTCATTGCTCCTAAGCAACTAGTTTTCCTTGCCTTGTTAACATCTACTTTAATGAGAGCTGTCATGCATTTATCATCATTAAGTCAGATTATCCATCAGATAACAGCCCCTTCTCTAAGAAAAGCAGAACTGATGTGAGGACTCTTTTGGTCTACTTATTTCAACAAAAATTTCCTTCTTGTACTTTTCATAATTTACAAATGTATAACTAATTTTCTACCTTACTTACAATCTCATTGAATCACAACATGATAGAATATAGTTGTGGCATCCTGTAGTATTCTATAGGGTGGTACTGTTTTTTGTAGTAAACGTTTCATGATCAGTTTCATGATAAGTTTCGTGATCATAACAAGTAGGGAAAATTCCACACAGGAAATGCTTTACAAAGTGTATTATTTCCTTTTCAAGTTAACTGTCTTAACAGTATTATACTGATTATTGTTCAGTCCTTTGAATTTAAGTTGAACAAACTGAAAACTGAAAACATAGACAAACGTCCATAATAGTTCATTGCGATAACATGTGAATGTGATTGTCCCTCAGAAGCAATGCATAGCTTAATAAACTGTGCAAAACTGCAATGAACAATGTGCATTAAAGCAACTTACCCATCAGTCATTGTACCTGCATCTATCACATGTTACCTCAAATGAGTTTTGTGGCCAATTTTCATGGCATAAACTTGCAGCTTTACCCTGGATGAAACAATCGAGGGGATTCTATTATAAAAACATTGTCAATATTGTCAGGCTTTATGGTCACTTGTTTATTGTTAACAAGATTCACCTACAGAAAATCTGTGAACTTTTTCCCATTTATACATACTAAACAGAAAAAAATAAGATAATGGGGAAAGTAACAAAAGTAAGTTCTTTGCTTTTGGCATTTTTCACATGAAACCATTTTGCTGAAAATAAAGTGGTTTTTAATCTACAGATAAAAGACTGTCTCCATGATATTCAGGATCTATTGTCAGTCTGGTTTGAATCGAAGTATATTTAAAACAGTTCTCACACTGATTATAATGAACCAGGAATGCTAGGAAAAAAAAAAAAAGCAGAGGGTGCAATTATGTGATGACTTCTTAATATTCCAGGGGGTAACTTTTTTTTCCAAATGGATAAACAAGAAAAGAAATACAAAAAGCAGTCATCTACAATGTTAATTCTGAAGAGCTCCCCTCGATAGGTTAAAATGCTGTGTTCACTCTTACTTTATAAGGAGCTCCCACAGGAAGTATGTTGGCAGTGTTCTCGCATATATACAATTACACTTCCTGCCATACTCACACCATGGACACAGCAGGGAGCATCAAGGTCTGGATGATCCAGCAGCTTCATAACTGACACTGCCTTTCTGAGATCAGTCAGATTCATAATTATTCCTGGAACAGGATTCGTCTTTATCATTGTGCCTCTGGTCTCTATCCATGTGGATGATTGCATTTCCGGAGGAGGCACAAGGTTGTATTACTCTGGAAGATCCCCTGGAGGAGGGCATGGCAGCCCACTGTCCCCATGGACAGGGCAGCCTGGTGGGCTACAGTCCATAGGGTTGCACGGAGTTGGACCTGGCTGAAGAGACTTAGCACAGCACGTCTCCATTACCCAGATTTACTGTGGCACCCTCCCTCATCCTGTAATCAGGCTGTGTCCATACACCATGGTGACCAGTAGAGCCATTTCTCCAGGGATAAGCAATCCGTGCTCTCCACAGACACACTGTACCACAGACATGCATGTGGCACCTAAGAAAATGACTTTCATGTGGCTACAACCTCATGCTGTGCCAGACCCAGTAGATGAAGATGTAGAACACGCCCTCTCTTTCATGCAAACCTGGATGACACAGCTCTCTGACTTGAAGCATTCTTGTGCTTTCCAGTTTCTCACCCTCATTCACTGTAATGGTGTCTGCAGCTCTTCTCTTCTCCTCTGAATCCTGAAATTATTTTCACTACAACCTGCTCCATGTGGCTTCACAATTTCTGCTCTTTGTTTCCAATCAATACTGCAACCAAACAGACCTCTCCCAGCTCGTGTATTGCCCTTAAACTTCAGAAGCAAGACCACCATCTTTCCTCTTCATTCCTGCCAGTTTTATGCTGATGACACATCACATGCCTATTTCCAATGTCAATAAATATTTCAAGAATGTGTAAATTTATTCTGCAGAGAATGGTCCCTGGAGTAAGATAAACTTTTCACCTACCAGTTCTATGACTTGAGCAAGTCACTCAGAGCCTCCAAATTTCATTTCCTTCATTTGGAAAATGGTTCTCAAAGTTAACAGAGTTGCAGTGAAGGGAAAATGAGTTAGAATATTAAAACACTGCATGGCTAGTAATGAACCATTTTGTTACTTTTGTTGTTTTTATTTTTTCATATTATTATTACCAAGTTACTTGTTGTTTGTTAAAGTATACACGATGAACTATTTTTGTAGAATTAAGCAATAAAAATGTATGTGTCTTATATGTATTAAAAATTAAAAATCCTGTCTGAGAAAATAAACTGAATATTCTTTCAAATAATTTTCAAATCTTTTTTTTTTTTTGCCACACAGTATTTAGTAGATTTCCAAATACTAAACATTAAGTAGGTTTATTTTAAATGACTCTTTCTGCAATCCCAAAACCATTGCTGCTTTCACTTTGAACAAGCTGGACTCACTGGGTGCTTCAAAACCAACTTCTCTCCACCTGTTTGTACATGCTCCTTGGTGCTGAATCCCCAGGTCTCAGGTGAAACCCAGGAGTCCTCTAGTTATTTTCAGTAACAAAAGGAAGTCTGATTTCAGTAATTAAATCACACAGGCCAGAGTAACAGTCAAAATGCCACATTGCATTTCAATGCAAGGCAGCTCCTGTCCTCCAGGAGAAGAGTCCACCTTAGATGGAGATGCTGCAGTGCAGAGCTGGGCCAGGAGCACCTAAACGTCTCCATTTGCACTTGGAGTTACTTCCTCTTCTTCCCAGCCCTGTCTGCTAGGCTCAGCTGCCTCCTAGATTACTCATCCTGAATTCTGACCTCTCTTCATCCAGCAAGGGGAGGGAGGGAAGGAAAGAAGAGTAAAAGAGCAAGAAAGGCTCATGTTACCTGCAGTGCTCTGCTGGAAGCCCACCATGTTATACCACCTGCACTTGTCAGAGATTGAGAGTGGACTTGTGGGCATTTTATGTCATTTCCAGGGGCCTCACACTCACAGGACACTGTCCTGGGGAAGTATCTCCTCTGGTCAATCCTCACAGTTCCCCATTAATGGGCAGCACCCATGTGGTTGCCATCTCCTCCTCTCTCTCAAGCTGGGCCACGTTAAGTCAGCAGAGAAACACCTTTAGTCCCAAGACTGAGAGCACTTGTTACCAAGTCTAAGCTCATGCTGCTTGCCAGGTTGAAGACAAGCCAGTCAACTTGGAGAAGAGTTGTTGTGGCAAGGAATAAAGGCTTTATCTTGAAGGCCAGCAGACCAAGAAGATTGCAGACTACTGCGCTAAAGAACCATCTTCCCCCAGTCATAATTCTGGCTTCTTGTATACTAAAAAGAGGGAGTATGGCTGGTGGTTGCAAACTTCTTGATGTTAGAATTCTTTACTGTCAGGTTACTGATGTTCTTGTAAACCTCCAAATGTTATTTTCATTTGTTTCAATAAACAGCACAAATGTTATTTTCTATTCTGCAACTTGTTATCTCTATATAAATGGGAAAGTGTTATACCCTTTAAGGGTCAGAGCCTTGAGGATGGGCTATCCTGTATATTTCAGACTATAGGCAACATTCTTAACCTGAAGCAAAAACCACAGAATACAAAGGTTAAAGATACAGGTTTAATGTGGAGTCAGATTTGTTCTTCCTTTTACACAGTTACTCCTGGCACTTCAGCCAGTTTCTCCCCCACATCTCCAGGATGGTCAGACGGTCATGCCTTGGGTTCCCCAAATGCCAAGAAGACACAGGCAGGTTCTCAAAGCCGGTTCCTAGATGCTCACTATTGGAGGTGCACTTACAGAACCTTGAAAGCACTCTCTAAAACTCCTACTCCATCTCCACCTCTCTGAACCTTCCTCAGGTTCCTATAAGGTTTCAGGGCTGAAGGAGGCGATGGTCATCTGAGCGGCACATTCTACAGACCCCTCTTTCCAGGTGTTGCTTGGGTGAGTGAGGGCCTTATTCTCTCATCAGGATCCCTCACCTCCTCGGGTTGGTGTTAGGCCTTTGAGTTATGGTAAAGCCATCCGAAAGAAATCCTGAATACTCATTGGAAGGACTGATGCTGAAGCTGAAGCTCCAATACTTTGGCCGCCTGATGTGAAGAGCTGATTCATTGGAAAAAAACCCTGATGCTGGAAAAGATTGAAGACAAAAGGAGAAGAGGGTGGCAGAGGATGAGACGGTTGGATAGCATCACTGACTCGATGGATGTAAGTTAGAGCAAACTCCGGGAGATAGTGAAAGACAGGGAAGCCTGGTGTGCTGCAGTCCATGGGGTTGCAAAGAGTCAGTTACGATCTAGTGACTGAACAACAACATCAAAGTCATCTGAATTTATGATTTTTCTTTTAATTTGCAGCTAAGTTTGATACCAACTTTTATCAGTCCATTTGAAAGAGAATTTCTCATCCCCAGGAAAAAGAGTTAAGATAAAAGTTTATAAAATTTTATATAACTTGGAAATTTAGAGACTTAGGCTTGGCTCTATTTATTTATGTAATATTGGCACTTACCTATAAGGATATTTACCACTTTTTCTTCCTTCTTTACAAAAACCAGAAAATATATTAAGAATTAGCTGTGAAAATGCCAATATTTAGGAAGGACTTCACTTGTGTATTTTTAAGTTAAACTCTCTATTTTGATAGCACAAAGGAGAGAGTTCCTTGAGGAGAAAAAAAAAATCAGCCTTAAATACATACTTGGTTGAAGTATTTATATTTCATGGTCACCATTCAAAGTCACCTGACCTTTTCTAGATGTTCCTCATGGGTTATTGAAAAGCTCTAAAACCTTAGGAACAGAAACAAGTTGAAAATTAAAAGCTACATCATTGAAATTGAGTCATCTGATAAGATCATGATTCCCTCTTATACCTCTGGTAAGTGGAAACTGTTTCTGTGTGGAGAACAAGGCTTTCGGTACTTCAGAGAAGAAACAGCAGGAGTACAGGGCATTCCCAGAATTGAGACTTGTCCTTCTGGTGGTTCAGATGGTAAAGAATCTGCCTGCAACGCAGGAGACCCTGGTTCAATCCCTGGGTCTGGAAGATCCCCTGAGAAAGGAATGACTACCCACTCCAGTATTCTTGCCTGGAGAATTCCTCAGACAGAGGAACCTGGTGGGCTACAGTCCATGGAATTGCAAAGAGTCAGACACCACTGAGCGACTAACACACCCCACACAGCTTCTCACTAAGGTGCTTTAAGGCTGAGAGGTGATGGGATCTCACAGACAACAGTGGCTGTTATCACTGCTGTGAGGCTTAGCTGTATTTTCCTTCAGGTAATAAATATGATCAGTTTTAGTTACATGGGTATTAAATCACATTCAACCACCTGTTTACCTGCTGGTGAGTGCTTCAATATTGTGGACCAGATGACATTTTGACTAGTTCAGGGAAGGCATTGGCACAGGGAATTCTTTTCTGAGACTTTTCAATGATAAAATTTTATCCAACAGAGATGCCAGAAAAATATTGGTCCTGCTAACTTTCTAGTACAGACAGGATCCAACACTATATTTATTTGGGAACAACAATATGTATTTGTCTAAAAGAATTTTCACTAAAGAGCAGTGAATGAAGGATACAATGCATCTGGGCCTGATGAGTAACATCCCTCCTTCATATTTTGTTGTGGGCTCCCCAGCCTTGTGTGGCTTCTGCCATCCAGGTCCTCAAGCCATGGATCTCTCTCTCTGTCTCAAGGCAATGTGGGGAGCTGCTGTCTCGTGATATCCAGATAGACACATGTCGTCATCTCTAACTGAGGGGCTTTATATTGTGGACTAGCTCTGTCTGATAGGACACAGTACACAATGCTGAAGTCATATTTATCAGTGCCTCTTACAATCTCAGCGTAGAAGTAGATAACCAACGTGAAAAGCATCTTGCTCAAATAACAAAGTACATTATTTTTTTTTTCTGTAACTGTGGTCTTAGTTTTACAGCCAACTCAATCTGACCAGAGGTCCCAGGGACCCAAGATGAAGCAATAACAGTATTAGATACCATTTACCTTAAGGACCAAAGCCTCTGAGAGTTGGTAACATGCAGAAGTCACTGTCCATAGATTCAAGTCATCTTATAGAGTCACAGAACTAAAGATCATCTTGTCCAGGCTGGAAGAGCCCTGAAAGGAGTGACCTGAGGGGGGAAAGCTGGCAGTCACACACTAGTAGCGCTCATGTCCTTTGATGACATCTTCTTAGTAACAAATGTCTCATCCAAAATAAAAGCAAAAATAAACAAATGGGACATAATTAAAATTAAAAGCTTCTGCACAACCAAGGAAATGCTAAGCAAGGTGAAAAGACAGCCTTCAGAAGGGGAGAAAATAATAGCAAATGAAGCAACTGACAAACAACTAATCTCAAAAATATACAAGCAACTCCTGCAGCTCAATTCCAGAAAAATAAATGATCCAATAAAAAAAATGGGGTCATAAACATTTCTCCAAAGAAGACATACAGATGGCTAACAAAAACATGAAAAGATGCTCAACATCACTCATTATCAGAGAAATGCAAATCAAAATGACAATTAGGTACCATTTCACGCCAGTCAGAATGGCTGAGATCCAAAAGTCTACAAGCAATAAATGCTGCAAAGGGTGTGGAGAAAAGGAAACCCTCTTACACTGTTGGTGGGAATGCAAACTAATACAGCCACTATGGAGAACAGTGTAGAGATTCCTTAAAAAACTGGAAATAGAACTGCTTTATGACCCAGCAACCCCACTACTGGGCATACACACAGAGGAAACCAGAATTGAAAGAGACACATGTACTCCAATGTTCATCACAGCGCTGCTTATAATAGCCAGGACATGGAAGCAACCTAGATGTCCATCAGCAGATGAATGGATAAGAAAGCTGTGGTACATATACACAATGGAGTATTACTCAGCCATTAAAAAGAATACATTGGAATCAGTTCTAATGAGGTGGATGAAACTGGAGCCTATTATACAGAGTGAAGTAAGCCAGAAAGAAAAACACCAATATAGTATACTAACACATATATATGAAATTTAGAAAGATGGTAACAATAACCCTGTATGCGAGACAGCAAAAGAGACACAGATGTATAGAACAGTCTTTTGGACTCTGTGCGAGAGGGTGAGGGTGGGATGATTTGGAAGAATGGCATTGAAACATGTATAATATCATATATGAAATGAATCGCCAGTCCAGATTCGATGCAGGATACAGGATGCTTGGGGCTGGTGCACTGGGATGACCCAGAGGGATGGTATGGGGAGGGAGGTGGAGGGGGGTTCAGGATGGGGAACACATGTACACCTGTGGTGGATTCATGTTGATGTATGGCAAAACCAATACAATATTGTAAAGTAATTAGCCTCCAATTAAAATAAATAAATTTATATAAAAAAAACAAAATTACTTCAAAGTGCAATTGTTTTATGAAAGCAATAAGAAGGTCAAATATGCTTATTTGGGTCTAATATAATTTGAAAACCATTTCTAGTGCATGAAGAAAAAAAAATTCTTATAATGTCATTTGCTCTTCAGTTTGTTGTGAATCTTCCATTTTAGATTCACCTTCTAGTGGGGAGGCTGCAGTAATTCAGCAATGCTGTATTATATATGGCAGAGCAAAAGCTCTCAAAGTAGACAATAAAGAATCCTAATTTATAAAAAGATTCTGTGGCCAAAGAAGTTGGAGGTTTGGGTCAAACAGAAAAGTATTGTCATCCTTTCATTGTGTGTGTGTGGAGAGGGGGTGGGGGGTGTCAGTTCTCAGTGACCTTACCACCACATGCAAAGGAAGACATAGGAGAGTCAGACTATATCCCAGATCGATCTAAGTTACAATACTTATCTTTCTTTGCTTTTTCATAGAAAAACTTCAGAAACTTTGGGGTCACTGTGTAACAAATGTTTGAAAGTTTCTAAACAAGATGACACATACTATGATTACTAACTGAATAAGGTTTAATTCAAAATTAAATGAAAGGATCTTCCAATGTCTTTTGGTGACATAAATTACACCAAAGTAAATTTGCTTTTTAACAAGTATAAAATAGTTTTCTACTCAGTAACTAGACGTAAGTTATTGACCTTTACTTGGAGACACTCAGAAAACGTCATTTCCCTGCCCTAGTGTCAGTCTCGTGTGTTTGGTGAAGGAGAAAGTATCTAGTATGCTCTCAGGAATAAATTGTGATTAAATATTTTTTATCTTTTAGGAGAACCTAAGATTCAGAGCAAAATTAAGAAGACACCCATATACCCATTGCACACACATACAGACATAGCCTCTCTCACTATCAATTCCCCACCAGGGTGTTAAGCTTCTTGTTGCTGTTGCTCAGTCACTAAGTCGTGTCTGACTTTGTGACCCCATGGACTGCAGCATGCCAGACTGCCCTGTCCTTCACTATCTCCCTGAGTTTGCTCAAACTCATATCCATTGAATTGGTGATGCCACCCAACCATCTCATCCTCTATAGCCCTTTTCTCCTCCTGCTCTCAATCCTTCCCAGCATCAGGGTTTTTTCCAGTGAGTTGGCTTTCACATCAGGTGGCCAAACTATTGGAGATTCAGCATCAGAATCAGTCCTTCCAATGAATATTCAGGGTTGATTTCCTTCAGGATTGACTGATTGGATCTCCTTGCTATCCAAGGGACTCTCAAGAGTCTTCTCCAACACCACAGTTCAAAAACATCAATTCTGCTACTGTTTCTATTTTGTCACCATCTATTTGCCATGACCTTAGTTTTTTAAATGTTGAGTTTTAAACCAGCTTTTTCACTCTCCTCTGTCACCTTCATCAAGAGGCTCTTTAAAACTAGAATTGATGCTAGTTAGAAATCTTTTCTCATTCTTTTGGATGTAAGGAAAAGATCACTACAGAATAGATGAAAAGAAATAAGAAAATCAAAAGTCTAAAGGGAAAAATGGGGATAATACAACAAAGTTTCCACTTACAGAATGTATTCAATGTCTTTCTCATTGTGGTGTTCTCTCTCTCACTATCACACATACAGGAGCACATTGCAGTTTGAGGATCTGCTGTGTTAGGCACTGTGCTAAAACTGGGGTTACAGTGGTGACTTTAATTCTTTTACTTCCATGAAACATATAGTCCAAGACAAAAAGCATACACAGAACAAATAACCTCACAGCTATAAAACTGCAACCACAACTAGTGGCTATAACTATGGAAAAAGTGAAGCTATTGTCAGATAACTTTCCAGTGAGATATACATTTGTTCTCTCTCAATCCTCAGAAAAGTGTGTTACAGGGAAAGTACTGGGAACAAGTTTTAGTCTGCTGGGGAGACAGGATATCATTGAGTCTCCTACATCTGAAGTTGTGCAGTTTTTGGAATGTCAAGAACAAAGTTAGGGAGACAACCCATCCAGACCCTCAGCCCACCAGTCTCTCTCTTTGCTCCAACAACCTAACCAACTGCTGTGTGTCCATCCCCATTCCCCAGCCTGTTCACGAGCTGCCAAAGAGATCCCTTCAAATGTGAGTCTGACTATGTCACTCCTACTCAAGTTAGGGCATCTTATCTGATTACTAATAAATCCAAAATTAGTGTATGTGCCTCTTGCAGAGTCTTGTGTGATCTGGCCCCAGGCCTCTTTTAGTCTCTCTCTCTCACCTCCACATACCTTTTCTCACTGCATTCTATCTATGCTGGGCTCTGCGCTTTTCCTCAAACACCCCTGCTGCTGCTGCTAAGTCGCTGCAGTCACGTCTGACTCTGTGCGACCTCATAGACGGCTGCCCACCAGGCTCCCCCGTCCCTGGGGTTCTCCAGGCAAGAACACTGGAGTGGGCTGCCATTTCCTTCTCCAATGCATGAATGTGAAAAGTGAAAGCGAAGTCGCTCAGTCGTGTCCTGATCTTACCCTTGCCTTAAAAGACTGCACTTGTAATGTTCTTTCCACCCGCAGCATATGCCTCCTTTGCCCACCTCAGTGGGATCTCCTGAGTGCACCTCTAAAATAGCTTCCTGTGGCCCCCAGGGGGCTGTCTCTGCTATCCTTCCTGGCCCACATCTTCCACTGACACAACACTAGATACAGTACCTATGTGCTCATAGTGTGTCCTTCCTCATGAAGTCCAGCTGCTCCAGGCTGACGCTCCACCACCCACAAGCCCACCCCTGTCTTCATCACCTCTTTTCCCACATCTGGGTCTGTGGAGGTTCCTGGGACCATCAGTTGATTTTTTGTGTGTCTAGGGAGCCCAGGGTAGAGCCTAGAATCTCCAGTGGGGTTCTGGCCACTGAATGGGGGTGTCTGGCTGGAAGCTACCCTTGCAGATGGAGTAGCTGGCTGGGCAAACACCTGGGGCATGAGTGGGAGAAGGGAAACATGACTGACTGAGTAGGGATGAAGGTGAGGAGCCTTAGGGAAGTCTAGAGTCTTTCAGAGCCCAAATCATCCCACGTGGTTGGCCTCTGCTCTGAAATCATATACATATCCTGGGAGCATGCAGTTTTGGTGGCACTTAGGCCAGGGCCCCAAAGATCCAGGCAGGGCCACACTGAGGGACCCAGCCCAGCCCTGGCTCCTTCCTTCCTGCATAGCCTAGGAACTGCTCCAGTTAAGGTCAGTGAATGGGACTACAGACCCACTGTGGTTCCTTGACAAAACATAGGCCCAAACTTGAGCTCCAACACCCCTCCTTGCAGAGTCCACTTCTAGCAAGAATCCTGCAAAGTCAGTTCGGTCAGAATCCCCATCCTCGAAATCCGATCACCCGTGATATCTGATTGAGTTCCTCATTCTCCACCATCTCCTAGGTGATGTCTAATCACCCTGACTCACCTTCAGCAAGACCCTTGTTAGGTTCATTTAGCAAGAACTGCCCCCCACTCTCCACTTTATACAGCTTACTGGTTTTCCATCCACAGACTCCCACCTTGTTCCTTGCCTATAAATTCCCACTTTTCCTTGTTGTATTTGAAGTCAAGCCCAGACTCTCTCCCCAACTACAAAAACCACATTGTATCAGCCCTCACTTCCTGAGTAAAATCAGCCTTACAAGTATCATGAGTAATTATTTCTTCAACATTCCAGGGTCCCAACACAGGCTTTCTCCCCTTGTTACAAGGCAAGCTCGGTTCTCAGGCACAATATGTACAAGCGGTTCAGTTTCTGGCCACATTCTTCTTTTCCACAAGATGAGGGACCGCTTTACCATTCAGCTGGAGAATTAGACACACAACGAGTGTGAATGCAGGACAGCCAGCCGCAAAAGGTGATGCCTTCTTGTTGTATCATCCTCACTGGCACTACAGCTAGACAGGTACTTGTTTGTAATCCTATAGGCAAAGGTTTGGTTTTATTGGGGTTTTTCTTAGTTTACCCTACAGAGTTCTTGGCTTCTGAAGGCGTTTTTGATATATTCTTTCAATCTATGATAGTCACGAGTTTTTATTAATCCTGCTGCTGCTGCTAAGTCGCGTCAGTTGTGTCCGACTCTGTGCAACCCCATAGATAGCAGCCCAACAGGCTCCTCCATCCCTGGGATTCTCTAGGCAAGAATACTGGAGTGGGTTGTCATTTCCTTCTCCAATGCATGAAAGTGAAAAGTAAAAATGAAGTTGCTCAGTCGTGTCCGACTCTGTGACTATAGAAACCTGATGTCTTCAAAGATTCATCCTCCAAGACTCCTGCTAACATTTTCTAAAGAAATGCTGACCTGTTTCAATCACTGTTTTCTCCATCATTTTCTCAGTGTCCTCCCCCAGCTCTGTCCTTGGCTCCTAGACTATGGTCAGTGATGTCTGCACGTGGGTGTCCTGAGTGTGTAACTTAGGCCCAGGGGTTCTGGTTCTGTCTCGCCACTGTGCTGAGTAGGATTTCTAAGAAAGGAGCTCCTCAGGCCCCAGGTGCAACCTGATCTTTTGTCAGGGTTGCATATTTCAGAGGCTTCAAATAGCTCAATACAACACACTAAAATTAAAAACAAAAACAACTACCATCAGAAGTTTGTGCTCAACTAAAACCATGTGTTTCCTATTTCCTTCTCCATTGAAAGAAGTATTATGGTATTATTGAGGAAAGAGTTTCAAAGTTATAGCATAACACATGCTGATCTTCAAAGCAAATGAATATCAAAGGAAGGCAGTGACCATTTGAAGTTAGTTATGAGATAGACTCGGAGAAGGCAATGGCACCCTACTCCAGTACTCTTGCCCGGAAAATCCCGGAGGAGCCTAGTAGGCTGCAGTCCATGGGGTCACTAAGAGTCTGACACAACTGAGCGACTTCACTTTCACTTTTCACTTTCATGCACTGGAGAAGGAAATGGCAACCTACTCCAGTATTCTTGCCTGGAGAATCCCAGGGACAGGGGAGCCTGGTGGGCTGCCATCTGTGGGGTCGCACAGAGTCGGACATGACTGAAGCAACTTAGCAGCAGCAGTAGCAGCAGCATGAGATAGACTAACTGGACAAAGACTTTAAAAATCAGTCCGACTGCTTTACTGGTATTGAGTATACCTATTAGGTGATTCTGCAGGTTATTCTTTTGATTTTAAGGAACCAAAACTGTAAGTACAGTTTAATATCAGTGATTAATAATTATAAAGGCATCCAAAGATATGTGCAGTGTCTTTATATTTAATATCACAAATAAATGTTATACTAATATTTCTTACTATGAAGGACAGTAAAGTCAATTTCCGTGGAATTGCTAACAATTAGAATGAAGTTTAGGTAATCATAAAGAACTGATTAAAATAGAAAAAATAGAACTAAACTAATTGAAGTAACCTTTAATAACCTTTGAAAATATTTTCTGAAATACAATGTCTTCTAATAACAATACAACTTAACTGATGCTTTCATCACTAATCAAAATATTTATCAAAATTCAATAACTTACTGAGCTGTGGTAGTAACCAACAATATGAGCAAAATATAAATTCTGATGTCTTTCTGTTGTCAACCATACCAAAAATGTCATGAATAAAATGAAAATATGAAAAATACAGTCTAAATATATATTTGACCCCATTTTATTGATATTTACCTGTAAATGTCAATGGAATTCAACTCTTGGCTCCTAATTACTATATATTTTTCCAAAATATTCCCTAAGAAGTTATTATTGTCAAAAATCTAGAAATTGTAAAAATTAAAGCTGTATCAGTAAACTGGGAGCTCTCAAATTCAAAACTGATAAGGAGCTCAATGGCCTGGCATTACAGGATGACTTATTAAGTGAAAATGAGAAAGCTGTTTAACCTTTACAATGACTATTATTACATCAGGGGTTTCTAAAAGACAGGAGACTGGTTAAAACTGATTATCATTTTCAGGATAATGGACTAAGTTTCTTTTGTGATTATAATAGGCATTTAATAACAAATAACATAAGTTTCAATTGTGTTCACAAAATAAGCTAGATTTAGGTGGTAACATGACTTAAGTGGTTTTGACTGCTTGAGGAATTTTCAATCTTGGTCTCCATCTTATTTTCTTTAAACACTAATAATTCATTGCCATCTCGATATATGCAATGGAGAAGATATTCTTAGTAGTTTCTACAAATAACCCATTAGAGTTAGTTGAATTCTCATATTCAGATTTATGAAGGCAGATCAGTTGAATAATAAAAAATAAATTTTAGTTCATCGAAAGGTAAAAATAAGCTTATTAACATTGAATGTGAACATATGTTATACAACCAATTAATGGTCAGCTATGTACCTCATGTTCTGTAATTACCTTGTATCCTTAGCCCTTTGAATTACAGAAACTTTTTCTAATTCTCTATTATATACTTAATATTTCAAATGAAAATAAAATGAGCCTTGTTTTTTAAAAATCTAATCAGTTTGCTCAATTTTTCTCTATTGATAAAAATTGGTCATTAACATTAAATTTAACTACAAAAATAAAATGAATAACAGACATAAATATGTAAGGAAATAGCAATATATATAAATATAAGATATATGAACACATAATAAATTCTGCCTTAATTCTTCATTTCACAAACATAAATTCCAAAGAGTTCTTATCTTTGTCTGTCTCTCGAGTTTGTCCAAAGGATGTAATGAGAAGTATTAAAGAATATAAAGCATATAATATTTTTGTTTGCAAATCAAAAATCCTTTCCAAATATGATCCTAGAGAAAGGTGTGCGGGTATAAGAAAGGGGAGAGCAGAAGGAAGATCCTTGAACTAAAGTTGGAGGTCACCTATTTAAAATAGTTTAAAAAGGCAATAAAAGCAAACCAAAGGAGGGGTACTGTGTAAAGTCAGTATATATAACATATACTATATGTTATAATATAATATAATATAACATATAATATAACAACTGGATCTCCTCCACAGAAATGGATTTCGACTAATTGCAATGTTCAGAAAACATGTTTGAAAACTTTGCTCTATGCCCTGTCCCTTTTTAAAGTGAAGCTACAGATTTCAGATTTACTGAAAAGTGTCTCTTTTTCCTTTCCAAGAAGGAACCTCTCAACCTTCATTCACTTAGAGCAACTTCATGGAATTGGCGCATGCATGGATGTTCATGACTCTCTTCTGGAGAGGAGGTAAGGCATCACTTAACACTGTTCTCATTTGCACATGAGGGCTTTTCTCATGGATGGCATTAACAGTTGAGCAAAGAGTTCTGTTGAAATGCAATCTCTTGTTTCTCTCTGTTCATTAATGTATTTGACAAATACAACTGGAGATTCCTTGTTTTGAGGAATAGAAAATTGAGTTTCTTTCAGATTTGGAGCTAAAGTGCTCCCCATAATAACAAAACCTCAGTGTTTCCACAGAGAACTCGGGATTACCTGGGAAGACCCTTGGGGACTGGTAATTTGCCCTGGGCAGCTCCTGCAGGAAGGCATGGACGCACCTGTTAGTGGGCTACAATAGCAGCTCAGCTGATCAGGGTAGGTTCGGCTCCTGGAGGTGCCCAGGAACACAGTGGGCTCTGCTGTGTATGAATGAAGTAGGGCACTAAGAGGAGCTGGGAGTGGGTAGTGCTTGCAGGACCAGGAGGCCTTTCACGCACACACCCCTACCCAGGGCTCACAAATCAAGAGAGGGTCTAGAATCAAGCAGTCAGACAGGTTTGAATCCTGCGGCCCCCAAGGTAGGCAACTCAGGGCAAGTCACTCACCCACCTTGCCTGACAGTTTCCACACCTGTGTCCTGGGCACACAGATATTCACTTAGTTCACGTACAGTACTCAGGACAGTGTCTGGCTGTTTAGCCTTGTTATTACCTCAGCCCCTGGCTCACAGTCAGCAAATTACTGTCACTGATGGTGTGAATCAGACCCGCACCAACACCAGGTGTGTTAGGGTGAAAAATCCCAAGTGTCACTGCCTGAGATGGCACGTTGGTGGATTTTAGAATTTAGTTTCCATCTATGATGCTCCCAGCTTGATGTACAGAGTAGTGTGTATGCCCCATAGTAAAGGTCATGGAACAGGAAGATTCCAGTGATCTTCTAAGGGCAGCAATGGGCTCTGCACTATAACAGCCCCTGTGGGCTGGAGGTGGTGCTCCTTTTAGGGGATTTTCCAGAACCAATAATAAATTCTTGGCACTAGCGGTAAAGAAATCTACCTTCCAAAGTAGGAGACACAAGAGCCCTGAGTTCAATCCTTGGGTCAGGAAGATCCCCTGGAGAAGTAAATGTCACCCCACTCCAGTATTCTTGCCTGGAAAATTCCATGGAGAGAAGAGCCTGGAGGGCTAGTTCATGGGGTCCCAAAGAGTCTGACAAGACCGAGCACAAGCATCTCTCTCATTTCCAGAACCAAAGAGTCAGTAGATCTGTGGGCTTCTCTCTGGAAGGGATCTCTAAAACTGCGATTGCTTATCATCTCAGAAACGAAAGACACCCTCATAGATGTACATCTATTTAGGTATGTTATATAAGCCACAGTACTATGTACAAAAAGAAATGCTAAGTACTTTTTAGATACAGATGAAAAAGATCTGCTAACCACTCTGGCTATGTACCTGCTGCACAACAGTCCATCAGCCATGGTTCGTAGTTTCTGGAATGTTTGTAAATCCATATTTCAGAGGTTTTCTTGGCAACGTCTAATTTTTGCCAACCCTCGTCATTCACTGATTTCACCAGTAACTTGAAACACTTGTAGGGGAGCAAACACTATCAGCACTGCCGTCCCCTTGTTGCCACCCGTTCCTGCCACCCCTTCCCCTATGTGGGCTTTATTGGCCTCTTCAGCCAACTGGTTCTTGGCAGGAACCTGGAAACTTAAGCCCCTTGTCCATTCTGCGAGAGCCCTTCGGTTAACCAGACAGTGTCATCTGTAAGTCCATGTGGCCAGGCACCCGAGGCTGGTCACCACATGCTGAGGGGATGGAGAAGGAGACCCCACTGCCAGCTCCTGTGCTGGGGGGACACTCACCATCCCCAGGGACCCTGGTGAGCCACATAGAACTGGTATGCCAAGGGCCACGGGAAGGGACTACTGCCATTCTGCCCATTAACATTGAGAAAAGTTAGTGATGCCACCTCTGTTGAATGCACAGAGGCAAATTCAAATACTCTGCTCTGCCCCTACCCAGGCTGGCTTTACTGTCAGCTCCTAGGGTTTGCAGGTGCCTCCCAGGAATGACCTCAGGTTTCCTATTTATTAGGCCAGTAAACAAACAAAACCCTTGGTGTTCCAAAATTAAGTTGTGATACGGTGTTGTTGTTGGCCAAATAAATACATAAAAATATTTAAAATAAAAGCAAAATATAGCACATTAAACTCTCTTTATGACTTTGATTTCCTAAAAGGAAGGTGAATTTTAATGCAAGGTGTAAGAAGGGCATAATCCTGGAATTAAGGCTGGGACCTTTTAATTGAGCAAATTTGGTTTTGTAAAATACCTATCACATCCTCCTTCCTGTTCTCATTTCCCAGGGGACCTGGACCTGCACTGCACTGGGACAAGCATCTGGGAGCCACTGGGTGGACAGTGCAGCCAGCATGGCCAAGAGTGTGTCCTATGTCACATCCCTCATCCTCTCCGCCCTGAGATCCCTCCGGGGCCTTCAGGGAGCCTTTGACAGCTGATTGAGGAATGGACAACCCTGAGGGGATAAAACACCAGGGATCCATGAAACCTCCATGCTTAAGTAGTGTGGACGGAAATTAACTGTGGGGGAGATGTGAGTGGTGCATTAGGCTGCAGGGGCCAAGTGAGTGGAGCAATAGTCACAGCTGGAGAAGGAAATGGCAACCCACTCCGGTATTCTTGCCTGGAGAATTCCATGAACAGAGGAGCCTGGCGGGCTACAGTCCACGAAGTCGCAGTCAGACACGACTGAGGGACTAAACAACAAAAAATAGTCCCGCCATAATAGCAGTTACCATTGAGCGATCGATCACCTCTGTGTACCTGCACTGCTCTCCTTATTTCATAGTACAGAATTTTCCTCCAAATATCCAGATATCCAAATATAATACCTTTCAATTTACCTGAAGTGAACCAGACACAGAGTAGAGTATGAGGTATATAGTAACATATCAGAGTCATTGAAGTGACAATGTCACATTCACTATTTGGAAACTCCTTTAAACAATTTGAATGAGATAGAGCTTTTTTGCAGTTTCTTTTGACTGGTTGAAAATAGAGAACTGAATTGTCCAGAGTCATCTGAATGCATCAGTGATTTAAAAAAGAGTAGAGAAACAGTAGAATGACATATTAAACAGCCTAACTTCCTCTCGATGTTTGCACATAATGTACAATACTGCAAAATGGACATCTTTTTTGAAACCACCCCACCTCTAGCCCCCAGGGACATAATTAATGCTGGTATTAGATAGCACTTCAAAGAATAGTGATTTCATTTTCTTACAAAGTCAGAGAAAATTGCAGCAATATTTCAAATAAGTGAATCCTAGAGGAGTTTTTATTAATTGATAAAGAAAATTTTTCTGAAGCAGAAATAGCATCATAAATGTAATTGAATTGGGAACATAATAAAAATGTTGAGTGCAAGCCTCACTCATTTCATTCTGTGGTGATAAAACTTCATGATTGAACTTAAAATTTTCAGAAAAGTGTCCAATGGCCCATGTCTGAAAGAAAAGCCAGTGTTTCCTCAGAGACTGTTGTTTGTTGCCTTTCCAAGGTTCATAGAAAAAGGAAGATTATTAAAATTTAAATGATTATCATATCCATGTGGAGACAGAGTATACACACCAAGTGCTTACTGGGGGACTTTTTAATGAAGGGCTCATGGGGGTAGAGACAGGTTTAAGGGAATCCCTGAGGATATGGGCACCAGGGACCTGGGGAAAGTGAAAACAAGAAGACAGGTCTACCCCAGATCTGCAGGGGCCTGGTAGGGGAGGTCCCAAAGCTTGACCATAGCCTGCTGTGGAAGACGCTTGCCCAGCTGAAGCTGTGGCTATAGAAGAATCCTTTCACTGCCAAGGTTGCCTCCAAGGAGGGTGATGGAAGACAATGAGTAAGTGCCCTGGTCTCTCCCTGCTCCTGCCCTCTTGTTCCCAACAGCATCTCTCACTGGCTGAGGCTGCATGTGGGATGGCTGAGGGGTGGAGCACAGAAAATAGTTGGTCAAACTTCTCCTGGAGAAATGTCAGAGAGTACTGAATGTCATGTGTGTTCATACATTAATCTTCTTGTGCCTTTAAAATGCTTCCCATTTAGCCAACAAAACTGCAATATATATTGGTAAGGAAAGCACTTAGCAACTCTGATGGGATCTCCTGCTGTAGTACAAAGCTTTGCCAGTTTTCCTTGATTTATAATGTGTTTTTGTGTTTAGAATATTACCAAACTCAAATAATGGCTGAGTCCAAGAGATGATCAAAATACAATAAATCACCAAGGACAAGAGGCAGCGTCTGATGTGGAGGCATGGAAAGTTTATGAAAATGAAATGTTATAAAAAGAAGCAAGAAAATTATGCATCAAAAGAGACAAATGTGTCTATGTGCTCTTTCGCTCAGTTGTGTCTGACTCTTTGCAACCCTGTTGACTGTAGTCCGTCAGGCTCCTCTGTCCATGGGATTTTCCAGGCAAAAATACTGGAGTGGGCTGCCATAAAGAGTAAGACAGAGAACTGTTTCTTAGAGTTATAAAACATCACTGATAAGAATTTTTAAAGAAGAAAAAAGACAGGAGAAGAGAAACAGATTTTTATTGACAAGGTCAGTAGATACAGTAACGAGACCATAACAAGGAAGGGCTTTCCAATATATGACAAAATTGAACATTAGATCAATAAACTGCTTATAATGGTTAAACGATATTGCCTTAAAGATGTTGAAATCCTAATTCAGCACCTGTGAAGTGACCTTATTTGGAAATGGGGTCTTTGCAAATGATCCAGTTAAGGTGACAGTCATTAAGATAAGCTCTAATCCAATATGACTGTGTCCTTATAAAAAGAGAAAATTTGGACACAGAAACAAACACTCATATGTGAAAATGAAGGTAGATACCAGAGTGAGGCATCTACGAGCCAGGCAATGCCACAGATCTCCAGCAAACCGGCAGGAGCTAGGAGAGAAGTCTGGAGCAGATTCTCCATCACATCCCTAAAATGACCGAGCTCTACTGACACCTGGATCTCAGGCTTCCAGCCTCCAGAACTGTGAGGCAATGAATTTCTGTTGCTTAAGCCACTTAGTCTGTAGTCTGTTGTTACAGCAGCCCTGGCAAATTAATTCTCTGCCTTTACTGGAAAATAGGCACAGCTAGCAAGTGAAATGGCACTCCTTGGCTACTGAAGCATTGG
This sequence comes from Bos indicus x Bos taurus, assembly GCF_003369695.1. Classification (NCBI taxonomy): domain Eukaryota; kingdom Metazoa; phylum Chordata; class Mammalia; order Artiodactyla; family Bovidae; genus Bos; species Bos indicus x Bos taurus. The sequence continues at coordinate 65,494,895 of NC_040083.1, read as the reverse complement.
TAGATCTGAGACAACTTTTCAGCCATCCTGTTGCTCTGCAGGTAAAATTGTAAGACATCCAAGAGAGAGGCGTTCACTCAATAGTCAAGTTATTGCGGAAAGGAGCATCTTCAGCTGTCAGCACTTGCCACAATGAAGGATGATGTGTGAAGAATGAGTCAAGACAGAACACTAACTTAGTTTTTATGCAAATATCCTTCTCTTTGAACATAGATAATGATTTGACATAAGAGACTATTGCTAATTCTTTGCACCATCCGATAATCTTTTGCAACGGACATATCATTATTTATATGAAATAATTAGTGTGTGATGAAATATGTTAGTGTGTGATCACTAACACAGTGAGGAATGGGGTCATGTAAACCTTTCAAGGTGAAGCTGGATGTCAGGAGAAGACTCAGTGAAGGCATGGAAATATCAAAACTTGCTCTCAGATATAAAATCAGTTCAGTTCAGTTCAGTTGCTCAGTCTTGTCTGACTTTTTGCAACCCCATGGACTGCAGCACACCAGGCCTCCCTGTCCATCACTAACTCCCAGAGCTTGCTCAAACTCATGCCCATCAAGTTGGTGATGCCATCCAACCATCTCATCCTCTGTCATCCCCTTCTCCTCCTGTCTTCAATCTTTCCCAGCATCAGGGTCTTTTCCAATGAGTCAGTTCTTCATATCAAGTGGCCAAAGTATTGGAGCATCAGCTTCAGCATCAGTTCTTCCAATGAATATTCAGGATGGATTGCTATTAAGATTGACTGGTTTGGTCTCCTTGAAATCCAAGGGACTCTCAAGAGTCTTATCCAACACCACAGTTCAAAAGCATCAATTTTTTGGCACTCAAATTCTCACATCCATACATGACTACTGGAAAAATAAAACCATGTAAAGGAAAATTATCTTGGATCAAGGTATCAGCTTCATCAATGCATTAACAAACAAGAAATGGTAGGAAAGACTGTAAATTAGAAACTTTAATAAAGAGATCCTTTTGAAGAGCAAGCCTTTGGTTATTTTGTCATGTTTATATTATTTTTATTAGTATGACTTTTTTCCTTTATAAACATATAGATAATTTAGCACTGGTGAAATACTTCCTGATGAAGCCTTTGTATTCAATTTCTGGGCAGACTTTATACAATATGTTTTGATAGTAGTGTGCATGTAATCTTGATGTTAGTAAGAGGTAAAAATGCACAACTGTTGTGAAAAAGTCTAGTAGAAAAAGAGTAGGTAAAATCATCACACTATAATGTAATTATACTGATAACATGTAAAATGAAAGAAGCAGATATTGTTTTTAAAAGAGCTATTCATGACATGGTCTCCATTATAGTAAACTCTTATGTGCAGAACATTTGGCTATAAACAATGCTTCAGAAACTATTTTTCCTGTAATTTTGAGCACAGTAATTAAAACCTCACTAGTTGGATTTCCTTCATCTGTTAAATAGCAAGTTTGATGCATGAAGAAGATCTCTCTAAGCTGGTGCTCTGGGACAACCCAGAGGTATGGGGTGGGGAGGGAGGGTTCAGGATGGTGCAACACAGGTACACCTGTGGCTGATTCATGTCGATGTATGGCAAGAACCATCACAATATTGTAAAGTATTGTAAAGACTCCAATTAAAATAAATTATTTAATTTAAAAAAATTGAGGACAATATCCAGCATATATACTTAAAACTACAAGTCATTGTGAGGGGAAGAAAAAGCAAATAGTAATAAAAAAAATAATAGAGAACAGAAAATAATGTCAATTAACATATGGTACATATGTTCTATACTATTAATCAGGAAAATTCAAACTAAAGCTATGTGATATGGTGTCTTATTCAGAAAGTGAGCAAGATTTCAAAAGTCTGATCAGGATCTGGTTTAGACCATAGAGAAACAATAACTTTTGTATACTGTTCCTTTGGAAGTCAATTGAACAATGCCTATTAAAACTAAAAATATGCATATCTTACTCTCCAGCAATTGTATCCTGATTTATCTACTCCAGAAAAATTATTTTTCTCAAGTGAAACATAACAATGTACTTGTCTATCTTTCTCAAAAAGTTAATTTTATATTACGGCAACAAACAGGATGTTTAGTGCCTGGGAAGTATTGCAAGAAAATTCCATCTAAAGAATCATGCTACTTTGCTGATTAATGTTGCTACCCAATTATCCAGCCTGATAACAAAGACGGAAAGCAAAGAATGCAGAAAAGAAGCATTAAGAAGCAAAAGTATAACTGACTCTTTGTGGTGTTGAAGTCTAAGCATTTTGACAAATACATTCAGTCATATACTTAACATCAAAATCATCATAGAGAACAGTTTTTTCACCCCCAAATTTCCTCCTGTCACCCTTCATATACTCCCCTTTTACCACCCCCCACTCCTGCCAACCATTAAGTTCTCCAACCCAATAGTTCTTCAGAATGTTATAAAAATAAAATTCTATAGTGTGTAGTTTTTGGGTTTGGCTTCTTTTGCTTAGCAAATGCTTTTAAAATTCAACCATGTAGTTCATGTGGATCGAATCTGTTCTTTTTTGTCTGAATAGCACCGTAGAGTATGGAGGTACCATAGTTTGTTTGTACGTTCACCCACAGAAAGACATTTGTAATTTTTTCAATTTTTAACAATTAAGAATAAACTTGTTATAAACATTCACAATTCTTTAAATGACAGGAATAAATTTAAACACACTTAGTATGGCACTCAGTATCTTGTGAAAAACTCATCTAGCAAAATATGAGTCTGAAGTTGGTTTTCACAGTTAGGTACAGCCACATAGTTTTTAAGGGGACTATAAAGAAAAAGAGGTAAGAAGTTAGAAGGTCTATGGGGTGCAGTCAAACAGAAAAACAGCCCTCCTATATTACTGTCTACTTTGACTTTAAAATGAGCTCCATTTTCCTGCTTCATAAGTATACATGTGCTTTTTAATTTAAAATTTTCATGGGCAAGATTTTGTAAAAGATACTCAGATAAGTTCATTGTGGCCTTGAGAGAATTAAGACACTAATTAGTAAGGAAAATGGATCTTTGCTATAAGAAAAAGAATAGTTACTTCATATGATGAATTTTTATTTGATTTTTCAAGAAAGGTAATAAATTGGAGGCATGGAAATAATCAGTGTTAATAGACTCTCATTTTTCATTATCAAGAGGAGAAAAATAATTCTTCTCAGTGTATTAATAGGATTTATTTTAGCATAACTATTGTAATATTAAGGAACTTTTCACTTTTTAAAGTGGCTCTGGTAGCACTACAGAAATGTGAGGGTTGTGTTAATCGCTCAGTCGTGTCCAAGTCTTTGAGATTCCACGGACTGTAGTCCACCAGGATTCTCTCTCCATGGAATTCTCCAGGCAAGAATACTGGAGTGGGTTGCCATTCCCTTCTCCAGGGGATCTTCCTGACCCAGGGATCAAAGCCAGGTCTCCTGCATTGCAGGCAGATTCTTTACCAACTGAGCCACCAGGGAAGCCCTACAGAAATGTGAAGTACTCAGTAAAAATAGGATGAACAGACAAGAAAGGCTAGATTGAATGAATGAAAGTGGACAGAGGGGGATGTCTTGGTCAGCTAAAGAGCAGAGGAAGGCATGCAGTATGGGGGCAGGGGAAATAACTCTCACTTTAGGGCAATCGCTTTTTCACCCAACAAACTGTTTGCTTATTAGAGAAGGATTTTTAAGGAAGACTCACTTCAAATTCTTTATTTCCACTAATGCTTAATCTCAGTGAGTGCCTTGTCTGGACAAAGCTCTTGTAAACCACTCAAGTGCAGACACTACTGTCAGCAAATGAATGGCTGTCAGCAAAAACACAAGAGATGACAAAGGCTGGCAAGGGTGTGGAGAGAGGGGAATCCTTGTGCACCACCGGGGGGAATGTAAATTGCTGTAGACCACTATGGAAAACAGTATGAGGGTCCTCAAAGTATTAAAAATAGAGCATCATGTGATTCAGAAATTCCACTTCTGGGTATGTATTTGAAGGAAATAAAAACACTATGTCAAGGAGGAGCTAAGATGGCAGAGGAGTAGGACGGGGAGAACACTCTCTCCCCCACAAATTCATCAAAAGAACATTTAAACGCTGAGTAAATTCCACAAAACAACTTCTGAAAGCCGGCAGAGGACATCAGGCACTCAGAAAAGCAACCCAAGTCTTCGAAAGGAGAGAGAAGAAATACAGCTCCACTCACCAGAACACCGACACAAGCTTCCCTAACCAAGAAACCTTGACAAGCCACCTGTACAAACCCACACAGAGCGAGGAAATGCCACAATAAAGAGAACTCCACAAACTGCCAGAATACAGAAAGGACACCCCAAACTCAGCAATTTAAACAAGATGAAGAGACAGAGGAATACCCAGCAGACAAAGGAACAGTATAAAAGCCCAACAAACCAAACAAAAGAGGAAGAGATAGGGAATCTACCTGATAAAGAATTCCAAATAATGATAGTGAAATTGATCCAAAATCTTGAAATCAAAATGGAATCACAGATAAATAGCCTGGAGACAAAGATTGAGAAGATGCAAGAAAGGTTTAACAAGGACCTAGAAGAAATAAAAGAGAGTCAATATAAAATGAATAATGCAATAAATGAAATTAAAAACACTCTGGAGGCAACAAATAGTAGAATAACAGGCAGAAGATAGGATTAGTGAATTAGAAGATAGAATGGTAGAAATAAATGAATCAGAGAGGATAAAAGAAAAACGAATTAAAAGAAATGAGGACAATCTCAGAGACCTCCAGGACAATATTAAATGCTACAACATTCAAATCATAGGGGTCCCAGAAGAAGAAGACAAAAAGAAAGACCATGAGAAAATACTTGAGGAGATAATCGTTGAAAACTTCCCTAAAATGGGGAAGGAAATAATCACCCAAGTCCAAGAAACCCAGAGAGTCCCAAACAGGATAAACCCAAGGCAAAACACCCCAAGACACATATTAATCAAATTAACAAAGACCAAACACAAAGAACAAATATTAAAAGCAGCAAGGGAAAAACAACAAATAACACACAAGGGAATTCCCATTAGGATAACAGCTGATCTTTCAATAGAAACTCTTCAAGCCAGGAGGGAATGGCAAGACATACTTAAAGCGATGAAAGAAAATAATCTACAGCCCAGATTATTGTACCCAGCAAGGATCTCATTCAAATATGAAGGAGAAATCAAAAGCTTCTCAGACAAGTAAAAGCTGAGAGAATTCAGCACCACCAAACTAGCTCTCCAACAAATACTAAAGGATATTCTCTAGACAGGAAACACAAAAACAGTGTATAAATTTGAACCCAAAACAATAAAGTAAATGGCAACGGGATCATACTTATCAGTAATTACCTTAAATGTAAATGGGTTGAATGCCCGACCAAAAGACAAAGACTGGCTGAATGGATACAAAAACAAGACCCCTACATATGTTGTCTACAAGAGACCCACCTCAAAACAGGGGACACATACAGACTGAAAGTGAAGGGCTGGAAAAAGATTTTCCATGCAAATAGGGACCAAAAGAAAGCAGGAGTAGCAATACTTATATCAGATAAAATAGACTTTAAAACAAAGGCTGTGAAAAGAGACAAAGATGGTCACTACCTAATGATCAAAGGATCAATCCAAGAAGAAGATATAACAATTATAAATATACATGCACCCAACACGGGAGCGCCGCAATATGTAAGACAAATGCTAACAAGTATGAAAGGAGAAATTAACAATAACACAATAATAGTGGGAGACTTTAATACCCCACTCACACCTATGGATAGATCAACTAAACAGAAAATTAACAAGGAAACACAAACTTTAAACGATACAATAGACCAGTTAGACCTAATTGATATCTATAGGACATTTCATCCCAAAACAATGAATTTCACCTTTTTCTCAAGCGCACATGGAACCTTCTCCAGGATAGATCACATCCTGGGCCATAAATCTAGCCTTTGTAAATTCAAAAAAATAGAAATCATTTCAAGCATCTTTTCTGACCACAATGCAGTAAGATTAGATGTCAATTACAGGAGAAAAACTATTAAAAATTCCAACATATGGAGGCTGAACAACACGCTGCTGAATAACCAACAAATCACAGAAGAAATCAAAAAAGAAATCAAAATTTGCATAGAAACTAATGAAAATGAAAACACAACAACTCAAAACCTGTGGGACACTTTAAAAGCAGTCCTAAGGGGAAAGTTCATAGCAATACAGGCATACCTAAAGAAAAAAGTCAAATAAATAACCTAACCCTACACCTAAAGCAACTAGAAAAGGAAGAAATGAAGAACCCCAGGGTTAGTAGAAGGAAAGAAATCGTAAAAATTAGGGCAGAAATAAATGCAAAAGAAACAAAAGAGACCATAGCAAAAATCAACAAAGCCAAAAGCTGGTTCTTTAAAAGGATAAATAAAATTGGCAAACCATTAGCCAGACTCATCAAGAAACAAAGGGAGAAAAATCAAATCAATAAAATTAGAAATGAAAATGGAGAGATCACAACAGACAACACAGAAATACAAAGGATCATAAGAGACTACTATCAACAATTATATGCCAATAAAATGGACAACGTGGAAGAAATGGACAAATTCTTAGAAAAGTACAACTTTCCAAAACTGGAACAGGAAGAAATAGAAAATCTTAACAGACCCATCACAAGCACGGAAATTGAAACTGTAATCAAAAATCTTCCAGCAAACAAAAGCCCAGGTCCAGACAGCTTCACAGCTGAATTCTACCAAAAATTTAGAGAAGAGCTAACACCTATCCTGCTCAAACTCTTCCAGAAAATTGCAGAGGAAGGTAAACTTCCAAACTCATTCTACGAGGCCACCATCACCCTAATACCAAAACCTGACAAAGATCCCACAAAAAAAGAAAACTACAGGCCAATATCACTGATGAACATAGATGCAAAAATCCTTAACAAAATTCTAGCAATCAGAATCCAACAATACATTAAAAAGATCATACACCATGACCAAGTGGGCTTTATCCCAGGGATGCAAGGATTCTTCAATATCCGCAAATCAATCAATGTTATACACCACATTAACAAATTGAAAAACAAAAACCATATGATTATCTCAATAGATGCAGAGAAAGCCTTTGACAAAATTCAACATCCATTTATGATAAGAACTCTCCAGAAAGCAGGAATAGAAGGAACATACCTCAACATAATAAAAGCTATATATGACAAACCCACAGCAAACATTATCCTCAATGGTGAAAAATTGAAAGCATTTCCTCTAAAGTCAGGAACAAGACAAGGGTGCCCACTTTCACCATTACTATTCAACATAGTTTTGGAAGTTTTGGCCACAGCAATCAGAGCAGAAAAAGAAATAAAAGGAATCCAAATTGGAAAAGAAGAAGTAAAACTCTCACTATTTGCAGATGACATGATCCTCTACATAGAAAACCCTAAAGACTCCACCAGAAAATTACTAGAACTAATCAATGATTATAGTAAAGTTGCAGGATATAAAATCAACACACAGAAATCCCTTGCATTCTTATACACTAATAATGGGAAATCTGAAAGAGAAATTAAGGAAACAATTCCATTCACCATTGCAACGGAAAGAATAAAATACTTAGGAATATATCTACCTAAAGAAACTAAAGACCTATATATAGAAAACTATAAAACACTGGTGAAAAAAAATCAAAGAGAACACTAATAGATGGAGAAATATACCATGTTCATGGATTGGAAGAATCAATATAGTGAAAATGAGTATACTACCCAAAGCAATTTATAGATTGAATGCAATCCCTATCAAGCTACCAACGGTATTCTTCACAGAGGTAGAACAAATAATTTCACAATTTGTATGGAAATACAAAAAACCTCGAATAGCCAAAGCGATCTTGAGAAAGAAGAATGGAACTGGAGGAATCAACCTACCTGACTTCAGACTCTATTACAAAGCCACAGTCATCAAGACAGTATGGTACTGGCACAAAGACAGAAATATTGATCAATGGAACAAAACAGAAAGCCCAGAGATAAATCCACTCACATATGGACACCTTATCTTTGACAAAGGAGGCAAGAATATACAATGGGTTAAAGACAATCTCTTTAACAAGTGGTGCTGGGAAAACTGGTCAACCACTTGTAAAAGAATGAAACTAGAACACTTTCTAACACCATACACAAAAGTAAACTCAAAATGAATTAAAGATCTCAACGTAAGACCAGAAACTATAAAACTCCTAGAGGAGAACATAGGCAAAACACTCTCCGACATACATCACAGCAGGATCCTCTATAACCCACCTCCCAGAATATTGGAAATAAAAGCAAAAATAAACAAATGGGACCTAATTAAACTTAAAAGCTTCTGCACAACAAAGGAAACTATTAGCAAGGTGAAAAGGCAGCCTTCAGAATGGGAGAAAATAATAGCAAATGAAGCAACTGACAAACAACTAATCTCAAAAATATACAAGCAACCCCTACAGCTCAACTCCAGAAAAATAAATGACCCAATCAAAAAATGGGCGAAAGAACTAAATAGACATTTCTCCAAAGAAGACATACAGATGGCTAACAAACACATGAAAAGATGCTCAACATCACTCATTATCAGAGAAATGCAAATCAAAACCACTATGAGGTCCATTTCACGCCAGTCAGAATGGCTGCGATCCAAAAGTCTACAAGCAATAAATGCTGGAGAGGGTGTGGAGAAAAGGGAACTCTCTTACACTGTTGGTGGGAATGCAAACTAGTACAGCCACTATGGAGAACAGTGTTGAGATTCCTTAAAAAACTGGAAATAGAACTGCCTTATGATCCAGCAATCCCACTGCTGGGCATACCCACTGAGGAACCCAGAAGGGAAAGAGACACATGAACCCCAATGTTCATCGCAGCACTGTTTATAATAGCCAGGACATGGAAGCAACCTAGATGTCCATCAGCAGATGAATGGATAAGAAAGCTGTGGTACATATATGTGGAAAGCTGTGGTACAATACACAATGGAGTATTACTCAGCCATTAAAAAGAATACATTTGAATCAGTTCTAACGAGATGGATAAAACTGGAACCTATTATACAGAGTGAAGTAAGCCAGAAAGAAAAACACCAATACAGTATACTAACACATATATATGGAATTTAGAAAGATGGTAACAATAACCCTGTGTATGAGACAGCAAAAGAGGCACCAATGTATAGATCAGTCTTATGGACTCTGTGGGAGAGGGAGAGGGTGGGAGATTTGGGAGAATAGCATTGAAACATGTATAATATCATGTATGAAACGAGTCGCCAGTCCAGGTTTGATGCACGGTACTGGATGCTTGGGGCTGGTGCACTGGGACGACCCAGAGGGAGGGTAGGGGAGGGAGGAGGGAGGAGAGTTCAGGATGGGGAACGCGAGTATACCTGTAGTGGATTCATTTCGATATTTGGCAAAACTAATACAATATTGTAAAGTTTAAAAATAAAATAAAATTAAAAAAAAAAAACACTATGTCAAGGAGGATATCTGCAACAATAAGTCAAAGAAAGAAAGACAAATACTGTATGATCTCACTTACATATATGTGGAACTTAAAATAATTTTTAACGAACTCACAGAAAAAGAGATCAGCTTGTTACCAGACTCAAGGTTGGAGAATTAGATGAAGGTGGAAGATACAAACTTCCATTTATAAGATAACGCGGTGTGCTGTGCTTAGTTGTTCAGCCATGTCCGACTCTTTGTGAGCCCATGGACTGCAGCTTGCCAGGCTCCTCTGTCCATGGGGATTCTCCAGGCAAGAATACTGGAGGGGATTGCCAATGCCCTCCTCCAGGGGATCTTCCTGACCCAGGGATCAAACCCAGGTCTCCTGCATTGCAGATAGATTCTTTACTGTCTGAGCCACCAGGGAAGTCCAAGAATATTGGAGTTCTATCCCTTCTCCATAGCATTTTTGTCCTTTATGGAGCCCATCTTTGCATGAAATGGTCCCTTGGTATCTCTAATTTTCTTAAAGAGATCTCTAGTCTTTCCCATTCTACTTTTCTCCTCTATTTCTTTGCATTGATCACTGAGGAAGGCTTTCTTATCTCTCCTTGCTATTCTTTGGAACTCTGCATTCAGATGCTTATATCTTTCCTTTTCTCCTTTGCTTTTTGCTTCTCTTGTTTTCACAGCTATTTGCAAGGCCTCCTCAGACCGCCATTTTGCTTTTTTGCATTTCTTTTTCTTGGGAATGGTCTTGATCCCTGTCTCTTGTACAATGTCATGAACCTCCATTCATAGTTCATCAGGCACTCTGTCTATCAGATCTAGTCTCTTAAATCTATGGACTTAACAGAAGCAGACTTCTTAATATTAAGAAGAGGTGTCAAGAATACACAAAGAATTGTACAAAAAAGATCTCACGACCCAGATGATTACGATGGTGTGATCAATCACCTAGAGCCAGACATCCTGGAATGTGAACTCAACTGGGCCTTAGGAGGCATCACTACAAACAAAGCTAGTGGAGATGATAGAATTCCAGTTGAGCTATTTCAAATCCTGAAAGATGATGCTGTGAAAGTGCTGCACTCAATATGCCAGCAAATTTGGAAAACTCAGCAGTGACCACAGGACTGGAAAAGGTCAGTTTTCATTTCAATTCCAAAGAAGGGCAATGCCAAAGAATGCTCAAACTACCGCACAATTGCACTCATCTCACACGCTAGTAAAGTAATGCTCAAAATTCTCCAATCCAGGCTTCAGCAATACGTGAACCGTGAACTTCCAGATGTTCAAGCTGGATTTAGGAAAGGCAGAGGAACCAGAGACCAAATTGCCAACATCCGCTAGATCATGGAAACAAGAGAGTTCCAGAAAAACATCTATTTCTGCTTTACTGACTATGCCAAAGCCTTTGACTGTGTGGATCACAACAAACTGGAAAATTCTGAAAGAGATGGAAATACCAGACCACCTGACCTGCCTCTTGAGAAACCTGTATGCAGGTCAGGAAGCAAGAGTTAGAACTGGACATGGAACAACAGACTGGTTCCAAATAGGAAAAGGAGTACGTCAAGGCTGTATATTGTCACCCTGCTTATTTAACTTCTATGCAGAGTGCATCATGAGAAACGCTGGGCTGGAAGAAGCACAAGCTGGAATCAAGATTGCCAGGAGAAATATCAATAACCTCAGATATGCAGATGACACCACCCTTGTGCAGAAAATGAAGAAGAACTAAAGAGCTTCTTGATGAAAGTGAAAGAGGAGAGTGAAAAAGTTGGCTTAAATCTCAACATTCAGAAAACTAAGATCATGGCAACTGGTCCCATCACTTCATGGGAAATAGATGGGGAAACAGAGGAAACAGTGGCTGATTTTATTTTTGCCTGCTCACTGCGGATGGTGATTGCAGCCATGAAGTTAAAAGACGCTTACTCCTTGGAAGAAAAGCTATGACCAACCTAGATAGCATATCGGAGAAAGCAATGGCACCCCACTCCAGTACTCTTGCCTGGAAAATCCCATGGATGGAGAAGCCTGGTAGGCTGTAGTCCATGGGGTTTCACAGAGTTGGACTCGACTGAAGCGACTTAGCAGCAGCAGCAGCAGCAGATAGCATATTAAGAAGCAGAGACACTACTTTGCCAAAAAAAGGTCCATCTAGTCAAGGCTATGGTTTTTCCAGTAGGCATTATGGACGTAAGAGTTGGACTATAAAGAAAGCCGAGCACAGAAGAATTGATGCTTTTGAACTGTGGTGCTGGAGAACTCTTGAGAGTCCCTTGGACTGCAAGGAGATCCAACCAGTCCATCCTAAAGGAAATTAGTCCTGAGTGTTCACTGGAAGACTGATGTTGAAGCTGAAACTCCAATGCTTTGGCCACCTGATGCGAAGAGTTCACTCATTTCAAAAGGCCCTGATGCTGGGAAAGGTTGAGGACAGGAGGAGAAGGGGACAATAGAGGATGAGATGGTTGCATGTCATCACTGACTCAATGGACATGAGTTTGCATAAACTCTGGGAGTTGGTGATGGACAAGGAGGCCTGGCGTGCTGTGGTTCATGGGATCGCAAAGAGTCAGACACGACTGAGTGACTGAACTGAGCTGATCCCTTCTCCAGGGGATCTTCTTCACCCAGGAATTGAACAGGGATCTCCTGCATTGCAGGTGGACTCTTTACCAGCTGAGCTACCAGAGAAGCCTGGGACTTCCCTGGCAGTCCAGTGGTTAAGAATCTGCCTTCAAATGCAGAGGACATGGGTTAGATCCCTGGGTGAGGAACTAAGATTCTGCAAGCCAGGAGGCAACTGAGCCCACACACCACAACTGCTGAGCCCTCACACATTCTAGAGCCCATGCTCCACAACAAGAGAAGCCCACACTGCAACTAGGGAGAACCCCTTTCATGACACAACTAGAAAAAGCCCAAGTACCACAGTGAAAAGCCTGCATACCACAACAAAGACTCAGCACAGCCAAAATAAAATAAATTTTAAAGGAACAATATTAAGTACTGATAAGTGCTGGAGATACAATGTACAACATGGTGGCTATAGTCAACACTTCTGCATGGTATTTTTAAAAGTTGCTGGAAGAATAGATCCTAAATGTTCTATATGAGATTATGAATGTTAACACATATGGTAATCAATTTGAAATGTATAAATCAAGTCCTTATATTGCACACAAACTTATATAGTGCTATATGTCAATTATATCTCAATAAAACTGAAACACATTTTTTTTAATTTAATTTTATTTTTAAACTTTACAATATTGTATTAGTTTTGCCAAATATCGAAATGAATCCGCCACAGGTATACCTGTGTTCCCCATCCTGAACCCTCCTCCCTCCTCCCTCCCCATACCCTCCCTCTGGGTCGTCCCAGTGCACCAGCCCCAAGCATCCAGTATCGTGCATCAAACCTGGACTGGCGACTCGTTTCATACATGATATTATACATGTGAAACACATTTTTAAATAAAAGGTAAAAACATGTTAAAGTGTTGCTCTCATCCATATGCATAGATACTTTTTAGGTCTAAGAAATCACTGTGACTGGATAAGTAAAATGCTGACAAGTCCCAAGTTGTGATGACTCCATTGTGATGGGCTTAATAAAAACCCCTCTTGGAGCTAGGACAGAGCAGATACTGTCAGGCTAATTCATTCACTCCCTGAATGACCTAGAAATACTAGAATTTGTGTTAGTTCAGTTTAGTTCAGTTCAGTCGCTCAGTTGTGTCCGACTCTTTGTGACCCCATGAATCGCAGCACACCAGGTCTCCCTGTCCATCACCAACTCCCGGAGTTCACTCAGACTCACGTCCATCGAGTCAGTGATGCCATCCAGCCATCTCATCCTCTGTTGCCCCCTTTTCCTCCTGCCCCCGAATTTGTGTTAAGGGTCTTATTAAATTTAAAAATGCCTCCCCTTCTGTTCTCGCCCTGTTTCAGCTATCCTTCTTGTGTTCTCATTTATTAATTTATGAGGGAAAATAAGTTTGCATGGCAATTCTGATCATAACTATGGTTTTCTGTTTACTACCTTTGTGGTGAAAACAAATTTTCACCACAAACAACATGACATCTACCACACACTAAATCTTCTATCATTTGTTTGTGGCACATGGTCAGAAGAAGCCTCCATGCTCAATGCTTACTGAAGTAAGGCAAGGACCTCGGAAAGTCTGGGGAGATTTGGTGACTCAACTGTCTTCACTAGGCTTCTGGGGTGCTCTCCTCTGAAGCTTCTGTCAGAGGTCCCCAACCCTCAGCTCCCTGTTGGATATGATGGTGAGAAGGAGCTTCTAGTCCTCTCTGCTCTTACATTGTATTAGTTAATTGATATTTTGCCTCCTATAGACCCTTCTCAAGGCACAGCAGAAATCTACTCATACTCACTCATTCTTTAATCTGTCCAATATTTATGGAATGCCTACTTTATGCAATACACTGTGTTCAATGATGAGAATACTAGAGCTAGCAAAATAGACTCAGTTCCCTTCCCCCCTCCAAAGGCCTTTGTCTAGGGAGGGAAGCAGAGAGAGCTCAGATAGCTGATCAAGCACACAGAAGCCAACCAGAATCAATGTGATAGAGGAAACACAGCAATTGGTAAGAATTGAGAAGAGGAGCACCTAATCCAGCCAGTTGGAGGGAAGGGTGTCAGGAAAGATCCTGAAGATGCAACATGTGAAGTCTTCTCCAACACCATAGTTCAAAAGCATCAATTCTTCAGTGCTCAGCTTTCTTCACAGTCTAACTCTCACATCCATACATGACCACTGGAAAACCCATAGCCTTGACTAGAAAAATTGTTTATCTGGCTCAACTCTTCAGTGGCAATCCACAAAGACTTATTAACTATGCAAACGGGGAAGTATGATGTGCAGAGTCACACAGCACATGGCCCCTGAAGTTGTGCATCCTTCCTGGTATTTATCCTGCTTCCAATTCTCCCAACACAGCTTGAGCCAATCCTTGGTCTATGTAGATCCTCCACTGCTGTCTCTGCTTTGCTGATGCTGGCAGTAATCTCCATTGGTCACATCTGGGGTCAGCATTGCCCATTTCTTGGCCAGCTGGTATCTTCACTGTGTTTCCAGCAGCCATAGCTCTGGACAGAAACCACCTTGTGACCCAGTGTAATAGAGTCCTTCAGAGAAATGGAACCAATAGGATGTGATATATGCATATAAATAAAGAAAATAACTTACTATAAAGAATTGGCTCATGTAGTCATAGAAGATCATGAGTTCAAAACTACAGGCTTGAGAATCAAGAAATCTAGTGTTTCAGTTCCAGTCCAAAGGCAATCTGGTGTAAACCCAGGAGAGCCAATGATGCAGATAAAGTCTGAAGGCAATCTATTGAAGAATTTCCTCAGGCCTGGGCACCAGTCATTTTGTTCTATTCAGACCTTCACCTAATTGGATGAGGCCCATGGCATTATGGAGAGCAATCTGTTTACTCACAGTTCACTGATTTAAATATTAATATCATTCAAAAATGCCCTCCAAATTGATGCATAAAATTAACTATCACACTCAAGATCACATTCTGATTCTCATTCTCAGTTCCTAGAAGAAGGGGCTCCTCATCCTGTTCCCTAGTGGCTACACTCCAGTACTTGTGAATGAGACAGCCTTGCAGAGAAGGCAGAAATGTCACCAAAGAACAGGGACCCTGTGCCATCTCACCATCCTTTTCGTCTCTCAAACTTGGTTGGGTTTGAAGAAGCCATCATTGCTGCATCTCTTGGGTGGAGTAACCCATTTTTCTTCAAGCACTGGTAGCCTTCAAACATCTTTACTCTTCCTTACTCATGGGATGATGTGCTCATCTAGGTGCTTAGCAATCATCACGGTTGTTCTCCAGTAATTCTTGATTAGGAAATCCTGTGGAACAGACACAAATTTCTTAGAACTGGCATGAGTGTCACAGGTAAAATATTCCCCGCACACAAAATAATATAGAGAAAATATCAAAGGAGAGTACTTTACTTCCTCAATTCTAAGAAGTTATCAATTTTAAGACACAATCAATCTTATAACAGGGTTGAAGGAAAGAAACATTACAGTAAATATACCTTTCAATTTTCAAACTCATGCTGACCATAGTATAAAAGTTATGTTTAGCCGTTGAAACCCTATGGTAATAGGCTTAACATATTGAATTATTTTAGTAGCCGTATAATCAGAGTAAGCAGCACAGTTTTAGAATATTGCTGAATACATGTAGCTCCAGAGGAAAGAAAATAAAGAGATAAGAATCTGAAATTCATGTTCTCAGGATAATCAGAGAGAATAGATATGATTAGCTGAAAGCATGAGAACTGGGTGTCACATGCAAGAGAGGTCAAACTTGCTTAAGGACACAGGTCCAGAAAAAGGGCTGCAGGTTACAAAAAGGGATGTTTGACTCTCCCACTGCAAATGGATTTCCTAAGTGCCTCTCTGCAGATCAGGGTGACAGCTGGGGGCAAAGGGAACATTATGCACAGAATTCTCTAATGGAAGGAATTAGGTGGAGATCCAGGAGAAGAAAGGAAGTGTGGTTGGAGAGGACTTTGAGGACAGCTCCTCTGACACTCTAATGTTATAGATGAGGAATCTGGAACCTAGCGAGTTGATTACCACACAGTTGATACAGGTGAGGCTCTGCTGAAACCCCAAAAACCCACAACAGGACTCTTGTGTCTGTGTTAGCTAGTGTTCCCAAGGGTCACCATCCCTTCCCTGGAGCCTGGATTTCCAGACACAACTTCACTTTCTCTGAAAAGTATGTTTTTTAGGAAGCTGGTTCTTGCTCATAGCTCCATAAATGCTCCCACTGTTGCATGGGTGTCATTCCTTGCTCATTTCACCACACATTAAATCCACTGCTGATGTTTGTAGGCTCCAGAAAATCTCGATATCCACAGGATCTTATTTATTCACATAAAACTTCCGCTAGAATTTTTATTATTTTCTAGAGGATTTCCTACAAAATATTATATTCTGTGAAGCACGTAACTTGGCATGCTAAGGCACTTATTTGCATTCTGAACACCTCCTGATTAGCTATCAAGCTAATTTCAGTCCTACTGAAAGGTAGATTTACCCATTTTCAACTGTGGTGATAATCTCCAAAAAACTCTTTCTCTAAATTCCTTATTTCCAGAAGACATTCATTTCTTCAACAGTAAATGTAAACAGTCAGAACATAACTAAAGTCCAACCTCATGAACAGAGGTCATACACTTAAACTACTTCACATGCCCAAATAGCACAAAGAAGTCTGGGCTATTTAGGTCACCTCAGGGTCAGACAAGAGAAAACACTAAAGCAGTGGGAAGTTTCAGTCAATGAAAATGCCCTCTAACAGAATGGGATGTGCACACAATACATTTAAGAAAGTAGTTCTGGTGATCTAATACAAGGAAGAAAATTTGCTTGAAATCATAATTATACTTTATCACGAAATTATTCCCTTGGCTTTTTTTAAGTACACATAGAAAAAGCTACATTATTATTTTACAAAAGGAAAATCACAAAATATATTAAATAAGAGTTTTCTTTGTCTTAAAATTTAAAGGAAAAGTTTTTATATAGACCAAGCAATAGAGAATTTTTAACATAATAAATGTATTCAATAGTAGCGTCCTGAAAGTCATGATGGGCTCCAAAATCACTGTGGATGGTGAATGCACCCATGAAATTAAAAGACGCCAGCTCCTTGGAAAGAAAGCTATGACAAACCTAGACAGTATTTTAAAAAGCAGAGACATCAGTTTGCCAACAAAGGTGCCTATAGTCAAAGTTATGGTTTTTCCAGTAGTCATGTATGGACGTGAGAGTTGAGTGCTGAAAAACTGATGCTTTCAAATTGTGGTGCTGAAGATTCTTGAAAGTCTCTTGGACTGGAAGGAGATCAAACCAGTCAATCCTAAAGGAAATCAACCCTGAATATTCATTGGAAGGAAGTTCCAACAATTTGACCACCTCTTTGGAAGAGCCAACTCTTTGGAAAAGACCCTGAAGCTGGGAATGACTGACGGCAAAAGGAAAAGGGTGTGGTAGAGGATAAGATGGTTAGATAACATCTCTGACTCAAAGGACATGAATGTGAGCAAACTCCAGGAGATAGTGGAGGACAGAGGAGCCTGGTGTGCTGCAGTACATGGGGTCACAAAGAGTCGGACACACCTTAGTGACTGAACAACAAAAACAAAAGTTATGAAAACAAAAAAAGGAACACATTTGAGTCAGTTCTAATGAGGTGGATGAATCCAGAGCCTATTATACAGAGTGAAGTAAGTCAGAAAGAGAAAAACAAATATCATATACTAATGCATATATATGGAATCTAGAAACATGGTACTGGTGAAATTATTTGCAGGGCAGCAAAAGAGACATAGACATAGAGAATAGACTTATGGACATGGAGTGAGAGAGGAAGGAGAGGATGGGATGCATGGATGGAATAATTTGGAAACTTACATTAAAGTGAAAGTGAAGTCGCTCAGTTGTGTCCGACTCTTTGCGACCCTATGAACTGTAGCCTACCAGGATCCTCCATCCATGGGATTTTCCAGGCAAGAGTACTGGAGTGGGTTGCCATTTCCTTCTCCAGGGGATCTTCCGGACCCAGGGATCGAGCCCAGGTCTACCCGCATTGTAGGCAGACACTTTACCATCTGAGCCACCAGGGATACCATATGTGAAATAGATAGCCAGTGGGAATTTGCTGTATAACTCAGGGAACTCAAACCAGGGCTCTGTAACAACCTAGAAGGATGGGATGGGGAGGAAGGTGGGAGGGAGGTCCAGGAGGGAGGGGACATATGCATACCTATAGCTGGTTCCTGTTGATGTTTGGCAGAAATAGACACAATTCTGTACAGCAATTATCCTTCATTTAAAATAATTAATTTCAAATAAATTTTTAAGTTATGAAAGCATTTTTAAAGCATAAATTTCTCAATGTATCTTCGCCATTTACTTATTTCTCCTTCTCTTGAGTGCAACTAGTCAGTTGAACTTATCTATTATCAGCCTAAGAGAAGTGAACTTAGGTAAGATCAAATACTCTGAGGTAGGGTGGGCAGGTTCAGAGGACAATTTGGTTTATTTACTAGTTGTTTCTAAGCCCATCTGGAAGAAGAATTTCACAGATGCTTCATCAAGGAGGGCTTAAATGAAGAAAACTGGCAGGATGACCATAAACCCCATTTCAACTCTGGAGAAGAGATTCAGAGATGCAGACTGCAGCGTCCAGTCTCTAGAAAGAAGGGATGGAAACATATAAGAGTTATCAAAGATGGCTAACAGGGATAAATCCAAACTCTTCAAAGTGGCGTCATCTGGGTTTTGACTAGTTTTTTCAATCAACTTCCAACTAGTTAAGACCTCAGCCAGGGTCGACAGCCTTGTCATCATTGTTATGCTCAGCACAAGACCCTTCTTCCTGGCATCTCTCATTGTGATTTTCCACAGATGTGGCACTAGTGGTAAAGTACCCACCTGCTGATACAGGCGATGTAAGAGACATGGGTTTGATCCCTGGGTTGGGAAGATCCCTGGAGGAGGGACGGTAACCCACTCCTGTATTCTTGCCTGGAAGATTCCACGGACAGAGGACCCTGGCAGGGTACAGTCCATTGGGTCGCAAAGAGTCAGACATGACTAAAGCAACTTCAGGCACACATGAGTGATATTTGACTGGTGTCAGTCTCCCCATTATGCTCCAATGTGTCAACTTCTGCCAGGTGCTTGGTATCTGAAAACGCTTCATAAATGTTTTTCTATAAGGAATAAATGAATCAAGTATCCATTATCAGGCCTCCTACTTGTCGTTCTTTCCTGCCTTTCAAGTCCCATGGCCCTTCCCTCATTCTTTTTCTCCTCATAGCTGTGCTTCACCTCCCATCATCTCACTGCTTAAAGCTTCCCAGAAATTGCCAGCATATTTCTCTCTATTTCACTTTTAAGGACTTTTATGATCACATTGAGCCCATGCAAATAATCTGGGATAATCTTCTCCTTTGAATGACCTTAATTAATCACAGATGCAAAATCTCTTTTGATACGTAAGGAAACATATTAGGACGTGAACATCTTTGAGGGAGCTCACTTGACATCATTATGATGGCTTTCTTATGGTTCATAGAACATTCCACCTATTAATACAGCTAGCTTTTAGCATGTTTTATCTTTCCTACATATTCCTTGAGGATGAACATCAGCTCTATATATCTGTGTGCTCACAGCAAAATGTGTAGAATGGAAACCATACCATTTGGCAGAGAAGCTCACAGCCAAGCAAAATCTTCTTGCACTGAGCTGGAGAATCAGGCATAGATGCAGGACCTCTTTGATCCAAAGACCTGTGTAAGCATTTCTTCTTCATTAGCCACAATTTCACACCATGGTGAACAACAATGCATTTCAAATGTAATACCTAGCAGGAGCTGAACAGCAGTAGGAAAGCACATCATTGTTCTGTAGATTTATCCTCTCAATTAAATTATAAGGAACACCAAGCACATTTTTTCTGCATTAGAGAAAACTATGAACTTAACGTGCATAGATTATTATACACTGTGGAATATGGAACACTATTGAAAATAAGAAAATGAAGAGCTTTCTCACAAAATTTGGAAATAACAGTCTTTCAAAATTCAAGAAGATTCCCCCGCTATGTTTACTTTGGACCCAATTTCTTGGGTAGATTAAGTGCTTTTCATCATCTAAATATTTTGTATCCTTTTGATCACAGTGTTGCATTTGTAATAAATATCTTCCTCTGAAAATATGTATTTGATTGTATCTAAATTATCATGAGTTATATATTAAAATTTATACCTGATTACATATTTACATATGGATTTAAAACTAATTTCAGCTTCTCATGGTCAATAGCTAAACATGTTTGATGAGCTATCATTTTAGTATCCTCCCTACCTTATCTCCAAAGCCACTTGTTATACTATTTTATTGCAGTTGTGTTCTCTGGTACTTTCATATTTATGGTATTTTGCTCAAATTGCCTATGAATTAAATACTACTCTAGTGGCTTCTAAAGTCAAATTAGACTTTTCAATATTCTGTGGAAGCTAAAGCTAAAGCTGAAACTCCAGTACTTTGGCCACCTCATGTGAAGAGTTGACTCACTGGAAAAGACCCTGATGCTGGGAGGGATTGGGGGGCAGGAGGAGAAGGGGACGACAAAGGATGAGATGGCTGGATGGCATCACTGACTCGATGGACGTGAGTTTGAGTGGACTCTGGGAGTTGGTGATGGACAGGGAGGCCTGGCATGCTGCAATTCATGGGGTCACAAAGAGTCAGACACGACTGAGCAACTGAACTGGACTGAACTGAATTTAGAATCAGAGAGTAACTTTTACAAGATAAACACAATAAATTGTTTTTTGTTTTGCAAGTTGTTTTCCTTTAGGTTAGCAGGTGTTTACTAAGCATTTAAAAACTGCTATTAATTTAAAAATGACTAATCTGTCTAATTTCAAATTCATGTGATAGAAATTAAAATTATCAAGAAAGTCAAACATGCTTGACTTTGCATGCTTCAAAAGGTAATCATAAAAATGTACTACCCTGGTACAAAATATACGTGCAGAAAGAGGGCCATCTACCATTAGCTCTGCCGGAGGTCAGTCTACTTCAAATACAATATTCTTTTCACAGACTGTTAGTTTTCATACTTCCCAGTCAAATACCATGCCATTAATGCCATTTTCTCTGAAGGGAAGCACATAAGTCAAAAAATCACCAAAAACAGTTTTATGTCCATATCTACCACACATACTTGAAATGTATATACTTAAACCTTATAGAAGTTAAACCAGGAAGTGGGGGAGGGATAAAATGGGAGATTGGGATTGACATACACACACTACTACCTATAAAATATATAACTAATAAAGACCTACTATATAGCACAGGGAGCTCTACTCAATCCTCTGTAATGATCTATATGGAAAGGAATCTAAAAAAGGTGGATATATGTATACACATAACTTATTCACTTTGCTGTACAGCAGAAACAAACACAACATTGTAAATCAGCTGCACTTCAATAAAAATAAAAATGATAAATAATAAAAATTTAAAAGTTAATTTCAGAATAGCTAAAAAATATGTTCACTAAATCTTAAAATTATTAGAATTAATTATAAAAACAAAGAAGGAAAATATAGTTATATAGTAAACAAATGAAGACTTTAAACAGAAACCATCAAAAAAATTACAGGACCCAAACTAATGCATGTGTCGTATTAGTAAATGCATGCATGTGTGAATGCTAAGTTGCTTCAGTCATGTACAACTCTTTGTGGTCCAGTGAACTGTGGCCCACCAGGATCTTCTGTCCATGGGAATCTCCAGGCAAGAATACTGGAGTGGGTTGCCCTGCCCTCTTTCAGGTTATGTTCCCAACCCAGGAATCCAATCTGCATCTTTTATGTCTCCTGCATTGGCAGGTGGATTCTTTACCACTAGTGCAACCTGGGAAGCCTTATATTAGTAAATAATATGAGTTAAATCTGCTTTAAGAGAAAAATTTCTCAATAGAGATCATAAATCAATCCAACTACACTTGTATGAAAGTGAAAGTGAAGTCGCTCAGTCGTGTGCAACTCTTTGCGACCCCGTGGACTGCAGCCCACCAGGCTCCTCTGTCCATGGGATTCTCCAGGCAAGAATACTGGAGTGGGTTGCCATTTCCTTCTCCAGAGGATCTTCCCGACCCAGGAATCGAACCCAGGTCTCCCGCATTGCAGGCAGACGCAGGCAGAGCCGCGACTGCTAAGTCACTTCAGTCACGTCCGACTCTGTACGACCCCATAGACGGCAGCCCACCAGTTCCGCTGTCCCTGGGATTCTCCAGGCAAGAGTACTGGAGTGGATTGCCATTTCCTTCTCCAATGCATGAAAGTGAAAAGTGAAAGTGAAGTCGTTCAGTCGTGTCCGACTCCCAGCAACCCCATGGACTGCAGCCCACCAGGCTCCCCCATCCATGGGATTTTCCAGGCAAGAGTACTGGAGTGGCGTGCCAAAGAAGCCAGGGTTTATTCTCAAAGTTTAGAATGCCAAAACTCGGGCTTCCCTTGTGGCTCAGCTGGTAAAGAATCTGCCTGTAATGCAGGAGACCTGGGTTCGATCCCTGGGTTGGGAAGATCCCCTGGAGAAGGGAAAGGCTACCCACTCCAGTATTCTGGCCTGGAGAATTCCATGGGCTGTATAGTACATGGGGTCGCAAAGAGTCCGACATGACTCAGCAACTTTCACACTTGTATAAAACTATCTAAAAACTATGTGAGTTGGAGGAAGTCAAAGGTAAAAATGGGAAATGGTACACCAGATGGAGGTAAATGGTGACAAATAGATGTTGTTTAGTCGCTAAGTTGTGTTTGACTCTTTCCAACCCCATGGACTTTAGCCCTCCACACTCCTCTGTCCATAGGATTTCCCAGGCAAAAATACTGGAATGGGTTGCCATTTCCTTCTCCAGGGGATCTTCCCAATTCAGTAATCAAATCCCTGTCTCTGCATTGCAGGCAGATGCTTTACTTCCGAGCCACCAGGGAAGACTATGACAAATAGATAACAAACAAAAAATAAAATAAAAATAAACAGATGAAAATAATAATGCTGCTACTGCTGCTAAGTCGCTTCAGTTGTGTCTGACTCTGTGCGACTCCATAGACGGCAGCCCACCAGGCTCTGCCGTCCCTGGGATTCTCCAGGCAGGAGTGGGTTGCCATTTCCTTCTCCAATGCATGAAAGTGAAAAGTGAAAGTGAAGTCGCTCAGTCGTGTCCGACTCTTAGCGACCGCATGGACTGCAGCCCACCAGGCTCCTCCATCCATGGGATTTTCCTGGCAAGAGTACTGGAGTGGGGTGCCATTGCCTTCTCCAGAAAATAATAATAAGGCAAGGTAAAAACCAGTCATGAGATAGAGGAGCATTTCATAATGAAAAACATCACAAGTGGATGCCTGACCAAATCTCCTCAAGATGAAATACTAAGCATGAACAGTAGAAGTAGTATTAACATATGTGGGGGTGGTTCCAGGCCTTTTCCTGGGGCAGCTTGTTGTGAGACCATGGAGTGTATAGTCTCCCATTGTCCCTTTCCAGGAAATCTATAGGTAAATCATGCCCGAGGCTGTTGCTGGCATATTCTAGTTGTCTTGTATTTTCTGGCTGTTGTACTGAAAATGTCAGAATAAATCACTTCACCATGCCTCAGTGTCCAGGATCTTGCTGTGGGAACCTGTGACATCTGAAATTGCCTAGAAATTACTGTTAAACATCCACTGGCCTTCTTTGAACAGAATATTTTGGACTTTCTTCCTTATAATTTTCCTATATTGTTTTGTTTATTTTTCTACACTCTTTTTGAAGGAAATGCTGTGTTTAACTCCAGTTTCTCCTCTGTTACATTGAAATCCATGTCTTCTAATTTCACTCTGTTATTGGGATGGGATTTTAACACTCATACTTAAAAGTATATACTTGAAAATCCAAAGTTTAACATATTTCTACAGTCTCCTTAAAATTGTAAAATGCTGAACATAATTCCTTTCCTTTTACATATTTATAAGAGCTCAAGATTTTAGTTCTGTCTTTTTAAACCTAAATGTTCCATTTTTCTAAACAGTCAATTTTCATTTGGATGTCCTTAACTATACTTATTTATTTTTCAGAATTATTTCCTGTCTCATCTCTTCCTTTAGGAATCTTTTCTTCTTCTGATACTTCCTTTAGAAGTAACTTTAATTATGTTTGTTGTTCGTTATTGTTCAGTTGCTAAGTTGAGTCTGTCTATTGGTGACCTCATGAACTGCAGCATGCCAGGCTTTCCTGTGCTTCACTATCTCCTGGAATTTGCTCAAACTCATGTCCATTAAGTCGATGATGCCACCCAACCATCTCATCCTCTGTGCCCCCTCCTTCTCTTGTCCTCAAACTTTCCCTGCATCAGGTACTTTTCCAATGAGTCAGCTCATCACATCAGGTGGCCAAAGAATTGGAGCTTCAGCTTCAGCATCAGTCCTTCCAATGAATATTCAGGATTGATTTCCTTTAGAATTGACTGATTTGATCTCCTACAGTCCAAGGGACTCTCAAGAGTCTACTCCAGCGCCACGGTTTGAAAGTATCAATTCATCAGCACTCAGCCTTCTTAATGGTCCAATTCTCACATCCATACATGACTACTGAAAAAATCATAGTTTTAACTATATGGACTTTTACTGGCAAAGTGATGTTTCTGCTTCTTAATACACTGTCTAGGTTTGTCATAGCTTTTCTTCCAAGGAGCAAGCATCTTTTAATTCTGTGGTTACAGTCACTGCCCACATTGATTTTGGAGCCCAAGAAAATGAAATCTGACACTTCCCACTTTTTCTCCATCTATTTGCCATGAAGTGATAGGATGGATGCCATGATCTTTGTTTTTTGAATGTTGAGTTTTAAGCCAGCTTTTTGGCAATGAAATTTGTTTTTTCCACTAAAGTACTTGCTGTTGGTACATTTCTGGGTTTTAAATATTCTCTGCTGCATTCCGGCCTCCATTGTTGCTTATGAGATGCCCATCATCAATTTGTTTTCTTTGAAATTAATCTATGTTCTCTTTCTGGATACTTTTAAGATATGTGTTTTACCCTTATCGTTCTCTGAGGCATACCTCTTCCATAAGTGGTACTGGGAAAGGTGGAGAGCTACTTGCAAATAAAATTAGAATACTTCCTAATACCATGCACAAAAATAAACTAAAAATGGATTAAAGACTTAAATGTAAGGCCAGAAACTATAAAGCTCTTAGAGGAAAACATAGGCAGAACACTCTTTGACATAAATCGCAGCAAGATCCTCATTGACCCACCTCCTAGAGTAATGGAAATAAAAAACAAAAATAAACAAGTGGGACCTATTTAACTCAAAAGCTTTTGCATAGCAAAGGTAACAGTAAACAACATGAAAAACAAAAAACCCCCACAGATTGGGGGAAAATATTTGCAAATGATATGACTGACAATGGATTAGTCTCCAAAATCTACACACAGCTCATGAAGTTTATTATCAAAGCAAACAACCCAAGCAAAAACTCGGCAGGAGACTATAGACATTTTTCCTCAGAAGACATACAGATGACCAAGAGGCACATGAAAAGATGCTCAACATCACTAATTATTAGAGAAATGCAAATCAAAACTACAATGAGATATCACCACATAACAGTCAAAATATTAGAGTGGGTAACTATTGCCTTCTCCAGGAGATCTTCCCAACCCAGGGATCAAACCCAGGTCTCCCACATTGCAGGCAGATTCTTTACCAGCTGAGCCACCAGGGAAGCCCAAGAATACTGAAATGGGCTAGTATTCTAGGCCACTAGAATACTATCCCTTCTCCAGAGGATCTTCCTGACCCAGGAATCAAACCAGGGTTTCCCGCATTGTAGGTGGATTCCTTACCAGCTAAGCTACCAGGGAAGCCCTACCAGTCAAAATAGCTACCGTCAAAAAATCCACCAACAATAAATGCTGGAGAGGGTGTGGAGAGAAGGGAACCCTCCTACACTGTTGGTGGGAATATAAATTGCGGGAACCATTATGGAGAACAGTATGGAGGTTCCTTTAAATACTACAAACAGAGCTACCTTATGACCCTGCAATCCCACTCTGTTCTATAAATTCAACTTACATGCCCTGAGTTAATTTTCCATGTGAATTTTGCCATTTTTCTTAGCATTAAGTTTCTTTGTTCAATAACAAAAATGTTATTGAAAGCAAACGTGTATTGGTGTTGGGAGCAAAGGAGTTGCATCTATGAGGTAATCTATTGAATCATTTTTACTGGAATTTCCTCTAAACTGTCTAAAAATATACATAGTTACAATTATAACCTTGCTTAAAACTCTCAGTGAATCTCTGCTGTTTTGAATACAAAGACTACATTGCATATAATGATGTAAAAGGGTTTCTATATTTTTATTTTTCAGGAAACTCCTCTAGACTTTTTGTGTTTCTCATGTTCTAGAAAACTACTTAAGACAATTAAATCTTTTGAGTATATTTAACACATGGCTAGAGAGGAAAACATCTAGAACAATTTCTGGTACATAGTGATCAATCTATAGATGTTAGTGGCTATTGCTGTTTTCACATTTAGCCAAATGCTACATTCCATTGTTTAATTTTTAAACCCTCTCTATTAGCTGTAAATCATTGTTTTTATTTTGTGCAAGATGAAACTTAACTGCTACTTAAACAGTTTAGATAGAGTTTCTATTATCCAGAGATAGTATAAAAAAGTTAAGATTTGAATTCATATCACTCCTTTTCTTTTTCCCACTAGTTACTAGGATATTCTTCTAAATTATAAGCAATGATGATCATAGTATAAACAGATTTCTGCCACATGTTCAGATATTGGTAGAAAAGACTCAATGTCTACTGTTCTTACTTAAGTGCTAGCATTGTTTTCACCTTTTGTTTTGTCAGACATAACTAATCAATCATTGCACTCTTCTCTGAGTTGAGATGAGGCTTTAAGGATTCACAGTGAATCAATCAGATTTAAAAAAGAGATGAAAGCAATTTCCCATCCCTGCCCAAAATATACTACCATGTACTGACTGCTTCAAAGAAAGCAAATGGCTTACTTTTGAAAGTTTATCACTTTCAGAAATTTTAAACCTACAGCCTACTTTTAATAGCACAAAAAAGATGGAATAATAGATTTTACCAATGAAATTAAAAGTTATAAAGTTCAATGATTAATCTTACTTTGAAAAAAAAATTTATAATATGCTGTATAAAATTTCTGATTATTTTAAGCATATTTAAAGTAAGGTAATTGGCTCCATTGTCTCCCAAGTAATTGTTGAGTGGGAAGCATTGCTTAGGAACAAAAAAATATCCAGATCACTTGGTGATAACTGATCGTAAGATATCAGCACAACCAAAGCACATGTGCACGTCAGGAGGATCTTTCAGAAAATCACAATTTTAAAGAGGAGGACAGTGCAGAAGGACAAAGCGTTTTTGTTTTGTGACTGCATCAGACACATGACCCAGAAGCATGCTCTAAATCTCGGCAACCGCTGATCTTCCAGATCTTCCTAGGACTTACACATCTAAACTGCATGTGTCCCTTGAACTCACTGAATTACATATTTTTTTCCTACTAACCCATCCTGATAACATTTTTCTACTTCTAACTCAGCACATTCTTTTCTTATCAACGCTTGCCTCTCAATAGTAGTAGAGGTGATTCAAGGAAACACAGAGTATCAGTTCAGTTCAGTTCAGTCGCTCAGTCGTGTCCAACTCTTTGCGACCCCATGAATCACAGCACGCCAGTCCTCCCTGTCCATCACTAACTCTGGGAGTTCACTCAAACTCATGTCCATCGAGTCGCTGATGCCATCCAGCCATCTCATCTCTGTCATCCCCTTCTCCTCCTGCCCCCAATCCCTCCCAGCATCAGGGTCTTTTCCAATGAGTCAACTCTTCACATGAGGTGGCCAAAATATTGGAGTTTCAGCTTCAGCATCAGTCCTTCCAATGAACACCCAGGACTGATCTCCTTTAGGATGGACTGGTTGGATCTCCTTGCAGCCCAAGGGACTCTCAAGAGTCTTCTCCAGGAAGTCAAGTGGGCCTTAGAAAGCATCACTATGAACAAAGCTAGTGGAGGTGATGGAATTCCAGTTGAGCTATTTCAAATCCTGAAAGATGATGCTGTGAAAGTGCTGCACTCAATATGCCAGCAAATTTGGAAAACTCAGCAGTGGCCACAGGACTGGAAAAGGTCAGTTTTCATTCCAATCCCAAATAAAGGCAATGTCAAAGAATGCTCAGACTACTGCACAATTGCACTCATCTCACATGCTAGTAAAGTAATGCTCAAAATTCTCCAAGCCAGGCTTCAGCAGTATGTGAACTATGAACTTCCAGATGTTCAAGCTGGTTCTAGAAAAGGCAGAGGAACCAGAGACCAAATTGCCAACATCCGCTGGATCATCGAAAAAGCAAGAGAGTACCAGAAAAACATCTATTTCTGCTTTCTTGACTACGCCAAAGCCTTTGACTTTGTGGATCACAATAAACTGTGGAAAATTCTGAAAGAGATGGGAATACCAGACCACCTGACCTGCCTCCTGAGAAACCTATATGCAGGTCAGGAAGCAACAGTTAGAACTGGACATGGAACAACAGACTGGTTCCAAATAGGAAAAGGAGTACTTCAAGGCTGTATATTGTCACGCTGCTTATTTAACTTCTATGCAGAGTACATCATGAGAAACGCTGGGCTGGAAGAAGCACAAGCTGGAATCAAGATTGCCAGGAGAAATATCAATAACCTCAGATATGCACTCACACCACCCTTATGGCAGAAAGTGAAGAAGAACTAAAAAGCCTCTTGATGAAAGTGAAAGAGGAGAGTGAA
Organism: Bos indicus x Bos taurus; assembly: GCF_003369695.1. Lineage (NCBI taxonomy): Eukaryota > Metazoa > Chordata > Mammalia > Artiodactyla > Bovidae > Bos > Bos indicus x Bos taurus. The sequence continues at coordinate 65,465,928 of NC_040083.1, read as the reverse complement.
AAAGTTTGCTTAAAGTTCAACATTCAGAAAATATAGAGTATAAAATGTGGTTATTATCACCTTAGAGCTAGGAAACTATTTGCCCTATAAATACAAAATAATGTTGTTTACAGAAAAGTCAGAAAGCACTCCAGAGTGAAGTGAAAGTGGCTCAGTCATGTACGACTCTTTGAAACTCCAGTCCATGGGATTCTTCAGGCCAGAATACTGGAGTGTGTCAGTTCAGTTCAGTCACTCAGTCGTGTCCAACACTTTGTGACCCCACGGAATGCAACATGCCAGGCTCCCTGTCCATCACCAACCCCCTGAGCTTATTCAAACTCATGTCCATCGACTCAGTTATGCCATCCAACCATTTCTCCCTCTGATGGCCCCTTCTCCTCCCACCTTCAAACTTTCCCAGCATCAGGGTCTTTTCTAGTGAGTCAGTTCTTCACGTTAGGTAGCCAAAATATTGGAATTTCAGCTTCAGCATCAGTCCTTCCAATGAATATTCAGGACTGATTTCCTTTAGGGTGGACTTGTTGGATCCATCCTAACAAGTTGGATCCATCCTTGGTCCTTGCAGTTCAAGTGACTCTTAATAGTCTTCTCCAACACCACAGTTCAAAAGCATCAATTCTTCAGTACCCAGCGTTCTTTATAGTCCAACACTCACATCCATACACGACTACTGGAAAAACCATAGCTTTGACTAGATGGACCTTTATTGGCAAAGCAATGTCTCTGCTTTTTAATATGCTGTCTAGGTTCATCATAACTTTTCTTCCAAGGAGCAAGCATCTCTTAATTACATGACTGCAGTCACCTTCTGCAGTGATTTTGGAGCTCAAAAAAATAAAGTCTCTCATTGTTTTCATTATTTCCCCAACTATTTGATGTGAAGTGATTGGACAAGATGCCATGATCTTAGTTTTCTGAATGTTGCACATTAAGTCAATTTTTTCACTTTCCTCTTTCACTTTTATAAAGGGGTGTGTCATCTGCATGTCTGAGGTTATTGATATTTCTCCCAGCAATCTTGATTCCAGCTTGTGCTTCATCCACTCCAGCATTTCTCATAATGTACTCTGCATGTAAGTTAAATAAGCAGGGTGACATTATGCAGCTTTGACATACTCCTTTCCCTTTTGCAACCAGTCTGTTGTTCCGTGTCCAGTTCTAACTATGGCTTCCTGACCTGCATACTGATTTCTCAGGAGGCAGGTCAGGTGTTCTGGTATTCCCATCTCTTGAAGAATTTTCCACAGTTTGTTGTGATCCACACAGTCAAAGGCTTTGGCGTAGACAATAAAAAAGAAGTAGATGTTTTTCTGAAACTCTCTTGCTTTTTTGATGATCCAACAGACGTTGGCAATTTGATCTCTTGTTCCTCTGGCCTATTCTAAATCTAGCTTGAATATCTGTAAGCTCATCTTTGTGCCCATCTTTGCATGAAATGCTCCCTTGTATCTCTAATTTTCCTTGAAGAGATCTCTAGTCTTTCCCATTCTATTTTTTTCCTCTATTTCTTTGCACTGAGCACTGAGAAAGGCTTTCTTGTCTCTCCTTGCTGTTCTTTGGAACTCTGCCTTCAAGTGGGTATATCTTTCCTTTTCTCCTTTGCCTTTCTCTTCTGTTCTTTTATAGCTGTTTGTAAGGCCCCCTCAGACACCCATTTTGCCTTTTTGGGTTTCTTTTTCTTGGTGATGGTCTTGATCACTGACTCCTGTACAATGTCATGAGCCTCTGTCCATAGTTCTTCAGGCACTCTGTCTATCAGATCTAATCCCTTGAAACTATTTGTCACTTCCACTGTATAATCGTAAGGGATTGATTTAGGTCATACCTGAATGGTCTGGTGGTTTTCCCTAATTTCTTCCATTTCAGTCTGAATTTGGCAATAAGGAGTTCATGATCTGAGCCACAGTCAACTCCTGGTCTTGTTTTTGCTGACTGTATAGAGCTTCTCCATCTCTACCTGCAAAGAATATAATCAATTTGATTTTGGTATTGACCATCTGATAATGTCTGTATGTAGTCTTCTCTTGTGTTTTTGGAAGAGGGTGTTTGCTATGACCTGTGTGTTCTCTTGGCAAAACTCTGTTAGCCTTTGCCCTGCTTCATTTTGTACTCCAAGGCCAAATTTGCCTGTTACTCCAGTTATCTCTTGATTTCCTACTTTTGCATTCCAGCCCCCTATAATGAAAAGGACATCTTTTGGGGGGTGTTAGTTTTAGAAAGTCTTGTAGGTCTTCATAGAACAGTTCAATTTCAACTTCTTCAGCATTACTGGTCAGGGCATAGATTTGGATTACTGTGATATTGAATGGTTTGCCTTGGAAACGAATAGAGATCATTCTATCTTTTTTGAGATTGCATCCAAGTACTGCATTTTGGACTCTTTTGTTGACTATAATGGCTACTCCATTTCTTCTAAGGGAGTCTTGCCCACAGTAGTAGGTCATCTGAGTTAAATCCACCCATTCCAGTCCATTTTAGTTCACCAATTCCCAAAATGTCTATGTTCACTCTTGCCATCTCCTGTTTGACCTCTTCCAATTTGCCTTGATTCATGGATCTAACTTTCCAGGTTTCTAGCAATATTGCTCTTTATAGTATCATGCTTTACTTCCATCACCAGTCACATCCACAACTGGGTGTTGGTTTTGCTTTAGTTCCATCTCTTCATTCTTTCTGGTGTTATTTCTCCACTGATCTCCAGTAGCATATTGGGCACCTACCGACCTGGGGAGTTCATCTTTCAGTGTCATATCTTTTTGCCTTTTCATACTGTTCATGGGATTCTTAAGCCAAGAATACTGAAATGGCTTGCGATTGCCTTCTCCAGTGGACCACGTTTTGTCAGAACTCTCCACCATGACCCATCCATCTTGGGTGGCCCTACATGGCCTGGCTTATAGTTTCATTGAGTTAGACAAGGCTGTGCTCCATGTATCAGTTTGGTTAGTTTTCTGTGACTGTGGTTTTCATTCTGTCTGCCCTCTGATGGAGAAGGATAGAGGCTTATGGAAGCTTTCTAATGGAAGAGACTGACTGAGGGGGAAACTGGGTCTTGTTCTGATGGACAGGGCCATGCTCAGTAAATCTTTAATCCAATTTTATGTTGAAGGGCAGAACTGTGTTCCCTCCCTCTGTTTGACGTGAGGCCAAACTATGGTGGAGGTAATGAAGATAATGACGACCTCCTTCAAAAGGTCCCATGCATGCACTGCTGCACTCAGTGCCTCTGACCCTGCAGCAGGCCACCGCCAACCAACACCTCTGCCAGAGACTTCTGGACACTCACAGGCAAGTCTGGGTCAGTCTCTTGTGGGGTCACTGTTCCTTTCTCCTGGGTCCTGGTGTGCACAAAATTTTGTTTGTGCCCTCCAAGAGTCTGTTTCCTCAGTCTTCTGCAAGTTCTGATGGCTCTGTGGTGGAGTTAATGGTGGCCTCCTCCAAGAGAGCTTATGCCATACCCAGGTCTGCTGCACCCACATCCCCTGCCCTTGCAGCAGGCCACTGCTGACCCGTACCTCCACAGAAGACACTCAAACACAATTCTGGCTCAGTCTCTATGGGGTCTCTGGTTCCTGGTGCACACAAGGTTTGTTTGAGCTCTCCAAGCATCTCTGGCAGGTATGGGGTTTGATTCTAAACTCGATTTCATCCCTCCTACCATTTTGCTGGGACTTCTCCTTTTCCCTTGGATGTGGGGTATCTTTTTTTGGTGGGATCCAACATTTTCCTGTCAACAGTTGCTCAGCAGAGAGTTGTAATTTTGGAGTTCTTACAGGAGAAAATGAGTGCACCTCCTTCTACTCTGCCATCGTGAAACTTCAGTGGATATCCATTCCCTTCTCCGGGGGATCTTTCCAACCCTGGGATTGAACCCAGGTATCCTGCATTGCAGGTGGATTCTTTTACCAGCTGAGCTACCAGGGAAACCCAGAAGTTTAAAACAAAAACAGATGTCCCTAGAGTTAGGAGAGAGTGTTCATAGAGCAGAAAGACCTTGAGCTCAGTAACACTGTGTCACTGTTATTTTTGTCAGATCACTAGAGATGGTCCCTGAAGGAGGAGGTCACAGCATACATCTCTGTACCTCTCCTAATACAAAATAGGTATTATCAATGAGACTGGCCACACCTGGAGCACAAGGGATGGCTAGTCAAGGAGACCAGATGGACACACAATGCAGCAGTTGAAGAAACCCAGTGTCCATGGGAAGATAGAGGAACCCAGGATCTGACCACATTGGCCACAACCAGCCAGCTCAGTCTCAGCTCAGCATTACCTGGAGAGTGTTTCAGACTCCACCCCAGATCACCTGTCTCCAGTCAACTCTGATCCCTGACTGTTTCTTTTCCCATGATCATTAGGGGGTCTCACTTATGCCATCAATAAGATTCCTTTATCTTGTTGATGCTTTTAGTGGTACACTAGAGATGAATGCTAGATTTTATCCAAAGCCTCCAGGCTGCTAAAGGGAAACTGCATCAGTGACTTTCTACCTTTGCTTAAATGTTGGCAGTTTTAGACTGAAATTTCAAAAATGTTTTTAATAGTCACCAGAATTCTTACATATTTCTGCTTATGAGAACACTGTTTTTCCTTATTCCCTGACAAATTTACGTTTCATCATCAGTTTCTTCACTAAAATTGAATAACTGTTCAATAATTTTCTTAAAAGTTTTTATCTACGGTTGATGGACTGAGTTCTGTTGCTCTGGGATTATAATCAGTGGGTTTCACCCCCAGAAATAAAGATCTCCACTGAGTCACACTTCAATCTTGTGAGTGAAGACATGACCACTCTGCCTTGGCAACCAGATTAAGTGTTCATAGCAGTTGAAAGTTACAAGCAGTTGAAGGAAGAGACTCATTTGGAAGTAGGCATTTGGTTTTAGACATTTAAATGCAGGTAAATAGAATCTTACTTCCCTGGTAGCATAGTTAGTAAAGAATCCTCCTACAATGTAGGAGACCCAGGTTCGATCTCTGGTTGGGGAACATCCCCTGAAGGGAATGGCAACCCACTCCAGTATTCTTGCCTGGAAAATCCCATGGACAGAAAAGCCTGGCAGGCTTCAGTCCTTGGGGTCACCAAGAGTCAGACATGACTTAGCGTGTGCCTTGCTCTCTTGCTTGCTAAATAGAATCTAGTTACCTAGAAAGACTTTAAACCAAGATATCCCTCTAGGTGTTAGGAGGAAGAGGGACCATGTCATGAGGTAAGAGATGCCAGGGAGATGCACCAGGAATGGATCCAAGCCCTAGGTGGGCATTTCAGGAAGAGATCCCATAGAGTTTGCAATGCATGCAGTACATCTGCCTCTTCTTCCTGCTTTCTTGTCCCCAACCCTGCTCTCCATATGTCTAGATCTACAACAGGAGCACACTGTAGAGCTCTGCAAATGATAATATTTGAGCACATTTATCAGCCACAATATCTCTAAACAGCAGTTGTACCAGCAGACAAAGGAGAGGACAATCCAACTTACCTCCTGAGCAAAAGAAATTGTAGATCCAGGCAACCAACAGTGACAATCCAAAGGGTTGTCTCAGTTGCTGAAGCTCAGTTTTATGCCCAGTTTTAGCAGGTTAGGTCTGCTGCTAAGTCACTTCAGTCATGTCCGACTCTGTGCAGCCCTATAGACGGCAGCCCACCAGGCTCCCCCGTCCCTGGGATTCTCCAGGCAAGAACACTGGAGTGGATTGCCATTTCCTTCTCCAATGCATGAAAGTGAAAAGTGAAAGTGAAGTTGCTCAGTTGTGTCCGACCCTTAGTGACCCCATGGACTGGAGCCTACCAGGCTCCTCCATCCATGGGATTTTCCAGGCAAGAGTACTGGAGTGGGGTGCCATTACCTTCTCTTAGGTCAAGTTTCCTTAAACTTATTGTACCTCCCCTGAAATGTACTAAGATGTTTATGCATCTGAAAAGTATCTAATGCTGCATTTGTTCTTTAACATTTAGAAAATACACTTCTTGTTGCCTGCAATTCATACACTACTTAGAGGTTTTTCTGTGGTCTCATTATCATCATCACAAGACAACCAGACCAAAATCTACTGAATCAGAATCACAACAAAAAGAAAATTTATCAAAGTTTGCAAGAACTGCTTTCCTAACAATGCTGGATACTTGCAAATACCTTCTACTTACACATGGGAGAGCTCAGGGGTTCAAAAGGCTGAAAGAGGGTAAAGTGAGTTTGCTGAGCTCAGTTTCTGTCAGTATCATTTCGCTGGGAATGCATCAACTTAGGCTATTCCTGCAGCACAACCAGTAGGAAAAACATCAAGAGCAAAGAAGTAGAGAGGAAAGACACATCAAAGGGAATCAGCTTAGAGGAACAATACATAGGCTTCAGTGACAAAAATGAAAAAAAGTTTGTATGAGAAAATATCACAGACTAAATACATGACTGTGAATGGAGAACTGAGAAGGGCTTTGAGTTAATTTCTAAATCAATTACATGCTAAATGGGAGGCTCATGGGGTAAAAATACAGGTGGTGGGACCCAGGGTCTGAGTGTCCTTGGTGCTCTCTCCAGGTCATCTACTGGAATATTGTGGTGGCCACAAAGATGCCCTCCACAGGCTGAAGTTATTTCTCAATTGTTTCATTGCTTAGTTTCCTAATACCCAGATTTTTAAAACTTGCCTGTCATGTCTGTTCTTGGCATTGCCTTCTCATGGCCTTTTAAGCCTTGGCTTGAAATAATTTTGCTGTTTCTAGGACAATAGGTGCAAGGGGAAAATGTGGATATTAATTATCCAGTAGAAGGAAAGGGAGACAGGGGATAGAGAATGGAGGTGAAATGTCGCTGGAGACAGGCCCCTACACTTTTTCCCTTCCATCCAGAGATTCTTTATTGACTCTGAACATTTCATTTTCATTCTCTTTTTTTAGTTAATTAATGCATTTATTTTACTTTACAATATTGTATTGCTTTTGCCATACATTGACTTGAATCCTCCATAAGTGTACATGTGTTCCCCATCCTGAACCCCTCTCCCACCTCTCTCCCCATCCCATCCCTCTGGGTCATCCCAGTGCACCGAGCACCCTGTATCATGCATCAAACCTGGACTGGCTATTCGTTTCACATATGATATTTTACATGAAACATTTTCATTCTTAATGACACTCACATTTTCTTCATGAATTAAAGAGCAGGAAGGACCTCAGCTTCCAAAAATGCTGGGAATGTAACTGTACCATGTGGATCTTATTATTTGTTTAAGATCTTTCAAAGGACAACTTCTTGTCTACATTTCTTAAAATGTCATCAGAAGTTTGAAAAATCTGGCCCCACCTCTTTCTCTGGTCCCTCTGTCTATCATTGTTCCCATAAACCTTATACGTAGCTTCAAGCTGCTCTGGACACAGTAGGTTCCCTGTGTTCTGTTTTGCTTGCTCACTTGATCCATTTCTTTATGTCTTTTTTTCCAGAAATGCCCCTCCTTACCTGGGCTCTCCCACTGCCTCTTCATGACCAAGCATCTTATCTTACCTGAGATGCTCTCTCCTGCCCCTTCGGAGGAAGTGGTCACTTCTTTTCAGGGCCCTCGGGGCTCTGTGGAGGGCTCAACTTCAGCCCTCGGTACATTGTCTGTTTCCCATGCCCCAGTTTACCTTCATTACCACTTCTCTTCACCTCAGCACATAACATGGGTCAGGCAAATGGGAGACATTCATTAAATGCACTAAATGAATCAATAAAAGAAGAAATGAACGCTTAAATGATATCATGATCACTCCTAAAATAATAGTTTTTGTGGTCAATCAATATCTCTTATGTCTCTTCTATCGTAGTGAAACAAGGTAGGTGCCCTGTTCAGCACACCTTTGATCTAACTTTTAATCTGCGTCAAAGACCTTGAGGAGTGCTTTAAATCCTCTGTCCAGAATAGCCATGTCTTTGTCATTCAGTAATAACTCTCTGATGGTCCTAAAATCTGACTTTAAAGCACAACCAGGGCTGGAACTTTACAAGAACACTGTAAAAGCTAAATTTTTCAAAGCAAGATAAACCTTAAAATAGGTTTGATCTTTTTTTTTTTTTTTTTTTGAAGACTGTGGTATGCACAACAGAGTCACTTTACAACCAGCACAAACAAATCAAGATTCAGTGAGCCAAAGGTATGAGGAAACTTGATAAGACATTTTAACCCGAAATGTCCAAAATGAAATATTGTGATGTGAAATATTATTTCACTGTGCTTGAATATGGCTGAACTTTCTGAAGAAATAATAGTCCTTTGCAATTTTAGAGAGAATGAACTAAACCAAATAGGATTTTGCAATGCCATAGTTCTGGTTTTGTTCTATTAACAATGAAAATAATATACTCTCACTTCATAACAAGTTAGAGAAAATAATCCAGTTAACATGATTACTGCACTTTACATATATATATATATATATATATATATATACACATACATACATATATATATATTCAGTTCAGTTCAGTTCATTTCAGTCGCTCGCTCGTGTCCGACTCTTTGTGACCCCATGAATCGCAGCACACCAGGCCTCCCTGTCCATCACCATCTCCTGGAGTTCACTCAGACTCACGTCCATTGAGTCAGTGATGCCATCCAGCCATCTCATCCTCTGTCGTCCCCTTCTCCTCCTGCCCCCAATCCCTCCCAGCATCAGAGTCTTTTCCAATGAGTCAACTCTTCGCATGAGGTGGCCAAAATACTGGAGTTTCAGCTTTAGCATCATTCCTTCTAAAGAAATCCCAGGGCTGATCTCCTTCAGAATGGACTGGTTGGATCTCCTTGCAGTCCAAGGGACTCTCAAGAGTCTTCTCCAACACCACAGTTCAAAAGCATCAATTCTTCGGCCCTCAGCTTTCTTCACAGTCCAACTCTCACATCCATACATGACCACTGGGAAAACCATAGCCTTGACTAGATGGACCCTTGTTGGGAAAGTAGTGTCTCTGCTTTTCAATATGCTATCTAGGTTGGTCATAACTTTTCTTCCAAGGAGTAAGCGTCTTTTAATTTCATGGCTGCAGTTACCATCTGCAGTGATTTTGGAGCCCCCAAAAATAAAGTCTGACACTGTTTCCGCTGTTTCCCCATCTATTTCCCATGAAGTGATGGGACCGGTTGCCATGATCTTCGTTTTCTGAATGTTCAGTTTTAAGCCAACTTTTTCACTCTCCTCTTTCACCTTCATCAAGAGGCTTTTTAGTTCCTCTTCACTTTCTGCCATAAGGGTGGTGTCATCTGCATATCTGAGGTTATTGATATTTCTCTGGGCAATCTTGATTCCAGCTTGTGCTTCTTCCAGCCCAGCGTTATATATATAAATATATAAATAATATGTATATATATATATATATATATATATATATATATGAATTTTCTTTCAGCAAAAAATACAAAAGCAAAAGCACAAAATGCCTAAATAATATAAGAGATAATACATAAGATGTATACGTAGCCCATGTATTGGAACTGACAATTCACTCAAATGGAGTTAATTCACTTAGGAACTGAATAAGTATCACAGACTGTTTAGTTTTCTATTGTCAAGTACTACAAAATTAGTGGCTAAAATGACATTAATTTGTAAGATCAGTTTTGTAGGTCAGAGGTTCAGGAGTACTTGACTGGACTCTTCTCCCAGTGCCATGAGCTAAAATCAAGATTTAGGGTGGGTGGGTGCTTATGGGGAGATTCTGGGAAACCAGTAGGCTTCCAGGCCTATTCAGATTGTTGGCAGAATTGAGTTCTTAGCGGTTTAGGTCTGAGGTTCCCAATACCCTGCTGATTGTTACCTGGAAATCATGCTCTACTCCTAGAGGTCACCCATATTCCTTCTCACATAGCCAACTCCATGTTCAAATCCCTCCAGTGCTTTAATCTTTGATTTCTCCTTTTGCCCCTGTCTTCTGTGACCAGCTATAGATGTTTTCTGCTTTTAAAGGCTCATGTGATTATATCAGGATGACTCAGATACCCTCTCTATTTTAAGGATAACCGCCGCACAGCAGCATATTCACAGGGTTGCCATCCCACCATGCTCACAATTTCCAGGGCTTAACATGGAACCCAAGGGCCTTTCGCAGACTTCTGTCACAGAGTACGGTTTAGGATTAGACCCACAGCAGATCACAGAATGCCAGAATAGAAAGGAAACTTGGAAAATAATAACTTCACTTTCCAACTAAAGCAAAAATCCTGTACATGGAGTGAAGACCCTTCATTTAAACACATGTAATGATTGAAAACACATTTCCTCATTTTTTTGACCAGTATCATATTTCCGTTTCTTTTAATTAATTTTTTGAATGAAGTATAGTTGCTTTACAATGTTGTGTTAGTTTCTGCTGTACAACAGTGTGGATCAGCCATACATATACATATACCCCCTCACTCTTGAGCCTCCCTCCCACCCATCCCCCATCCCAACCCTCTAGGTCATCACAGAGCGCCAGGCTGAGCGTGTGTGCTATACAGCTTCTTCCCACTATTTACTTTACACATGGTAGTGTATATATGTCAGTGCTACTTTCTCAGTTCCTCCCACCTTTCCTTCCCCTGCTGTGTCCAGAAGTCCATTCTCTATGTCTGGGTCTCTATCCCTGCCTTGCAAATATGTTCATCAGTACCATTTTTCTATATTCCATATACTTGCATTAATATTACATTTTCTCTTTCTGACTTACATCATTCTATATAATCAACTCTAGATTCACTCACATCACTACAAATGACCCAATTTTGTTCCTTTCTATAGCTGAGTAATGTGTGTGCTTAGTTGCTCAGTTGTGTCCAGTCCTGACTCTGGGATACCATGGACTGTAGCCCTCCAATCTCCTCTGTCCATGGAATTTTCCAGACTAGAATACAGGAGTGGGTTGCCATTTCCTACTCCAGGGAATCTTCCCAACCTAGGGATTGAAACTGTGTCTCTTGCATCTCCTGCATTGGCAGGCAGATCCTTTGCCACTTTGCCACCTGGGAAGCCCATGGCTGAGTAATGTTCTGTTGTGTATAAATACCACAACTTCTTTATCCAGTCGACTGTCAATGGACATCTATTTTGTTTCCATGTCCTAGCTATTGTAAATAGTGTTTCAATGGACGTTGGAGTACGTGTGTCTTTTTGAACTATGGTTTTCTCAGAGTATATGCCCAGAAGTGGGATTTCTGGGTCATATGGTAGTTTTACTACTAGTTTTTAAAGGAATCTCCATGCTGTTTTCCATAATGGTTGTATCAATTTATATTCCCACCAACGGTGCAAGAAAGTTCCCATATTGCCACATTCTCTCCAGAATTTATTGTTTGCAGATTTTTTGATGAGGGCCATTCTGCTGGTGTGAGGTATTACCTCACTGTAATTTTGATTTGCATTTCTCTACTAATGAGCAATGTTATGCATCTTTTCATGTGTTTGTTGGCTATCTGTATGTCTTCTTTGGAGAAATGTCTGTTTAGTTCTTCTGCCCATTTTTTGATCGGATTGTTTGTTTTTCTATTGAAGTGCATGAGCTGCTTGTATATTTTGGGATTAATCCTTTGCGAGTTGCTTCATTTACAATTTCCTCCCAATCTGAGGGTTGTTTTTTAATCCTATTTATGGGTTTATGATTTCCTATGCTATGCACCTGTGCACCTGGTGGCTCAGAGGTTAAAGCATCTGCCTCCAATGCAGGAGACCCAGATTCGATCCCTGGGTCGGGAAGATCCCCTGGAGAAGGAAATGGCACCCCACTCCAGTACTCTTGCCTGGAAAATCCCATGGATGGACAAGCCTGGTAGGCTACAGTCCATGGGGTCGCAAAGAGTCGAACATGAGTGAACGACTTCACTTCACTTTGCTATGCAAAAGCTTTGAAGTTTCATTAGATCCTATTTCTTTATTTTTGTTTTTATTTTCAATTACTCTAGGAGGTGGGTCAAAGAGGATCCTGCTGCAAGTTATGTCAAAGAGTGTTCTTCCTATGTTTTCCTCTAAGAGTTTATAGTATCTGGCCTTACATTTAGGTCCTCAACCCATTTTGAGTTTATTTTTGTGCATGGTGTTAGGAAATGTTCTAATTTCATTCTTTTACATGTAGTTGTCCAGTTTTCCAAACACCACTTATTGAAGAGACTGTCTTTTCTCCATTGTGTATTCTTGCATCTTTTTTCAAAAATAATATGCTCAAAGGTGCCTGGGTTTATCACTGGGCCAGCAAGAAACCTGTGATGATATTTGCTCCCAATATTTTTTGTGAACTAATTATTTTATTGAAGTACCTGCTTAAACTACCGTACAATTGCACTCATCTCACATGCTAGCAAAGTAATGCTCAAAATTCTCCAAGCCAGGCTTCAATAATACATGAACCATGAACTTCCAGATGTTCAAGCTGGTTTTAGAAAAGGCAGAGGAACCAGAGATCAATTTGCCAACATCTGCTGAATCATGGAAAAAGCAAGAGAGTTCCAGAAAACCATCTACTTCTGCTTTATTGACTATGCCAAAGCCTTTGACTGTGTGGATCACAATAAACTGGAAAATTCTTCAAGAGATGGGAATACCAGACCACCTGATCTGCCTCTTGAGAAATCTATATGCAGGTAAAGAAGCAACAGTTAGAACTGGACATGAAACAACAGACTGGTTCCAAATAGGAAAAGGAGTACGTCAAGGCTGTATATTCTCACCCTGCTTATTTAACTATATGCAGAGTACATCATGAGAAACACTGGGCTGGAGGAAGCACAAGCTGGAATCAAGATTGCCGGGAGAAATTAATCAATAACCTCAGATATGCACTGACAGCACCCTTATGGCAGAAAGTGAAGAAGAACTAAAGAGCCTCTTGAAAGTGGAAGAGGAGAGTGAAAAAGTTGGCTTAAAACTGAACATTCAGAAAACTAAGATCATGGCAACCGGTCCCATCACTTCATGGAACATAGATGGGGAAACAGTGGAAACTGTGGCTGACTTATTTTTGGGGGGCCCCAAATCACTGCAGATGGTGACTGCAGCCATGAAATTAAAAGACACTTACTCCTTGGAAGGAAAGTTATGACCAACCTAGACAGCATATTCAAAAGCAAAGACATTACTTTGCCAACAAAGGTCTGTCTAGTCAAGGCTATGGTTTTTCCAGTAGTCATGTATGGATGTGAGAGTTGGACTGCAAAGAAAGCTGAGTGCCTAAGAATTGATGCTTTTGAACTGTGGTGTTGCAGAAGACTCTTGAGAGTCCCTTGGACTACAAAGAGATGCAGCAAGTCCATCCTAAAGGAGATCAGTCCTGAGTGTCCATTGGAAGGACTGATGCTGAAACTGAAACTCCAATACTTTGGCCACCTGATGTGAAAAGCTGACTCATTTGAAAAGACCCTGATGCTGGGAAAGATTGAGTGTGGGAGGAGAAGGGGCCGACAGAGGATGAGGTGGTTGGATGTCATCACTGACTCAATGGACATGAGTTTGGGTAAACTCCAGGAGTCGGTGATGGACAGGGAGGCTGGAGTGCTGTGGTTCTTGGGGTCACAAAGAGTCAGACACAACTGAGTGACTGAACTGAACTAAACAGAGGATTTAATAATTTTTAAAATTGAATCTAATTTTTTTCTGATATATAGTAGTCTTTTACTTTTTCTATGTTTCAATGCTGTGACTTTATTTATAAGTAGTTCACTGTGTTATTTCAGTCTAGAAATACTAAACATCTCTTGTAAAATGAAGGCTGACAAGGAATATAGTCTTCAACATGTGGCCTCATTCTATATAAAACGGACATTCATCCAGGTGATTCTCTCTGTTACTAAGATATTTTTCCTTTTAAAATTACACTTACTTCAATTTCAGACTCATGTGTTCTCATGAAGAACTCAATTTTCTGAATAGGCTTCTATAATTTGGAAAGTCTACTAAAGAGTAAAAAAAAAAAAAAAGCAGCAAAATGTATTCTTAAATCGTTTCCTGTGATTTAGTATCACCTTATTATATCATTATTTGAAGAACTGGCACTAGTGATAAAGAACCCGCCTGCCAATGCAGGAGACATAACAGATTGGAGTTCAATCCCTGGGTTGGGAAGATCCCCTGGCAAAGGGTAGGGCTACCCACTCCAGTATTCTACCTTGGAGAATTCCATGGACAGAGGAGCCTGGCGAACTCTGGCCCATGGGGTCTCAAAGAGATGGACATGACTGAAGCAACTTAGTATACTTGCACCTATTCATTCAACCTGTGACTTAGTATTGCCTTATTATATCATTGTTTGAAGAAGTGTTAAATATTCCACAAAGCATAGGGTCCTTTGACGTCCTTAAAATGAAACATATAAGTAAGCAAGTGAGAAGAAAAATGCTGCTGGAGAAGACTGTGAGTCCAATCGTGCTTTTGTGGTTTAAACATCTGGTTATCCAACCATCCAGGCTGCCTTTGTGAGCCCAGTGACCCAGGAGCTGAGTGAATGACCCCGTGGATTTCTTTGGGCTTGCTGATTTCCATAAGCAAGAGTCGTTTTCTTTTAAAAGGCTGATTACTACCAAAGAACTAATAATGCAGGAAGCTTAAAACCTGTGAGCACAATTTTTTTCCTTTTGTTCTTTCTGGTCATGAGAAAATCTTAAAGTTCATTGGAAATATTTTTGTCAGTTAGATTATGAGTTGAAATGCCACAGAGCAAAAACCAGCTTTCTGCTGAAGCTACATTCCCCAGCCCGGCAGTCAGTTGGTTTGTTTTCATTTTGATTACTCAAATACTAGATTATAGTCCATTTCATAAAAGTTTACTTTTAGTAAAATAATGATGAAATAACATTATCATCTGGGATATTATGATGAATAATTAGTGCCCTATGAACTTGAATAGCACAGTGTGATCTTTCTTGGTAAAATCTATATAGCACTTAAATAGCATTCATCTGAAATGTCCAAACTTGTTTCTGAAATAAATAGATTTTTCTCTTCAGCTAGATGGAATTTCTCATGATGGAACTAGAGAGGAAGTCCCTGCTTCCCCCTAAGAATGCACTATATTATATTATGTGAATATTTTAAATATATTGCAATTTATAATATATTGAATTCTGAGTTTATTGGGTTATCAAGAAACCTGTGTGGGAGACAAAAAGGTATAATTCATTTTCATGTTCGTGAACTTCCCAGAAATAAAAAAGTTTATAACTTTAGTGACTGAGTATACTCTCCCAACTCAAGTTGCTCCCAATTTTTTTTATTTGAACCACATGTCAGCTGATAGAGCATTTAAAATATCTTTGATTTAGATAATGCCATGATTTTCAACATGAAAACTTGGAGGAGTTAAAAACAATGAAGCAAGGTGCCATAACAAATTCCTGCTCTCTTCAAGTTCTTTGAGTCAGAGTTCATGTACTTGGGCTTCCCTGGTGGCTCAGACAGTAAAGAGTCTGCCTGCAATGCAGGAGACATGGGTTTGATCACTGGTTCAAGAAGAGCCCCTGGTGAAGGAAATGGCTACCCACTCCAGTACTTTTACCCAGAGAATTTCATGGACAGAGAAGCCTGGCAGGCTATACAGTCCATGGGGTCACAAAGAGTCAGACAAGACAGAGAACAACACTTTAACTTTTCACTTCACTTAACAGTATTAAACTGAAAAACAAGAAGAAAGTCAATCCTGAACCCTGTCTCAATCCAGCAGCGAGTGGCATTTATTCACAAGCTCATTAACTAACTGCAAAATAAGCCTCAGCCCTTCCATCTCATCATGAGAAGAATTTTCAGTGTGTTTTACTTTTGCATCATGCTCCTTTGCCCTGTACATTTCACTACTGAATTTGTGGAGCTCAACAGTGTTTTTCTTTAAAATAGAAACCTCTCAACCCAAAAGGAAGAGAGATAGACTGCACGTTGGGACAGAATACCCTGAGGGTTGGGCCCTGAGCTCTCTCTTCTACCACCACTGCTGCACAGACAGCAGGGAGAAAAAGTAAATAATCATTATTAATGTGACCACAAAGTACCACACTTTATATTCTTATAGAGAGGCATCATTCACTTATTTTGGAAAAGAAGTTTAATTGAGTAGGAGGTATATGCCAATGGCTTCTCTGCTTACCTCATTACAGGGTTAGTAACAGGACTGGCTGTTAAGAAAGGACCACCACTCCCTGGGAATGATATATGAAAACTTGGGGCAAAGTGTCCAGTTCAGTTCAGTCACTCAGTAGTGTCCAACTCTTTGCCACCCCATGAATCGCAGCACCCCAGGCCTCCCTGTCCATCACCAACTCCCGGAGTTCATTCAGACTCTTGTGCATTGAGCCAGTGATGCCATCCAGCCATCTCATCCTCTGTTGTCCCCTTCTCCTCCTGCCCCCAATCCCTCCCAGCATCAGAGTCTTTTCCAATGAGTCAACACTTCGCATGAGGTGGCCAAAGTACTGGAGTTTCAGCCTCAGCATCATTCCTTCCAAAGAAATCCCAGGACTGATCTCCTTCAGAATGGACTGGTTGGATCTCCTTGCAGTCCAAGGGACTCTCAAGAGTCTTCTCCAACACCACAGTTCAAAAGCATCAATTCTTCGGCGCTTAGCTTTCTTCACAGTCCAACTCTCACATCCATACATGACCACAGGAAAAACCATAGCCTTGACTAGACAGACCTTTGTTGGCAAAGTAATGTCTCTGCTTTTGAATATGCTATCTAGGTTGGTCATAACTTTACTTCCAAGGAGCAAGCATCTTTTAATTTCATGGCTGCAATCACCATCTGCAGTGATTTTGGAGCCCCAAAAAATAAAGTCTGACACTGTTTCCACTGTTTCCCCATCTATTTCCCATGAAGTGATGGGACCCGATGCCATGATCTTCGTTTTCTGACTGTTGAGCTTTAAGCCAACTTTTTCACTCTCCACTTTCACTTTCATCAAGAGGCTTTCTGCCATAAGGGTGGTGCATCTGCATATCTGAGGTTATTGATATTTCTCCCGGCAATCTGTGAACCGTGAACTTCCTGATGTTCAAACTGGTTTTAGAAAAGGCAGAGGAATCAGAGATCAAATTGCTAACATCAGCTGGATCATTGAAAAAGCAAGAGAGTTCCAGAAAAACATCTATTTCTGCTTGATTGACTATGCCAAAGCCTTTGGCTGTGTGGATCACAATAAACTGTGGAAAATTCTGAAAGAGATGGGAATACCAGACCACCTCACCTGCCTCTTGAGAAATCTGTATGCAGGTCAGGAAGCAACAGTTCGAACTGGACATGGAACAACAGACTGTTTCCAAATAGGAAAAGGAGTACGTCAAGGCTGTATATTGTCATTCTGCTTATTTAACTTATATTCAGAGTACATCATGAGAAACGCTGGACTGGAAGAAGCACAAGCTGGAATCAAAGTGTCTAAGTGGACACAAAAATACCTGCTATCCTGAGCAAGTATAACAAAATATCATAGTTGGGTGGCTTAGACAACAAACTTTTTCCCTCACAGTTCTAGAGAGTGAGAAGTCTCAGATTAAGACAGATCTGGTGTTTGGTGAAAGAGCCCACTTCCTTGTGCATCAGTTCAGTTCAGTCACTCAGACTGGACTGACTTTGTGACTGACTTTGCGACCCCATGGACTGCAACACACCAGGCTTCCCTGTCAATCACCAACTCCCAGAGCTTGCTCAAACGCAGGTCCATCGAGTCGGTGGTGCCATCCAACCCTCTCATCCTCTGTCATCCTCTTCTTCTCCTACCTTCAATTGTCTTTCTGTGCCCTATCTTTTTGCCTTTTCATACTGTTTGTGGGGTTCTTAAGGCAAGAATACTGAAGTGGTTTGCCATTCTCTTCTCCAGTTGACCATGTTTTGTCAGTACTCTTCACCATGACCTGTCCCTCTTGGGTGACCCTACACTGCATGGCTCATAGTTTCATTGAGTTAGACAAGGCTGTGATCCATGTGATCAGTTTGGTTAGTCCTTGTGCATAGACAGCCACTTTCTCATTGTGTCCTCACAAAGAGGGGAGGAAGACAAATACCATACAATATCCCTTATATATGGAATATAAAATATGACACAAATGAATCTATCTGAAATGGCAAACCACTCCAGTATTCTTGCCTGGAAAACCCCATGGACAGAGGAGCCTGGTGGGCTATACAGTCCATGGGGTTGCAAAGAGTCAGATACAACTGAGAGACCAACACTTTCACTTTAACAAAACAGAAACAGACTCAAAGACATGGAGATCAGACTTTTGGTTGCCAAGGGGGAGGGGGTTGGGGAGGGACTGGAGTGAAAGTTTGGGTTAGTGGATGGAAGCTATTACATATAGAGTGGATAAGCAACAAGCTCCTACTGTACAGCACAGGGATGTACAGCATGTCCTGTCATCTTGGATGGCCCCATCAGCCTAGATAGTTCTATGCTCTTCCCTTCCTCAATTTCAGTCTGGGCTACAAGCTGAGAAAGAATTTTTCTCAGGTCAGTTCCATTTGTCTCTTAGTCTCCTGCATTGGCAGGCAAATTCCTTACCACTAAATACCACCTGGGAAGCCCCATTCATATCTAAACACCCAAACATTTCAGCCACATCAGGCTCTATGGATATTGTTTACGGACAATTATTTCCCCCACTGATTCTTTCTCTATATAGTGGAGGTTTAACAAGAACATGTGTCCTCCCTATTGTGTTTACCACTCACGTTATTTTCACAGTACAATTCACCCTCAAGCCTGTGGGATCCTTTTGCTAAACTGTGAGTCATTGGAAATGCAGGAGGGCGGGGGATCAGTCATTATTGGTTAAGGTGGAGAAGAGAATATAGATGAAAATTACTTTTAAAAAATCCCGTAGGAGGAAAATCAGTCTAAAGAATGCAAGACATAAATATACTGTGGCCAGTTTGAAGAAATAGGGGGAGTGATGGAGGATTTCATCCACACTTTTATCAGTGTATCTACCAGAAGAGAATGCCCTTCAAGTGTTTGTGGGCTAGCTCCCTGCCTCCCAAATAGCCTTGAGTTGTGTTTATTGTCAAGGTGTGTGCACAGTACGTGAGCATTTAGCACACACACTAAAATCACAGCTTCAGGTCCCAAGTTTTGCAAAACGCTTCAAAGTCAATGTGTTTTCCAACTAAAAATAACTGACTGTATCATTTGTTCCGTTACTCCCTCTTGTCAGTTGGCCCCTTCCAAAACTCCAGGAACAAGGCACTGGTGTCCTATAGAAATGTGAAGATGAGAGAAGAGGAAAAGTATGAAAAAGAAATGCAATTTTATGGAAAAGGCGTTTATTTTAGTGTAGGATAAAGTCAGACAACTAAGATCATGGCATCCGGTCCCATCACTTCATGGCAAATAGATGGGGAAACAGTGGAAACAGTGGCTGACTTAATTTTGGGGGGCTCCAAAATCACTGCAGATGGTGACTGCAGCCATGAAATTAAAAGACGCTTACTCCTTGGAAGGAAAGTTATGACCAACCTAGACAGCATATTAAAAAGCAGAGACATTACTTTGTCAGCAAAGGTCCATCTAGTCAAGGCTATAGTTTTTCCAGTAGTCATGTATGGATGTGAGAGTTGGACTATAAAGAAAGCTGAACACAAAAGAATTGATGCTTTTGAACTGTGGTGTTGCAGAAGACTCTTGAGAGTCCCTTGGACTGCAAGGAGATCCAACCAGTCCATCCTAAAGGATATCAGTCCTGGGTGTTCATTGGAAAGACTGATGTTGAAGCTGAAACTCCAATACTTTGGCCACCTGATGCAAAGAGCTGACTCATTTGAAAAGACCCTGATGCTGGGAAAGATTGAGGGCGGGAGGAGAAGGGGATGACAGAGGATGAGATAGTTGGATGGCATCACAATTCAATGGACGTGAGTTTGGGTAAATTCTGAGAGTTGATGTTGGACAGGGAGGCCTGGCGTGCTGCAGTTAATGGGGTCACAAAAAGTCGGACATGACTGAGTGACTGAACTGAACTGAAAGTCAGACAAAGAAAAACAGAATTTCTAAGGTAAATTTATACTGCTTTCTTCCATGAGTGTTATGAATACACCAGAAATTACAACATGTCATGCACTCAGGTGCAGGTTGTTTCTGATCTTCTCAAAATAATGTGTGAACACTTTTGACCAACGGGTTTAATTCAAGCAGCCAAACCAATCATGAATATGGACACAGAATCACTCACAGGTACTGATCACCATTGCTGGCTTAGGAGGGATCAGTTTGAGGTGTATTGAAGCTGAGAGGGATGAAGTGAAAGGTGTGACTGACTTAAGAAGACCCACTCCTTCATTCATTTATTTGATGAATATTTCTGGGTTCCTTTCACCCACTCATAGGCTACCAATAGGTGCTAAGTAGTAACAGAGAGATCCAGTTGGGACATAGGTGGTACTCTGAAAATACTTGGCCCTGATGAGAAACTGAAATTATAATGAAGCAGTCATAGCCCAGGCATACTAAAGAGTTGTCCATCAGCCGTGGAGGATCTGGTGTTAGATGCTTTTCTGAACTGCTGAGAACTTGAACTTTCTCTGAACTGTATCAAACAAATACCAGGCTATTTGAAACAACATCTGTCACCTGCAACTTAATGGTCTCAAGTTGTTCCCCCATGTAACTCTGTAACCATTTCAGACACCAACCAATCCTTGCCGGACAAACACTCCTACTTCTTGCCGGCTCCAGGTATAATTCTTGACACATAAATTATGTAACTAACTGTGACCTTGCAGTTTTGGCCTTTAAAAGCTTCTTCCATTCTCAGTCCAGCTACAAAATGTGCTTCTTGAATCCCAAATAAACAGCTCTTTATTTCAATCAAGACTCTACTTCTGAAATTTGGCATAACACTCCACATAAATGTAATATAGGTGCCCATCCCCGGCTTAACTGTGCTGAGCCATGGGCTCTTGTACTTTCAGTATGAGTCTTCTCATGCAAAGGGAGAAGACAGAGCCCTGCTGGCTAGCGGGAGAAATGCTGCTCTCAGAATCGGAGGCCCGCGGTGAAAGGATCCAGGAGCTGCCCAAGAGCAAACCTGTTGTTGAACTATTAGAAAACCCCGTCTCTGGCTTAGCTCCAGCCTGCAGGCCATCAGCCTCTTTGAGTCTCTAGTTAGAAGCTTCATCAAAAAAAAAAAAAATAAGTGGCTTGCAAAAAGCCAGCACAATTTCTGACAAAGGAACAAGGACCAATATACACTCGGACTTTTTCCACAAATAGAGCACATTTAAAAGTCGGATTCAAGTAAGTTAAGAACTAGAAAGAACTTTTCAAAGTGAGAGCATTCTTGGCATTAAAACAAAGGAGGGGAGAAGGAAAAAAGATGGATCTATTTGATTACATGAAATTTAATAAATTTTATAAGTGAGAAAATATAATACACAAAGTTAAATCATAACATATGGGGCAATATTTGTAATAGCCAAGAGAAGCGTGTATTAAAAGACCATTCCAATCAATTAAAAGTTATAATGATCTTAATATATAAATGAGCAAAAAAAAAGGCAAATTACAAGATCTTCACTAAAAATGGCAAATGTGTATTTAAAAAAATTGCCTCAAAGGGTTAATAAAATTAAAACTATAAAACAAGTGTGTTTTTTCTTTCATCAATGACAGTGAAAAGACACAAGACACCCCCAGGATTCAGTACTGGTGACGAAGTGCTCATGAACATTGTAGTAAAAAGGAATAAACTGAGAAGTATAGCTCTGCGGAAAGAAAGTTGGTAATGTACTTGAAGAGTCCTAAGAATGTTTAGATAGTTCTACTTCTGTGTGTGTCGTGCTTAGTCGCTCAGTTGTGTCCGAGTCTTTGCAACCCCATGGACTGCAGCCCGCCTGGTGCCTCTGTCCATGCGGATTTTACAGGCAAGAATATTGGAGTGTGTTGCCACGCCCTCCTCCAAGGGCTCTTCCCAACCCACGGATCGAACCCAGATCTCTCGCATTGCAGGTGGATTCTTTACTGTCTGAGCCACCAGGGAAGCCCAGTTCTACTTCTAGGAGAGTATAATAAAAGAATAGTGCAAACTTTGAATGATGCATGAGTTATGTTAGAAAACTGTAAATAATCTTGTGCAAAATAGGAAAATTTTAAGTAAATTATGAAAACACTAATAAGATGAAATATTTAAGATGTTTAATGTTTGCATAAAGCATTTCAATTACATGAGGAATTACTATGGCAGAATGTTAAAAAGAATAAAATTGTAAATAAATATCAACTTCAAAAATAAAAAGAAAATAAAGCTTGAAGTAAATATTTTTAAATGGTATAATTTACTGATGTTAATTTCCTAGTTATAACAAACATAACAGAAATATGTAAGTTGTCAACATTATGGGAAACTGGGTGAAGGGTCACACAGGAGCTTTGTTACCATCTTTGCTATTAATACATTTCAGTGAATCTAAAATTATTACAAAATACACAGTTCATTTTAAAAAAAAAGTTATCATGTATGGATGACACTTGGTAAAAGAAAATTTCAGTGAATTTTTCTTTATTTCATGTTCCCATCTTTTTGAAATTTTAATGTATGATCAAGTATTCATAATATGAAGAAAAAGGAATCATTTTTTTAAAGCCTCAGATTTTAAAATCCTCAACACATCAATTATTGGTGGTGGAGAGACAGAAAAGTGTATTGACTTATATATCCTCCCCCATAAAATGCAGAAATCGAGTGATGATGAGGAAATTGAGAATCCATAATGACAAAGACACCTAGATGCCTCCTGTCCGTGAGACTCCGAGAGGAGCACTGTGGTGACTTAGTCATACCACTTCCCCAACATGGGGCAGAGATCACCAAGGCTCTATGAACACAAGATAGGGGTGAACACCCATTACCTCTGGGGCTAACTGGGGAGAGCCCTCTGACCAGCCTGGCCTACGGGAACCTAACATGAATGGATGGAGAGTCTGAATCCAGAAATGTCTCCAAAGAAATGGTTTATTTCAGACACTCCCTGAGCAAGCAAATTTCCCAAGGAAGTGCACTCTTTAAAGAATAATTAAGAATTAATAGTGGGCCAAAGTTAACATATCTACATGTGGTGACTGCTTCTAAAGGACAAAAATATTTGAATTCTCATTGAATACACTATTCCCATGAAAAGATGCTCAACATCACTTATGTTGATTACGTGATTAATTTCCTTCACCTTGATGCAAAGCCTCACAGTTTAAAAAGAGTCAAGGTCAGAACTAATGAATGTTCATGGGTGCTCCAACTTTTCCTATGGGAAGTGTTTGAGATCTTCCAAGAATGGCCTTTTTCACTCATATTTTTACAAGTACATTTTCCCCTCTGTAGGCTATTCATGTGGAGAAGGCAATGGCACCCCACTCCAGTACTCTTGCCTGGAAAATCCCATGGGCGGAGGAGCCTGGTGGGCTGCAATCCATGGGGTTGCAAAGAATCGGACACGACTGAGTGACTTCACTTTCACTTTTCACTTTCATGCATTGGAGAAGGAAATGGCAACCCACTCCAGCGTTCTTGCCTGGAGAATCCCAGGGACAGGGGAGCCTGGTGGGCTGCCGTCTATGGGGTCGCACAGAGTTGGACACAACTGAAGTGACTTAGCAGCAGCAGGCTATGCCTGTGGAATTGAATCACCAGCCATCCTGACTTATTTTTCCCCCTTTCTTTGAGTTTTTTTTTCTACCAGCTTTATCAAGATATAATTTACACACAGCACTGTATAAGTTTAAGGTGTACAGCATAATGACTTGAGTTATGTATATCATGAAGTGATTAGCACAGTAAGTTCAGTGAATATCAGTGATCTCATATACATACATAATGAAAGAAACAATTTTTTTTCCTTGTGATGAGAACTCTTAGGACTTACTCTCTTAGCTTTTACATATATAGAATAGTATTAATTTATCAGGTTGTACATTACATCCATAGTACATATTTATCTCATAACTGGAAGTTTGTACCTTTTGACTGCCTTCACTGATTTGCCCTTCTCCTGACCCCCATCTCTGGTAACCGCAAATCTGCTCACTTTTTCTTTGAATTTGTTTCCTTTTGAAGTATAATTATTTCCTATTGTACAACATAGTGATTAGTTATTTCTTTATATCCCAAACTAATCACACAATAAGCTTGACATCATTAGTTAATGACAATATTCCCCACACTGTACATTTCACACCCAGGACTCATTTGCTTTGCAACTGGATATTTGTGCCTCTTAATATCCCTCAGCTAATTCTTTCCCTTTTAATTCCAAGTTGTAACTAACACTTGCTAGCTTTACGGTTAAAACTCATGGCGGTCCCAAACTTCTTGAGGTGGAAGTGTCTTTATTGATGAACATGTCAGGCACCATGGGTCTATGTCTCTTTGACTGTCCTGGTCTTGACGTGGAAAGCCTTGCATCCTTCCTTGGGATGTGAAAGTGCTAATTTCGGTGATGGGTGGTTGTGGAGGTTGTAGGGAAAGCTCAGAAAAGAAGGGTTGAAAGTAACCCCATGTTCGGTGTCAAATGGTCATGGCAAAAATTATCCTCCTGACCACTGGCTGATATCGCCACCATGATGTGCAGTTTAGGACAGTGGATGAGGCATTGCTGCTTTGACCTAAGTGTGGAGCCTGAGTTTTGTAAGCCTGAGCACTACAGCTTCTCTACTTTGCGTGTGAGTTCATTACTGTACTTTGATAGTGCTAGTTTACTTTTTAACTTTATGAATAGTATAAATATGTTTGCTACTTCTACTGAAATTCCCTGAAAGTGTTAGTCATTCAGTCACGTCCAACTCTTTGTGATCTCATAGATTGTAGATCACAGGCTCCTCTGGCCATAGAATTCTCCAGGCAAGAATATTGGAGTGGGTAGCCATTCCCTTCTCCAGGGGATCTTCCTGACCCAGGGATCAAACTCCAGTCTTGTGCATTGCAGGCAGATTTTTCACCATCTGAGCCACCAGGGGAGGGTTAAGTCCCTTCAGTTAGTTCAGTCACTCAGTCATGTCTGATTCTTTGTGACCCCATGGACTGCAGCACACCAGGCTTCCCTGTCCATCACCAACTCCCAGAGCTTTCTCAAACTCATGTCCATCAAGTCAGTGATACCATCCAACCTACTAGACTTTTATATTTTATTGTTTATCTTACAATGACATTCCTCTCAATCTCTACTTGAACCCAGCCAATCTTAATTCTCAGTCCCCACAAAAACAGCAAAAAATGTGTTAAAGCTGCAAATAAGTAAATAAGGGCATAAAAGGTACACCAATCAGGTAAAACATAATATGAAAATGACACACACATTCAAAAGTTTCAGACTCAATCCTCCCTGCCTCCTAAGAAGGAACATGAAGGAGTCTCACGGGACTGAGCCCTTAACCTGTGGGAGCTGAAACTTCTAGGTTAATATTGTCAAATGGAATAGAATCAAAGACACCCAACTGGTGTCAGGGAATTGTTTGGTGGTGTGGAAAACACATACACACATATACACTGAGAGGCTGAGTTACAGATGAAATTATTGACCTTAATACTCAACCCTCTCTATGGTCATGTCTTTTCTCATTCAATTTTGCAATTCCTCCCATAAAAGATGGAGTGCATTTCCCCATGTTTTGATAGTGGACTCAGCTGGTGACTTGCTTTTAATTCCTTCTAGGTCCAGACTCAAGTGATCCCCGTTTTCTGCTTGCCCTCTTGTGTTTCTGCAATTGCCAGGTGAAGAGCATGCCCAGACCAGCCTCCCAATCAGAGTAAAAGGTCAGATTCTTGGAGGATGTCCTCATGCAATCCACAGATTGTCCAGCAGAGTTAAGCCTGACCTAAATGGGCAGACCTCTGGAAAATCTTCTGCCCTGGAGGACAGGCATGTTTCTTATCTGCTCTGAGATTGATCCTTCAAAAAAACAATCCCCTGCGTTATTTTTTGACCAACAAACTGATGTAGGGTGGATTGGGCCAGTCTTCGCCCAGATTGCTCTCAGATTATTCCTCACAGTTTCTTTGCACTTCCTCTGTGTTACAGGGGGGCTGGCTCCTGCAGGCTGCATTTCCCAGGCACCCAGGTTTGGCTTCTGGATGGGTCTGACAGTGAAGACCTTGTTGGGAGACTGAGAAACATGAAGAAAGGAGATGCTAGTGCCCTCTGGCTGCTCCTCCATTGCCACAGGCCATGGTGAAGAAGCCCACCTGTGATGCCAGCTCCCAGCAGTGGTCCTGGTCATCAGAGACACTCCTTCCTACCTGGGCCCTGTGATCTGGGGTTAGTAATTCCCAGTTACACCTCTGGTGGCCTCAGTGTTCCATCTGGCTTGTCAGTTCCATGTGTACCCTACCCCTGCAATGATACCTCCTCCCCTTTTCCCTTGGCATGTTGACAAAATTTATTTTATTGATGTCGTGCCATATGTTGGGCTTTTGCTTTGCTTTTCTTTTTTTTTCACTTGGTATTATCTTTAATTACAAAGACTTTTCCAATCACATCACATAGAGATCATTTTATCCACTGCTCTGTTTGGCTGCCAATCTCTTATCTCTGTCCTCAGCAATGGTAAGGCAAATACCCTTTCCACAGGGAAGAGAGATCCACGGTTTGTTGCCTTTGCCAATAACGAAAATGTTTGAGAGCCATGTGGCAAAGCTGTTGCCGTTCACATCTTTCACATGAACTACATCAAAAGAACCTGGATGTCTCTCCCGGTTTGTAATCACACCAATTCTTCCCAGGCTAGCACCTCCAGTCACCATGCACAGGTTACCAGTGTCAAATTTGATGAAATCAGTAATCTTGCCAGTCTCCATGTCAATCTGAATGGTATCATTCACCTTGATGAGTGGATCAGGGTAACGGATGGTACAAGCATCATGGGTTACCAGATGAGGGATTCCTTTTGTCCCCACAAATATCTTTCTTACTTTGCACAATTTATACTTGGCCTCCTCAGGTGTAATACGATGAACAGCAAAGCGACCCTTGGTGTCATAGATCAAATGAAAATTCTCTCCAGTCTTATCAATGCTGATGACATCCATAAAACCAGCAGGGTAGGTTATATCTGTGCAGACTTTGCCATCGATCTTAGTGAAACGCTGCATGCAAATCTTCTTTACTTCATCTCCAGTTAGGGCATACTTAAGTCTATTCCTTAGGAAAATGAATAGGAGGAGACATTCCCTTAGCTTGTGGGGGCCAGTAGATGGACAAGGGGCAAACACACCAGTCAGTTCATCCAGCATCCAATGTTTTGGAGCTGCTACGTATTTCAGGTGCTTCTTGGGACCCCGAGCCATAGCTGTGCTAGGCACGAAAAGAGCTGTTTTTCTTTTTGTTCTGCAATTATATGCAATACTTTCCCATACAACTTAAAGTTACTCCTTAAAGCTAAGTTGGTTTCTGTTTCCTAGTTAGGCCCTTGTTAGGCAAGGTGTGGTGGTGCAAGGTTAGGCAATTTAGAAAGATAGCCTTGGAGTAGAAAAGGAATTGACTTGAGACACTGTCGTTCCAGCCTGATACCCAGAATAGGAATTCCCTTGCAGTCTCTATGAAGAGGGCCATCAAAAGTGACCTTGGTCCTCATGGGGACAGCACACTCCACTCAGTGCTCGTGGAGGCAGCACGTTTTCTGGCCTTGTTTTCTCAGTCCCTGGTGAGATTTCCCTTATAGCAGCCAAACCCAACCCCCTCCTTGCTACTCTTCACAGAATTACAGCAGGTAGTTCTGTACCTTCTCTTCCTCTCCTTGCCCCAATATCTTTTTCTTCTTCTCCAACTTTGTATGGAAAGCGTACAGACCGTCAGCATCATGGTGCAAGGAGCATCTGGAGCATCACTTTTAAATGGTTCTTATGGCCATCTTCCCCTGCCAAAGGACTGGTTCAGATTGCAGGGGCCAAGACTTAACCTTAACTGCAACACTCTCATTGGCTGGAGTCTGAGGTTGCATTAACTGTTGATGTAGCCACGTTAGCTCACTGGTTTATATGTAAATGTTCAGTCCAATAAAACCCCTGGCAGCTTTGGGAAGCCATGAGAGCTTGTGACTTGCAACACTCAGTAAAAAGTCTCCAGGCTGTTGAATCAGAGGGATGGTATGGGGAGGGAGGTGGGAGAGGGGTTCAGGATGGGGAACATGTGTACATCTGTGGTGGATGCATGTTGATGTATGGCAAAACCAATACAATATTGTAAAGTAAAAAAATAATAATAAATTTAAAAAAAAGAAACAAATAGAATGACAGATTTTTTTTTTTTTTAGCAAAGGTGAGTTTAATTGGGGTCCACAGAAAATTGCAATTCAAGTTTTGCAATTATGGTAAACCGTGTACAAATACCTAAGCAGCAAAAGAAGGATAACAATTTTATAGAGAGGAAAAGGAATATAAGCAGAGTCCATGGCTTTTCATTGGCTGACTCCTTGTCAGGAACGAAGAGGAATCTTTCTTCTTCCTAGTAAGGTCTGCTAGCCTCTCAGGACATGAGAACTTGCCCTTCTGGTCTCCCAATTCTATTTAATTGAGGTTTCTGTTTATTCATTTTTTTATGAAGCCTCAATTGGAGTCTCTGATGTACATTCAATTTTCTGAATGGAAGATGCTACAGCTTCAGTGATCAGAAATAATTTGGGGCTGACTGTCCCACTGATTGTTACATCTTTCAGGTTCACCCTTTTTGTGACCCCCTAGTCCTTTCTTGGTTCTGTGTTTTTGTCAATAAATGAAATGTTTTATTGTAGGCGCTCTTAAGTTTCCAACATTACATTTTCGGGAAGCTTGGACACTTGGCTAGGGTAGTAATGGTCATCAGCCTGACTAACATTTATAACGGGTTCCCAAAGAGGCAGGCACTTTATACACATGGTTTAATCCTCTTAATAAACCTATAACGCAAGAAATATTACTATCTCCACTTTACATGTGAAGAAACTGGGCACTGGAGAATGAATTGGGAGTGACGGCAAGGCTACAGGCAGCTGGGCTCTGAAGCCTGACTCACCATGTCAGGCCACCATAGCAAATGCCCTCCCCCAAGTTCACCCACTCAGGACATGAGTATTGTGCTGAACTGAATTCAGTTGATAACATTATCTGAAAATGTGGGCAGGCTGATTACTTATGGAATTAAATCAGCCATGCAATCTAGGGACCTAAGAGCAAGCACATGGTGGTTTTCTTCTTATTCTAAAAGTAGTTCTGAGCTTTTCTCTTTTAGGGATTTCTACTGTGTTTACAAATCATTGAGCCTTATGCTTTCCTAGGCCAGTAATAAATGGAACAAGAGGGAACAATAGAGATTAGAAATGTGTTGGGTGGATCACGTCTGATAAATAGATAGCTGTATTTTTAATGAAGATGGCATGACTGGAAATCCCATTTATAGTTATCTAGTTTTCTTATTTTTTAAATGGATAACAATAATAATAATATAGGGCTCATTTCCAAAACCACTTGAAGAAAATAATATGAAATTTTAAGAAATATTATAGAGTTATTATAAATTATTTGGTTGCAAAACAAAAATAAAAGGTCACCTCAAAAATCAAGATTTTTACCCAATTGATGCAAAAAAAAAAAAAAATCCTAATACATTTCTCTAATGTTCCCAGTCGAAAACAAAATCATTTTTAAAAGGACTGCCAATTCATTCAGAACTAAAAACTTGATTCATCTTACCACACGATTTGGTTTCTCCCAGTTCACTTTTGAGAAGGATTAGATGACAGGTGTTCAACCAAGACTTTCTGTATTACTTGTTTGATGATTAATGGGGTCTTGGCACAAGAGTGGAGTTTTAGAAAAGAAATAGGAGACGCTTTGTTGAATAGACATGGAGCTTCATTGTCCCAGAATGTAGGTATCATTTCAGAAAGGAACCTCTCCCTGAGAAAACACATTCATGAAAAGTAAAACTGTTCATGAAAACAAAATCTGAAAGCAGTAATACAAAGGGAAGTTAGGATGCCTACTCCTGAAATCTTAGTTACCACAATGTCAGCGGGCAAGCCAGGGTGAAGTGGGCTGTATGGAGAAACAAAACAAAACAAAAACATAAACTGCAAAAGACTAATCATTTTAAGCATCAATTAACCATTTACTGGATGCTAAAATTGTGCAAAAAGTCTTTTTCTTTCTTTCTTTTGTATTGGGGCATAGTTGATTAACAATGTTGTGTTAGTTTCAGGTGTACAGCAAGTGATTCAATTATACATACACATGTATCTATTATTTTTCAAAGTCTTGCCCCATTTAGTTTATTATAAAATATTGAGCAGAATTCCCTGTGCTATACAGTAAGTCCTTATTGATTATCTATTTTAAATATAGTAGTGTGCAGAGGGTCTTTTAAACCTTTAAAAGATAATGTGTTCTGACCCTATGAGAAGTCATGACAGTATTGCCCAGACTAAGGTTGAGTCACTGAGTAGAGAATTCAGAGGAAAGAAAGATTAATATAAGCTTATGAGATGAGGTGAAGACTGTTAACCTGAATAAAGAGGTAAATTGAGGCAGGTTCAATTGAGAAGAAACTGAGTTGTTTTTCTGGTTTAGCAGAAGAATTATAATTTAGGAAATGCATGCGTTAGTGCTACAGGTGAGTCCACTGAGGGCTTGGGGTCTGCTTTACTTATGGCCTGATGTGCAAAGAGGGGAACGTCCACACAGAATCCAAGCAGTAAGTTCCTTGGCTTGAGGATGGGAAGAGATCCTTGGTAAATGTTCATTGATCAAGAGATATCTCTAGGTGTTCTGTAAATCAGGCATTTACAGGAAATCAGTCTCTCCATTCTTCTGAGGGTACATGCATGTGATTCTCCATTTCATATCCTCCAGTTTCATTTCACATTGAAATCCTTTCACACATCTAAAGTGAAGTGAAGTCGCTCAGTCGTGTCCGACTCTTTGTGACCCCATGTACTGTAGCCCACCAGGCTCCTCCCTCCATGGGATTCTCCAGGCAAGAGTACTGGAAAGGGTTGCTATTTCCTTCTCCAGGGGATCTTCCTGACCCAGGGATTGAACCCGGGTCTCCTGCATTCCAGGCAGATACTTTAACCTCTGAGCCATCAGGGAAGCCCCAAA
Source organism: Bos indicus x Bos taurus (assembly GCF_003369695.1). Lineage (NCBI taxonomy): Eukaryota > Metazoa > Chordata > Mammalia > Artiodactyla > Bovidae > Bos > Bos indicus x Bos taurus. The sequence goes on along the minus strand of NC_040083.1, from coordinate 65,434,895 downwards.
GGAGAGGTGTAATGCCCTGGACTCCTGGTTTTTCTACAGCTTTCGTTTGAGGAATCAAGTCCCTCCATCCTCTCTAATTCCCTTGGCTCATGTCCCAACAACTGGCCAGACAGCCCACTCTCCTGTGGCTGTCTGGAGAACAGACACCACTGCAGCCACCACTTCGGGTAACCCTGAACTTACCACCCACTTTCTAGCAGTCTTTTCACTGTCTCAAGGTCTTATTACTTACAGGATAATCTGGGTCCCATTGGGCACTAGACTCACGGAGAAGGACCTGGGCCAGGAAGTGTCACAAGCAGGCAGGGCAGCACCAGGACCTCTTTCAGGGTCAGTCCTTGCTGCAGTCCAGTGCCCAGACACAGCGCAGGTGAATGAGGTGACAGCAGGTCCACCTGGGTACTCAGAAGCCCCAGCCCACAGGAGCCCAGCTCTCTCCTGTCACCAGTCCCAGTAATGAGTCACCTCAGTTGGAGAAGCTTCCCACCAGACATGCCCATACACTCTCAGAGCCCCAAAGTCAGATGCAATTTACATGGTCAGGGTTATTTCACCACAGTCGGTGCTGCCTGGTGGCTCAGCTGCCAGCCCCCTTTCTCAGGGTTCAGGGGAACAAAAATCACAAGGTCAGCCTGAGGTCAAATGTGCCCTCAAAGGAGAGGGTTCTGCCAACCCTCCACACACAAGGTCACCTGGTATTTTGATCACAGGGATCCTTGAGAAGAAGGTGGTTTCTATTACAGTTGGGTTGGCTTTGGAGAATAAAACAAGAACAGAGAGGAGCCCCATGTTTCCCTGAACTGGGATGCACTGTTTTCTTCTCTTCCTCATCAGTGTCTAGGTCCACTCTTATAATTCTTATCTTTTTTGCACCTCTCCACATCCCATAACCAAAACCCCATAATTGAAGAAGCAAATCTGCAAAGATGATGCTGGGAGAGGGCAACGCACAAACATACCCTGATGAGTCAACACAGGCTGTGAGTTCCAAACAGATGGTGAGTGTCAGCAATTCAAATAAAGAATGTAAATATGTAATGTTTGGAAGTCTATTGACCAAATTGATAATAATATTTATGTCTATGGGAAGATAATAAGATCTTTAGCTTTCAGCACTACTAATTGCAATTTTGAATTTTCATTGTGTATATTTCTTTTACAATTTTTAAAATGGCTTCCCATTTTCTCATATGGTAAAGAATCTGCCTGCAAGGCAGGAGACCTGGGTTCGATCCCTGAGTTGGGAAGATTCCCTGGAAAAGGGAATGGCTACCCATTTCGATATTCTTACTTGGAGAATTCCACGGAGGAGCCTGGCAGGCTACAGTAGGGCTTTCAGCACAACTGATTGCTATTTTGAATTTTCAGTGTGTATATTTTTTTACCACTTTTTTTAAAGCAAGTATTCATAATTTACACTATCCTGATGAACCGAAGCAAGGATCCTGAAGTGGGGAGAAGGTGGGGCCCAGGTGTCCCAGGCCCTGCATGACTGATTCATAGGGAAGCACATGGAGCCCGGTTGAGCACCCAGTATGAGAGCAGCAGGCACCCATAGCAACTAGTCAGGCGTTGCTTGATCCCTTGTGGGGCTGCTGCATCTTGTTCCCTAGAATCAGCTCAGGGCTCCTGGCACATTTCAAAGTCTTTGGCTCCTTCTTCTGGACAATCTCTGCACAGCAACCATTTTCCTCGGTGAAAGCAAGAGCCGCGTTTCTGTTATACAGAGGCAGAAATCAAACACTGAATAATTCATGGCAGTCCTGGTTATGATACCCTTAGAAATGATTGCTTAATTCTCCAAGAGACAAACTCCATGAAATAGGAGTCTGAGTGCCTGTAGTGCAGAATGTTTCCTTCGGCTGCATCCTTCTCTCCATGGAGGTTCAGAGAACTTCCCAATGCTACTCCAGCAAGCTTGCCAGGTGGCACCAGTGGTAAAGAACCTGTCTGCCAGTGCAGGAGACATAAGAGATTCAAGATCCATCCTTGGGTTGGGAAGATCCCCAGGAGGAGGGCATGGCAACCCATTCCAGTATTCTTTTCTGGAGAATCCCATGGACAGAGGAGCCTGGGGGGCTACAGTCCATAGGGTCGCAAAGAGTTGAACAGGACTGAAGCAACTTAGCATACATGCACTCCAGCAAGAGATTAAAACACTTTTAAATCAGTCTTTCTAATTATTATCATGCTATTAAGCTTTAGCCCCAAATATGAAACCTCATAGCCATGTTTCCTCTTTGCCTACAAAGATGGACAAAAGATATCTATCCTCACAAGTGTTCACACAGCCCAAACTATCACCTCTGTTGGGGCAGTGACACTGGGGTGAGGCCCATATCAGGCCTCAGTGGAATCCAGCAGAGCTCTAAGCCTGGGGAATGTGGAAGGTTGAGTCATGACCCAAAAGCATCCTAATCCCTGGGACGTGTGACTTTGTTATCTCAGGGGGCAAGCATGATTAAGGTAAGGATCTTGTAGGGACTTGATCCTGCAGTACCTGGATTATCCCCATGCAATTATCAAGGTCCTTATACAAGGAAACAGAGCAGAAGCTGACTACAGAGGGAGCAACATGACAGAAGGCAAACAACAGGGAGAAAGAGATTTGAAGAGGCTGTGCTGCAGACCTTGAAGGGGGAAAGGGGGCCATGAACAAAGAATGTGGGTGGGCTCTGGCAACTGAAAGGGGCAAGGTTGCCCCCTGCAGCCTCCAGAGAGAGCACAGCCCTGCCAGCCCATTTTAGACTCTGACCTCCACACTGTAAGACAATACATTTGTATGGTTTTAAGCCACTGGATTTGGGGTAATTTGTTACAGAAGCAATCAGAAACACACAGGCATGATAGGGTTAAATGATGGCCTCTCTGTTCAGTGAGGAGAGGAAGGCAGCTGTCTTCCCTTCTCCCCTCCTCAGAGCATCTCCTTGTAAGCAGGAGGTTCAGTAAGAGACTGACATCTCCATGCTATAGCTCCAAGGTCAAAGGCTTGTAAGCCCTGGAACCGTAAACACATTCACCTCCAAAATTAACTCCTGAGGTGTGCCAGAGACACCCCAGAGGCAGCCACTTGTCTCTCAAGGAGATAAGAAAAGCTTTAATTGTTCTACTTTCCTGTACGCATTTGCATGAAAGTCTCATCCGACTTTGCAATCTATTCATGCTTGCTGCTGCTGCTGCCGCTGCTGCTAAGTCGCTTCAGTCGTGTCTGACTCTGTGCGACCCCATAGACAGCAGCCCACCTTGCTCTCTAATAAACCCTCTGCCTCAATCAGTCTCTCTCTCCTTCACTCTCTGTTTTTCTGTTTCTGTCTCTCTCCCCAACCCTTATACTGTATAGGGGGTGGGTATTTTGTCATTGTCTTTCCCCAGCAAGGCCCCCATGGCCATACTGTGTCCATCATTACTGAAGTCATCCAGGGGCTACCCAAGGCCTGAGCACCAGGCAACATCAGTTTGGGATGCCCAAGTGACAAGACCGTGGGCAAGTGGTGGGAGGTGAGTGCCCTGGGTGTTTCTGCTAGAACTCTGACCTGAGGTCAGGGAAACTTTAGTGCCCTTCCAGGTTCTGCCAGTCAGAGGAGCAGGACCTTGGTGGAATCTATTCCTTTAGAGATCCCAGGTTCCTAAACTGAGAGAGTTGGTCATTAGCTGGACTCCAGGCTCTGCAGCTTTCATCAGAGGTTCAAGAATAAGAGAGCACCTCTCTCTAGATGATGGACTGTGACCCTCTTCACATGGCTCCAGTGATCAGACACATCTGTGCAAACAGACTATAGGACAAGCCCAGAGCAGGGAATGAAATTCAAGGGGGCTGGTTATCACACGTGTACACTCGGTCAGAAAGCTGGCCTGAAGTTTGGGGGAGGGTGGCAGAGCCAGGGACAAGACTAAGAAATCAAATGGCTCCAGTCACCCCTGACTTAGACTGATGTGTGGTCAGAGCTATAGTCCTACCCACAGGGCATCTTCAATTGAAGGCTTACCACAGGAAGTTCACTGTTCTTGATAGTAATTCACTGTCAGGTCAGTGTGGCTAACATCAGAGTGAACCTGGAGAAAACATAGTCATTTCAGCCTGCTAGAATTCTGAACCTGAAGGAATAAAGTAGAAATATAATTTCTATCGTCCGTTGGCCATCACAGGCTGGGCACTGTCAACTGAAAAAAAAAAAAAGATGTACAACGTGAGAGTTGCGAGTTAAGTTTTATTTGGAGAAAAATGAGGACTGCAACCCAGGAGGCAGCATCTCAGATAGCTCTGAGAGGCTGCTCCTAAACGGCAGTGGGGGAAAGTCAATATATAAGATTTTGGTGAAGGGGGAGTTCAATGCCATGAAGCACTCATTTTACAAAAGGTTTTCATGAGGATCTGATATCACCATGAAGGGATTTAGTGCTTCTCTAGTATGAGGAGATGCAAGGATTGAGGTCATAAAATCTGTTGCTAAAAACATCCAACTACCTAAAGACCGGTCCCACCTGATTCCCTGGAGCACAGAGTGCCTCACTCCACCCTGAACTCCCTTAGATATTGTTGAAGGTCAACAGCTATAGCAGCATGGGGTTCAGTCTCCATAGAGGCAGATGGCAAATGCCTTCGTTCAGTTGTTCAGTTGTTGGCAATGCTCTTGGTAAGTACAAATTTGTAGTTGACAGCACCAAGTTGAAGGCAATCAGCAATAGAATGAACTGAAGTGTTTCTCACTGGCACTCATTTTCCTAACATCCCAAACTGTTACTGAAGTATCGCTCAAACACTTCAATTCTAAGATATTCTGAATATATGTATATGCATAACTGAATCACTGCTGTATGCCTGAAACCAATATGGCATCATATTAATACATCAATTATTGTTGTTGTTCAGTTGCCCAGTCATGTCTGACTCTGTGACCCCATGGACTGCAGCACACCAGGCCTCACTGTCCCTCACCATCTCCTGGAGGTTGCTCAAGTTCATGTTCATTGCATCAGTGAAGCCATCCAGGCATCTGATCCTCTGATGCCCTCTTCTCCTTCTGCCCTTGATCCTTTCCAGCATCAAGGACTTTTCCAATAACTTGTCTGTTCCCATCAGATGATCAAAATATTTGAGGTTCTGCTTCAGCATCAGTCCTTCCAGTGAATATTCAGGTTTGACCTCCCTTAAGATTTGGCTTAAAGCTCAACATTCAGAAAACTAAGATCATGGCATCCGGTCCCATCACTTAATGGCAAATAGATGGGGAAACAGTGGCTGACTTTATATTTCTGGGCTCCAAAATCACTGCAGATGGTGATTGCAGCCATGAAATTAAAAGACGCTTACTCCTTGGAAGGAAAGTTATGACCAACCTAGATAGCATATTCAAAAGCAGAGACATTACTTTGCCAACAAAGGTCTGTCTAGTCAAGGCTATGGTTTTTCCACTGGTCATGTATGGATGTGAGAGTTGGACTGTGAAGAAAGCTGAGTGCCGAAGAACTGATGCTTTTGAACTGTGGTGTTGGAGAAGACTCTTAAGAGTCCCTTAGACTGCAAGGAGATCCAACCAGTCCATTCTAAAGATCAGCCCTGGGATTTCTTTGGAAGGAATGATGCTAAAGCTGAAACTCCAATACTTTGGCCACCTCATGCAAAGAGTTGACTCATTGGAAAAGACTCTGATGCTAGGAGGGATTGGGGGCAGGAGGAGAAGGGGATGACAGAAGATGAGATGGCTGGATGGCATACTGACTCGATAGACATGAGTTTGGGTGAACTCCGGGAGTTGGTGATAGACAGGGAGGCCTGGCATGCTGCAATTCATGGGATCGCAAAGAGTTGGACACGACTGATAGACTGAACTGAACTGAATAGAAACCAAGATAATAATGCTGAGCACTAAGTCAGTTTCAGGCAATGGGGAACTGGCTGCTCTGGAGCAGACATTTGGTCCATCTGTTATGCAGATATGGTATGTGTTGGAATCCCCTGGTTAGAGGTCTAAGGACAACCAGGAGGGGCAGGGAAATAGAGGAAAACAACAGGCTCTAGGTCAGTGATCACACCATCGTGATTATCTGGGTCATGAAGATCTTTTTTGTACAGTTCTCCTATGTATTCTTGCCACCTCTTCTTAATATCTCTGCTTCTGTTAGGTCCATACCATTTCTGTCCTTTATCGAGCCCATCTTTGCATGAAATGTTCCCTTGGTATCTCTAATTTTCTTGGAGAGATCCCTAGTCTTTCCCATTCTGTTGTGTTCCTCTATTTATTTGCATTGATCGCTAAGGAAGGCTTTCTTATCTCTTCTTGCTATTCTTTGGAACTCTGCATTCAGATGTTTATATCTTTCCTTTTCTCCTTTGCTTTTCACTTCTCTTCTTTTCACAGCTATTTGTAAGGCCTCCCCAGACAGCCATTTTGCTTTTTTGCATTTCTTTTCCATGGGGATGGTCTTGATCCCTGTCTCCTGTACAATGGCACAAACCTCATTCCATAGTTCATCAGGCACTCTGTATATCAGATCTAGGCCCTTAAATCTATTTCTCATTTCCACTGTACAATCATAAGGGACTTGATTTAGGTCATACCTGAATGGTCTAGTGGTTTTCCCTAGACCTAGACCTAGGAGTTCATCATCTGAGCCACAGGCAGCTCCTGGTCTTGTTTTTGTTGACTATATAGAGCTTCTCTATCTTTGGCTGCAAAGAACATAATCAATCTGATTTCGGTGTTGGCCATCTGGTGATGTCCATGTGTAGAGTCTTCTCTTGTGTTGTTGGAAGAGGGTGTTTGCTATGACCAGTGCATTTTCTTGGAAAAACTCTATTAGCCTTTGCCCTGCTTCATTCTGCACTCCAAGGCCAAATTTGCCTGTTACTCCAGGTGTTTCTTGACTTCCTACTTTTGCATTCCAGTCCCCTATAATGAAAAGGACATCTTTTTTGGGTGTTAGTTCTAAAAGGTCTTGTAGGTCTTCATAGAACCATTCAACTTCAGCTTCTTCAGCGTTACTGGTAGGGGCATAGACTTGGATTACTGTGATATTGAATGGTTTGCCTTGGAAACAAACAGAGATCATTCTGTCATTTTTGAGATTGCATCCAAGTACTGCATTTCAGACTCTTTTGTTGACCATGATGGCCACTCCATTTCTTCTGAGGGATTCCTGCCTGCAGTAGTAGATATAATGGTCATCTGAGTTAAATTCACCCATTCCAGTCCATCTTGGTTCGCTGATCCCTAGAATGTCAATATTCACTCTTGCCATCTCCTGTTTGACCACTTCCAATTTGTCTTGATTCATGGACCTAACATTCCAGGTTCCTATGCAATATTGCTCTTTACAGCATCAAACCCTGCTTCCATCACCAGTCCCATTCACAACTGCATGTTGTTTTTGCTTTGGCTGCATCCCTTAATTCTTTCCGGAGTTATTTCTCCACTGATCTCCAGTAGCATATTGGGCACCTACTGACCTGGCGAGTTCCTCTTTCAATATCCTATCTTTTCACCTTTTCATACTGTTCATGGAGTTCTTAAGGCAAGAATACTGAAGTGGTTTGCCATTCCCTTCTCCAGGGGACCACATTCTGTCAGACCTCTCCACCATGACCCGCCCGTCTTGGGTGGCCCCACATGGCATGGCTTAGTTTCATTGAGTTAGACAAGGATGTGGTCCATGTGATCAGATTGGCTAGTTGTCTGTGATTGTAGTTTCAGTCTGTCTGCCCTCTGATCCCCTCTCTCAGTGCCTACCATCTTACTTGGGTTTCTCTTAACTTGGACGTGGGATCTCTCTTCACGGCTGCTCCAGCAAAGCATAGCCGCCACTCCTTACCTCATTATCAGAGAAATGCACATCAATAGGTACCTATTGCTGTGCATCAAAAAGTCTACAAACTGCTGATATCAAAAAGTCTACAAACAATAAATGCTGGAAAGGGTTCAGAGAAAAGGGAACCCTCTTACACTGTTGGTGGGAATGCAAACTAGTACAACCACTATGGAGAACAGTGTGGAGATTCCTTTAAAAACTGGAAATAGAACTGCCATATGACCCAGAAATCCCACTGCTGGGCATACACACAGAGGAAACCAGAATTGAAAGAGACACTTGTACCCGGATGTTCATCGCAACACTGTTCACAATAGCTAGGACATGGAAGCAACCTAGATGTCCATCGGCCGATGAATGGATAAGAAAGCTGTGGTACATATACACAATGGAATATTACCCAGCAATTAAAAAGAATGCATTTGCATTAGTTCTAATGAGGTGGATGAAACTGGAGCCTATTATATAGAGTGAAGTAAGTCAGAAAGAAAAAAACAATAAGGATAATAACGCATATATATGGAATTTAGAAAGATGGTAACAATTACCCTATTTGAGAGACAGGAAGAGACACAGATGTAAAGAACAGACTTTTGGACTCTGTGGGAGAAGGCAAGGGGATGATTTGAGAGAATAGCATTGAAACATGTATATTACCATATGTAAAATAGATCGCCAGTCCAGACTTGATGCATGAGACAGGGCGCTCAGGGCCGATATACTGGAACAATCCTGAGGAATGGGATGGGGAGGGAGGTAGTGGGGAGGGGGGTGGTTCAGGATGGGGAACACATGTATACTCATGGATGATTCATGAAAATGTATGGCAGAAACCACCACAATATTGTAAAGTAATTAGCCTCCAGTTAAAATAAATTAATTAATTAAAAAAAAAAAATCCAGTGTAACACATGGCTCACTGCAGCAACCTTTCAGTGACAAGCCCACCTCCCACCTTTCTCCTGTCAATCCTACCCTCTTCCCAGAGGAAACCAGGGTTATCTGTTTTATTATAGTCCTTCCATAGATGTGATTTGCAACTAAAAACGAGTGCAATCTATTTTCGTTTTTACAACTGTCTTCAGTTTTTCTTCTGGTTGAATATTCATGTGGAAGTGAAAGGAAAAGTCGCTCAGTCATTTCTGACTCTTTGCGACCCCATGGACATAGTCCATGGAATTCTCTAAACCAGAATACTGCAGTGGGTAGACTTTCCCTTTTCTGGGGGATCTTCCCAACCAGCATTGCAGGTGGATGGATTCTTTACCAGCTGAGTCACAGGGAAAGCCCAAGAATACTGGAGTAGGTAGCATCTATGTTTCAATATATCTGAGTGTATTTCCAATGATTGTCTTTGTACTGATATCATGACTCCACTGTTCCTGAACTAGATTCCTAGAACAAAAATCTTCTACCATCTCATAAACTTCAAAGTACCTGAAAGGATAAGGTGCACAGAACTAGCAAATAAAAAAAGCAAATGCTTAACTGAACTTGATTTTTTAATTTCACAGAAATGATGAATTAATTTTTAGTATAACTGTGTCCTATGAAATATTTGGAAATAGTTTTATTGCAAGTTTTTTCTCTGATTATATGAGATTTACAGTTACCTCAAAATATGCATTTTATCTGGCAACATTTTCAAGGAAAGTACAACATGCTAAGCCGTGCATAACTATCAAAAGATAGTTACTTATCTTTTGAGAAAGAGAACTGGCAGTCAATAGACAGAAGTGTGTATTTTGTGTCCAACACAAAACACAATTGCAAACATGTACAAACCCTTCAGACTCTTTGGAGGAAATTGATTTGGAAGAGCCATCATACAGCATTCAATGTTTAGATTTTTAGTAAGGCTAAGGCAGAAGTAAGGAACAAGAAGGCAGAAAATCTTCTCTTTCCTTGTGATAAAGGGACTAAATATCCTAGAGCTCTGGTTTTTCTAGGTTTTAAAAATCCACTACCCATGAAATGGATGTGTGCCTTCTGACAATGTCAAGAGTTTATCTACCAATATCCATTCTCCATTCACATAAATCCACTTCCATCTAAATCCTAGCCTGCAAGCCCAGCTTATAAGCTTGTGAATTTTATGTTTGCATCACATTCCCTTGCTCTTTAGAACCTGGGCTCATCATTGCATAGGGTCCCATCTGCATGGAAATCATGGGAACATCTCTTCTAAAAAAATTTGCCTGATTATTTTCATATTGTGAATCAGTCAGTTTATCACTATCAAAATGATATGAAAGAGTATTCGCATTTTGTGTTGTGAGAAGAAGGACTTAAGCATCTTGTCAAGGGAGATGAAGGGTGAAAACCTCAGAGGACTGCAAACAAATATCTTGAGAAACAAGAGTCACTCCCTGCTATAGCAGCAGTACTGATTATGGGGTGCTGGGGAAAGAAAGACAGGTTTAGAAGGACAATTCCACACTGTGAAAAAGACTCTTGTTGGTGCTTCAGAAGTTCCTTGCCCCTTGCAACGGATTCAAAAGAAGATGAGAAGATGAGGTGAGAGTATTTCAAGCAATATCATGGTGAAATTTGTATCAGGAAACTCCATTTGGGGACTGAAAAAATAACTTGGCAATATCACTCAGTACTTGAGCTTTTATCATTAAGGAAAACTTACAAGATTCTCAACCTATAACTTCATGCTAGAGGGATGGTGAGGCAAAATATTGTACCTAGGCATCCAAAAAAGGAAAGCTTCCTTGTTGCTTTGTCCCCTTGTTAAGTCATTCTATCAGCTACTTATAAGATTCTTACTCATAACTGGGATACGATATTGAATACATCTTCTCAGGGCCACTGATATAGAAATTGCATTGTGGAATAGCTATCCGGTCATAATTGTATAATCATTTTTGTACTATTACAAAATGCTACACCCCAGAGACAGATATATTCAAATCAGCCCAAATATAATTTGAGAAGACCAGTCATGGAAGGGAGTATCTAAATTCCTTTAGATATTACCTCTGACTATTCCTGCAGAGAGGCTGGGCACAGGTATTGACTACAGAGACAAAACATCTCTGGACATGGATCACAAGCATCAGAAGACAGTACATCTTCCATTCCACTATGGAACATTAAAGAAACAAAGACATACCATGTTTGTGTCTTGTGGAGTTTTCAGGTCTGTGTAATTGAAAGTTCTTAGTGCTGTTAGATATGAGGGGTCTTCAGAGGCATCTTGTTGAGTGAGAAATGCTCTCATCTTGCAATGGACCAGAAAGAGGATTTGGAAATTATTACAAAGTCAAGTCAACAATTTGATTCTGCTACTAATTTTTTTTATTGCCAACTAAAACTCTGCAATATATTACCAAAGAAGGGGGACAGTAAAATTGTTCTTATGTTACTTGTTTGTGTTGAAACTGGACCAGATTGTCATTTTTGTCGGAGTTACAACAAAAACCTTACAAAGGAAACATTTCTTGAAAAAGGAAAAACAAAAACCCCCAGTATTAAATACACTTAGAAGAAACATTCTAGTAGAGTATATGCACTTGTAAGAACTCTGGGAATGGAGTCAGGAGAAAGTATCTTAAGAGCCTTCCCAGGTCTGAAACTCTTTGCTACAGTCATTCTCTAACAGAAACTTACAGCTTGCTAGGAAAAAGGAGCTACTGGCTTTTGATCGGCATAAACAAGAAGGAAGGAACTGCATTTGGAAGGTCATGAAAGTACTTGCCCCAATTTGAGGATACCAAGCTTAGGGTGGAGCTCTCCAAAACACTTTGCATCTAAGGGCATGGACTTCACGTGTGCAATTTAAAAATCACAAGTGCTCATCTCACAATAAGATGAGCACACCATCTTATTGTGATGTGCTCATCTTATTGTGAGATGTGCTCATCAAGAACACCACAAAGTTTCCCAGCAAGGAGACATGGCCAGAGAAGTTTCTCAGGATACCCAACCGTCAATTTCTCTCCTCTCCTACAAGGACCTAATAGGACAGTTCCCCACACGCCCTCTGCCTGTACTCATGCACAGGCTCACTGGGCGGGGGCACTCTCGGGCATTCAGAGTATGTCTTCAAATGGTTCATCCAGGTGCCTGCTGAGGCCATTTGCACAGGAAACAGGAGCTCATGCTCGAGTTTGGAGGGCAGGGTCCCAACAGTCAACCTGGCTGGGATGGGGCCTCTCTCATGGAGGCCTAGGTTGTCAGTTAAAGGAACATCAAAGTAAGGGATACGGGGACTCTAAACCCCTCAGGTGTCACACTCTGCACTGCTATTCACTTTGTTGGTTATTTGTGGCCTTGTCCATGTAGGGAGACTCCCCAGAATGTGGATTCAAGCCTCCATAGAGCTCAGTTCCCTTGCTCTGTTTACACCAGGGTTAGTGACCCCACAGGGGAGCAGGCTGCATAGTCAGTTCACTGACTGCAGGCATACATTTCAGGATAAATAGTTGTGAGAACCATTAAACAGGTGCCATTCTGTCCATGTGTTCTGAGGAGTACAAAAGCTAGAGGGGAGTTCTTCTGATTTGAAAGCCCTCATCAGGTTCCCAAGAACCAGCACAGGTTATAGGAAAATGAGAGGAAAGTGAGTGAAGATCTAACTGTACATTCTCATCATTTCACGAGTGTCTTCTTTTTAATGTGAAAACATCAACACATATATTCAAACTGCACTCTTGTCCACAATAGGAGAAACTTTGCTGAATGTAGTAATAGACATCAGTTTGTAGTTTGATGTCAAATCATGATTGGTTTGCAAGTTTAGATGGGGTCTGTATCCATTTAGTTGACTGGTGGAATCTGATATGTAGCCCAATGTGTAGGTTGGTTTTGTTTGTGGATATTTGTGTTTAAGGGCAAGCTGTGTTTTTGTGAGGATGTGTAAAGGTGAATCTTGTATTTGAAGGAAGTTGAGATTTCATACAGGCATACTCCAGGTGTGGATGGTTGCTGCTGCTGCTGCTGCTGCTAAGTCACTTTAGTCGTGTCCGACTCTGTGCGACCCCATAGACAGCAGCCCACCAGGCTCTGCCATCCCTGGAATTCTCCAGGCAAGAACACTGGAGTGGGTTGCCATTTCCTTCTCCATTGCGTGAAAGTGAAAGTGAAGTTGCTCAGTAGCAACCAACTCGTAGCGACCCCATGGAATGCAGCCCACCAGGCTCCTCCATCCATGGGATTTTCCAGGCAAGAGTACTGGAGTGGCTTGCCATTAAATTAGTGTTTCGGAAATATTTTCACATGTGTTTTTTTCACCCATGAATTTGGAAATTTGTATGGGTGTAATGATGACGGACGTGAATCTGAGTGAACTCTGGGAGTTGGTGATGGACAGGGAGGCCTGGCGTGCTGTGATTCATGGGGTCGTAAAGAGTTGGACACGACTGAGCGACTGAACTGAACTAACTGAATGGTGAATTTCTGTATGCATAAATTTCTGTATGCAATATTAGGAAAAGGACTGGGGTATATTATTTTGGGTATACAGTCTTTTGTGTATTTGGGGAATGTCGGATGATCATTTGTGTATTCAGGATATCATTTGTGTATTGTGTATGTTGGATGGATTTGAGGCTTGTGTGTGTGTGTATTTGCAGGAGCTGTCTATGTATGTTTTGCTGTGTAGGGGGCAAGTCTGTGGCTATTGTATGGTACTGGTAGATGTTGTATATGTAGGTGTGTTTTGTTTGTGTGATTCTGTATTCTTCATGATGGGAGAGAATTGGGGAATCTGGGCTTATGTATATGCTAGCAGTGTGGTATTATATGTGTATTTTGAACAAAGGTTATATACCGCTCTATCTTTGCATATTTGTAGTGTAGTGGGTAATTGTGATTGTATTGGGGCTTGTGGATAGTTGTGTGTATAATGAGTTTGTATGTGTATTCAAGGGGCATGGTCATTTGCAGGAATATTTGTGGCTGCTTTGCATTTGTATTTTTACTAGGGGCCTCTTAGGCTTACATATTTTGAGAAGTGAGTATGTGTGTATCTGATGTTGAGGTGGAGTTCTATATTTCTAGAGGAGATGCAGAGTTGCATTTATATGTATTAAGAATATGTGATATGGTTATTTGTTGGTCTTTGCAGATGTAGGAGCTGGCTCGTACTCGCTAAGGATAATTTGGTATATTGTCAGGAGCCAGTGTGAGGAGCTCCGCCCGTGGCAAAGGTCATGAGGGAGAAGGCTCGACATACGCAAAGGCGGGATCGAGCCTCAGGAGTCCCCCTGGAAATTCTCGAGCATCTACCCCCATAACCAGAGCCTGCCTACTTTACTACTTTGTGCTCTCACCTACACCTCTGACCTTACGGGGGGCTGTCCCCCACCACCTCTTTCAGAGAAGGAGTTAACTTAGAGCTCCAGTTAATAATAATTCCTGGGCGTGACAGGAGTGTTTCAACCTACAAACTCCTCTGAAGGTTCTCTAGCCTGCCTGACAGGCTTGTCCAGCCACATGTGATTGTTCACAGCCTCCCAACTGTGAGAGGCACAAGATGCTTTAAACCTTCTAAAAACAGGTTCTTTAGAGAAGTTAGAAAACTATTAGTATAAGTATAGTGGGCTGATTAGAAATTGTATTGGTGAAGGGTTTTTCATTTGTTGAGCCAATGTTTGCTGCTAAGTCTCCACATCCCCTGCCCTTATACACATTAATGAATATATAGAAGAAATAAGTATTAACCTTTGATATTAATCACGTTGGACCTTAGGCTAAGTAAATTCTTTTCTTAATTAAAACCCACTACACCCTCACCTTATAGGAATGTAACTTTATCTGGTACCTTCGGAAGGTGGCGTCTGTTTTAAGAATAATCACCCCTGGAGAAATAAGTGTTCTGGTTGACTGACCGCTGTCACAAGGAGAGGGTCATAAATTGTCAGCAGGCCCCCTGGCCAGAAGATGATGTAACACCCCTAAGACCTCTGTATACATTTGTATGAAGCACCTGACTTTCATAAAAGTCAGGACTGCTGACCCCGCGTGACTTTTGTATAACATCTCAGTGTATAAAAACAGACCCTGGAAAAATAAAAAATGGGATCAGTTCCTCGAAAGACTGGTCCCCCCATGTCATTCTTTCTCTCACCTTCTGGCTGAATCCCCATCTGGAACGTGGAGGCTCGTCAAGCCTACTAATTATGCCTGGGCTTCTAAGATCTGACTGGGGAGGCCTTAGTGTCTCCTCTCCTTTGGGGGAACAGGAGGATGCCTGTGGCCTAAGTAGGTGATGTAAATTCCTTGTATTGGAATTTTATTAGCTTTCCACGTAAACCAAGTTATTCAGCCTCTTTTCTCCACTGAATTTTCCTACTGAGCTATCCTCACTTAACCACTCTATAAGCCTCTAGTTAATATTTAATCTAGCAGTTGTTTCCTGATTGCCGAAGCCATCTCTCCTTTGAATTTCCCTGGATCTACTGGGGCTGGACCCCAGCAGTATACGGAAGATATTTCATTAATGATTTGCTGTAGATATTTCTCTGTGTCTTATTGTGTATTGTAATTTGTATGTCCATCATCACGTGCATGAATTATCAGTTTGTTCATAAGGTATGGAATTGTTAGGTATATTCTTAGTGCATTTCTTTGGAGACTCCTAGGATGCTTATACATGGGTTTCAAAGTAGGTAGTAAGCAGTGGTCTGTTTGTGTATTAGTGTGAGGGTAGATATATGTATATAGTGTCTTTTGTTGACATTTTTTGGGATCAATGGGAAGGTTGTATTCTGGAGAGGGAGCATAATGTAGAGTGTTTGGGGCAATCTCTACATTGAGGGGTTGGGAATATTTGCACGTGTGTATCCATAGATGTGTGAGAATTGTGTATGTATATTAGTAAGATGCAGAGATTGTTGGTGTTTTTCTGTTTTGTGTGTGTCTGAGCATTTGGGGTATATACACATAGGTGGTATGTAGATGTGTGTATTTGTGATTTGTGAGTATATCAGCAGTCCTCTTTGTATCTGTCTCAAAATGTAATGCCTAAAGATTTTAGTGGTGTTGCTTGTATGTGTATTCTCAGTTGGACATATAAGTACAGTTGATTCTGTAACATCATGGGTTTGAACCACACGGTCCACTCCTAGTGGTTTTGTTTTTTCTGTCTTTTTTTTAGTAAATACTATATAGTACTGGATGAAGCACAAGCTGGAATCAAAATTGCCAGGAGAAATATCAGTAACCTCAGATATGCAGATGACACCACCCTTAGGGCAGAAAGTGAAGAGGAACCGAAGAGTCTCTTGATGAAAGTGAAAGAGGAGAGTGAAAAAGCTAGCTTAAAGCTCAACATTCAAAAAACTAAGATCATGGCATCCGGTCTGATCACTTCATGGGAAATAGATGGGAAAACAATGGAAAGTGACAGATTTTATCTTCTTGGGCTCCAAAATCACTGCAGATGGTGACTGCAGTCATGAGATTAAGAGACGCTTGCTCCTTGGAAGAAAAGCTATGACCAATCTAAATAGCACATTAAAAAACAAGACATTACTTTGCTGACAAAGGTCCATCTAGTCATAGCTATGGTTTTTCCAGTAGTCACGTACAGATGTCAGAGTTGGACCATAAAGAAAGTTGATGCCTGAAGAATTGATGCTTTTGAACTGTGGTGTTGGAGAAGACTCTTAAGAGTCCCTTGGACTGCAAGGAGATCCAACCAGTCAATCCTAAAGGAGATCAGTCTTGAATATTCATTGGAAGGTCTGATGCTGAAGCTGAAACTCCTATACTTTGGCCACCTGATGTGAAGAACTGACTCATTTGAAAAGACCCTGATGCTGGGAAAGATTGAAGGCAGGAGGAGAAGGGGACGACAGAGGATGAGATGGTTGGATGGCATCACCAAATTGATGGACATGTGTTTGAGCTAGCTCCAGGAGTTGGTGATGGACAGGGAGGCCTGGCATGCCGCAATCCATGAGGTTGCAAAGATTTGGACACAACTGAGCGACTGAACTGACTGACAGTACTAATATGTGATCCATGTATACAAAAGCACTGAATGGAGGGCTGGCACCCTATAGCCCAAGTTGTTCCAAGTTCAGCTGTATTTGATAAGTGTAGGTGGTTTGTGCCTGTGTGTGATTTGAGTTCCTGGGGCTATTAAGTAAGTATTCTGGTGGATGTGAGGATTCAGTAGACTGTGAATGTTATGTATATGTTCAGAAATCTGGAGTATTTGTATTTTGGGGCTGTGGGATTGCATGTGGGTCTTTTTGGAGTTATACATGAGGCAGGTTTGTACTTGGTGAGCCTGTGTGTGTATGTATTCAGTGTGTGCATCTCGGTGGTATATTGGTTGCATGTTTGTGTTTAGGCCCATGCTGTGCTTGTTTATATATATAGTTGTAAGAGTGGCATGGAAATATTCAGGGTGAGTAGGGCTCTGTCTGTGAAAATTTAGGTAGTAAAAGTTGCTCTGTGTGCATATTTATTCAAGATGAGGGTAGGAATGTACATGTGTATTCAGAATAGATGTATATGAACACAACACACACATGCACACATATATGTATATATATATGTGGTGTCCTTCTGCTTATATATCTGTGGTGGGAGTTGAGGGTCCTACTCTTGGTGTAAGTATATTGTATGCACATGCTCATATGAAAAGATTTGGGATGTGCTGGAACTGGTTAATACTAGCATCAGATAGTCAATGGTACGTATCTCCTCCCAGCTCTGTATTCAGTGATGTCAAGTAGGTAGGTTGAAACTGATCATGGTGGGAACATTTATGTAGATACCACAAATAAAGTCCTTCCTGCCTTTCTCAAAGAGCTTTTTATTAAGCATTTATCAGCACACACTGATGTTGTGTTTAGAAGTATGTATGTGTCAGCAAGAATGTTTGGGCATCAGTGGGAACGTTGTAGGACACTTTTATGTGACTGTGGGTGTGGCTTCTGGGGTTTTGGGCCCTTGTATGTGTGAATGGACCCTCATCATTCTGAATTATTGCATTGTTCCTATCAGGTGGGTCAAAGAATTCCCATCAATGTTGGAGATTCCCAGCAGAAATCATGCAGATGTATAGAGGGATGTCTGTACCTTAGGCTGGTGGGCACTCCTTCAGCATTTGTGTGGTGGGTCATAACATCTGGGCCCCTAGAAGGGTGGGTCTGGTGGACAGATGGCATGCAGAGGAGAACCTTCAGAGGTGTGTTGTTGGTATAACAGGCAGCAGTCAAAAGTCATGACGCTTCCTGGATAAGAGATCAGATAACCAAGTGCTCTCTCAGGAAAAGCCCCTGCAAGTTGGTTGGACATCTCCAGGTGGTGCTGGCTCTTCTGTGGCACAGCTAATGGGCAAGGACAACTCCATATTGGGTCCAGGTGGTGTAAGTCTACAAAGTCATGTGTGCCTAAACACAGTT
The DNA here is from genome assembly GCF_003369695.1 of Bos indicus x Bos taurus. NCBI lineage: Eukaryota > Metazoa > Chordata > Mammalia > Artiodactyla > Bovidae > Bos > Bos indicus x Bos taurus. The sequence goes on along the minus strand of NC_040083.1, from coordinate 65,416,719 downwards.
GCCCCAGGATGTCATGGGCACTATGGAGTATCAATCTGTATCACAGTGATACAGTATCAGCTGTATCACCAGGTCTCAACCAACCTGTGTGTGTGCACTCAGTCATATCTGACTCTTTGCGACCTCATGGACTATAGCCTGCCAGGCTCATCTGTCCATGGGTTTTCCCAGGCAAGAATACTGTAGTGGGTTGCCATTTCCTCCTTCTGGGGATCTTCCTCACCAAGGGATTGAACTCAGGGATCCAGGGATCAATCCACATTGCAGGTGGATTCCTTACTAGTAAGGCGCCAGGGAAGCCCTTCAACCAGCCTAGATGTGTGGAAGCCTAATATCTCAGGGATATACAGGATCTCTGGGATCAGTGAACTGACAAGGATGAAGGTGGGTGTTTTGCAGAAAGTTTTCACATTCGTCTCAGATCCAAAGAATTTATTAACAAATTGCGTGGATTTTGACCAACACCCAGACATAAATAGCACTGGAAAGTTGCATGACATCACATATCTGGAGTCCCAGTTGGAAAAAGTTTCCATGCACACCATGAGTGAGATTTCAAATGTTGGGATTTGGGATTCCAGTTTATAATCTGAGGACTCAAACTGATACCATCAACAATCTGTGAGCAAATTGCAGCCCTGGTTTCATATTACTGCTGTTTGTTTGACATGCAAAACTGGAATCTTGTTAAGCCTTGGACTTAGTTGGCCAGGGACCCTCCAGTTCAGTTCAGTTGCTCAGTTTTGTCTGACTCTTTGGGACCCCATGTACTGCAGCACTCCAGGGTTCCCTGTCCATCACCAATGCCCGAAGGTTGCTCAAACTCATGTCCATCAAGTCAGTGATGCCATCCAACCATCTCATCCTCTGTCATCCCCTTCTTCTGTCTTCAATCTTTCCCAGTATCAGGGTCTTTTCCAACGAGTCAATTCCTCACATCAGGTGGCCAAAGTATTGGTGTTTCAGCTTCAGCATCAGACTTTCAAATGAATATTCAAGACTGATTTCCTTTAGGATTGACTGGTTTGATCTCCATGCAGTCCAAGGGACTCTCAAAAATCTTCTGCAACACCACAGTTCAAAAGCATCAATTCTTCAGGCATCAGCTTTGTTGATGGTCCAATTCTCACATCCATACATGACTTCTGGAAAAAACCATAGCTTTGACTAGATGGATCTTTGTGGGCAAAGTAATGTCTCTGCTTTTTAATATGCTGTTGAGGTTTGTCACAGCTTTTCTTCTGAGGAACCAGCGCCTCTTAATTTCATGACTACAGTCACCAGCTACAGTGATTTTGGAGCCTAAGAAAACAAAGTCAGAAACTGTTTCCATTCTTTCCCCATCTCTTTGCCATGAAGTGAAGGGGCTGGATGCCATGATCTTAGTTTTTTGAATGTTGACCTTTAAGCCAGCTTTTTCACTCTCCTCTTTGATTTTCATCAAGAGGATCTTCAGTTCCTCTTCACTTTCTGCCATAAGGGTGGTGTCATCTGCATATGTGAGGTTATGCCGATAACAATCTTGAATCTAGCTTGTGCCAATCCTGGCAATCTTGATATCCATTTGTGCTTTGTCCAGCCCAGCATTTTGCATGGTGTACTCTGCATGTAACTTAAATAAGCAGGGTGACAATATACAGCCTTCACCTACTCCTTTTCCAATTTGGAACCAGTCCATTGATCCATGTCCTGTTCTAACTGTTGCATCTTGACCTGAATACAGATTTCTCAGGAAGCAGGTAAGGTGGTCTGGTATTCCCATCTCTTTAAGAATTTTCCACACTTTGTTGTGATCCACACAGTCAGAGGCTTTAGCATAGTTAATGAAGCTGAAGTAGATGTTTCTCTGGAACTCTCTTGCTTTTTTCATGATCCAAAGGATGTTGGCAATTTGATCTCTGGTTCCTCTGCCTTTTCAAACTCCAGCTTGTACATATGAAAGTTCATGGTTCATGTACTATTGAAGCCTCACTTGAAGAATTTTGAGCATTACTTTGCTAGTGTGTGAGATGAGTACATTTGTGCAGTAGCTTGAACATTCTTTGGCATTGCCTTCTTTGAGATTGGAATGAAAACCAACCTTTTCCAGTCCTGTGGACACTGCTGGTTTCCAAATTTGCTGGAGTATTGAGTGCAGCACTTTCACAGCATCATCTTTTAGGACTTGAAATAGTGCAGCTAAATTCCATCACCTGCACTAGCTTTGTTCATAGTGATGCTTCCTAAGGCCTACTTGACTTCACACTCCAGGATGTCTGGCTCTAGGTGAGTGATCACACCATTGTGGTTATCTGAGTCATGAAGATCTTTTTTGAATAGTTCTTCTGTATATTCTTATCATTTCTTTATATCTTCTGCTTCTGTTAGGTCCATACCATTTCTGTCCTTTATTTTGCCTATCTTTGCATGAAATGTTTCCTTGGTATCTCTAGTTTTCTTCAAGAGATCTCTAGTCTTTCCCATTCTGTTGTTTTCCTCTATCTCTTTGCACTGGTCGCTGAGAAAGGTTTTCTTCTCTCTCCTTGCTCTTCTCTGGAACTCTGCATTCAGATGGTGTGTCTTTCCTTCTCTCTTCACCTTTCCTTCCCTTCTTTTCTCAGCTGTGGTAAGGCCTCCGCAGAAGCTATTTTGTCATCCCCAAGACCATCCCCAAGACAAAGAAATGCAAACAGGGTCCCTCCCGGGGCTCAGCAATTTCAAGACTCGTCCCCTATCATATCTACAGTGCCACCAGGCTTGCACTCACAATAGGCAATCAGGGCACTCAAAGTCAGAGCAGTGTGCAGGCAAGTTAGAAGCTAGGTCAGAGGCCTGCTCTGCTCTGTCTCTGAAGCCTGAAAGAGACTATTTATTTAATTTCCCTTATTGTGGGGAGGTGCTGTCCCTGAGATAGAGTTGAGGTCAGAGAACCAGAGAGACTGAGGAGTCCCACTATGAGGAGATATGGCTCTGATGTTCCCAAATCCTTTAGACGTGTTCTCTGTTCCTTTGTGAAGGTTTAGGATTCTTCCAGCAGTGGGAAGCTCATCTCAGTTTCATGTTTCACTGATGGGATGAAGTGACCCTTTTTTTTTTTTTTTTAAATTATTCCACAGCAAGCTGCAAAGCCATCAGATGGAGCCATGTGATCAGTGTGGGCTCCAGCTGACCCCACAGCCACCTTCTGCCTCCCATGCATCCACTCAAGAATTTCTGAACTTTCTTAATCGTGAGTCTTCTTGGCCTTTTCTCCCTCATTGTCAATCCTCCTGCTAACAAAACAAGCTGTGAAAATTAAGAAAAGTAAACCTTAACTATAATTGGAGTCTGCAAGGTCTATAGAGGGCGCTGTCACACCCTGTCATTCATCCTCCATTACTTCAACCTGAAGAGGTCATTTACATATCCCAACAGGAAGAAATACACCTTGCATTCCCAAACTAGAAGTGCAGCCACATTACCACTCCAGCTGGAGGAGGGAAGACTTGCCTTTTGGCCAGCAACAAACCCAGCTAATAGAAAATTCTGCCATTTAGCTAATGAGAAGCCATTGTCACCTGAATGTTTACTTTCCTCCACAGATGTTACACTTGTTCTCTTGCTGATGACTTATTTCCTTGTCCTGCTCTACTTAGCTTAGATGCCATCAATGATGTTTAACCCCTTGGAGTATCTCCCTATCTTCTGAATGAAATGCTGCCTGGTTCATGAATCATTTACTAGAGTCAGTTTATTACAAATTCAAAGTAAATCTTCCACTTTACTCAGTTAATTTTTGTTTTTTAATATACTGGTGGCAGCGATGGGATCTCAAGGGAATTTCTGATGATATTTGGAGACAAGGAGGGACAACTGTGGTGCCCACACATCCTCTGAGTCCGCTGTCTTTCTTGGCATTCACAGAGGTTGTTAGTAAGCTCCTCTTGGTTTGAGCTCCATTCTCTTTGCATTTGTGCCCCTAATCTAATTGGCTTTCCTTTCAGGGCAGCTTGGGTTGGCTGGAAGATCATTCTGCCCGAGGCCAAACCCACCTATTAGATCAAATTTCCAGTGCACAGTAACATTTCTTGGTTGTTGCCAATCTATTTTTGAGTGGTAAACCCTAGCTCCTAATTTTGTTTGCTAGACCCCATGTTGGGAACTGCTGACAATGTAGTCTTTACTTCCCCATGTGTTTGGAATCAGTATCAGCCCCTAGATTCTGCACTCAGAACTGTTGGTGACCAGCTAGACTTCATTTTGCATGGAATCAGTCTGTAGTCCTCATTTCTTGGGATTTCCTGGTTCTATGCTCTTCCTCAGTACAAGGTTCTCTGGGAACTGGTGGTTGTCTATGCCAGGCCTTATTCAGCCAGGTGGTCGTAGCATCTCTCGGGTAGTGCTGATATATTATGGCACAGGTTTGTTTGTCTTGTTTTGGGATGACAAAGCTAGCTAAGGAAAGGGTAGCCATACCCCTACTGAGCGTGCCACCTTCTGGCACACCAGTTATTTTATATTTTATATGTAAGAGCTATAGACCTTGAGGCTGTAGATATCTAGAAAGATGGCAAAATTTTACCAATGTTGATCTAGAATTATAACAGTCATTGTTTGGAGTGTTCCAGTTAGACAAGATTTTTCATTTAAGGAAAACTCTAGAGAGCATCAGATCCCAAATTGGACAAGGAGAATGAGACGCCTAATTTAATTGATATGAAAAAGCTTACAGAAAGTTTCAAGATTCCTAAATAAAGGTCTGCTTCTTTTAAGGACTCAGTACAAAAAGCCAATGAATGCATTGAAATGGGTGCATTACTCTATGTAGAATATTTAGCTAGTGAGAAGTCGCTATATGACACAGGGAGTTCTACCTCCTGCTCTTTGACAACCTAGAGAAGTGGGATGAGTTGGGGTGGGAGGGAGGTTAAAGAGGGAGTATATATATGTATATACTTATGGCTGATTCACATTCTTAAACTGCAGAAATCAACACAACATTGTAAAGCATTTATCCTCCAAATAAAAACATTTATAAAAAAGTAAAGTGACAAAAGGTACCTTTAAAAAAAGACTATAGATGATGTAACTAGATTTCAACCCTACTGCCCACCTCCCATGTCTTTTTCCACCTGAGTACTCATGTTTTACTAATTGTCTGGAATACTTTCCTAATCTAAAGAGATATTTAACTATTATCATTTAAGACAATTGTACCTGAGATTTTAGGCGAGCCCCCTCAGTTGTTCTTTACTCCTTGTCAGAACTGAACTGAGAGCTCTAGTCAAAGTATTCTTGAAACTTAAGGAGGAGCCCCAACATTTTTTGAAGAGCTAAGAGTCACTGTCAGGGCCTGTGACCCCAAAGTGCTAGATCTTTCTCAGCTTGCACACATGTTGGCAGGACCGGGGGAGGACCCAAATGGATGCAGGAAGCAAAACAGAAAACTCCTAGGATGATATTCAAGGATGGGGAAGAATCCCCTGGGGGAAGGCATGAAACCCTACCCCAGTATTCTTGCTGGAGAATCCCCATGGACAGAGGAGCCTGGCAGGGCTACAGTCTATGGGGTCACAAAGAGTTGGACATGACTTGAGCAACTAAGCAAGCACAGCAACTTTAAAAGGCTTCCAAAATAACAACTGACTTTTTATAAGCCATTTCTAAAATCATCCCTGCTCAGACTGATTGATCTATTATTTGATCATACAAACAAAAGAGGGAAGAGTCTGTGCCATTCTACAGCTAGTTTGGAAGCATTCTTTTTACTGCATTTGGGGTTCCATGTAATAAAAAGGACATTCAGCCAACTTTAGCTGCCCTCTTTGTAAATGTATTATCTTCTGAGATAGTTGTTGTTCAGTCACCAAGTCCTGTCTGATTCTCTGAGACTTCATGGACTGCACCACGCCATGCTTCCCTGTCCTTCGCTGTCTCCCTGAGCATGCTCAAACTCACGTCCATTGAGTCAGTGTGCCATCCAACCATCTAATCCTCTGTCGCCCCCTTCTCCTCTTTCCCTCAGTCTTTCCCAGCATCAGGGTCTTTCCCTGTGAGTCAGATCTTTGCATTAGGTGGCCAAAGTATTGGAGCTTCAGCTTCAGCACCAGTCCTTCCAGTGAACACCCAGGACTGATATCCTTTGGGATAGAGTGGTTGGATCTCCTTGCAGTCCAAGGGACTCTCAAAAGTCTTCTCCAACACCACAGTTCAAAAGCATCAATTCTTCAGCATCAGCTTTCTTTATGGCCCAACTCTCATCTATACATGACTAGTGAAAAACCATAGATTTAACTATAAGGACTTTTGTCAGTACAATGATGTCTCTGCTTTCTAATACACTGTCTAGGTTTGTCATTGCTTTTCTTCCAAGGAGCAAGCATCTTTTAATTTTGAGGCTGCACTTATCATCTGCATTGATCTTGGAGCCCAAGAAATGAAATCTGAACTGTCTTCATTTTTCCCCCCTTTTATTTGCCATGAAGTGATAGGACTGGATGTCATGAGCATTGTTTTTGAATGCTGAGTTTTAAGCCACCTGTCTCCTTCAACTCTTTCACTTTCATCAAGAGGCTGTTTACTTCCTCTAACTTTCTCCCATTAAAGTAGATCTGCATATCTGAGGTTATTGATATTTCTCCTAGCAATCTTGATTCCAGCTTTTGAGTCATCCAGCCCAACATTTCATGTGATGTATTCTGCATATAAGTTAAAAAAGCAGGGTGACTGCATACAGCCTTGACACACTCCTTTCCCTATTTGGAACCAGTCTGTTGTTCCATGTCCATTTCTAACTGTTGCTTCTTGTCCTGCATACAGGTTTCTTGGGAGAGCGCTAAGGTGGTGTTTTATTCCCATCTGTTTCATAATATTCCACAGTTTGTTGTGATCCACTCAGTCAAAGGCTTTAGCGTAGTCAATGAAGCAGATGTTTTTCTGGAATTCTCTTGCTTTTTCTATGATCCCACAGTTATAGGCAATTTGATCTCTGGTTCCTCTGCCTTTCTAAACCTAGCTTGTACATCTAGAAGTTCTCAGTTCATGTACTGCTAAAGCCTAACTTGAAGAACTTTGAGCATAATCTTGCTATCATGTGAATGAGTGCAATGGTATGGTAATTTGAGCATTCTTTGGCATTGCCTTTCTTTGGGATTGGAATGAAAACTGACCTTTACCAGTCCTGTGGCCACTGCTGAGTTTTCCAGATTTGCTGGGATACTGAGTGCAGCACTCTAACAGTGTCATCTTTTAGGATTTTTAAATAGCTCAGCTGGAATTCAATCACCTCCACTCGCTTTGTTCATAGTATTGCTTCCTAAGGCCCAATTGACTTCACACTCCAGGATGTCTGGCTCTAGGTGACAGATGACACCATCGTGGTTATCTGGGTCATTTAGAGTTTTTTGGACAGAGTTCTACTCTGTCCATGGAATTTTCCAGGCAAGAATACTGGAGTGGGTTGCTATACTCTCCTCCAGGGGATCTTTCCGACCCAGGGATGGAACCCACGTCTTTTATGTCTCCTGCATCAGCAGGCAGGACTTTACCACCATGCCACCTGATTAAAATAAATAAGCCAAAAGAGCTCTCATATCAACCCTGCTTCTCTTAGAGGAAAGATTGTCATCCTGTGGATAATCTGACTTAACAATGGTAAACGCATGCCAGCTGTCATTAAAGTCAGTTTTAACAAAGCAGGGAAACTAGTTGCTTATGAGCAATGAAAAGTATGTCTGTGATATCACTGAAGTCCCTCTTTGGAAAGGCTGGATATACAATGTGAGGATTTTGATGATTGCTGTACACGTTGTGTATGTTAATGCACTTTGATTATTTATGTAAACTTTGTTCAATTCAGATGTGAAGTCCCTTCTGGTCATATTATTAGCGGATGAGTATACATCAAACATAGATTATATGATATCTTTTTGTAAATTCCACACTTTTTGAGGCAAAGTATGCTTTTTTAGCCCTGGAATGAACATAAAATGGAGCACATTTGAGTCTTGGAAACTGTGCATTTTAAAGAATTATTTAAATACTGAATCTTCTTCTATAGTTCATCAGTTTAAGCTATGTTATCTGGACATTAGAATTTTATCATATGTTGGAAATATGCATAATATCATTTGAGGGCATACCATATTTTGAGAAAGAAATAAGTGTATTTTTACAGGAGACCAAAAAGGAATATTGCCAGATAGATGATTCATTTGAAAAACATACACATTTTCATTGAAAAATAAAACCCAAGCCTGACACAAGCTGTTTTGTACAAAATGCTGCGTTAGTTGCACAGCCCCCTGGGAGGTGAATGAAACTCCACACACCTTGTTGCTGCTTTATTTTGTTCTAGAGCCCATTTGCTACAGTCCTTCACCTTGTTTCCAAAGTAAAGAAATCTGCATCTTGAGTTCAGACCTTATCCTCCTTGGATAAGAAAAGAAAAAAATGTGATCTTGGCACCATCTGACAGGAAGATGAATAAAATGGGACAAATAAGATACTTTCATGGGAAGTTGGCAGCATTTAACTCATGTTTAAAATTTGTGGTTCTCTAAGCTATGGACAGAGCTGAAGTTAATGAAGATCTGTGGAGGAAAGACTTCTGCAGGTCTGCACATAGAACACTGTGACTCTTTGTTCAGAGGCAATGGTGACAAAGGACAGAAGGTATGAGCATTTCCCCAGCAGAGACCCCACCCCCACCCCCGTTTAGGACAATGCTGGTGATGTCTGGATGTCTTGGAGTTCTGGGGGCAGGAGTTGGGGCCGGGCACCATCTCTGGTCCTTCTCCTGTGCTGCCAGTTTGTTAACTGATACCAAAATCACCATGATGGACCTGTCAGTGGGGGAATACTCAAATCCTAAAAAACACCTGTGAGGCGTGTGCATGGGACGTCTCAGACAGAGGTCTCTGTGGGATGCTCTGAGAGGTCTCTGGGTGAGATTTCTCAGAGTGGGTGTGCGGGAGGTCCCCATGTGGGGACAGTGTGGGTCTCTGTGTGGAGACTCTTAGTGAGGGGACCTCCATTGCTGGCTGTTCTTCCCTAACAGCAAGAGAAGGGCACAGGGATTTTCCCCTTCCGGTTTCTTGCTGTTCTGTTGGTGTTCCTCTGTGTCACGTATCCCCACAGGTGTCTTTGGACTCAGCGCCCCTGCCCTCAGCACTCACCTCTCAATGCCTCTGAGAGGACCAGGCAACACCCAGGCTCAGAGTCTCTGCTTTATGGCTCCCTCCTGCCTGAGCGCTGGAGGCCACTCTGTGTCCTGGTTTCAGCCTCTCCCTTAGGTCCTGGCTGAGCCCCCACTGCTGCACGCACCCTGGGGGATGGGGCCCAGAGACAAGACCTGGCTACAGGTAGAAACCACAGCACAAGTAGGCCTGTGCACCCTGCCCTGCAAACCTGGTCCTTGTCCCACATGTGGGGGCCCTTGTCCCACATGTGGGGTCCTAACAGGCATGAGGGCAGGGCCATTCCAGCTGTCACCTGGATCAGAGGCCCTTCCTGGAGCTGGTCTGTCCACAGCCTTAGTGACTATGACACAAGCCCTGAATCACTCTAAGAATTGCTCTTGTCTCCCTGCTTTCCAGGGCTTCCATTGTGGCTCAGATGGCGAAGAATCTGCCTGCAGTTCAGGAGCCCTGGGTTTGATATCTCGGTCAGGAAGATTCCTTGGAGAAGGGAATGGCTACCCACTCCAGTATTCTTGCCTGGAAAATTACATGGACAGAGGAGCGTGGCAGGCTACAGTCCATGGGGTCTTAAAGAGGTGGACATGACTGAGTAACACTTTCCTGTGTAGATGGGTCCTGGGGAAGAAAGCTGACCGCTCCCTTCTCCACAGGTCACTTGCCACCTGCTGGGTAACACATCGTGTCTGCTGGCTTCCTCCCCTTCCAGGCTCTGGGCTGAGCAAGGCTGATGACAAGTGAGACTTGCTACGACTTCAGAGAGCCCTTGGGCCTGTTGAGTCCCACCTGTCCTCTGGAAGCCTCCTTGGGCCACATGCATAGGTAGAGGCCCCAGACCACGAGTCTGTCCTGAGCTCCCCGTCCTGTGAAAGCTGATTACACTGTGGAGAAGTATTCCATGCTCGGAGGCACCTCTGCCTCTTGGTGCCTGGCCCTCTGTCAGGGACTCCAGGTGGCCTCCCTCTTTCTGGGCTCTGGGAGCTAGAGTAGAAGGGAGACTCTGGGGTGGGGCCACCAGGAGTCAATGGGCCCCTAACTTCTTTCCTCTGGGCCTGTAGACACTGGTGGGACACCAGGGGCTCCTTGGTCACTGCATCATCTATAGACAGCTCTGCCCCCTGCCTCCTTTCCCTGCGTCCAGCACTAGGTGCACAGTGTCCCACTCAGACAGTGAGGTGACTGCACACAAAGACATGCCCCTGCCCATTCCCTGGCAGAGGTGGGTACTATGGGCAGGGCTGTCCTCTTCTCCAGGTGGAGGTGGACTGGCCTTTGGAGGCCTCCATGCTCCACACCGCACACGCTTAGAGCTGAGAGCGTGGTCCTCATCCTCGCCACTGCTCCAGAGCACGAGAAGGACAGAGGACAGGCGACAGGCTTGGCCCATCTCATTACAGCCCATCCGCAAGAGGAGGGGCTTCCAGGACAGTCATCGAATCCCACCATTACACGGGGACGATCTCTCACCCTGGACTCTGGGCCAGCACTGCCCCAAACTTCCTCCTTATTCTTACATGTGAATTGTCTCTGACACTTTCTGAGCCTGAGGGGAATTTCAGCTTATGCAAACTCCTTCCCTACAGACTCACAATTTCAAGGTGGACAGAGAAGTGGAGACCACAGAGCTAGATCCTGAGAAGAGGGAGGTCTTTAGGGTTAGTTCACTGTGACGTATCCTGAATGCTGTTGCTTGTTTCTGTAATGCTGGTATTATGGACACTGAGGTGCAGGGAGGGAATTAGGGTATGGATGAGTATCCATGCTGGGGTTCACTTTCCTTCCATGGCCTCGTCCCATATGGAAGTCAAAGCAGGCACCTGGGAAGAGTAGACCCTGATCCATTTCCTTCCCACCAGCAGGGCACAGACAGAGCAGCATTTCTCATGAGAAAAAACATTTCAGAAAACTAATTTTGTGGTAGGAAGAAGCTTTTAGCACACAGAGGATGTTCTAACATGAGAGAAAAACGTTTTCATATGCATGGTATGCATTTTTTCTGGAGAAGTTTTCCTCTCAGGAAAGCTGTGACAACCATGTTCTGATTGACCAGAAGAGGTGTATTTCTGAAGAAGACAGTGCCTTGGACAGTGGAGGGCATGGCCTGGGACACTTGTCACTCTTGATGGATGCTGGCAGGCTCTGCCTGGAAGGGGACCTGACTCCCTGGGAGGGAAGGTCCACGTGCAGTCCCTGGGACTGGTCCACTTACTCTTTGTAGGACAGCTGTGGCCCATGGGGGTAGCACACTGTTTGTCCCCCATTTGTCCCCCGTGTTTTTCCATCACTCTCCTTTGCTCATTGTTGGAGAGAAACTTATGGTAGCAGTAAGCTGGACCTCTGGGCCCTGGAGTTCTCCTTTGTACCAATGAAACTCTGAAGCTGAGGTCCATGGTGAAACTCCATCTTCTCTATGATCTGTCCAACAGCTGTCATGAGAGCCTGAGCCTCAACAGTCTTGACGTCTATAATCAGACTTCTTTTGACTGTTCCCTGGCTCTGGGCAGTGTCTGCGGCAGGCTTGCCTTTTTGCAGGGGCTGTTCCGGTCTTTTGCTTTATTGGGGAAAGTCCACTGCAGAAAGTGCTTAATCCTTTCTCTGAAGTGGTTTTCTGAAGAAATACGTCCCTTCACCAGGATTATCTTGTGAGACTTGCTTTGTACTCTGCTGATTCCTTTTTCTCAGCAGGGTGGCTCATCCTGCAGGCCTGGTAGGACCTCCGTACCACCAACCACTTTCTATGCTGTCCTAGTTTGGGATTCCTATTAGTCTCTCTCGCATCAGTGGAGATGAACTTCCTGTGCTGACTCTTACGCTGGGGCTGCCTTCTCAGGGCCTCCTGCTGTCCCTGGCTGCTCCCTCCACTCGATGTAACATCACATGTGTGGGAATCGGATGTGTCTCCACTGGACAAGGTCTCAGAACAGCACAGAGATTCCCGAGAAGCCAAGGTGTTTGTGGCAATGAATATATCCAGATGACAGTCTTTGAGAAGCCTCTCAGTGGCACAGTCTTGAAGGAGCAGGCAAGTGGCCTGGCTCTGAGCCTGTTTCTGCCAGTCTGTGAACCCTTGGAACTTAAGCTTATGAGACTTTTCATCAAAGTATACATCTTCTGGATATGTGGCAACAGACTTTGTGTTCGAGGAGGGATTTTTATGGGACCTTGGATACCATGATCTCCTCATATCTATATTAATTATTTGGTATGTGATTAAAAGACTAGGTTCAAAAGTACCTTTCCAAGTAGTGTCTCTGCCCATCACCTCTTGTTCTCTGGAAGATTGGGAATATTCATCGAGGTCCATGACTCTCTCACTAGAGCAAGTTTCTGAGGAGGCCCATCCTCCAGATTCCTCCCGTGCCTCATTCATGAACTCTGCTGGATTTGGATTGGGCTCCAGGCTGCCTTTGTCAGTCTCCACAACAGACTCATTGTGCCAAATTCTGTTCTATGTGGGGGCCTGAGAAGGTAGCTTGTCTTCCTGTCCAGTCAGAGCGGCCTCTGAGGGCTTCTGGACATTTGCCAGTTGAGGTTCCTCCCAGAGCCCCCCGGGGTTTCCTCAGTCACACAGTAGGGGGCAGGGAGGGGACTGTCCAGGGTGGGCACTGCCTACATTGTTATCACTTTCTCTCCTGGATGGGGATGAGAATGTTTTCCCAAGCCCTCTGGTAACTGGGCTTTTGGGTGGTCCCCAGAGTGGCATATGCGGTGAGTACTCTTCAACTTCAAGCTAAATGTGATCTTGAGGACCTTGGGTAGTAGGACCCATCAGTGCCCGACGCGAAACTTTGTCATATGCACTTCCAGCTGCTATTGAATATAAGGACTGAGGACAAGAGACTTCATGGGAAGTGTTCATGGAGGCTTCCCAATCCTGAGAGGAACCTGCATTTTCTGTACCCGGAGGAGCATTTGACTCTCCAGGAAGGTCTAAGAAGTGGTTGGCAGCAAGCCTTGAACAACAGACATTAACAGGGCTCCGTCACTCATGCATCTGCTGTCCCTTACTGCTTATAAGGACCCCCAGGACTCCTGGATGCTTCCTGCCTAGACTCAACTCTTTCAATTCAGGCTTTGCACTTGGAACCTTCACGGAGGGTTGGCTGAGATCATGTACAGATCTTTTAGGATCCTCCCCACACTCTGTTTTACATCCTGGCACAGGTGCTTCCCTGGTGGGATCCTTGCTGGGTACCAGGATCTCATCTTCTGTGCATCTGGATTGCTTTTGCCTAGACCTCCAGAGGGACTTGAGGGCCCCTTCTTTTCCAGTGCCTGACAAGGCCTTAGGGAATCACCCTGAGTCTGCATCACTTTCTGAGACTCTTGGATTTTGCAGGGCAGGGCACTCTCTTGTTGCATGAACCTTTTGGAAAGATGGTACTCCAGTTTCTCCCAAACCTGAGGGCTGATCAAATGCCTAGCAGTGATGGAGACAGAGGTGTGGGCCTGAGAAGACCTGTTCCCCTGGGGAACAGGGGGTGACCTGGCTAAAGATTTGCTGAGATTTTTTAACCAAAGAGGATAAAGTTCTCCCACTTTCTAGTTGCTTTTTTAAAAAAATGATATTCCAGGATTTGAACTGCATTGGGGATCAAAGATTGTGGCTTATTTTAGATTATAGGGCAAGACTTCATAGTACCTAGTCTGCAATTGAGAGGAAGATGGTTGAGTTGGGAAAGACAGTGTGAGATGGGCAGTGGTCTCTAACTGAGCCCAAAGTGGTCCTTGATCTTGGGGCTTGGTTAGAGTCATGAGTTGCAGTAGGGCCTGCCTCTCTATGTGAGCCTGAAGTTGTGGCTGTGAGTGAGATATGATTGGACTCAAGGGTTGGGGTTGGGCGAGCATTCCAATATGATCCCGAGGTTGTGATTGTGAGTGATGCTTGGTTGGAGTCAAGGATAGGAGTTGACCTGAGTCTTTATGTCAGCCTGAGTTTGTGGCTGTGAGTGAGATATAGTTGGAGTCAAGGGTTGGGGTCAGACCTGGGTTCCCATGTGAGCCCGAGGTTGTGGTTGAGACTAAGGTTTTATTGGAGTCAAGAACTCGGGTCAGGTCTGGGTCCTCATGTGAATGTGGGGTGGTGGTTGAGAGTGAAGCATGGTTGGAGTCAAGGGTTGGAGTTGGGCCTGGGTCTCCATGTGAGCCTAAGATAGTGGTCAGTGAAAGTGAGCTGTGGTTGGAGTCAAGGGTTGGGGTTGAGCATATGTGTCCACATGAGCTGGAGGTGGTGGTTCAAAGTGAGTCATGGTTGGAGTCAAGTGTTTTGATTGGACCTGGTTCTCCACTTGAACCTGAGGTGGTGGCTGACACTGGGGCATGGTTGGAGTCAAGAGTTGTGGTCTAGCCTGAGTCTTCATGTGAGCCCAAAGGCGGTGAGTGAATCTGGGGCATGGTTAGAGTTAAGGGTAGGGGTCTGGCCTGTGTTTCCATGTGACCCAGAGGTGATAGTTGCAACTGGGACATAGTTGGAGTCAAGGACTGAGGCTGAGCCTGGGCTCCAGCGTGGGTAAGGGCTGGACCAATGATAGCTGTGAAGTTAATTTAGCTGGAATTTGGAATTGTTCAGCCTTAGAGCACTCATTGAATAAGATAGGCTATAACTCTAGAGGGGACCCAGGTACTGTGTCAGTAGCTACCAGAGACTCACTCTGCAGAAAGCGGAGACCCCAGAAGAGCTGCCTGCATGTCTTCTGTAGATGGTCCCCCAAAGTGTCAGGTATCAGGTCTTCTGGTGACCAAGCAGCTGTTCTGGTTTGCCTTTTATGCTCCAGAAATGTTGGTGACCCAAGGTGTCCTGCTTGTCACTCAGTGACTTAATTCTCATCCCCAGTGAAGTCACATGGTAGCCTGCCTCCTCTTCCTTTTATTTCTCCTTCCAAATCTTCAGTTCCACTCTCTTGGTGATTCATATCTCCAGCAGCTTCTGGACATACAGGTTGACAAAAGAGAAGCTTCCAGCCTCTACCTGTCTGTTTCTGGGGTGTCCTAACAGCAAGGCCCCTGGTGGGTGGCAGTGAAGGTGTTCTTGCTGGGACTCCAAGTGTGTCAAGGTGGAGACGCTCCATGCTCTGGCAGCCCCCTACCTACAAGACAGGCTTGAAAGAGGACAGCTTGAATGGACAAGCCCTGAGATGGCTGGTCTCCAAGGGGAGCATGGGGATGACCTTTGTGGGATGGTGCCTAGTGGGAGTGCCATGGAGTTACCCTAGGTGAGACTCAGCATGGAGCCTGATGGTGGTGAGGTGGAGGAGGGTGTCAGAGGTGGAGGGCAGGTCCCTTCATCAAGGTGACATGGTGGGGAAGGGGAGACAGCAAGTGGCCTTGGTGAAAGACTGTGCAGAGGAAGGAAAGGCTCTCGTGTTGAGAGGCACTCAGGGATGAATTAGAGTGAGTGGAAATGAAGCAGGGAACTGAGCCAGGAGAAAAGGAGGAGGCTCGAGGTAGAGGCTGTTTGGGCAGAGGAGACATGGTGGGATTCCACTGCTGTTGGGCTCCAGTAGGTGTTGCTTTGCACAGCTCCCCAGGAGTATCTTGAGAGGAGACCTGATGAAAGCCACCCTTGTCAGGGAACCACCCCAGGTGTCTACAGGAAACTTGAGGAGCAAGCTGCAGCCAGGAGCTGCCGGGCCAGGAGAGATGGGCAGGCTGGCCAGGGTGGGTATCTACAGCCCACAGCCCTGCACACCCCCCATACTGACTTTACAATGCTCCTGCTGTTCCTCACCCCAGGAGTTTAGCCATAACCCACCCCCAGGACTCCCCCTGCCAGCTCAACCCCAGGCTACCTGCAGCCCTGGGGTCACACCATAGGCTCTGGGAAGAAGAACCACCAAGGAAAGAAGAGGAAGATTCTCTGCCTTTGCAGAAGTGATAGATCCCAGACCTCTTCCAGTGCTTCCAGGCAACCTCTGCAAGCTGGAAATCAGCAGACTGCATCATGGTGAGGAAGCCAGGGTGTAAGGGTATTATAGGAGGCTGATTGCAGTGTCCCTTTAAGGGGACACAACTGGAAGACTGGAATCCAAGTACCAGGGTCCAAGGCCACGTGATCCCTGACAGTGATGGTGAAGCTTATGATAGGGTTTACATTAACAAAGTGCTTTCATATCCATTACCCCTTGACGCCCTCACCAACCCCTCTGTGGGGAAGAATGGACAGCAGTCACGGCATAGACGAATATGAGAGAAGTTAAACGATGTGCAAAAGTGATTATCTGCCAGTTAAAATAAATTAATTAAAACAAAAAATGTGTCCACAGTTGGACCTGGAGTCCCACCTCCCAAACCAGGTGCTATTAGCTCCATGCAGCCCACAGGCACCTGCTGGGCCACACCTTTTTCCAGGCCCCTCACAGCTTCATTCTCTACATGGAACCTGGGTAGTATCTGGGTTCTGCTGTTCTTCCAGGAGCTTCCCTGAGGTTTCTGTTTCCCAAGGGACGGGTCCTGCCACTGGCCTCTTCTGAACCGGTGGTCCTGGGCTCTCAGGGCCGGAGAGATGGGGCTAACTCCAGGGGCACACATAGCTGAATGGCAGAACGTACCTTTCAAAGCTCCATTTTCCTTCCTACTCCCGCTTCTCTCCTTTAGCTCCATTTGATGCTGAGACCCACCCAAACATATGAGGGCTTGAGACCCAATTTTCAGGCTCCCCTGTCTAGACAAGCATCAGACACTCAGTGTCCATACGTAATATGATTTTCTGCATTTCACTAACAGAGCTCTGTGTTTTTTCATTCTTTTCACGCATTTTTAAGGTGGATAAAAATATTTTCTGTTTTCCTTTTTTGAAGAACATAAGGATTTTGAAGTGAGATTCACCCGGATCTTTTGTCATTGTTCCTCTGCTCAAAAACGCACACATTCTCAGAATAGGTGAATCTGAGCGCTGTCAGGTGGGCCTCTGTTTCCCAAGTCCAGGGCCCCACTCCAAGACTCTCAAGACCTCAGCACTGTCCTCAGATCAGAGCTCGTCCAAGATACCTTTTCGTGGCTGGTGAGGCGGTGCTTGCGCGCCTGTGTTGTAGTTGAGATTGAACTCAGTATCCAGCCCTCGGGCCCTGGTCACTGTGTTTGGGACATATCCTGGAGCCCTCAAACATACCTGGACAACTGATATCTGAGATCCTTGGAGAGAAATGCTCACTCTGCCCCCTGCGCAGCCTGGGGCACCCAGAGGGTGATGCTTTATTCTTTCATGAGAATAGATGTCCTATGCTTTCCCTTCTCAGGGATCTCTCTAGATGATTCAGAAGAGTAGAAATAATAATAGAAAAGAAGAGAGGATCTCGAACTTGTGGGTCTCCGCCAAGGTTTCCTTACCTTCCTGATGTTTCCACATTTCCTAGGAGGAGGAAAGGATGGGTTATTCTCGAGGTAGGGAAGAAACAGGAAAAGGAACTCTAGTCCACACAGAAAGGCGAGAATGGTACCGATCGCCCAGGAAGTGGAACTGGAGTTCAGCCAAATATCAAAAGTGCTTTTCAGAGAAAAGTGAGGATTCTCCATTGCCTGCATCACAGTGCTGCCCTCAGGCAACTGCGAACAAGGTGTGCACTTGGGAACTAAAGTACTAGGCCCGCATCTTAGAGCTGTGGTCTGGTCACATTTGACTCCTGAGGGTGAGGAAGGAGTAATAGAGGAGGAGGCTGGAACATGGCCCCTCCCCAGCCACTCAGCCCTGCAGCTCCATTCATCCCCCTTCTCTGAGCCTCCCATCCTGCCTTCTCATCCTGTTAGGCAGAGACATTCGTCAAGTTTCAGTTTATTCCACCTGGAACTCACAATACTTGCACTTATGATGGTTTATGTCAGCAGAAGGATACAGATTAAAACCAGCAAAAGAATATAGATCAGAACTAGCCAAAAAAAAAAAAAAGATGCAGGGAGCCATATGCAGTCTTCCAGATGTCTGGCCTAGTGGGGCTCTACAGACAGTGCTTAGTTCTCTCAGCAAACAGTGTGACAGCATGTGTAGAGTAGTGTCAACCATCATCCAGCCTTGAATGTCCAGGGTTTCTATTGTGGGGTGGGTCACATAGGGATGAAGAGCCCATATACTTGACCTTAGCTGCTTAGTCACCAGTACCCCTTCCTGAGATCAGACTGATACAGCCTTGCCAGGCCTCCATGTCGACTTAAAACAGGTGTACACTGTAAATCACATCATTTCCATAAACTATTTGGGAAGACCAAGGTCTCATTTATACAAATATAATCTTATCAAGTAGGCTATTCCCAGGACTGAATAGTGATCTTCAAGGATCAAAAGGTCAGTGGTCACTCTGGAATGTGAAGGGCTTGAGGGACCTCAAGCTCATTGACTTAATGCTTTGCTGGAACTTTGAAAGATGCTAGCAACTTATGAAAAATTTACCCTGAAGGCTTAACTATTTCAATTTGCTTTATATTTCATGGCCTTGTAAATTTCAAATCATTTTTTATCTAATTTTTAATTCCCATAGTTCAATATAGTAAAGATTAACTGAATTAAAAAAAAAATTAGTATCATAAGAGTAAAAGTACCTGTGATTAACCAAACTTAGGAGAACTCCAGATTCTTTACAGTATTGATGAGGCTCAAGCAGTTATGTCAGAGGAATCAGGAATTCTCTTGAGTTCTAGGTGGACTGAATTGACACTTGACTAATGTCTATATAACAGATGATAAGGTAGGAAGGGAAGGCTCAGAGGAAGGGAGATGCATGAAGCTGCAGGGCTGGATGGTTAGGGAGGGGCTATAGTCCAGCCTCCTCCTCTGCTGCTCCCTCTTACCCCCAGAGCCCTTTGTGACCAGACCACAGCTCTATGAGGTGGGCCTAGAACTTTAGCCCCCAAGTGCACACCCTTGCTCAGTTGCCTGAGGGCAGCGGTATTATTCAGATGATGGAGAATCTGCTCTTTTCTCTGAAAAGCACTTTTGATATTTGGCTGAACTCCCATTTCACTGCCTAGGCAGTCATTACTGTAATCACCTTTCTGTGTGAACTGGGGCTCTTTTTCCTGACCCTTCCCTACCTCAAGAATAATTCATCCTTGCTTCCTCCTAGGAAACATGGAAACATTAGGAAGGTAAGGAACTCTTGGTCCAGACTCACAAGCACATATTTTTCTGTTCTTTTCTATTATTATTTTCACTTTTCTGAGTCAACTAATAAGACCCTTGAGATAGAAAAGAACAGGACATCTATACTCAAGAAAGAATAGATGAATATCCCTCTAGGGACAAACCAGGCTGAGCAGGGATACAGTGAACACTAGGATTTCTATTTAAAGATCTCAACCCATGTATCCAGGTAGGTAGATGGCTCCAAGGCAAGTCCAAAACACAGTGACCAGAGGCCAATGACTGGATTCTGAGTTGAATCTCAGCCAGAGGACAGACTTCTGAGCACCAGTTCAGCAGCCATGAACAGTGTCTCAGACAGGAGTGATCTTCTGGCAGTAGTGAAGCCCCGAGAGCCTCAGAGCGGGGGTTGGAGGGCTGGGGGCCTGGTATCAAGAAGCAGAGACCTACTTTATGGAGCTCAGATTCACCCATGCGTCTGAGTATGTGTGTGTTTCTTGAGCAGAACAGTGACGAAAGAAGTCCAGAGTGAATCTCACATTGAAAATACTTCATTATGTTCTTCAAAGAAGGAAAACAAAATATTTTATCTCTTTTAAAAATGAGTGAAAGGAAAGAAAAATCACAGAACTCTGTTAGTGAAATGTAGAGTCATATTCTGTGTGGACACTAGTGTCTGATGCTTGTCTAGAGAGGGAAGACTGAGATTTGCGTCTTACGTCCTCATTTCTCTCTCTCTCTCAGTATCGAATGGAAAGAAGGGGAAGAAGCAGGAGCATCCAGAGAAATGAAGCTTTGAAATTTGGAAGGTGAGTTCTGACATCCAGCCCCAAGTGTTAGTCCCCACCTCTCTGGCCAGGAGAACCCAGTTCCACAGACTCTGAGGGGGTCTGCGGCAGGACTTCTCCCTTGAGAAATGAACTCCAAGGGAGGCTTCTGGGAATGAGAGCAGAACCCAGATACTTCCCAGATTCCATGTGTAGAATGAAGCTGTCCAAAACGGCATGCAGGTTGCGTTGGACCAACAGGGCCTGGATTGGGAGGTGAGCCCTCCAGGACACGTAGGACACATGGTTTTACTTTGCTCAGACCCAACTGCAGAGTGGTGCCTGCCCATTCTCCCCACAGGCAGGCTGTGAGGGCATCAGGGGTAATGAATATGGAAACACTTCATAAATGATAAACGCTTTCAGAGCTTCACCATCACTGTCAGGGATCATGTGGCCTTGGACACTCATGCTTGGGCTCCAATCTCCCAATGATGTCCCCTTAAAGAGACAGTGCACTCAACTTCCTGTAAGACCCCTAGGCTCTCATGTTCACCATCATGACCAGTCTTCTGATTTCCAGCTTGAAGAGATTGCCTGGAAACACTGGAAGAGGTTCCAGACCTGACTTCACTTATGGAAAGGTGGAGAAACTTCCCCTTCTTTTCTAGGTGATTCTTCCTCCTAGAGCCTATCGTGCGACCCCAGGGACACTGGCAGCCTGGGGCTGAGCTGAGAGGAGAACTCCTGGGGGTAAGGCCAACGTCCTGTGGTGAGCAACACCAGGAGCATTGTGAGGTCAGCACTGGGGCCATGCAGGCTGTGGGGTGTAGGTGCCCACCCCTGCCTGGCCTACCCAGTCCTCCAGGCCTGGCAGCTCCTGGCTGCAGCTTGTTCCACATATCCCCTGCAGATGCTTGGGGAGGTTCCTGGACAAGGGTGGCTTTCATCAGGTCTAATGTCAAGATTAACCTGGTGAGGTTTGCAAATCAGTGCCCACTAGATCCCATCAACCATGCAGGGAAGAGGCAGCTCCCACCATCTACACAGCTCCTCTGACCAAGCAGCCCCTACCTTGGGCTTCTACCATTTCTCCAGGCTCAGTGACCTCAGTTTCCATTCCCTCATGCTCATCCCTGAGTACCTCTCCATCACCAGAGCCTTTTTTCCCCCTGGACAGCCTTTCAACCTGGCCACTTATACTTTCCCCTTCCCCACCAAGCCCCCTTTATGTGACAGCCTGCCCTCCACCTCTGACGCCCTCCTCTGCCCCACCACCATCAGGCTCCAAGTTGAGTCTCAACCAGGGGGACTCCACAGCACTCACACTGGGCACCATGTGACACAGGTCATCTCCAACTCCCCTTGGAGACCAGCCATCAACAGCTTTGTCTGTTCAAGCAATCCTGTATCAACCTGGCCTGGTGGCAGGAGACAACAAAACCGTGGAGCTTCTCCACCTTGACATACTTAGAGTTCCAGCAAGAACACCTTCCCCTCTACCCACCTGAGGCCTCATTTTGGGAGACCCCACAAACAGGCAGGCAGCCTCTCTCTTGTCAATGCGGATGTTGACAAGATGCTGGAGATACTAATCACCAATAGAGTAGAACTGAAGATTTGGAAGAAAGAAAAAGAGGACGAGGCAGGCTACCAGGTAACTTCCCTGGGAAAGAGGAGCAAGTCACTCGGTGACAAGCAGGATACCTTAGGTCGCCAAAACTTCTGGAGCATAAAAAGCAAACAAGAACAGCTGCATGGTCCCAGGAAGCCCTGATATCCTGACACTTTGAGGGATCATCTACAGAAGACATGCAGCCAGCTCTTCCAGGGTCTCCTCTTTGTGCACAGTGAGAGTCTGGTGGCTACCATCACAGTACCTGGGCCCCCTCTTGAGTTATGCCTTGTTTTATTCAGTGAGCATTCTAAGGCCGAACCATTCCAAATTCAAGATAAATTAACTTCACAACTGTCATTGTTCCAGCCCTTGACTTACCTGTAGCCCAGGTTGAACCTCAAAACAAGACTCCAACCATGTCCCAGGTGCAACCATCATCTCTAGGTCACCTCTAGGGTCACATGGAGACTCACGCCCGCCCCCAACTCTTGGCTCCAACCATGCCTCACTTTCAGCCACCACATCGGGCTCACATGGAGACCCAGGCTCGACCATTTCTGGACTCCAGGCATGGCCCAGTTTCAACCAGAACCTTGGCTTGCATAGAGATACAGGCCCAACCCTTACCCTGGTCTTGCTTCAATGTCAATCACCACCTGAAGCTTCCATAGAATCCCAAGGCCAATCCCTACCCTTGGCTACAACCATGTCCCAGTTTCAACCACCACCTTGGGCTCATGTGAATACCCAGGTACGACCTCTACACTTGACAACAACCATGGCCCAATGTCAACCACAACCACCTTGGCCTCTCATACAGACCCCAGCCCATCCCCTACCCTTGATACTAACCATGTCCCCATGTCAATTACCACCAGCTCAGGCTCACATGGAGACCCAGGCCCAACCCCAACGTTTGACTCCAATGCCACCTCCTTAGGCTCACATGGAGATCCAGGCCCGACTCAAACCCTTGACTCCAAATGTGTCAAGCATGACCTCAGGCACAGAGACCACTGTCCATAAATCACCCTCTGTCTGAGTCTGACCACCTTCTCAATACCAGATTGGGTCCTGTGAAACATCTTCTCTACAGTCCCAAATAAGGCACATCTTTCATCTCAAATGCAACTGAAAACCTGGAATGTCACTTTTGGAAAAAGGAACTAGAAAGAGGATGAACTTTCCCTCTTTGGTTAAATCTCAGCAAGTCTTATCCAGGCCACTCTCAACCTTTCCCAGGAAAATAGGTCTTCCCATGCTCACAGCTCTGTCTCCATCCTTCCTGGGGAAAGGATCAGACCTGAGATTTTGGAGGTACTGTGGCATCAGTTTTCCAAAAGGTTGCTGCACCAACAGAGTGGCCTGCTCTGCAGAATACAAGCATCTGAGAGACTGATGCAGCCTCAAGATCAATTCCCAAGGCCTTGTCAGGTGCAGGGAGGGGCCCTCAAGGCCCTCCGCAGGTCAAGGCAAAATCAGCTGGGAGTCAGAGAAGATGAGGTCCAAGTGCCCAGCACAAATCCCACCAGGGAGAGAGCAACACTACGATGTAGGGCAGAGTGTGGGGAGGATCCCGAAAGATCTGTACCTGATCTCAGCCAACCTCCAGTGAATGATCCAAGAGTGAACCCTGAGTCAGAGAGTTGAGAGTAGGCAGGAAGAATCCAGAAGTTTCAGGAGGAAGGCACAGGAGATTCACGAGAGTGAGATCCCTGTTGAATGTCTGTATTTCAAGATTTGCTGACAACCTTCTTTTAGACATTCCTAGGGAGACGCATGCTCCCACGGATACAGAAAATCCACACTCCTCTCAGAATGGGGAAGCCTCCATGAACACCTCCCTTGAGTCTGTTGTCCTCAGTCCTGATACTCAACAGGAGCTGGAAACACATATAGTAAAGTTGAGGGTGAGGCACTGGTGGGACCTACTCTTCAAGGTCTTCAAATTCATACTTAGCTTGAAGTTGAAAAAGGCTCAAGGGTCTACCTTGAAGGCCACCTGTGAATCTGGGGACCACTCAATAACCCTATTAACCAAAGGTTTGGGAAAAGCTCCTTAGCCCCATGCAAAAGAGAAAGTAGTAACAAGGGGGCAAATGCCTCCCTGGACAGGCCCCTTCCCACTCCCTCACAGGTGAGTGAGGAAGCCCAGGGAGCTCTGGGAGGACCCACAGCTGGTGACAACCATAAGCCCTCAGAGGTCCCTCTGACTGGACAGGAAAGCAAGCCACCTTCTCATGCCACCACATACTGTTTAGTGACCAGAATTTGGCACAGTGAGTCTGTCATGGGGGCGGACAAAGGCAGCTTGGAGCCCAGCTGTAGTCCAGCAATGGCCAGCAATGAGCCACAGGAGGAAGTTGGGGGACAAGCCTCCCCAGAATCTTACTCTATCATGATATTAGTGGGCCTCAATGAATGTTTCGCATCTTCCAGGTAACAAGAGTCTGCGGAAGGAGACCCTGCTGGAAAAGAAACTTTGGAACCTAGTGTGTGGGACAAATCCCTACTCACTAATATGAATTTAAAGAGTCCACGATCTCTAAGGTCCAGTAGAAACCCCTCCCTGAATACAAAGTCTCTTGCCTCCAATCCAGAAGATCTAAATTTTGAAGCACAGTTTCATAAGCTTGAGTTTCAAGGTTCACAGACCAGCAGAATCACAATCGAGGTTGGGCCACCAGCGAGCTCCATCAAGACTGTGAAACTGGTGTGCTCCTTCAAGACTGTGCCACGGATACACTTCTCAAAGACTGTCACTCAGATATGTTCCTTGCCGTAAACATCTGGCTCTCAGGAATCTCTGTCTTGTTCCCAAACCTTGTCCAGAGGAGACACATCCACGTCCAATTCCCAGACACTCTATGATATTTCATCGAGTGGAGGGAGCAGCCAGGGGCAGCAGGTGGCCCTGAGATGGGAGCCCAAATATCAGAGTGTTCCCACTGAAGGGTGCGAGACATATAGGAGCCCCAAAATTACACAGCATCAAAAAGGATTGGCAGAACGAATGGCCACCAGGTCAGAGGGATTAGTCACTCTGGCCAGAAAAAGAAATCAACAGAGTGCCTAAGATGCAAGTTTCAATATTTAATCCTGAAGATGGGACAGGTTCTTTCAGAAAGTTGCTTCAAAAACAGGATTTATCTCCTTCTACAGTGGGTTTCCCCCAGTAAATTCAAAGGCCTAGAAGAGCCACTTCAAAAAGGAAAACCTGAAACAGCCACAGCCCAGAGCCAAGAGGCAGTCAAAAGCACATCGAGCACGGAGAGCAGGGCTATTGAGGCTCAGACTCTCATGACAGCTGTTGAACAAATCCTAAAGGAGAAAATGGTGCTTCACTATGGACCTCATGCCTTGGAGTTAAACTGGTACAAAGTGGAACTCCGGGGCTCGTTAGGTCCACATTATTGCAACCAAAGTTTTCTCTCCACCCAAGAACACACAAGAGTGAGAAGAGACATAGCCCATGATTACCCAGTTACCCCCATGGGCCATAGCTCTCCAAAAGAGAGTAAGTGGGCCAGTCCCAGGGACAGCAAGTGGGCCTCCCACCCAGGGAGCCAGGTCCCCTTTCAGGCAGAGCCTGCCAGCATTGCTCAAGTAACAAGTGTCCCAGGCTGTCCCCTCCACTGTCCAAGGCTCTGTCTTCTTCAGAAATATGCCTCTTTTGTTCAATCAGAACATGCTATTCACAGCATCCCTGGTAGCAAAACTCTTCTACAAGGAAAAAATGCTTATCTTGCAGAGACCCTTTTTTTCCCCTCATATTAGCACATCCTCTGTGTGCTAATAGCTTCCTGTTACCACATATTTTTTTTTTTTGGTTCCTGAAATGTTTTTTCTGATGAGATCTGGTGGCCTCTGTGCCCTGCTGGGAGAAAGGCAATGGATAATGATCCACTCTTTCCAGGTGCCTGCTTTGGCTTCTAGGTGGGATGGGGCTGTGGAGGGAGGTTGACCCCAGAGTGCAGACTGCACTTCTGTTTCCATCATCTCAGCATTATTGAAACAACCAATAGCATTTAAAACATATTAAGGTGAACTAAAGCTAAAGACCTCCCCATTTTCAGGATCTGGCTCTGCTTCTCCTGCTCTCTCTCTACCTGGAAATTGTGGGGCTGTAGGGGAGGGGTGTTCAGAATGCAAAATGTTTGTCTGAGGAGGCAAATAGAAGGGGAAAAAGTAGAAGCAGTGACAGATTTAATTTTCCTGGGCTCCAAAATCACTGCAAGATTTCATTTAACTTCTATTAAACCTATGTGCATCAGTTTACAAAAGAGGTTCAATAAAAGTTGGATTTCTGGCAAATAGAACAAATTAAGCTCATTTATCTATATGGCTATATATTTACAGAAAAGGCACTTAACGATATCTATTTAGCCTTAACAAATCAATTTCAAAATTACTTTACCCTCTTTTCAAAATCAGCATTTTAAAAAGATAGCAGAGATGAGAGTTCCTGAGAAGACCAGATAGGACTTTTGCATCTCAAAAACACAGGCATGTTTTCCTTGGATGACTTTGTTTCCCTTTTGTTTGATACTTAAAAGCCTCCTAAGATAAATATGGAAGGTTTGGTGAGTGGTATCTATTAGAAAGTCCATCAACTTCTTACCTACTGTCAAAGTTACCCAGGACTCTTGTGGGGAAATTGAAATAGGATGCCTCAAGTCCAAGGGAATCCTCTGGCCTATTACAGGAGAGTAGTGCAAGGGAAATTGCCCTGCTGTGGAAGTGGCTCCTGGTCCAAATTGGGTACCCTGTCAAGTCTTACATGGTTATACCAGAAAAGGTTCCTGTGTGCCACGGGTTAGCATAGAGCCTACTACTTAATCTCCATGGGTAGGAGAAATAGGAGGTGGTGAATATGTTGATGGCATGGGGGGAACGGCAGTTGGAACAAGTACCAGTGTTGCCTGCTTGACTACTGGTGAGCTGCATAGACTGGAGGGATTAAGTTTTGAAGTAACATGTCCCCACTCTCACTTTTTCCCTCTTTCCTTGTAGAATAGGTTCTTCCCTGGGTTTCCTTTCAAACTGCTGCACATAAGGTGGGAATTCTCCCACTACTTTTCCTCCGGATGCCATAGCATAATTGCCTCTACATATGGAATCAAATCTCTTTTCCCTGCTTTTTTGCAAAACACTTCTAACCATGAGAGCCATTCAGGGGCTCTCTTTTGATTCTAACATATATTAGGTCCACACCCTACCTATTACAATGGTATATCATGTCTTAGTCATAGGCTCATGGCTAGGTTTTGCCCATTTCTCTAATATATGTCCCAAAGGGGTCTCCTTCAAGATAAGTGGGAATATTTCTCATTTCTATAAGTCTGACAAAAGACACAAATTCCAGCACAGAAAGCCCAAATTCCAGTATCGATGCACACAAAACCAAACCAAAACCAAAACCAATGAACCAGTTTTCAAATCAAATAGACTTACCCTACAAAACCAGTGAACTGGTTCCCAAACCAGGTAGAGGCCATTACAATTCCCTTCTCCAATTGGGTGCCCCAATTAAACAAATTGGCTTGCCCTGTAGAGGTAAAGCCCAAACTGAGGGAGAAATATGATTCCAGGGTGCACAATGGAGTGACTTACCCTACAAAATTGAGTCAATCACCTCGCAGAAGTTTGTTGTTTCCTTGCTTAACTGCCAGGTGCTGGGGCAGTCAGTGTCACTTCAGGGAATTTTGAAGGGAAGATCTTCAGGAATACTTGCCCCAGTATTCCCTGACTGGGGCTGGCTAGACTGGAATAGCGGGGCTCCTGACTGGCTCACCAAATTTGTTTCTGAGTCCAGGCTCTTTCTGCCTGAAGTATGACAGACCATAAATTTGGAGATGAGGTTTTGGGCCAAGGAAGAATGACTTTATTCAGAAAGCTGGCAGACCAAGGAGATGGCAGACTAGTCTCTTAAAAAAAAATCTCTTTAAAAAATCCAGTCTCTTAAAAACTGGATTCCAGTTTCTTTTATAGAACAGAGATGGGGAGGAGCCGAGGAATTAAAGGAAAAGTAAAGAAAAAGGCCAAAAGTCTTCCTAAATATCTCCTGAATAGCCAAGTTCTGGGAGAGGATGTGGCAATATCTTCTTCTTTCTTGCAGCTATTCAAAGGGGGCTAGGGTCAGGATGTTTCTCTGAACCAAGGCACTTTGGTTTAACACGCAGGCAGAGACAGTGTTCCCTAAGGCAAACCATTATGTATAGACAGTGTCCTTTCAGTGAACAAAAGCAATGGGAAGCAAAGGTCAAAGTGAAAGAAACAGACTCAACAGCAGTCCGATTTTGTTTTGCCCTGTAACATCACTACTTATCAATAAACCATCAGTATATTGTTGCCAAGTACCCTTATGAAGACTCAGTTCCTTTGTGTTTCCAAAAAGATCCGGGCTGTCCTGAAAACCCTGTGGGAGCACTGTCCAGGGATATTGAGTAGCCTCCCAAGGTCCCTCCATTCAAAGGCAATAAGGTATTGAGAGTCTAGATGTAGGGGAACACAGAGAAATGCATCTTTGTGGTCCTAAACAAATACTGAGTGCTTCCTGGCACTTGGTTGAGGAAAGTGCATATGTTTGGCAGCAGTGGGTATATAGGGATGACTGGCTCATTCGCTGCTCGTAAGCCTTGCACAACTGATATTCCCTATTAGGCTCCTGAATGGTGGGGGGTGGGGGTGGGGAGGATCGGGGTGTTACAAGGGGATTGGCAGGGCCTAATGAGTCTGTATTTTAGGAATTTGGTGAACAGCAGTTGGATTTCCCTCATGGCCCCAAGTTTTAAAGGACATTGTTTTCTCCAGGAGTATATTTCCCCAGGCCTTAACCTTATTTTTATTGGAGGAACATGTTTTCCCTTTCCTGGTCCTGAGGTATCCCTACTTGTTCTCTGACTTTGGGGGGAATATTTTGATGACCAGCAGGTGGGTCATCTGGGGTTACTAATCGATGCAATCTCTGCTTGAATTCTCTACCTTCTTGGACTTCACCCCATCCTAATAATATACTAGCTCCTAACTTATTTATCAAATCTTCTGAGAAGGGGGACGTGGAACTCTGGAATATACAAAAGGGAGTGAGTAGTAACAATGGACCGGACTCCTCAGGTGAGGGAAGATGTAATTGCCTTCCCTTTGACAGTCCATCAGCTCCCATCACAATACAGTCTCAGTTGGAGACAGGGCCAAGTCAGAACAGAGCAGGCAGCTCCAGTGTCTTCAAGAAATTCAGTTCTCCTCCCTGCCATATCAGGGGTGACCCGAGACTCCCCTGGAGTGATGAGGATGGATCAAGTGGAATCTGGAGCCAGGCAGGCACTCAGGCCCCAGCAGTTGATGTGTGGGACTCTCTCATCCAAGAGATTCACAAGGCCCTGACGTCAGTTGGGATTGCCCCTTAGGCATCCCACAGGAGAGCACTAAGGACGTTCCCCCCTGCAGGGCCTCCCTTATGACAAAAGGCACATTGGTTCAAGCCCAGGCAGCTTCTTTGCCATCTGCCCAGACATCTCAGCCCTCCAGGGTCCACTCAAGGCAGTGGGTGAATCACAGCAGCCAAAAATTGTTTTCTTTACTAGCCCCTTATCCTTATTGGCCTCTTCCATCAAGTCTTGGTTATTCTAGACCTTGAATGCCTCCTCTACCAAGACTAACAATGGGGATGGGAGTCTAGCCTCAAGATTTTATAATTTTCTCCTTATATCAGAAGTAGCCTGGGTGATAAAATGCATGGCAATACCATCCTCCCTTCTGTGGACGGAGGCTTGCCTGAAGGCCTCTGTCACCCAGTTCAGGAAGACTGTCAAGTTTTCATCTCTTTCCTGTGTAACCTTTCAGATCTTATCATAATTTACAGGCTTCACCATAAACTTTTTCATTCCTTCTGATAGACAAGTAATATAATGTCTCATCCTAGCCTGACCTATACGATCTTCATAGTCCCGGTGTGGGTCATGTTCTGGGGTTGCATCCCCACCCACCTGGTAAATTTGGTGGCATGGATCAGTGGCCCACTGCTTGTTTCCTGGCCTTCCTCAGAATATACTCCTTTACAGCCGGGGTTTAACTGTAGGCCAGAATAACCATGATGTCCTGCCAGGTGAGAGAGAATGTCAACTCCAGCCTGATAAATTCATCCCTCAACTTTTCAGGGTTCTCTGAGAACCTGTGAAGCCTCTCCTTACAGATGCTTAAGTGTCCCACTCAGAAGGGGACATGCACTCTAGGAGTCTCTCTGTTCCCTCGGCCACTTCCCGAAGGGTGTGAAGGCCTTGTGGGGCAGAGGTGGGGGCTAACTTTGAAGCTGATCCTGGGGGACAGGAAGTTCCACTTACAGATCACCCCAGAGGGACTAGTCTCTCTCTCCTGAGGTAACAGAGGATATAAAGGAACATAACGAGGCAGAGTTTGGGGGTAGTCAGAGGGCTCCAGAGAAGTAGGTGGTTCTGGGAAGTGGGTGGGGCTTGGTTTTTCTCACCTGAGAGTTGGGGAAGGCTGGAAGGGGATCATCTAAAACATCAGAAGTGTTTACTGATTTGGTTTTTGATTACAGGAGCAAGAGAGAGTAGGGTTTTGGTAAAGGACCATGAAGCCTTTTTCCCCTTTTTGTTTGCCAAAGAGACCTGTGGGATTTTAGTTTCCCAACGAGGGATCAAACGTGGCCCCTCAGCAGTGAGAGCTTGGAGTCCTGACCACTGGACCACCAGGGAATTCCCAGGACCCTAGGGAACCTCAATCCATTTTTCCATGTTGCAACAGTAAAGACCTAATTGCAAGATGGTATTATAATTTAGAGAACCATTTTCAGGCAATGTTTTCTCCACTTTCCAATTTATATAAGGCCAGTCCATGTTACAATAGAGTTTTAAGTTTTTCCCTTTTCAGTCTATTTTGAAAATTTTTCAGGTTTTAAAAATATACTCCAGAGGTTTCTCTTCTGGCTTAGATCCTCACATGTTGAATAACCTGCAATCCAGAAAGAGCGCTCCTAGAAATGTAGTTCCATGTCCTGGAGACATTCACCTGGAGCCTTTTGCCCTGTGATATGTTTTCTTATGCTGGGGGTGGTATTCCTTGAGTGTGAGCATCTGTCAAGCCTAGGATGGGGGCTGCCTGGAAGCGACCAGCACAATAGGTATTCTGTGGCATGGTAAGGGCTGCCAAGGCCTGGAGAGAAGGGAGTCCCAGAGGTGGACAGAAGCGCTCATGAAGGAACCGGGAGTTGAATGCAATGAAAAATGCCATGGGCGACACGACTTGAGAGCCTAGAGGTGCGATTATTCCCACAGGGGTTTTCTTTTTAGGTAGTGAAAGAATAAACAGCAGAAGAATCCAAAACCCTTTCCCCTACTTGACAGCTACAATAACACTGGGGAGAGCCTGGTAACTCCATCTGACACAGGCAACAGTGAGTTTGGACAAGGTTTCCCTTGTAACTTAACTACTAAACGAGCACAATTAGTTTAGGATCTCTCTTTCGGATGCGCCACGGGCCCCTTGAAGCATTCCAAAGTTTACTGGAAGTCAAAAGAAATTCAACCAGAATTTGATATTTGGGGAATCTTTCAAAATTTCAAAAAGTTTTAAAATACCCAGTCAGAGAGAATCATAGGTTGCTGTGAAACAATTATTCCTTGAGCTAACAAAATTTCAAAAGTAAGTACAGATCACTTAACACCACAGAAACTCACAATCTGTTATCAAAAACAGTGTTTCAGGAAAATTTCATTCTCTTATGAAAGAAACCAAATCCAGTCTCATATCAGCCTACTCTTAATAAAATCCATCTATCTACTTAAATTTAATCCAACCTTAGACAGTTCCAACCTCATACAAAATTCTTTTCTCAATGTTCCTTTCCCAGAAATCCTCTACAATTTTCTGTAGCCATATTTTGTACCTTCTTTTATCCATGCAGAGCTAACCAGCTCTAGAACAAAATCACCTCTTTCCTTTTATTAATAGCAAAGTATATTTCCATTCCTCATACCTTCTTTTCTGAAAACATACATACTATTTTTCTGAAGCCACCATGAACTGCATTTTACATTCACATTCCCTGACTGGAATATCCCATAACTTCTAGAAACACATATCTTTCCAAAGTACAATTTCTTTCCTTGATGTGCTGCAAGACATGTGTCTAATAAAGCCAAACATCTTTAGTTTCTCTCTCACAGGAGAGAAAGAATAGGTAAATTTAGACCTGTTCAGCAATTAAAGTTTCATTTAATTTAATATTTCATTTCATTTAAAATGTCCTGGATGCTCAGTAGATTACCATCCTTTAACTTAATTTAGTTTCAAGTTACCAAAATTAGGAGGAACTATTCTAGATAGATATTTCCAAAACAAATCATTCCTATAAAAGTGTGGATATGTTAGTCACTCCGTTGTGTCCAATTCTTTGCAACCCCATGAACTATAGCCAGCCAGACTCCTCTGTCCATGGGATTCTCCACACAAGAATACTGGAATGGGTAGCCATTCCCTTCTCCAGAGGAGCTTTCTGACCCAGGGATGGAACCCAGGTCTCCTGCCTTGCAGGAGGATTCTTTACCATCTGAGCCACCAGGGAAGCCCAATTATTCCCTTAGAATTTACTGAAAACTCTTATCCCAGTCATATTTACTTAGAAGTTTAATCATATCAGGTTATTTTCCTCAATGGCAGATTTTACAATAGAAACAATATGTACTTATTGACTTCCAGTAACTCTAGGTACAATAAAAGTATTATACTTAGTGTTGATAATACAGAGGAGTGTGTATTGATTAAACCCACAAACTTAAGCCAGACAAGTTAATTTTTACACCAGAGATGTCATAGTTTTCCTGCTGAATTCTAAAAGGCCTTTTATTTCCCCCTCAGTCTGGGGGTATTTCCTGAGAGAGTCCTGGCCAAATACATTTCCCAGGTGGTGCTAGTGGTAAAGAACCCGTGTGCCAATGCAGGAGACATAAGGGCCACAGGTTCAATCCCTGGGTCAAGAAGATTACCTGGAGTAGGAAATGGAAACCCACTACAGTATTCTTGCCTGGAGAATCTCATGAACAGAGAAACCTGGCGGCAGAATAGTACACTACAAATCAGAGGAGAGAGATACGGGCTCCTCTCTTCTTTTTTTGTTCTTTAAACTCCCACTAAGTTGGCTCAGTGGGTAAAGAATCTGCCTGCAATGCAGGAGACACAGGAGACAGGAGTTCGATCTATGGGTTGGGAAGTTCTCCTGAAGAAGGAGAAAGCAACCCACTCCTCTATTCTTGCCTGGAAAACCACACAGACAGAGGAGCCTGGCGGGCTACAGTCCAAAGGGTTGCAAAGGGCTGGAAAGCACACAGGAAAATGACCCAAGGCTGGAGTCTCAGACAATGTGGATTATATTTGTATTTCAAGGCATAGGTGCTCCACCATGCCCACAATGTCAGCAGAGACTTGCAGGAGCAGTTGGACAGACAAACCTCAATGACAGAAACTTAAAGACACAAACAAGAAGTATTCAGGATTAAGGGGATGGGAGTGCAGGTATAGGACTAAGGGAGAGCTAAAGGGAGGAGGGACAGAAAAGACTGAAAAAAGAGAAAGGGACAGAAAGAGATTGCAGGTTCAACCACTCCCTGTGGGTGTCTATTCAGGCACCAACCTGTGTGCTTCCAGAAAGGGCCAGTTAAGGAGGGAGCACCCTGTGCACTGCCCACTGGGGTGATCAAGCCTGGAAACCAGCCAGTTGGACATTGACTGTGGGACTCTAAGCCACAGGTGGGACTCACCCATGTGTACACCAGTATATGGGAATCCGCTGCAGCACTTCAGCAAAGGGCTCCATGCCCCAGTCTGTCTCAAAAGTGGAGGAAAGATAAGAGACATACAGAAAACAAATTGCAAACTGGATAATGTGATTCCAACCATATTAATCATCACATTAATCTGAATAGATTCAATACTCAAAATTAAAGACACAGGTTGATAGACCATATTTTAAAAACAGGATCCTTATCAATGTGAACTCTATAAAGTGGAGGAAAGAAAGAAAGGGGGAGAGAGAGAAAGAGGAAAGAAGGGAGGAATGGAAAAAGAAAGAGAAAAGAAGATAGGAGGGAAATAAGAAACTACAGGAATCCAACTTTAAATGGAAAAGTTAGAACTTTCATTGCAGAAGACATGATTGCATGTTTTATAAAACCCCAATGAACCCACCAAAACAAAGTAAAACAAGATGAAGTAGACTAGGATAAAAAAAGTTTAGAAAGTTCATAGGGAGCAATATTTCTTATAAGAATAAATTGTGTTCCAAAAATTAGGTACAAAAATGTGAAAAGGGAATTAAAACAATTTCATTCAGAATAGCATGGAAAATGATAAAATACCTAGCAATAAACATAATAAAGAAGTATACATCTGTACACTGACAACTACAAAATATTGCTGACAGAAAGATCTGTCCAAAGAGAAAAAGAGTTCTTGTTCATGGATCAGGAAATTTCATATTATCAAGAAAGCAATTCTCTTCCAATTAGTCTATAAATTCAATGCAATCCCAATGAAAATTCTAGCAGGCTTTTTTTGGATGGAATTTGACAGCTGACCTAAAATTCAGAGGGAAATGGGAAGAATTCAAAACAGCCTAAACAATTTGGCAGTAGAACAAAGCTGGAGAACTTTTATTACCTGATTTCAAATTTTACCATAACATACTAATCTAGACAGTGGATCAGGCACGGGAAAGGAATACAATTCAATGGCACAGAATTGAGAGTCCAGGAATAGAACCTTCCTTTTTATTATGAATTGATTTTCAACAAATGTCCTAAAACAGTTCAATATGAGAAATACTAATCTTCCTTTCTAACCAAGAAAAGGTACTGGTACAAATGGATAGCCACAAGAAAGACCAAAAACTAAGAAACAGAAACTTATTATATACCACACTAGGCAAAAATGACTTAAACTTGATCATGGCTTCAAATGTAAGAAACAACCTTTAAAATTTCTCAGAGAAACATAGGGGAAACTCTTCATGAGCTCTTAGATATAACATCGAAAGTATGAGTTACATAAGAAAAAATTAGTAAATTAGACTTCATTAAGTTAAAAACTCTTGCTCTTCAAAAAGCCACTGTTAAAAGACAAACCACAGCCTTGGAGAAAATACTGCAAATCATATATTTGATAAAGAATGAAATCTTACCATTTGTGACAACAGGCATGGACCTAGAAAACATTATGTGCTCTGTTCTGTGCTAAGTCGCTTCAGTCATGTCTGACTCTTTGCGATCTGATGACTGTAGCCTTCTAGTCTCCTCTGTCCATGGAATTCTCCAGGCAGGAATACTGGAGTGGGTTTCCATGCAACCCAAGGAATCTTCTGTTTCTCCAAGGAATCTTCCCAACCCAGAGGTTGAACTTCTGTTTCTTAAGTCTCCTGCATAGAAAGGCGGGCTCTTTACCACTAGCGCCAACTGGGAAGCCCAGAGAGTATTATGCTAAAGTGAAATAAGTCAGACAAAGACAAGCATTGTATGATGACACTTGTGAAATCTAAAAAATAAATGAACAAACATAAAACATAAGCAGAGTTACAGACACAGAGAACAAACGAGTGGTTACCAGAAGAAAGAGGATTGAGGGGGAAGAAAGCAAAAGCTGAGGGAGATTGAAGTTCCAGCTGTGAGAGTTCCACGGTGGTCCAGTGATTAAGAATCCGCCTGCCAGTGCAGGGGACACGTGTTCAATTCCTAGTCCAGGAAGATAACATGCTGTGGGGCAACTAAGCCCATGCGCCTCAATTGCTAAAGCCTCCACACCCTAGAAAAAGAGCTCCACAAGAGGAACCACCGTATGAGAAGCGCCACATCACAGCAGAGAGTACCCCCTGCTCTCCACCGCTAGACAAATCCCTCGTGGAGCAACAGAGACCCACACAGTCAAAAAGAAGAAATAAATAAAAAGTATCCATATAGTTGTAAGATAAATGAGTATGAAACAGGTAAGAAATGTCCAGTGTGGGGAATACAGTCAATAACTATGTAATGTCTTTGTATGGTGATGTATCGTAACTTATCATTTTGAAATGTGAGGAAATATCCAATCACTATGTTGTGTAACAGGAACTAACATAGCATTGTAGGTCAATTATACTTCAAAAACAAATTCATAGAAAGAGAGATATTAAACTTGTGGTTACACGAGGCCAGGAACATGGAAGTAGGAACTGGATAGCTACAGTCAAAGACACAAATTCCCAGTTATAAGGTAAATAAGTACTAGGAAAGTAAAATTCCCAGTTTTAACATACATAAGTACTAGGAATGCAATATACAGCATGATAAATATAATTAATACAGCTCTATGTTATACATGAAAGTTGATAGAGTAAATCCTGGGTTCTAATCACCAGGAAATACACTTTTTCCCAATTTCTTTCATTTTGTACCTATGTGGCTTCATTAAATTTATTGTGATGACCATTTCATGATGCATGTAAGGCAAATCACTATGCTATGCATCTCAAACTTAAAAAACTGAAGAAAAAAGAGTAGACAAAGGTTAACAACCATGTATCAATATTGGCTCACTAGTTACGATAAATGTACTGTAGTAATATAAGATCTTAACATTAGGAGAAACGGGGTGAGAGGGATATTGGAAGTCTTTGTATTATCTTTGTAGCTTTTTCATAAACCTAAAACTTCTAAAATAAAAGGTTTATTTAAATACAAAAATTTTTTTAAAAATTTACTGAAAATCATTGAATTGTCCTGTGTAATAAGTGAACATCATGGTATATAAATTTTATCGAACTAGATTTGTTTATAAAGTTATTAAGAAGATCCGGGTGGGCTTGGGGCTTGGGGCGGGGCCAGAGCAGGGTGGGGTCAGGCTGGGGTCAGTCACCCTGGCAATGGGCGGGGAGGCGGGGATCCCCCAAGGCCTAGGCCAGCCCGCGGCTCTTCTCTGGCTGCTGCTGCTGAACGTGGCCACCCTGGAGCTGCGAGGGTCCCCAGCCACGGCCGCCTCCGGCCCAACTGCAGGCGATGGGGGAGCATTGAGGGGCTGCGCTCCGACTTGGCAAGCACAGAGGTTGGCTCCAGGAGCTACAGGTGTGTTGGGGCCTCCATTCGGTCCAAGATCTCCTAACCTTCAGGGCCTGAGGGCGGCTGGCTGTGACCAGGGCCTGGTGAGTCACTAAGTCTCATCGTTTCTCTGCCCTTCCCTCCAACCAGGCAGCCCAGAGATCCCCTCCACACAGGTGGGTCAGGCCCTCCACTGTGAGGCCTCTGGGTGGGAAGAGACCCAATCCCTTTGTGGGGCTGTGGGAGAGGGGACTAGCAGGGTCTGGCCCAGAGGTTGGAGGCTGGGTGGAGGCAAGTTCTAGGACTACTGAGTGAATGGGCCTGAGTCCAGGGACCAGGGTGTCATTCCCCTCACTGAGGCCCTGGGAGTCCAGGCCCTAGACCAGGATGCCCGGCCTCAGGGGCCTGGGCACACTCCTGCCTCCCAGGTGTAAGTCCCTGAAGCAGGGCTGTCCCCTTTAGCCCCCTCCTTCTTCCTTTTGAAATGGAGACTCCTACAGAGTCAGTGAGGGGAGTGAATTGCCCAGATCACACAGCACCACAACTTCTGCCTGCAAATCTCCCTCCCTAAGACATGGGGTAGAGTGGAGAGAGCACAGGCCCTTAGAAGCCATGATCTTGAGAAAGCAATGTTGGCAACTTCTGAGACCTTTAGTTCTTTGATGTACAAGATAAGGCATGGAGGCATGTTAGGTGAGGGAAATGAGGTGTGTGTCATGCCCAGCACTTGGCAGCCTTGCTCAAGGATGTCCATCTGCCTGGAGATGTTCCTGGGAGCTGGTCCCCCCAGACCCCCGGGTCTTCATCCTCATAGGGCTTGATGTGTTGTGCTCTGCTCTCCAGTCCTCAGTGGCAGCCAGTGAAGGCAGAGTCCAGGTAGCCCTGTCATTTTGGCTAGGCTGCTGGAGGCCAGGCCTTGATTTTCCTATATGTGAAACAGGGAGGCTTTCCTATGCAACATTTGGGGTACCACCAGTGTCTCTATTGTAGGCGGCAGGGGAGTCTCCACAGTGTGCGGGATATCCAAGGTGATGGGGAGGATCTATGGTGGCCGGGATGTGGAGGCTGGCCGGAGGCTGTGGCAGGCCAGCCTGTGGTCCCAGGGCTCGCACATCTGTGGAGCTGTCCTCATTAACTCCAGCTGGCTTCTTTCCACTGCCCACTGCTTTCTCAAGTGAGTCTCCTTCCTAGGCTGCAAGCACAGGCTCTGGCAGGGGAGGGGGATGCAGGAGAAGAAGAGAAAAGGGGGATGGTGTCCTACGTTGGCTCCTCTGGGCTTTCCTCTGGGCAGTCTGTGGCCTTCAGAGGCATGTCGTCCCTGCCTTTGGCCTGTGTACCCTCCATGTGGACTGTCCTCCCCGCTCACCTGCCCAGATCCTCCTCATGCTCTGCCCTCAGCCCGTGTCCGTTCCCCAACACAGGTGTGCGTCAGGAGAGCGGCAGTGTCAGTCCTCGCTGCCATGTGGTGTGGACCCATCTCTGATCACAGCTCCTTCTCAGTGTCCCCTTATTTCCCGGTGTCAGACTCTAGATGGAGGCCTGGGACCGCATGTGTGACCAGCAGCTGGGCGATTCTTATTACTCCTGCTAAACTGTGTGCCCAGGAGGAGTCATGGTCACTGGCGTGCATGTGGGGAGCTGTGGTGCCCGGCTGCATAAGGGGGAGGTGGGCTCCCTGCGAGAGTGACAGGGCTGCTCAGGAGTCTAATTCAGCTAGCCAGGTGGGGCTGGCTCAGTGACTGATTTCTAAACGAATGAGGAGGGGTCGCCAGGGAGTTCAGGCATCAAGCCCAGGTCTGGGCACTGGAGCTTTGGGGGCTCAGAGTCTATCGGCACCCACTCTGTGCCATGTTCCGTGCAAGGCCTCGGTGGCACCAGGGGTGGCAAGTCCCACCTCACCATGTCTCCATCCTGTCAGAAAAGAAAGCCCAGCATGGTTGAGAAGGGCAGAGCAGATGGGGTGGGGGATCAGGAGAAGGTGTGTGGAGAGGGAGGCCTTGCTGGAGGGGAAGGGTTGGGTGAGGGGAACGTGAGAGAGGGTCTCCAAGTAGATGAGCTGTGAAGACAGTGAGGGAGGGAGTAAGATTCAGCACCTGTGTTGGGGGGTCAAGGCAAGGTTCTGTTTCCTGCCTTCATTTGCTCATTTATTTAACAAATCTTTTGCAAGTCCTTGTAATTCAGTGAAGCAGGCTTTCGGCAGGTGTTGAAAAAAGAAAGAGTGTGGGGCCAGAAGGTGGGTTGTATGGAGTCTCAGGAAAGGTAAAGTTGGATCTGGGACTGAGCCAGAATGCCTGCTGTGTACAATCAAAAGGCCTTCATTTGATGACCCCACCAAGGACCTTTCCAGAACAAGGATACAGTGCTTCTGCCATTCTAGTGTGTGATGGAGAAGCCAGCCATATATCTGAAACTGTAAGTAGGGTATCAATTAGCCTCAAGAAAGAAGGCCTCCTGAACATTAGAAATGGGGAGACAGAAGCTGTCTGGCATCACATGGAGCAGAGGGGTCCAGAGGCGTGTGGCAGTTAGATGAGGATGCAGGGAAAGAGCTTGTCCCCACTTGGAGATGATGGTGACAGTGTGCCTTTCCTTCTCCAGGAAATCCAAAGCCCTGTGGAACTACGGGGTCTGTTAGGAAGCACCCAGCTGTCCCAGCACACCCAGCACACCCGGGAGGTGTCTGTGAGCCAGATTATCACGCACCCAGACTTCAAGAAGTTACATCCCTTTGGGAGTGATATTGCCATGTTGCAGCTGCTCTATCCTGTGAACTTCACTTCCTACATCATCCCTGCCTGCCTCCTGATCCCTGGCATGAAGCTCCCCAGTAACTCATCCTACTGGATACCTGGCTGGGGGATGCTCAATGAGGAAAGTGAGGGGGTGTGGGGGAGTTGGGGGGATGAGAATGGGGAGGAGGAGGAAGGGGAGAAGGACAAAGGAGCAAAGAAGGGAGGTGTGTCTCCACCTGAGGCGTCTCCAGGCAAAGGTCCCCTTGCCCCACTATACTTCATTTCCAGAGGACTGGACCATTCTAGTTCTAGTTCTGAAAGTGTGTGATTCGAAAGCTTTGGTGTTCCCTAAGTGTAAAGCTCTGAAGTCTGGGAATCTTCGACTTTGCAATCAAGAATCTGAGTTCTTGAAGTCTTTCTGGTTCTTCATTCCAAGGTTTAAATCAACCGTAGATCTGAATGACTTGATCCAACTCAAAGATCATGGTTGGGGCCTGACTCCATCCAAGTCATTAACAAACTCTCTGATTTCCCAGTGCCATAGGAAGTGCTTGGGAAAAGTGGTAAGAAAACTCCAATATGACCTCTGACCTCTGAGCTTGCCTGATCAATTCTGAACCTCGCTTTGCTCTTCTCCCAACCCAGTTCAGTCATCTACTTTGTAGGCTCATTAGGTGAACTGAATGACACAGGAGAAAAATTGTATTTTTTAAGTTTGAAAGTGGAGAGATGTAGGCAAAAACTTATGAGCAAGAGTTTTTATTAAAGAAAAACTTGAATGATTTGGTGAAATGCTTATGATGCAAAATTAGGGAGGGAAAGAGTACTTATTTGTAATTATTGAGTCATAATTTGATATGGTGTTTCTCTACAGAGCTGCTACAGGGATTTTGAATTGATGCTGTCTTCATGGAGTGGGATGTTCCAGCATCTCTGGTCCTTGCCTATCAGTATGTCACTAACATGCCCTAATCATAGGACAAACAACCAGGTCCGCAGGATTCTCACACCACACACACACACACACAATACACAGATACACACACAAACAACACATGTATACCACACTTCACACACACACACACACAGGCACAATACAGAGACACACACACAGCACATGTATATACACTTCACACATACACACACACACAGACTGGTTCCTCCTGAGCACAGGGACCCTGTCTTTCTTGTTTCAACATCCCAGTCCGTGCCCCAGGCAGGGCCTGGCACCTGGTAGGTATCCCACTGCTGCCCCCGGGTCCTTCTTCCCTGGACCTCCAGACTGGTCTCAGCTCCCACCCTGTGTGCTCTATGTTACCCTCCATGTAGCTTTCTGAATATTTGCTTTAGAGCAGGAGTCATGCCAGTTCCCTGCTCATCACCCCCAGTGCCTTCTCATTTCTTCTTAAAAAAAGGTTGCAACTCCCTGCCTTGGCTCTCAGGCCCCCTCCTCTCTCTCATCTCCCACTGCATCCCTCACCCACCCCACCCCAGCCAGCAGGCCTCCTTCCTGCCTTGACGATGCCAAGGCCATTCCCACCTCAGGTCTGCACCTTGGCTGTCTCCCTGGACGCATTTACTCTCCCGACTAACCTTGTCATGAGTCGTTTCTTTACATATGCAACTCAGCTGCTCCTCTGAGTTTTACTTGATCACGTGAGCTAAAACAGGCCACCCCTCGTATCACATCTCCCTGTTGTATTTCCTCGACACCACTTCTTAGATCTAAAATAACGCTACTTATTTACTTCATTTACGCTGTCTGCCCCAACTAAAATGTTCCCCTGTATCATTAGTTAAAAGATACTTAACACAAGGATACAGGACTAAATGAGTAAATTGGGTGATGAATAAATGAGTGAGTGGATGAGAGGGTGGATGGGGAAGTTGGGAGGATGAATGGGTGGAAAGGAAGATGGTTGGGAGGGTGGGTGAAAGGATGCTGGGCAGAGAGATGGAGTGAGCAGTCTATTGATAAAGGGGAGAATGGAGAGATGTAACAAAAGATGAGTTTATAGGCAAACAGATGGAAGGATGAGTGGGCGAACGGGACATAAGGAAAGATAGCTAGATGGATGGAGGAACAAGTGGATGGAAAGCAAGGTTAATGATAGACAAAAGGTGAGTGGATGGGATGGTTTGTGAAAGGGTAGATAGGTTGGTGAATGTTTGCTAAGCACCAGTGAGTGGCATGTGTTGGTGGGATTTGCCTTTTTCCTTTGTGAAATAGGAGTGTGGTCTGTTACTATGAAAGAGGTGGAGGGAATAGGATGAATTTGGAAAAGTTTGAGAAACATGGGAGGGCTTACTAGGCATAGGTAGAAGACTGAAACATGGAGAAGGAAATGGCAACCCACTCCAGTACTCTTGCCTGGAAAATCCCATGGATGGAAGAGCCTGGTAGGCTCCAGTCCATGGGGTCGCGAAGAGTTGGACATGACTGAATCTACTTAGCAGCAGCAGCATCAGAAGACTGAAACAAGGATGAAAGCTCAGCTGTGCAGAGAAAACCCCGTGTTGAGGGGCAGTGCTGACTGGTAAGGCAGAGCTCTGTAGCTCGGCTACAGCATCCTTCCCTGATTTCCTCCTTATCCTCACAGCACCTCTGCTCGAACCCTTCCATCTCCAGGAGGGTAAGGTGAGCTTCCTTGAGAACAAGTTCTATAAACTGTTATATGTAGATGGAAGAGGCAAGAACTGGGCTGTGCACATGGAAATGCTGCGTGCTGGGGACTTCTCCACAGGAAAGTCCAGCTGCCAAGTGAGTAAGGCGCTTTCTGTTTTTCCCTCACCTGTTCTCAGGGCCTTGGTTTCTCTGGGGAGGGGCTGTGTTGCCTCTGCTCTCTTTGTGGAGCCCCTGGGACTTCCCATTTCCTCCTCCATGCGTCTTCCTGGGCTCCATCCCTTGGCAGTGTCCGCCAGGCCACACCCCCTTCATAAGTCCCTTGCACATGAGGGCATCTACAGCATCTATTCTTGAGGCGTATATTAAAGTGTTTTTGAAGTATAACATATGCGGGGAGCCGGTGAGGCATTCCACTCGTGACAAAGGTCATGAGGAAGGAGGCTCGGCATACGCAAAGGCGGGATTGAGCCTCAGGAGTCCCCCCGGAAATTCTCGAGCATTTTCCCCCAAAAAACCAGAGTCTGCCTACTTTATTGCTTTGTGCTCTCACCTCTGACTTTACTGGGGGCTGTCCCCTACCACCATCTCGCTCTCTCTCTGTCAAAGAGTTAACTTACAGCTCCAATTAATAAAGTTCCTGGGCAATTAGGAGTGTTTAAATCCAAACCCCTCTGATGGCTCTCTAACTCGCCTGACAAGTTTACCCGGACTCCTGCAGCTATGCATACGATTGTTTACAGTCTCCCAGCCTCAAGAGGCATGGGAAGCTTAAGATATTCAAATAGCTTAGAGCCTCTCAGAGAGTTAAAAACTGTCAGAATAAACTAGTAAAGGATTTCATTGATGAGTCAATGCTTGTTGCCAAGTTTTCACATCCCCTGAATTGTATCCTTGAATATGTATCAATTAATAGTGGGTATGTAGAAAAAATAAGTAGTGGCCTTGGTGTTAGTAACTTTAGACCCTTAAGGTAATAAATTCTTTCTTTGTTGTAAACCCATTACACATCCGCCCTATAGGAATGCAATTTTATCTTTGGAAGATGGTGCCAAACCTTGAAATAATTACTCTTAGAGAAAGTAAGTCTTTGTTGATAAGTCCTTGTCAAGAGTCATAAAATGTTAGTAGGCCTTCTGGCCAGAAGATGATGTAAATCACCTAAACCATTTGTATACGATACATTTGCAGGAAAGAAACCTTGGTTTTTGATAAGAATCAAAGACTGCTGACTTTGCATCCCCTATTATCCTCTATGTGTAACTTAGGGTATAAAAGCCCCTGTTAAAAATAAAGCTACGGGCCTTGCTCACCAACGCTTGGTCTCCCCATGTCATTCTTTTAACTTCCAGCTGAGTCTCCATCTGGAGCGCGGAACCCACCACGCTTACTAATCATGCCTGGGCTTCTAAGACCCACTCGAGAAGGTGTCTAGGGTGAGACACCTTCCGCTATTCGAGAGGGCGCCTGCGGCCTACGTAAGTGGTGCAAACTTCTTGTCTTGAAGTTTTATTGGTCTCCCGCGTAAACCAAGCTACTCAGCTTCTTTTCTCCACTGAAATTTCCTACTGAGCTATCCTCATTCTATTGTTCTCTATATCTCTAATTAGCATATAAATAGTCGCCGACGCCGTCTCCCCTTCGAATACCCTGGATCAGCCGGGGCTGGTCCTCGGCAAACATACATACTAAAGAATATATCCATGCTCTTTTCATCAGTTGGATGAATTTTCACAGTGAGGCAACATGTGATCAATACCCCAGAGGCCCCGCTCACACCTCCTTCCGGTCACCAACACCCAACAGAAACCACCATCTTCACCTTTAATACCTTAGATTTAATTCTGAATGTTCCATAAAAGAAGAAAAGAAAGTGAAGTTGCTCAGTTGTGTCCGACTATTTGCGACCCATGGACACCAGCATCCTCCATCCATGGGATTTTCTAGGAAAGAGTACTGGAGTGAGTTGGCATTTCCTTCTCCAGGGAACTTCCCAACCCAGGGATTGAACCCAGGTCTCCCACGTTGTAGACAGACGCTTTACCATCTGTTCCACTTGTCAGTCTTTCTTAACATTAGATTTGTGAGATTCATCCATACGGTTACCTGTTCAGAATCCTTGCTCTACAGGACTCTACTGTGTGCTTTGAATTCTATGATCAGTTATACTGTTCATGGATATTTTAGTACTTTCCAAGTTTTTCATTTCGTTTCACTTCCAAATGTTTTATCTTCTACTTCACAGAACCCTTGAGTAGAATTGTTGGAATAAATAGTATGTGTATATTCAGCTTTGGCAGATATTACCAAACATCTCCAAAGTGGTTCACCATTTCCACTCATTCAAGCAGTGGATTAGAGTTTGTATTCTCATCAATACTTAGCATTTTCCATCTTTTCTCATTTTATATGTTTGTTTTTTATTTAATTTTTTTATTATTATTATTTTTACTTTACAATGTTGTATTGGTTGTGCCATACATCAACATGCATCCGCACGGGTGTACACATGTTCCCCATCCTGAACCCCCCTCCCACCTCCCTCCCCATACTATCCCTCTGGGTCATCCCAGTGCACCAGCCCCAAGCTTCCTGTATCCTGCATCGAACCTGGACTGGCAATTTGTTTCTTATATGATATTATACATGTTTTAATGCCATTCTCCCAAATCATCCCCCCCTCCCTCTCCCACAGAGTCCAAAAGACTGTTCTATATACATCAGTGTCTCTTTTGCTGTCTCATATACAGGGTTAGTTACTATCTTCCTAAATTCCATATATATGTGTTACTATACTGTATTGGTGTTTTTCTTTCTGGCTTACTTCACTCTGTATAGTAGGCTTCAGTTTCATCCACTTCATTAGAACT
The DNA here is from genome assembly GCF_003369695.1 of Bos indicus x Bos taurus. Lineage (NCBI taxonomy): Eukaryota > Metazoa > Chordata > Mammalia > Artiodactyla > Bovidae > Bos > Bos indicus x Bos taurus. Next base: position 65,371,805 of record NC_040083.1, on the reverse strand, counting down.
GATTCCAATGTATTCTTTTTAATGACTGAGTAATACTCCATTGTGTATATGTACCACAGCTTTCTTATCCATTCATCTGCTGATGGACATCTAGGTTGCTTCCATGTCCTGGCTATTATAAACAGTGCTGCGATGAACATTGGGGTACACGTGTCTCTTTCCCTTCTGGTTCCCTCAGTGTGTATGCCCAGCAGTGGGATTGCTGGATCATAAGGCAGTTCTATTTTCAGTTTTTTAAGGAATCTCCACACTGTTCTCCATAGTGGCTGTACTAGTTTACATTCCCACCAACAGTGTAAGAGCGTTCCCTTTTCTCCACACCCTCTCCAGCATTTATATCTGGTAGACTTTTAGATCGCAGCCATTCTGACTGGCGTGAAATGGTACCTCATTGTGGTTTTGATTTGCATTTCTCCGATAATGAGCGATGTTGAGCATCTTTTCATGTGTTTGTTAGCCATCTGTATGTCTTCTTTGGAGAAATGTCTATTTAGTTTTTTGGCCCATTTTTTGATTGGGTCGTTTATTTTTCTGGAATTGAGCTGCAGGAGTTGCTTGTATATTTTTGAGATTAGTTGTTTGTCAGATGCTTCATTTGGTATTGGTTTGCATTTTCCCAATGACCACTTAAAGGTACTTTCACATATTTATTATTATTGGATATCTTTTTTCTGTAAAGTTTCCTTTCATGATTTTTCCCCCCTCTTATTTTTCTGTTGGGTTCTCTGTTTCTTCCTTTATGTATTTTATATATTCCTGATATTTGTTTACTGTTGGGTATTTGGTTTTTGTGTGTGTTTGTTTGCTTTCGCATCTGTTTGTCTATTTTGTTTTGCTGTGTTGGATCTTGGTTGTGGCACACAAGCTCCTCATTGCAGAGCGTGGGCCTCTCTTAGTCATAGCGTGCGACCTCCAGAGCACATGGGCTCAGGAGTTGCAGCATGTAGACTTAGTTGTCCCGTGGCATGTGGGATATTAGTTCCCTAACCAGGGATGGAACCCATGTCCTCTGCAAGGAGGGAGGACTTTTAACCACTAGACCACCAAGGAAGTCCCCTTGTTGGATATTTTAATTGGGAACCTTTCTATACACTCTGTGTAGTGCCCTGTTTTATAGTTGAGCAAACAAGCCGGGAGAGGGAAAGTGGTGACCCTAAAATAAGGCAGCACAGCCTGGGCCCCTGTGTTTTCACTCAAAGCCTACAATGACCTCCACTGCATCCCCCTCAGGGCCGAGCCTCCCAAGCTGGCATCATGTGCCAAGCTCTTCCGTGGCCCTTCGTCTGCTTGCCTGCTGGACACCCATAGTGCCCTTGAGCCCACTCCTCCTCTCATTTCTCCTCAGTCTGAGGACACCACTGAGATGGACCCTCAAGACCTAAGGCAGCATATGACCCCGCTCCTGCCTCTCTCAGCCTTTCAGTCACCACAGCCTACCTGAGAGACTCCATCTAGACTCATCTTCTGCTGTATCTCTGGCCCCCATGCTCCAACTCAGGCCCCTCTTCTCTCCCTGAAAGTGCCTCCCCCCTTGCACAGGGCACCCAGAAATAGGTCTGAGGAGCGACAGACCACAGGGGCACTCAGTGCTTAGACTGTGGGGCAGAAAAGACCTGGTTCCAGTATTCAGTCTGTCATTTCCTGGGATTGTGACCTTAGCTAAGCTTCCTCACCCAGGAAATGGATTTGCTCAAGTCTCCTCTTAATAAGAAAGATCCCTGTGAGGGGCTGCCGTATATGGGGTTGCACAGAGTCAGACATTACTGAAACGACTTGGCAGCAGCACTAGGAAATTTAGTACTGTACTGGCATGCAGGAAGTATTTAGCAAGTCTTGGCTTTCAATCTCCTGGCCTGGCCTGTCTCCGTCTACCTGGGTTGTACCTGCTCTTCTGGACGTGTCTTCGACCTATCCTCTCACCCAATGTGGAATTCACTGCCCAGGCTCCACTCAGCACACACAAAACCCACACACCCATGCTCAGTTTTCTCAGTCTTTTCAGTAGTGCAAAGCACAGCTCATTTTCCATGGGATATACTAGTGGTGGGGCTTCCTCTGCCTTCTCAGAACTCCCGTTGGGTCAGGAGGCTATTGGAGCCCTTCCCATCTCCCCCATTCTGGCCCAGATTCCACCATAATATCAGCAACCACAAGACTCATCTGCATGAATCCCTGAGGCTTGGAGTGTATAGTGACCAAGCCTTCCTTGGCCTTAAAGTGCGAGGTATGGGTACATTAAGGGGAGGGCCAAGGGGACCCCAGGTGGGGACCCCAGAGGAGAAGAGCTGAGGGGATGATGGCACATTCCCAATGTCCAAGAAGCCCCTGGTGTGACTTTCTTGGTGCTCTGGTGACATCACCTTAAATTGGTGGCTCAGAGAGCAGGATGTACTATCTTACATTTCTGGACGTCAGAGTCTAAAGTCAAGGTGTTGGCCTGGCTGCTCCCTTCTGGAGGCTCTAGGAGAAAATGTTTTCTTGCTTTTTCTATCTTTTTAGAGGTCCTCAGCAATCCTCAGTTCGTGGCCCCTTCCTATGTCACCAAATCACATTGCTCCTCCCTCTGCTCCTGTCATCACATCTCCTCCTCTGACTCTGACCTCCTGCTTCCCTCTTTCCTCATGAGTACCTTTGTGTTTATGTTGGGTCCAACCAGATCATCCAGGATTATCTTCCTATTTCTTGATTCTCTACTTCATCACAGCTGCTGAGTCCCTTTTGCCGTGTAAGGTAACATAGCCCCAGGTTCTGGTGATGAGGATGGCCGTCTTCGAGGGATACTTTTGGCCAGCCACACCACGTACCCTTCTGTTTCCTTCAAGTCACCACTTCCCCCACCCTTCCCTCTCAGCTGGAGAGCTTGCTTCCTATTTCACTGAGAACACTGAAGCATTCAATGGGACTAGGTGCCATTCATCTTCCCAGTCCAGCAGGCATCTTCCATCTCTCCTGAGCCTCCTGTAGCCAGTCCCTCCTGGAGCTCTGGGTGTCCAGAGGCTCCCTTGCTCCATGTCTTCTCTCCACTTTCACGGCTCTTATATAAAGATGCAGTGGCACTCTCCTTCCTGTTACTGCCCAGTTTTTCTGCCTCCTTTCAACCAGAGACTCCTCCTAACAGCCCTGAATCTAACCCACTCTGCCCAGGAGCATTCCAAGTACCACCAGAGCCTCATGGCCAATGTCCCCAGGAACCTGTCTTGCCAGAGACACCCATAGCCCCAAGTCCTCCTCTCATTCAGCACTTGACCAAGTCTTACTGCCGTTCTGGGCACCAGGACCAGCCAGCTACTCCACTCTGCACTGGTCCCCTCCCCTCCTACCTCTAAACGCTGGAGAACCCAGGGCTCTGTGCTCAGCCTGCTCCTCCCCGCTACACTTCTTCCATGGTTGGTGAGACAGGCTCAACTTTGACAGGTCCTGTTGCGTCCTTCAATATATTGTCCCAAATCTGACTGTTTCTTACCGCCCTGGCCCCTCCCCACACATAATCTCTCACCTTCTCTCCTGTAGCTGCCTCCAAACAGGTTCATTCTCCACACAGCACCAGAGCAATCCAGGTGCTAGACTGACCCAGCAGTTCTCCATGGGTGTCAACTCCAACCCCCACCTAAAAGCCCTGGGAACCTGAGTCCTGTCTACCCGCCTTGCTTCCCACTTGTCATTGCTCTTCCTCCCACCCACCTGGCCATCCCTCCTCTCCTCGTCTGCACTCACTGCTCCCTCTGCTCCAGCATCAGAAAGTTGGGTTGTCCTATTTAGAATCTCAGGTTGGGAAAGCTCCATGCTTCCACCCTATGAAATGTCCTTCCCTTCCTGTCCTGTCCTTTCCGTGGCTTGCTTCCACATGTCACGTCTGACAATGGCAGCCTAGTTGGATTCTTTACAAAAGCTTCATGAAAGAGGAACTTCGTCATGTCACTCCTGTGCTCAAGGGCAGAAGCTGCCCTGGATGCTGGATGTGTGTGTTGGACAGGTGCTTGAAGGGGACCAAGCACAGCTATGGCCCCTGCTCCTCTACCCACCTCCAACGATGAAACCTTCCGTTTTGCTGGTGAAGTGAGGGAGTTTCCACCCAGATGGTCCTGCCCTGACAGCATTTCAGGACTCCAGTAACTCCCAGAGGCTTTCAGGAGACCCTCAGCTACTCCCTGAGCAATACAGGCTGCCTCCACCAGGCCTGGGTATGGGCACTTTCTGAAGAAACTCAACCAAGAAGTTGAAAGAAAACTAAAGGCTTGACTAAATGAATAAAAAAGGATGACGACTCAGGTGGGGATGTGCTGCTGCAGCTCAGTTTGCAAAAGCCATGTCTATTGCAGCTTCGGCTGGCCAGTTTCCACTCACACACCAGCTCTCTCTGCATCAAATCCTGTAGCTGTCCCTTCTTGGCCTTAGAGAGTGCTTTCTAAGAGAAAACCTCCGTATATTGATGGATTTACATTTGTGATTGTTCTGAGGGTCGATCACAAACTTCCTGAAGCATGATTCCAGTGCTTACCAGCATGACTTAATCAGGCTGGTCAGAGTGGGAGGCTGGTGCTTGGAATTTCACAGCTGTCCCACCCAAGTGAGGCTGGAGGGCAGAGACTCATAAGCCCCACTTTGCTACCTGGTCTTCTCAGACCTGGCTCAGTAACCCACCTGAACTCCCATTTCTTTCCTAGAGTGATTCTGAGGGGCCCCTGATCTGTGACTTCACTAGTTTTGGGTTCTGATGGGGCTGGCCAGCTGGGGCTTTGACTGCCGACACCCCATCTACCCTAGCATCTTCACCAACGTCACCAACTGGATGGATGAGATCCAGAGACTCACACCCCTCCCTGAGCCCACGTCTGCTCTCCTCCACAGACCCAGTTTCCACAACAGCCTCCTTGCTGGAACCTTCCCCCCTCCAGTGGTCCCTTCTTGACTTTCCTGTCCATCAGCTGCGACCCCCACAAACCAAGCTTGAAACACCAAATAAAAATGGAAGACTCATCCCAATCCTGTCTTGGGGCCCTATTGCTCCTCCTGATCCTCAGCACTCACCCCTTCACTTGAGGTTTGTCGTCTGACCCTCCAGACAAGGGAACAGCAACTGGCAGGAACATTGCAGCAGGAGGAGGGCGGGGGTGGGGACACTGGAGCCCAGCTGGGGAGAAAGGGCGTCTCCACTTGCACGCACCATTCCTACTGTGGGAGTGCACAGACTTCGGAGGAAGGACATCAGTCAGCTCCAGCTGCCATAACAAATATCACAAGCAATGTGGCTTAGACAACAGGAACCTTCCTGGCCCTCAACCCCACATGACCGCTCCCTTCTGGCCAGGGGCCCAGGCCAGCCTGTCCCAAGGTATCCACACACCTTCAGCAGTATGAGCCTAGGACTCCTTTCTGCTTAGCTGACTCAGGACTCAGTGACCCTGCCTATAAGCCTTGCAGCAATGCTCTCATCATCTTTCCTGCTAGTCTGCCTGACACAGAGTCCTTGTGTAGCCAGCAGAATCCAGGAAGCCTCACAATGCACTTGTCCCAGCCTTCAGAATTCCTGATAATCTGGTAAAGTTCCCCTTTAGCACATAGCCAATATGGACTAGATGCTATTCAAAAGATTCAGGCCAAATTCTTTCCAATCCTGGCATTGCCCACATATCCCGGACTCTCACTGGCAGATGAGCACAAATGGACTCACATGGACTCTCACACGGATCCCACTGGCTGGAGCCAGGAACTTGCGCAGGAACTCCCTCCCCAAGATGAGCTTGGAGGTGCATTCCCAGCATCCACACATTTCCACCGTCCCTGCCTCTGGGTGGAGTTCTACCACTGAGGTACCACCATGCTTAGCCATGTGTCCACCACCAGCATCAGCCCTTAGGAGCCCAGCAGTGTCTGGAAGGGGGGAGACTAGCATTCCCTCTCTTGTTGAACTCAGTTATGGATCCTCAGGCAAGACTGCTCAGGCCCTTGGAGTCAGTGAGCTACTACCACACCACGTGGTCCACACACATTCCCCAGATCAGGGGAGCTCAGGCAGCTTAGCTGCACTTGTAGCCACTCCACTGGTCCTAAGTTCTTATTTTCTTCCCAACTCCAGCATCCTCAGGCTGTCTGTGCCCTGGAGGCTGGCCTTCATACACCTTATTTCTGGAGTTAGGTGGTCCTCTGTCCCTCCTGGTTGTCCTTAGATCTCTAATCAGGGGATCCCAACACACACCTCATCTGTGTAACAGATGGACCAAATGTTAACTCCAGCCCAGCCAGTTCCCCATTGCCTGAAACTGACTTAGTGCTCAGCATTATCTTGTTTTAGCTGCTTTTTGAAGATAAATGGAAGCCTAGCAGGGTTAAGTAGTTTTTCAGAAATGACATAGGTAGGAATCAGTGGGAACAGGAATTGAAATCTTGACTTTCTTACAGAACTTGAATATCTTTGTTCTTTGTACTCCTGCAGACTGTACCCAGATGCCTGTTACCCTGTGTTCATTTTCCTGGAGTAAACAGCCAGGGATGCAATTGCTGGACCATATGGTAAGTACATATTTAGTTTTTTTTTAAGAAATAGACAAACTGCTTTCCAGAGTGACTTTATGATTTTACAGTTCCATTAGTAACACTATGAGAAATCCAATTTCATGGCATACTCTATAACAATAAAGTTAATTTTCATTTTAGCTGTTCTAAATTAACATTATTCTCATTGTGTTCCTAATTTGAGTTTCATTAATGACCAGGAGTTTTGAACATCTATTCATGACTTCCTTGCCAAACACATGTCCTCTTTGGTGAAATATCTCTTCATAACTTTCCCCCATTTTCTAATTGAATTTTGCCTATTTTTATTGAGTTTTGATAGTTTTTTATACGTTTTAGATACAAGACTTTTGTCAGATGTGTGACTTGCAAATAATTTCTCCAAACTCATAGCTTCTTCTCATCCTTAACAGAGTCTTTCTGATAGGAAAATACTGAATTTTAGAAAAATCCAATCTTCTCTTTTATGAGTAATGTTTCTGCTCTCATGTGTAAAACCTCTTTACCAAGCCCTAGGATCCAAAAATTTTCTCATACCTTTTTAATAAAAGTTTCAAAATTTAAAATTTTACATTTAAATCTATGTTCCACTGTGAGTTAATTTTAATATTTGTTAAAAACTCTATCCTTTTTCCATTATACTGCTTTTTAACTTTCGTGAAAAGTTAAAAATGCAGTAGAATCTCTTGGGATAGAAGTTTTTCTTTCTGCTTAAAAAGTCTTTTGCTCCTTGTGAAAAAAAAAAAGAGGAAAAAAAAAATGCCTCAAAGGGGCAGAGGTGTATGAAAACCTAACAGTGGCCATACTGAAAAAGAGAACTGGGAATCCAGAGCTCACGTTTCTTTCCTCCTCTTTGTTATAATTGTGTAGGAAATTTGTCCCTAACTCCTGCCCTACTTCCTCATGATTCCTAACATTTTTCCTAAGTCTAAATCTGAAAGATTTCAAATATAAATATATATATATATATATATATGTATATATATAATTTCAGAGGGTTTTACCAGTCACTTGAAGGGAATGACTTGTCCATCTGGATATTTCCCAGGTCTTTAACTACTCTTCCGTACAGAAATATCTTCTTACATGCACCTTACTTTTTATTTTTTATTCTCTGGGTTAGCCACTCTGTGCACTCTCCCTTGACCTTAGTTAAGAAGATGAGGTGAGTCAATTTAAAGAAAATCACAGTAAAATTAAAAAAAAAAACAAAAAACATTAAGGGTTGAAGAAATTAACAACTTGGAGACATTTCTCACTATTTGAGCTTTTCTCATGGGAAAAGATGAAATTATTTTTAACCAGGAACTTCATACTAGAGGAATGGGGAGGCAAAATATTGTACCCTGGCACTCCAGAAAGGCCGGCTTTCTTATTGGTTCTTCCCTTTGTCCTGTAAATCAGTTGTTACGAGTCTCATTCATGGCTCTGAAGAGGATTTGAGTAAGTCTTCTCAGGGCCACTGACATACAAATTAAATTGTGGAAAAAATTAACCCATCTCATGTCTGCAATCATTTTGTACTCCATCAATATCTCAGACCACAAGGCAGATATAATTAAATCAGTCCAAAAGTAATTTGGGGAGACAGGCATTAGAAGGGAGTAACTAGAAGTCCTTTGGACCATGATCTCTGACTATGTTTCCTTGCAGGTTTTTGTTATCAATCAAACATGCAAAAAGGTGGGGGCAGGTAATGTTTGCTGAGGAAAAAATCTCTGGGTATGGATCACAGACCTCAGATGACCAATCACATTCTACTGAATAATGGAACATTAGAAGTACAGTGCGGAGAAGGCGATGGCACCCCACTCCAGGACTCTTGCCTGGAAAATCCCATGGACGGAGGAGCCTGTAGGCTGCAGTCCATGGGGTGGCTAAGAGTCGGACACGACTGAGCGACTTCACTTTCCCTTTTCACTCTCATGCATTAGAGAAGGAAATAGCAACCCACTCCAGTATCCTTGCCTGGAGAATCCCAGGGACTGGGGAGCCTGGTGGGCATCTGTCTATGGGGTCGAATAGAGTCGGACACGACTGAAGCAATGCAGCAGCAGAAGTACAGTGGGATCCCATGCTTATGTCTTGTAGAGTTTTCAATCTGTGTGCTTGGAGGCTCTCAGTATTGTTAGATACCAAGGGTTTTAAGAGGTATCCTGTGAAGTAAAAATGGTACTAATCTTGGAATTGATCACTAAGAATCTGATGATCGAATCTTCTTTCAAAAGTATTACCAACCCAAGTCAATAAGTTGATTCTGCCACTATTTTTTTTTTAAGATTCAGCAGCTAAAATTCTCCAAGAAATAATAAAAATGAAAGGGAGCATAAAATTATTCCCATGCTACTGCTATCTCAACTGAAACTGACCCAAATTTTCAAGTCTTAAAGTGATTGATTAAAAAAAACCTGAAAGGAAACATGTGAGAGTCATATAGTAAATAAATACAGTAAGAAAAAGTATTCTAGTAGAGTGAATGCATTTGGATAGTCCAGGAATGGAGTCAGCAGACAGTATCTCAGAGCGTTTCCCAGGTCTGAAATTCTTTGCCAGAACTGTTCTTTAATGGAAATTTTTGGCCTATGAGGGAAAAGGACCTCCTGTTTTTTGACAGACATAAATAAGAACCAAGGAACTGCAGTCCAAGGGCATGAAAGGGCATAAAAACACTTTCCCAATTTAAGGATATTGTGCTTAGGTAGAGTTCTCCAAAACTCTTGTATCCAAGTGCATGAATGTCACATGTGCAATGTAAAAATCAACAGTAACACATCTCATAAGAGCTGGTTTTAAGAAGAGAGTGATATATGAAAGTTCCTGGTGAGAATCCATGGACAGAGAAGCTCCCCAGTGTGTCCGGACCCTCCACTTCTCTCCTCTCCTGCAGCGACCTCCTGGGACAGTTGGCTGTGTGCCCCGTGTCTGCATGCATGCACTCACCCTCTGTGGGCAGGCTGATGGCCATTATCCAACAGCTGCTCCCAGCATCTGTTCAGGTTGTTCCCTCAGAAAGACAGGAGCTCTAGCTGCAGTAAGGAGGGCAGAGCCCCATCGGCTAACCTGGCTTGGGCGGAGCTCTCATGGGAGTCTCTAGAATCAATTATAGGAACTTTGAGGTAAGGGAGACACAGATTCTTCAACCCTCAGGTGTTCGCTCTGTGCTGTTTTTCACCCTGGGGGTTACTTGTGCCCTGGTCAGCGTAGGGAGACTCCGCTATAGCGCTCAGTTCCCTTGCAGTGTTTACACCAGGGTTATCGGCACCTCTGGGGAGCAGGCTGCAAGAATGCTTCCCTGACTGCAGGGCCTACGGTGGAGGATAAATCGTGAGAGCAGTTAAACAAGTGCCATTCTACTCCGTGCCTTCTGAGGAGTACAAAAACTACAGGGAAGTTCTTCCACTTGAAAGCCGTCATCCAGTTGGCAAGAAGTACCGCACGTCATTGGAAAATGAGTTCAAAGTGAGAAGATCTAAGATACATGCTCATAGTTTCACGAGTTTCTTCCTTTTGAATATGGCTCCGAGTTTCATTGGTACAAAGGAGAACTCCAGGGCCCTTAGGACCAGCTTACTGCTACCGTAAGTTTCTCTCCAACAAAGAGCAAAGGAGAGTGATGGAAAAACGGGGGACAAATGGGGGACAAACAGTGTGCTACCCCCATGGGCCACAGCTGTCCTACAAAGAGTAAGTGGACCAGTCCCAGGGACTGGACCTTCCCTCCCAGGGAATCAGGTCCCCTTCCGGGCAGGCCTGCCAGCATCCATCAAGAGTGACAAGTGTCCCAGGCCATCCCCTCCACTGTCCAAGGCACTTCTTCAGAAATACACCTCTTTTGGTCAATCAGAACATGCTTGTCACAGCTCTGTGAAAGGAAAACTCTTCTCCAAAAAAAATGCATACCATGCATATGAGAACGTTTTTCTCTCATGTTAGAACATCCTCTGTGTGCTAAAAGCTTCTTCCTACCACAAAATTAGTTTCCTGAAATGTTTTTTCTCATGAGAAATGGTGCTCTGTCTGTGCCCTGCTGGCGGGAAGGAAATGGATCAGGGTCCACTCTTCCCAGGTGCCTGCTTTGACTTCCATATGGGACGAGGCCATGGAAGGAAAGTGAACCCCAGCATGGATACTCATCCATACCCTAATTCCCTCCCTGCACCTCAGTGTCCATACCAGCATTACAGAAACAAGCAACAGCATTCAGGATACGTCACAGTGAACTAAACCTAAAGACCCCCCTCTTCTCAGGATCTAGCTCTGTGGTCTCCATTTCTCTACCCTGAAATTGTGAGGCTGTAGGGAAAGAGTTTGCATAAGCTGAAATTCCCCTCAGGCTCAGAAAGCGTCAGAGAAAATTCACATGTCAGAATAAGGAGGGAGTTTGGGGCACTGCTGGCCCGGGGTCCAGGGTGAGAGATCGCCCCCGTGTAGTGGTGGGATTAGATGGCTCTGTCCTGGAAGCCCCTCCTCTTCCAGATGGGCTGTAATGAGATGGGCCAGGCCTGTCGCCCATCCTCTGTCCTTCTCGTGCTCTGGAGCAGTGGCGAGGATGAGGCCCACACACTCTCAGCTCTAAGCGTGTGCGGTGTGGAGCATGGAGGCCTCCAAAGGCCAGTCCACCTCCACCCTGGAGAAGAGGACAGCCCTGCCCATAGCACCCACCTCTGCCAGGGAATGGGCAGGGGCATGTCTTTGTGTGCAGTCACCTCACTGTCTGAGTGGGACACTGTGCACCTAGTGCTGGACGCGGGGAAAGGAGGCAGGGGGCAGAGCTGTCTGTAGATGGTGCAGTGACCAAGGAGCCCCTGGTGTCCCACCAGTGTCTACAGGCCCAGAGGAAAGAAGTTAGGGGCCCATTGACTCCTGGTGGCCCCACCCCAGAGTCTCCCTTCTACTCTAGCTCCCAGAGCCCAGAAAGAAGGAGGCCACCTGGAGTCCCTGACAGAGGGCCAGGCTCCCAGAGACAGAGGAGCCTCAGAGCAAGGAGTCTTCACTTCTCCACAGTGTAGTTAATCAGCTTTCACGGGACGGGGAGCTCAGGACAGACTCGCGGTCTGGGGCCTCTACCTATGCATGTGGCCCAAGGAGGCTCCCAGAGGACAGGTGGGACTCAATAGGCCCAAGGGCTCTGCTGAAGTCGTAGCAAGTCTCACTTGTTATTAACCTTGCCCAGCCCAAAGCCTGGAAGAGGAGAAAGCCAGCAGATACGATGTGTTACCCAGCAGGTGGCAAGTGACCTGTGGAGAAGGGAGCGGTCAGCTTTCTTCCCTAGGACCCATCTACACAGCAAAGTGTTAAGTTACTCAGTCATGTCCACCTCTTTAAGACCCATGGACTGTAGCCTACCACGCTCCTCTGTCCATGTAATTTTCCAGACAAGAATACTGGAGTGGGTAGCCATTCCCTTCTCCAAGGAATCTTCCTGACCCAGATATCGAACCCAGGGCTCCTGAATTGCAGGCAGATTCTTCACCATCTGAGCCATGATGGAAGCCCTGGAAAGCAGGGAGACAAGAGCAATTCTTAGAGTGATTCAGGGCTTTGTGTCATAGTCACTAAGGCTGTGGAGAGACCAGCTCCAAGGAGGGCCTCTGATCCAGGTGACAGCTGGAATGGCCCTGCCCCCATGCCTGTTAGGACCCCACATGTGGGACAAGGGCCCCCACATGTGAGACAAGGACCAGGTTTGCAGGGAAGGGTGCACAGGCCTACTTGTGCTGTGGTTTCTACCTGTAGCCAAGTCTTGCCTCTGGGTCCCATCCCCCAGGGTGCGTACAGCAGTGGGGGCTCAGCCAGGACCTAAGGGAGAGGCTGAAACCAGGACACAGAGTGGCCTCCAGCGCTCAGGCGGGAGGGAGCCATAAAGCAGAGACTCTGAGCCTAGGCGCTGCCTGGTCCTCTCAGAGGCATTGAGAGGTGAGTGCTGAGGGCGGGGGCGCTGAGTCCAAAGACACCTGTGGGGATAAGTGACACAGAGGGACACCAACAGGACAGCAAGAAACCGGAAGGGGAAAATCCCTGTGCCCTTCTCCTGCTGTAAGGGGAAGAACAGCAAGCAATTAAGGTCCCCTCACTAAGAGTCTCCACAGAGAGACCCACACTGTCCCCACATGGAGACCTCCCCCACACCTACTCTGAGCAATCTCACCCAGAGACCTCTCAGAGCATCCCAGAGAGACCTCTGTCTGAGACCTCCCACGCACACGCCTCACAGGTGTTCTTTAGGATTTGAGTATCCCCCCACCGACAGGTCCATCATGGTGATTCTGGTATCAGTTAACAAACTGGCAGCACAGGAGAAGGACCAGAGATGGTGTCCAGCCCCGACTCCTGCCCCCAGAACTCCAAGACATCCAGACATCACCAGCATTGTCCTAAACGGGGGTGGGGGTGGGGTCTCTGCTGGGGAAATGCTCATACCTTCTGTCCTTTGTTACCATTGCCTCTGAACAAAGAGTCACAGTGTTCTATGTGCAGACCTGCAGAAGTCTTTCCTCCACAGATCTTCATTAACTTCAGCTCTGTCCATGGCTTAGAGAATCACAGATTTTAAACATGAGTTCAATGCTGCCAACTTCCCATGAAAGTATCTTATTTGTCCCATTTTATTCATCTTCCTGTCAGATGGTGCCAAGATCGCATTTTTTTCTTTTCTTATCCAAGGAGGATAAGATCTGAACTCAAGATGCAGATTTCTTTACTTTGGAAACAAGGTGAAGGACTGTAGCAAATGGGCTGTAGAACAAAATAAAGCAGCAACAAGGTGTGTGCAGTTTCATTCACCTCCCAGGGGGCTGTGCAACTAACGCAGCATTTTGTACAAAACAGCTTGTGTCAGGCTTGGGTTTTATTTTTCAATGAAAATGTGTATGTTTTTCAAATGAATCATCTATCTGGCAATATTCCTTTTTGGTCTCCTGCAAAAATACACTTATTTCTTTCTCAAAATATGGTAATACCCTCAAATGATATTATGCATATTTCCAACATATGATAAAATTCTAATGTCCAGGTAACATAGCTTAAACTGAAGAATTAATTATAAAAGAAGATTCAGTATTTAAATAATTCTTCAAAATGTACAATTTCCAAGACTCAAACAGCCTCCATTTTATGTTCATTCCAGGCCTAAAAAAGGATACTTTGCCTCAAATAGTGTGGAATTTACAAAAAGATATCATATAGTCTATTTTGATGTATACTCATCCCCTAATAATATGACCAGAAGGGACTTCACATCTGAATTGAACAAAGTTTACATAAATAATCAAAGTGTGCATTAACATACACAACGTGTACAGCAATCATCAAAATCCTCACATTGTATATCCAGCCTTTCCAAAGAGGGACTTCAGTGATATCACAGACATACTTTTCATTGCTCATAAGCAACTAGTCCCCCTGCTTTGATAAAATTGACTTAAATGACAGCTGGCATGCGTTTACCATTGTTAAGTCAGATTATCCACAGGATGACAATCTTTCCTCTAAGAGAAGCAGGGTTGATATGAGAGCTCTTTTGGCTGATTTATTTTAATCAGGTGGCATGGTGATAAAGTCCCCCCTGCAATGCAGGAGACATAAGAGACGTGGGTTCCATCCCTGGGTCAGAAAGATTCCCTGGAGGAGAGTATGGCAACCCACTCCAGTATTCTTGCCTGGAGAATTCCATGGACACAGTAGAACTCTGTCCAAAAAAGCTCTTAATGACCCAGATAACCATGATGGTGTCATCTCTCACCTAGAGCCAGACATCCTGGAGTGTGAAGTCAATTGGGCCTTAGGAAGCAATACTATGAACAAAGCGAGTGGAGGTGATTGAATTTAAGCTAAGCTATTTAAAAGTCCTAAAAGATGATGCTGTTAGAGTGCTGCACTCACTATCCCAGCAAAATTGGAAAACTCAGCAGTGGCCACAGGACTGGTAAAGGTCAGTTTTCATTCCAATCCCAAAGAAAGGCAATGCCAAAGAATGTTCAAATTACCATACAATTGCACTCATCTCACATGATAGCAAGATTATGCTCAAAATTCTTCAAGTTAGGCTTTAGCAGTACATGAACTGAGAATTTCCAGATGTACAAGCTGGATTTAGAAAGGCAGAGGAACCAGAGATCAAATTGCCTATAACTGTGGGATCATAGAAAAAGCAAGAGAATTCCAGAAAAACATCTACTTCTGCTTCACTGACTATGCTAAAGCCTTTGACTGAGTGGATCACAACAAACTGTGGAATATTATGAAAGACATGGGAATAAAAGACTACCTTAGCTCTCTCCCAAGAAACCTGTATGCAGGACAAGAAGCAAAGTTAGAAATGGACATGGAACAACAGACTGGTTCCAAATTGGGAAAGGAGTGTGTCAAGGCTGAATGCAGTCACCCTGCTTTTTTAACTTATATGCAGAAGTACATCACATGAAATATTGGGCTGGACGACTCAAAAGCTGGAATCAAGATTGCTAGGAGAAATATCAATAACCTCAGATATGCAGATCTACTTTAATGACAGAAAGTTAGAGGAAGTAAACAGCCTCTTGATGAAAGTGAAAGAGTTGAAGGAAACAGGTGGGTTCCAACTCAGCATTCAAAAACAATGATCATGACATCCAGTCCTATCACTTCATGGCAAATAAATGGAGGTAAAAATGAAGACGGTTCAGATTTCATTTCTTGGGCTCCAAGATCAATGCAGATGATAAGTGGGGCCTCAAAATTAAAAGATGTTTGCTCCTTGGAAGAAAAGCAATGACAAACCTAGACAGTGTATTAGAAAGCAGAGACATCATTGTGCTGACAAAAGTCCTTACAGTCAAATCTATGGTTTTTCCACTAGTCATGTATAAATGAGAGTTGCACCATAAAGAAAGCTGATGCCGAAGAATTGATGCTTTTGAACTGTGGTGTTGGAGAAGACTCTTGCGAGTCCCTTGGACTGCAAGGAGATCCAACCAGTCCATCCTAAAAGAGATCAGTCCTGGGTGTTCATTGGAGGGACTGGTGCTGAAGCTGAAGCTCCAATATTTTGGCCACCTAATGCAAAGATCTGACTCACAGGGAAAGACCCTGATGCTGGGAAAGACTGAGGGAAAGAGGAGAAGGGGGCGACAGAGGATTAAATGGTTGGATGGCACACTGACTCAATGGACGTGAGTTTGAGCACGCTCAGGGAGACAGCGAAGGACAGGGAAGCATGGCGTGCTGCAGTCCATGAAGTCGAAAAGAATCAGACAGGACTTGGTGACTGAACAACAACTATCTCAGAAGATAATACATTTATAAACAGGGCAGCTAAAGTTGGCTGAATGTCCTTTTTATTACATGGAACCCCAAATGCAGTAAAAAGAATGCTTCCAAACTAGCTGTAGAATGGCACAGACTCTTCCCTCTTTTGTTTGTATGATCAAATAATAGATCAATCAGTCTGAGCAGGGATGATTTTAGAAATGGCTTATAAAAAGTCAGTTGTTATTTTGGAAGCCTTTTAAGGTTGCTGTGCTTGCTTAGTTGCTCAAGTCATGTCCAACTCTTTGTGACCCCGTAGACTGTAGCCCTGCCAGGCTCCTCTATCCATGGGGATTCTCCAGGCAAGAATACTGGAGTAGGTTGTCACGCCCTCCCCCAGGGGATTCTTCCCAACCCTTGAATATCATCCCAGGAGTTTTCCATTTTGCTTCCTGCATCCATCTGGGGGCCTCTCCCGGTCCTGCCAACATGTGTGCGAGCTGAGAAAGATGTAGCACTTTGGGGTCACAGGCCCTGACAATGAGTCTTAGCTCTTCAAAAAATGTTGGGGCTCCTCCTTAAGTTTCAAGAATACTTTGACTAGAGCTCTCAGTTCAGTTCTGACAAGGAGTAAAGAACAAGTGAGGGGGCTCGCCTAAAACCTCACGTACAGTTGTCTTAAATGATAATAGTTAAACATCTCTTTAGATGTATTTCAGAGAGCGAATTAGTAAAACATGAGTACTCAGGTGGAAAAAGACGTGGTAGGTCGGCAGTAGGATTGAAGTCCTTAGTTGCATCTGTCTGTAGTCTTCTTTTGTAAGGTAACTTTTGTCTCTTTAATTTTTTTATAAACATTTTTATTTAGAGGATAAATGCTTTACAATGTTGTGTTGATTTTGCAGTTTAAGAATGTGAATCAGCCAAAAGTATATGCATATATATATACTCCCTCTCTAACCTCCCTCCCACCCCAACTCATCCCACTTCTCTAGGTTGTCAAAGAGCAGGAGGTAGAACTCCCTGTGTCATATAGCAACTTCTCACTAGCTAAATATTCTACATAGAGTAATGCACCCATTTCAATGCATTCATTAGCTTTTTGTACTGAGTCCTTAAAAGAAACAGGCCTTTATTTAGGAATCTTGAAACTTTCTGGAAGCTTTTTCATATCAATTAAAGTAGGCATCTCATTCTCCTCGTCCAGTTTGGCATCTGATGCTCTCTAGAGTTTTCCTTAAATGAAATCTTGTCTAACTGGAACACTCCAAACAATGAGTACTATAATTCTAGATCAATATTAGTAAAATTTTGCCATCTTTCTAGATATCTACAACCTCAAGATCTATAGCTCTTACATATAAAATATAAAATAACTGGTGTGCCAGAAGGTGGTATGCTCAACAGAGGTATGGCTACCATTTCCTTAGCTAGCGTTTGTCATCCCAAAACAAGACAAACAAACCTGTGCCATAATATATCAGCACTACCCGAGAGATGCTATGACCACCTGCCTAAATAAGGCCTGGCATGCACAACCACCAATTCCCAGAGAACCTTGTACTGAGGAAGAGCATAGAACCAGGAAATCCCAAGAAATGAGGACTACAGACTGATTCTATGCAAAATGAAGTATAGCTGGTCACCAACAGTTCTGAGTGCAGAATCTAGGGGCTGATACTGATTCCAACACATGGGGAAGTAAAGACTACATTGTCAGCAGTTCCCAACATGGGGTCTAGCAAACAAAATTAGGAGCTAGGGTTTACCACTCAAAAATAGATTGGCAACAACCAAGAAATGTTACTGTGCACTGGAAATTTGATCTAATAGGTGGGTTTGGCCTCGGGCAGAATGATCTGCCAGCCAAGCCAACCTGCCCTGAAAGGAAAGCCAATTAGATTAGGGGCACAAATGCAAAGAGAATGGAGCTCAAACCAAGAGGAGCTTACTAACAACCTCCGTGAATGCCAAGAAAGACAGCGGACTCAGAGGATGTGTGGGCACCACAGTTGTCCCTCCTTGTCTCCAAATGTCATCAGAAATTCCCTTGAGATCCCATTGCTGCAACCAGTATATTAAAAAACAAAAATTAACTGAGTAAAGTTGAAGATTTACTTTGAATTTGTAATAAACTGACTCTAGTAAATGATTCACGAACCAGGCAGCATTTCATTCAAAAGACAGGGATATACTCCAAGGGGTTAAACATCATTGATGGGTTCTAAGCTAAGTAGAGCAGGACAAGGAAATAAGTCATCAGCAAGAGAACAAGTGTAACATCTGTGGAGGAAAGTAAACATTCAGGTGACAATGGCTTCTCATTAGCTAAACTGCAGAATTTTCTATTAGCTGGGTTTGTTGCTGGCCAAAAGGCAAGTCTTCCCTCCTCCAGCTGGAGTGGTAATGTGGCTGCACTTCTAGTTTGGGAATGCAAGGTGTATTTCTTCCTGTTGGGATATGTAAATGACCTCTTCAGGTTGAAGTAATGGAGGATGAATGACAGGGCGTGACAGCGCCCTCTTTAGACCTTGCAGACTCCAATTATAGTTACGGTTTACTTTTCTTAATTTTCACAGCTTGTTTTGTTAGCAGGAGGATTCACAATGAGGGAGAAAAGGCCAGAAGACTCACCATTAAGAAAGTTCAGAAATTCCTGAGTGGATGCATGGGAGGCAGAAGGTGGCTGTGGGGTCAGCTGGAGTCCACACTGATCACATGGCTCCATCTGATGGCTTTGCAGCTTGCTGTGGAATAATTAAAAAAAAAAAAAAAAAAGGGTCACTTCACCCCATCAGTGAAACATGAAACTGAGATGAGCTTCCCACTGCTAGAAGAATCCTAAACCATCACAAAGGAACAGAGAACACGTCTAAAGGATTTGGGAACATCAGAGTCATATCTCCTCATAGTGGGACTCCTCAGTCTCTCCAGTTCTCAGACCTCAACTCTTTCTCAGGGACAAAACCTCCCCACTATTAGGGAAATTAAATAAATAGTCTTTTTCAGGCTTCAGAGACAGAGCAGAGCAGGCCTCTGACCTAGCTTCTAACTTGCCTGCACTCTGCCCTGACTTTGAGTGCCCTGATTGCCTATGGTGAGGGCAAGCCTGGTGGCACCACAGATGATAGGGGACGAGTCTTGAAATTGCTGAGCCCTGGGAGGGACCCTGTTTGCATTGCTTTGTCTTGGGGATGGTCTTGGGGATGACGAAATGGCTTCTGCGGAGGCCTTACCACATCTGAGAAAAGAAGGGAATGAAAGGCAAAGAGAGAAGGAAAGACACCCATCTGAATGCAGAGTTCCAGAGAAGAGCACGGAGTGAGAAGAAAGCCTTCCTCAGGGATCAGTGCAGAGTGAGAGAGGAAAACAACAGAATGGGAAAGACTAGAGAACTCTTCAAGAAAACTAGAGATACCAAGGGAACATTTCATGCAAAGATAGGCACAATAAAGGACAGAAATTGTATGAACCTAACAGAAGCAGAAGATATTAAAAAGAGGTGGCAAGAATACACAGAAGAACTATACAAAAAAGATCTTCATGACCCAGATAACCACAGTGGTGCTATAACTCACCTAGAGCCAGACATCCTGCAGTGTGAAGTCAAGTAGGCCTTAGGAAGCATCACTATGAACAAAGCTAGAGGAGGTGATGGAATTTAGCTGTGCTATTTCAAGTCCTAAAAGATGATGCTGTGAAAGTGCTGCACTCAATATGCCAGCAAATTTGGAAACTCACCACAGGACTGGAAAAGGTCAGTTTTCATTCCAATCCCAAAGAAGGCAATGCCAAAGAATCTTCAAACTACTGCATAAATGCACTCATCTCACATGCTAGCAAAGTAATGCTCAAAATTCTCCAAGTGAGGCTTCAACAGTACATGAACGATGAACTTTCATATGTACAAGCTGGAGTTTGAAAAGGCAGAGGAACCAGAGATCAAATTGCCAACATCCTTTGGGTCATGGAAAAAGCAAGAGAGTTCCAGAGAAACATCTACTTCAGCTTCATTAACTATGCTAAAGCCTCTGACTGTGTGGATCACAACAAAGTGTGGAAAATTCTTAAAGAGATGGGAATACCAGACCACCTTACCTGCCTCCTGAGAAATCTGTATTCCAATCCAGAAGCAACAGTTAGAACAGGACATGGATCAATGGACTGGTTCCAAATTGGAAAAGGAGTAGGTGAAGGCTGTATATTGTCACCCTGCTTATTTAACTTACATGCAGAGAACATCATGTGAAATGCTGGGCTGGACGAAGCACAAACTGGAATCAAGGTTGTCATCTGAATAACCTCACATATGCAGATGACACCACCCTTATGGCAGAAAATGAAGAGGAACTGAAGAGCCTCTTGATGAAAATGAAAGAGGAGAGTGAAAAAGCTGGCTTAAAGGTCAACATTCAAAAAACTAAGATCATGGCATCCAGCCCCTTCACTTCATGGCAAAGAGATGGAGAAAGAATGGAAACAGTGGCTAACTGTTTTCTTAGGCTCCAAAATCACTGCAGCTGGTGACTGCAGTCATGAAATTAAGAGGCGCTTGTTCCTCAGAAGAAAAGCTATGACAAACCTCGACAGTGTATTAAAAAGCAGAGACATTACTTTCCCAACAAAGGTCCACCTAGTCAAAGCTATGGTTTTTTCCAGTAGTCATGTATGGATGTGAGAGTTGGACCATAAAGAAAGCTGATGCCGAAGAATTGATGCTTTTGCAGATTAAAGAGTGAAGTTAAGTCTCAAGCAGGGTAAATAATAACAAACCTACGCTAGGATATAACCTGACTTTCAAGACAACAAAGAGAAAAGAGTCAAAAACCATAGAAAAGAACAGACTATTATCTACAAGACAAGAGGGCTCAGTTGAAGAGCAGATCTTTCATTTATTAACAGAGTCCAGGAAACAATACAACAGTTTCTTCAGAGAACTGTGGCTACAGTTTTGAATACCTCAATTGGTCGAGCCCGATTTTTTGGTTAGCACTTGTGAAATCAAAAGTTCCCAGTAGTTTGACTGGCACTCTCATTATCTGTAATCCCACAATTACCTTGTGTAGAAGGGTAGGAGCAGCCCAAAAGGGAAACTTAAGTACCTAAGGCTCGGGCTGCCAATCCTTTCTTGTGCCTAAGTAATGTCATCCAGAGATGCATGGTATGGTCCTGGTAGTATCAAACTTTTCAATAGCCAGCACAAAACACTTTTAAAACAGAATTTTTAAACAGGCAAAATGTATTAAACACACAGAATTTTTTTCAGTCCAACCACATACAATCAAAGCAGAATGTTCTATAAGAAACTAAGAAGATTCCATATATATATGGGGAGGGAGGAGGGAGGAGGGTTCATGATGGGGAACACATGTATACCTGTGGCAGATTCATTTCGATATATGGCAAAACCAATACAATATTGTAAAGTTAAAAAATAAAATTAAATTAAAAAAAAAAAAAGAAACTAAGAAGACCTCTGAAACATAAGTATACCACGAAGGGCCTATATTTCAAGTGACAGGAAATGACAAATATCAAAATACGTATTTCATAAATGGGGATGTTCATTATAAAGTTTTTATAACCCAGAGAAGTTCCTTGCTATTTACAAAGGTTTTTCTTGGGCTATGAGACCTAAAATTTGATGATGTGTAAGAAAAGTACCATCAGATCTATTTATTTATGTGTAATTTTTACAGGATATCAACAGTGAAATCTACCAAGTTTTAAATACACACAACACTTTGTGGGAAAAATCCCCATCAGTAAGTTACAGTACATTCATAAAGCGGAATACTACAGAGCACGGGTACCAGACCACAGCCAATCCTGCTTGCAGCCTGTATTTGTAAATAAAATTTTATTGGAACACAGCACACCTATTCATTTATGTATCATGTGATGCTCCTTTCATAGCATCAGGAGTGCTGAGTAGTTCTGACAAGTTCTGACAAAAACCTAAAATATTCACCATCTGACTCTTTACATAGAAAGAAGTTTGCTGACTCCTGGTATAGAGAAACAAAATGAATTACATCCTTAAATCAACATAAGTAACTCTCATGATGATGCAAATCAAGTCATAAAAAAATACACTATGATTCCTTTTATATCAAACTCTTAAAACATGCAAAACAAAAATGCACTGTTTATAAATGCACATAAAATTTTTATATAAAAAGGCAGCAAAGTACTAACACAGAAGTGATCTCTGGAGGTGTAAAAGAGAAATTTAACTATGGAAAGGACATGGACAGAGTGCATGCTGACGACATTCTATTCCTAAACCTGGAATTTAGCTAAATGGATGTTCGGTTTATACTCTTTAAACTATTTAAATGTTTCATATAATCATATGTATGACATATTTCTATGACACTTAAAAGCTCAAAAAAGACTTGAAAGGCAAATGTCAAAATGTGACAGAATGATTTTTATTTTCTTATATGTGATCATCTCTTAAGACTGTTTAATAACCTTCTTGCAATGAACTGTAAACAGCATACCGAAAAGAACATAAGCATGAGAACACTTTTTGAAAATGAAAGTGAAATCTTCCATACTATCCTAGAAGCTTTAGTCCAAAAATTATATAGGAACAAAAGTAATAATTAAAAAACACCAGCATCTTAGAACAATTTCCTTAAACCCATGAATTTAAAATTTGACTCTGGCTAGTTCTGCTAACTGCTAAGTCACTTCAGTTGTGTCCAACTCTGTGCGACCCCATAGACGGCAGCCTACCAGGCTCTCCCGTCCCTGGGATTCTCCAGGCAAGAACACTGGAGTGGGTTGCCATTTCCTTCTCCAATGCATGAAAGTGAAAAGTGAAAGTGAACTCGCTCAGTCATGTCCTACTAGGCTCCTCCATCCATGGGATTTTCCAGGCAAGAGTACTGGAGTGGGGTGCCATTGCCTTCTCCGTGGCTAGTTCTAATGAAGCCCAAACAAAATACAAAGGCTCGTATTAATAAGTCCATTCTTCTAAAACATAGAATTTTCTTGCCAGATCTATGGCAAAGTTAAGGAACGCTCCCAAGAAACTCTATAATACCATCTAACTTTTCAAATTTGTAGCTTACAAGAAAAAACAAAAACTAAGACTGGTATACCTCATCACAAAGGGGATTCACAAAAGAACAAAGAAGCAGGTAGCGAGGGATATACAAACTCTAAAAAAGAAGTAGATTTTGGAAATATCTTTTATGGATTGATTGACTGAAGGGAGTTGAGCAAGTAGGAAAAAAATTAAAAGTTTAAGAGTACAAAACTGTTACCTTTTTCTTAGATGTTCTGCTTCTCCTTTCTCTAAAGTAAGCAGAAAATAAAGCAGACTATAGCAACAAGAAGCCAGAAACGGCAGTAGAGTTTCACTAAGTACACACGTATGATCCAGGAGCTTACAGATAACACCCAAAACACAGCCAGCCGTGCTGTCAGGAATTACAGTCAATCCAACCTAGGCAGAGAAAAATGAGGTTAATGACCTCTTCACAACAGCCCTTCTCCCCAGAATAAAAACAAACACCATCACCTGGACAATTAACCTCCCATCACTACTGGTAGCTCAGATGGTAAAGAATCTGCCTGTAATGTGGGAAGATCCAGGTTTAATCCCTGGTTTGGGAAGATCCCCTGGAGAAGGGAATGGCAACCTACTCCAACATCCTTGCTGGAGAATCCCACGGACACAGAAGCCTGGCAGGCTACAGTCCATGGGTCACACAGTCGGAGATGACTTAACGACTACACTACTACTACTACTGGTGGAAATCGGTACAACCACAATACGTGCCATGCCCCCCACCACACCTTAAGGTCCCGTTTTCCTCTGACAACTAACTGCTACCTGAAATGACTCTGAAAATATTTAAATTCAAGAAATACTATCACACTCTCCGACATACATCACAGCAGGATCCTCTATGACCCACCTCCCAGAATATTGGAAATAAAAGCAAAATAAACAAATGGGACCTAATTAAACTTAAAAGCTTCTGCACAACAAAGGAAACTATTAGCAAGGTGAAAAGACAGCCTTCAGAATGGGAGAAAATAGTAGCAAATGAAGCAACTGACAAACAATCTCAAAAATATACAAGCAACTCCTACAACTCAATTCCAGAAAAATAAACGACCCAATCAAAAAATGGGCCAAAGAACTAAACAGACATTTCTCCAAAGAAGACATACAGATGGCTAACAAACACATGAAAAGATGCTCAACATCACTCATTATCAGAGAAATGCAAATCAAAACCACTATGAGGTACCATTTCACGCCAGTCAGAATGGCTGCAATCCAAAAATCTACAAGCAATAAATGCTGGAGAGGGTGTGGAGAAAAGGGAACCCTCTTACACTGTTGGTGGGAATGCAAACTAGTACAGCCACTATGGAGAACAGTGTGGAGATTCCTTAAAAAACTGGAAATAGAACTGCCTTATGACCCAGCAATCCCACTGCTGGGCATACACACTGAAGAAACCAGAAGGGAAAGAGACACGTGTACCCCAATGTTCATTGCAGCACTGTTTATAATAGCCAGGACATGGAAGCAACCTAGATGTCCATCAGCAGATGAATGGATAAGAAAGCTATGGTACATATACATAATGGAGTATTACTCAGCCATTAAAAAGAATACATTTGAATCAGTTCTAATGAGGTGGATGAAACTAGAGCCTATAATACAGAGTGAAGTAAGCCAGAAAGAAAAACACCAATACAGTATACTAACGCATATATATGGAATTTAGAAAGATGGTAACAATAACCCTGTATACGAGACAGCAAAAGAGACACTGATGTATACAGAACAGTCTTTTGGACTCTGTGGGAGAGGGAGAGGGTGGGATGATTTGGGAGAATGGCACTGAAACATGTATAATATCATATATGAAACAAGTCGCCAGTCCAGGTTCGATGCACGATACTGGATGCTTGGGGCTGGTGCACTGGGACGACCCAGAGGGATGGTATGGGGAGGGAGGAGGGTTCAGGATGGGGAACACATGTATACCTGTGGTGGATTCATTTCAATATTTGGCAAAACCAATACAATATTGTAAAGTTTAAAAATAAAATAAAATTAAAAAAAAATACTATCAATCCAATCCCCCACATCCCCTTCAAGACAAAGTCTCTTAAATTTTCTAGATGTTACAATTTCTACTGTTGGCCAAAAACATTATTTAAAAGGATTATTTCTTGCATCCAAAGAAAATCTTGATACCAACAATCACATTTACATGATCCTGAGTATTCAGACTGGAAAATGCTAATCAGGCACCACCCTCATCCCAGGAAATTAAATGCACAAACCAGAGTTCATTTTATAATTATCCTTCCCCTGCCCTTTGATTTGACCGGTCATTCAGACATAACCAAGGAAAATCATCTGCAACGGAGTAAGGTAATA
Organism: Bos indicus x Bos taurus; assembly: GCF_003369695.1. Lineage (NCBI taxonomy): Eukaryota > Metazoa > Chordata > Mammalia > Artiodactyla > Bovidae > Bos > Bos indicus x Bos taurus. Next base: position 65,346,646 of record NC_040083.1, on the reverse strand, counting down.
CCACACTTACTCTTGACTGCCTCACTGCCCCAGATCCAGACAGGGGACATCATGGTACACTAGCTCACCTGGACTCTGCTGTATAAACAGTCATTAAGGTGGACTCTGTGTAAGTATACACAGTCAAAATCTCCTGCAAGCAACTGTTGAGTAATCATAGTCTGCAGGCTCTGAGGTCTTAACCTTTCCACCAGGCTGTCTGAAGAAAGTGACCGACTGGAATGCTGATCTTGGAACAGTGAATGTAATCAAAGGAGGGCATACATTTCTAGAGTGGAAGTTAAAAAAAAAAAAAAGATGGGGATCTTTGGAGATACAATGTATATGGATTGGAAGTTTAATAGCAGGAAGAAAAGGGTACTGAAGTCAAAGTGGTAGTCTTCCAATTTGAGGGTAGTAAAAGGGGGTATGCATGTGCCTATAAAATTATCCAAACAAGTGACAGTCCCTTGAAGAAAACCTTGGGGGCTCTCCCTTGCACTGTAATATATCATTATACTAAAAAGTCAAAGATCAAAGTGTAAAGGTTGGAGGAAGTTAAAAGCAAAACCCAGGCATACCTAATGAGAATTCAATACCACTGGGAACAAGAGACATCCACAAGCCCAGAGACAAGTAAGTTTCATGGCTAAGCTCACTGTTCCCAGTGACCAGGCCTTAAGCTTGTGAGGTGACAGCCCTACTCCACACCTCACCCCTTCTAGGTATGACACCAAGCACATGTTCATGAAAGCATTTCAAGTCAGAAAGATCCAAGGTATCATTTTAAGGTCTTTCATTGCTCATATGTAGAAAGTAAGGGCCATTTCCCTAAGGTCACAGAATTAATTAGCAACAGCCAGCAAACAAACCAAGATTTCTCAGTTCTCACCACAGATGAGAGGCCATGAAATTATTAAGCTTAGATTCTGGACACTCAGTCTCTCCCCGATTATGGCAAACCAAATCTTAACCAGTGAATCTCTATGCTTTTTGTGTAACAGAAAAAATTTTAAGTATATTTACCAAATGCTTACTGATGGCAGTCTGCAGGACGTCAAAGCTTTGGCTTCGGACAGGGACAACCAATAAACTGTGACAGACTGTCTGTGAGAAAGGAGAAAACCGGTACCAAATCAGAACACTGTAGGTCAGAAACAAGTCCAACAGTTTTTTTTTAAACCTAGTTGCTCTACATATTAAAAAGAAACTCAACAAGAAGTGACTCTAAAGATGCAAGCACCAAACAAGCAATCCTCATATATATGTGCTAATTTTCCAAATAATTCATTTATTAAATACTTACTGAGCACTGTGGAGAAGGAAATGGCAACTCACTCTGGTATTCTTGCCTGGAGAATTCCATGGACAGAAGAGTCTGACAAGCTACCAAATATGGGGTCACAAAGAGTTGGACACAACTGCCTGACTACCACACAAACTGAGCTAGTCTTATCAGGCGCTACACACAGGAGTGAAAGAATGAGAAACTTCTGTCTCACAGCCCTCGGGTAGCTTACAATCAACCAAGGTAGAGCCCACATTCCCATTAAATAAGTGCTACAACAGGGAGGTCTCAGTGATGTAAACAAAGAGCGGACAAAAGCTTTTCTCCCATTCGGTGGAAAAATACATCATTGAAAAAAACATGATCCAGAAAATAGAAATACCACGTGCAAATTATGCTGCCTCTTATTCCCTAAAGGTAAAAGAACAGTCTATAAGGAAGAAAAATATGAATGAGATGAGAATCAAATCTTTAGTATTTTTAATTTTCTAAGATCTTAAAACAAGAAGCAGAATGATAGCATCAAGTCCTTCAGAGAATCACAACACAACTCCAGAAGTTGATGGAATGCAGTACCAAAATGAAGTATGTAGAAAAATCCCATGGGGAGACAAAGATAAGGCTAGTGGAAATAAGACTATGACTCTAGGAAGAGAAGGAACAGTCAAGATAAATTCAAGAGAACTGTCAATCCTCAAAAATCAACAGTATCTGCATTATGTCTCTATAAAACCTCTTGCAGAGTGATAGTACCCAGAGTTTTCACAGGGCAATTGTCTCCGCTTTTAAACCTGTAGGTAACAATGTAAACAGGATTATTTTCAATGCTATCTTCCTTCTTCAAAATGAGCATAGTGAATATTATCATTCATAAAAGGTAAATCATATTTGAAAGGCCCATTCAATAATAAATGATCACTCAATCCCCTCCTTTTTCCATTCTGCCTCCCTCCCCTCCTGAACAAATCAGTTCTAAAGCTACTGCATGAGGCCAAGCTAGACATCAGCACTAGAGTCAATGGGAGGGCTTCAGTGGCCCAGAGTCAGTTAACTGTTAACAAATACAGGTGCTCTGTCCCCAAGAATTGGGAGTTCAAATGGGATAAGAAAGATGCCCACAGGGGAAAAGGGTGGCACCAAAAGGAGACGATCACAGACGAAGTGACCGAGTAGGTAAATATATTAAGTAAATGGAAGTCGGGTTTCTCACCATCAGAAAAAGCAGATACAAGAGGGAAAGGAGAAAACCAGAATGAACCCCATGGTGTTGAATTCCTGATTTCTGTTCACTGATAAGGTCTGGGAACAGCAACATCAAATAGCAATGAACACACTTATAAGAGTCGAGGGCTCCGGCCATATCAGCCTGAAGGCGCCCGATCTCGTCTGATCTCGGAAGCTAAGCAGAGTCGGGCCTGCTTAGTATAAAAAAAAAAAAAAAGAGTCGAGAATTGTTTCCTAAAATGCATTCTCCACCTAAAGGAAAACTGGGCTTCTTAAAGAAATACCTGATTGCTGGGCTGGGACAGGGGAAATACAACACGAATCTGAAACAATCTGTGATACAATAAAGGTAGTACAGCTAACCCTTGAACAACACGGGGAGGGGATTAAAGGCACAGACCCTCTGTGCGGTTGAAAATCTGCACCTAACTTAATAGCGGGCCCTCCACATCTAACGCTGTTCGTATCTGCAGATGCAACCATGGGTCCATGCAGTAATGTAGTATTTACTACTGAGGTAAATCTGCATGTAAGTGGGCCTGCACAGTTCGCACCTGTGTTGTTCAAGGTCAACAGCACTCAGAGAAACACGAGGACATGTCAAAAGAACAAAGACGTTTGCTTCCAGGAGGTGACCATGGCAAACGTGAGTATCAAAGATAATAAAGATAGTAAGGAAATTTACCCCACTGGAAAATATAAGAAACCATACTAACAAAAAGAAAGAAATGAATAAAAGAGAAGACCAAAAAGAAGTGATATTTACACTGTTTCAAAACATCATAAAATGTTACTAAAGGGGAAAAACTAGAGTGCAGAAGGTGACCAGATACCACTTACTCAAGTGGGCAAAGTGAACATCTAATGGGACAAATCAAAACCCTGCACCGTCTGACAAGCTGCCATCAGAATCCCACAGCATCACTTGTCATATTCCTGCCACATCTGTACAACCTGATTTAACCATGCGGAAATAAACCTGAATTGAGAGAAATTTTACAGAATAACTGTCCTGCAAAAAAGATGCTTACTCTTTAGAAGAAAAGTTATGACCAGCCTATACCTAGACAGCATATTAAAAAGCAGAGACATTACTTTGCCAACAAACGTCCATCTAGTCAAGGCTATGGTTTTTCCAGTAGTCATGTATGGATGTGAGAGCTGGACTATTAAGAAAGCTGAGCACCAAAGAATTGATGCTTTTGAACTGTGGTATTGGAGAAGACTCTGGAGAGTCCCTTGGACTGCAAGGAGATCCAACCAGTCCATCCTAAAGGAAATCAGTCCTGAATGTTCATTGAAAGGACTGATGTTGAAGCTGAAACTCCAATACTTTGGCCACCTGATGTGAAGAACTGACTCATTTCCCTGATGCTGGGAAAGATTGAAGGTTGGGGGAGAAGGGGATGACAGAGGATGAGATGGTTGGATGGCATCACCGACTCAATGGACATGAGTTCAATTCCGGGAGTTGGTGATGGACAGGGAGGCCTGGAGTGCTGCAGTCCATGGGTTTGCAAAGAGTCAGACATGACTGAGGGACTGAACTGAACTGATTCTTCAAAAATGTCAGGGTCAATGAATGACACTGCTTTATCAGCAAAGTCAGTGTACTATTCTAAATCCTATGTTGTCATTTCAACAATCTTCACATCTTTACCAGGGGTAGATTCATTTGCTCATTCTTTGCTCATTCATTAGAAGCAACTCTTCATCTGTTCAAAGTTTTATCATGAGATATCTGCAATTCAGTCACATCTTCAAGCTCCATTTCTAATTCTAGTTTTCTTGCTATTTCCACATCTGCAGTTACTTCCTCCACTGAAATCTTGAACTCCTCATGAAGGTTGTAATCAACTTCTTCCAAACTCATGTTAATGTTGATATTTTGACCTCTCACTATGAATCACAAATGATCTTAATGGCATCTACAAGGTGAACTCTTTTCCAGAAAGTTTCCAATTTACTTTGCTCAGATCCATCAGAAGAATCTCTATTTATGGCAGCTTATTTCTTAAATAATAAAACTTGAAGGTCTAAATGACTCCTTGATCCATGGACTGCAGAATGGATGCTGTGCTAGCAAGCATGAAAAAAACATTAATCTCATTGTGTATCTCCATCAGGGTTCCAGAATGACCACTGTTTTGTCAATGAGTAGTAATACTTTGAAAGGAAGCTTTTCTTCTGTGCAGAAGATATCAACAGTGGGCTTAAAATAATCAGTAAACCATGGTGTACTGTCATCCAGGCTTTTTCCTTTATAGGGCACAGGCAGAGCAGACTTAGCATAATTTTTAAGGGTTCTAGAATTTTCAGAATGGTAAATGAACACTGGCTTCAACTTAAAGTCACCAACTGCATCAGCCCCTCACAAGAGTCAACCTGTCCTCTGAAGCTCTGAAACCAGGCACTCACTCCTCTCTAGCTAAGCCAAGTCCTAGATGGCATCGTCTTCCAGTATAAAGCTGTTTTGTCTATGTTGAAAGTCTGTTATTTAGTGTAGCCACCATTTCAATACTCATCTTAGCTGGATCTGCTGGATAATTTGCTGAAACTTCCCCATTAGCTATTTCACCTTACACCTTCATGTCATGGAGACAGCATCTTCCCTTAAGCCTCATGAACAGTCTCTGCTACCTTCAAACTCTTCTGCAGCTTCCTCACCTCTCTTAGCCTTCAGAGAATTGAAGAGACTTATTAGAGTTTTAGGGCTTCCCTTGTAGCTCAATTGGTAAATCTGCTTGCAATGCGGGAGATCCGGGTTCGATCCCTGGGTCAGGAAGATCCCCTGGAGAAGGAAATGGCAACCACTGCCAGTATTCTTGCTTGGAGAATCGCATAGACAGAGGAGCCTGGTGGGCCACAGTCCATGGGGTCACAAAGAGTCAGACACGACTTAGCAACTAAATCATCATCAGGGTTTTGCTCGAGATTTGGCTTTGACTTTAGGGAATGTTGTGGTGGTTTGATCTTCTATCCAGATCATTCAAACTTTTTCCATGTCATCAAAAAGGTTGTTTCACTTTCTTATTATTCCTGTGTTCATGGAATAGCACTTTTAGTTTCAAGAACTTTTCTTTTGCATTCACAACTTGGCTAACCAGCAGAGAGGTCTAGTTTTCAGCCTATCTTTGCTATCAACATGCTTTCCTCACTAAGCTAATAATCATTTCTAGCTTTTGATTTAAAGTAAGAGATACCCAACTCTTCGCTTCACTTGAACACCTGGTGGCTCAGACGGTAAAGAATCTACCTGCAATGCAATAGGCTGGGGTTTGATCCCTGGGTCAGGAGGATCCCCCAGAGAGGGAAATGGCAACCCACTCCAGTATTCTTACCTGGAGAATTCCATGGACAGAGGAGCCTGGCAAGCTACAGTCCATAGCATTGCAAAGAGTTGGATACAACTGAGCAACTAACACACACACACTCACAGAGGCCTCTGTAGGGTTATTAACTGCCCTAATTTCAGTACTGTTGAGTCTCAGGGAACAGGGAGACCTGAGAAGGGGAGAGATAGGGAACGGCTGGCTGGCGGGGCAGTGAGAACACATATTTCACCAAGTTCACTGCACTATCTCATGTGGGCACGGTTCATGAGGACAATTAATTACAAAGCCCGAAACAATTACAACAGTATTATCAAAGATCACCAATCACAGCTCACTGTAAGAAATAACAATGAAAAAGTGTGAAATATTCCAAGAATTACCGAACTATGACACAGAGACACGAAGTGTACCAGTGCTATTGAGATGACAGACAGCCTCAATGCAGCGTTGCCACAAAACTTCAGTTTGTAAAAACTGAATCTGCAAGTACAATAAAACACGGCCTACTTGTGCTAAAGTAGGGACTATGGGCATTTTGTCAAATAGTTTAAGAAAACAGAAGTTCTTTCTACTGCAGTTGTAATTTTTCTCTAGGTCTGAAATTGTTTCAAAATAAAAGTAAACAAAAATACAAACACAGAGACACACAAACATACACATACACAGGCAATCTTCACTTTTGCAACTACAGTGTGAACCGAAACTTGCATACCTCCGATTCCTGACCTCACAGTACACAATTCCAGAACAGGCACGGCAATGTGCTAGTGTGGAAACTAAGAGTTTTTAAAAAATACAAAACTTTACTTTTCCTAAAAAGATTTTGTATGTTTAATTTCTACACTGAAGTATTTTCTACCTAATTTTATACAGAAATGTCATACACATAAAACTGTTAATAAAATCAGAGGTTTCAAAAACAAAGAAAAATGGTCTATTTCTTAAACTATGGTAACGTTTTCTTATTATTCTTCCAAATTTAGTTAAAAAGTAGTCTTTTCAAACCATTCAAAATTTTATAACGACAATGAAAATTAACCATAAAACCTTCCACTGGCTCTGGAAAAGACACTTCCATTTGGGAATGATATCTCTGTCCAAAGACTCCTTTTCCCTTTGTGATCTTTCCCTTTTAACTACTATTTCCAGCATTAATGGCAAGATCATACAATTCTTCCTTCAGTGTTTAGAAGAAATGATCACAAAGACACCAAGTGAAAACTGCAAGGTCCAAATCAGAGTATGTTATTTGTATAAAAGGAGAAGCCAAAAGAATACATATAATCATTTGTGAAGACACAGAAGTTATCCAGAAGAATACATTTAGAAACTAAGGAAGGGAAGTGGATGGCTGGGAGACAGGGAATGGAAGAACACTTTTACTATTATCCTTCAGTTCTTCTAAATTGTACTTTGTGGGACTTTCCTTGTGGTCCAATGGTTAAGAATCTGCCATCAATGTAGGGGACACAGGTTCAATTCCTGGTCTGGGAAGATTCCACAGGGCAACGAAGCCTGTGTGCCAGAACTAATGAAGCCCTAGAGCCCATGCTCTGCGACAAGAGAAGCCACCACAGTGGAGTGTGAAGCCTGCACTCCACAACTAAAGAGGAGCCCCAGAGAGTAATCCCCACTTGCTGCAACTGGAGAAAGCCTGTACATGGCAACAAAGACCTCGTACTGCCATATGTAAATAAATAAATTCTTAAATGTATTAAGTAAATAAGTAAATTATACTTTGTGAAGAAAATCTACTCAGAAAATAAAGGTCCGATTTAAATAAAAAACCACTTCAGACTAAGCAGATAAAACAACTAAGCAAACCCACTCCATGGACTACTAACTTTTTCAAATGAAATAATAATAAAAAATCAATTTTTACACTAAGGCTGTCAAAAACTACATATATTTCAAATAATTTCATATGAAAAGGCCAACTTAAAGGCAAATTTTATCCAAAATAGAACTGGAATCTTAACTTCAAAAATGAACAATGTAACTTTCAGATTTTTCCTAATTTATGTCTTAACATTTCAAAGACAGCATCCTTGAAGTTTAATACATGTCCTTGCCAATGTACACTCAGAAATATAACCAATCACATTTTCACGACATGTGTCTTTACACAGATGATGTGATTCTGAAAAATTAAAATTGTCAAAGAAAGATTATTGGAGTTGTCCAAGTTATTAAACTAGACACTTAACAAGTCTATGTCTGGAATCTGGGGCCCACTGATGAATCCCCATACCATGCTTTCCCCAATCCATAATGATGTAGTTTAAAAACATTAGAAACAATCTCACAAAACAACTACTACTACTAAACCCAATCCTTCCAATCGAGTAGTGTGCAAGGCCTCAATCTCTTCATGCACTATGGATTAAGATAAAATGCCAGATATTAAATATGCAGGTTGGTTACCTAACTCATTAGTTTTCACTGTTTAAAATCCACTGTTTTTTGAATGCCGATATATGAACATAGTTAGGCACCGGGTAATAAAGAGAAGAAAGTATCCCTGGCATGACCTAAGTATTGTGATCAGAGTCAAAAAAACCATGAGAGAAATGTGTTCAATGTCTACAAAAGGTGTAGCCCTAAGATACAGGAAGGACATAAAGATTATTCTGGAAAAGAATGAAAGTAGTAGTAAATAGATCAGCTGAATAAAATCAACTGGTATAGCAATAAAACAGATTTAGGTTCTAGAGACTACCCTGTTGAGAACAATGACAAAGGTTGTTTTTTGTTTGAAAAGGCTATGGCCTAGCAATTATGAGTTACAAGAAAAGAATATACAGTCAATGCTCTAACCAAAAACCTTATGAATCATTAAAAAAAAAAAAAAAAAAGTTAGCTAGCACAGAATACAACCTCAGAATTTGCAAGAAAGGTTCCAACCAACATTATTTGGGATGACACAACTGCAATCCTACTGGGCAAGTACCTTTCAATGCAAGGAAAGAAACTGAAGAAATAAATAAAAGAAATTAACTAATATATAAATATCTTACAGACTCAAATCCTTAGTGCTAGTATTTATGATGCTTTTACATATTTATATATTTGTAACATGAAACAATTCTGACCATTAGCGTAAAAGATCAGCCCTATAATTCCAATTTAAAACACTACTAACAGCTAACCTAGACTTGTAGTTTTAATCTGAATTTCACTATAAACAGTACTGAAACTTAAGATATTAAGATTCACCATGCTTGTAAGTTTATTAAATGTTTTAAGATTTACCATAAAAATTGTGAAGGTCTGTCTGAAAACTGAACTATTTACCAAATAGTGAATATATTTATTTAAACTGTTTTTTAAAGCTTAAAATATATTTGCAAAAGGGATAAAATGTAATTAAAGTCTCCTTTTAAAATGATTGCCTAAACTTACTATATTTATCTAAAAAGATTTGTTAGGTTGAACTTTAAAATTCAAGGGAAATTTGGGGTTTAAAATGTAACTTTGATAAACTATATACTAATTCTTTAAAACCAAAGGAACTTCCAAATAATTTTTTCTGTTTAGAAAAACCCACCTTCAAGGATACAAAATCCTACTTGACTCTTACTCATCCTTCAATATCTGTGCAAAATTCTTCCTTTTCCTTTAAGCCTTTCCTCTTCTCGTTTTTATTTTTTAACTTTACAATATTGTATTGGTTTTGCCATGTATCAACATGAATCCGCCACAGGTATACACTTGTTCTCCATCCTGAACCCTCCTTCCTCCTCCCTCCCCGTACCATCCCTCTGGGTCATCCCAGTGCACCAGCCCCAAGCATCCAGTATCGTGCATCGAACCTGGACTGGTGACTCGTTTCATATATGATATTATACATGTTTTAATGCCATTCTCCCAAATAATCCCACCCTCGCCCTCTCCCACAGAGTCCAAAAGACTGTTCTATACATCAGTGTCTCTTTTGCTGTCTCGTATACAGGGTTATTGTTACCATCTTTCTAAATTCCATATAAATGCGTTAGTATACTGTATTGGTGTTTTTCTTTCTGGCTTACCTCACTTTGTATAATAGGCTCCAGTTTCATCCACCTCATTAGAACTGATTCAAATGTATTCTTTTTAATGGCTGAGTAATACTCCATTGTGTATATGTACCACCGCTTTCTTATCCATTCATCTGCTGATGGACATCTAGGTTGCTTCCATGTCCTGGCTATTATAGACAGTGCTGCGATGAACATTGGGGTACACGTGTCTCTTTCCCTTCTGGTTTCTTCAGTGTGTATGCCCAGCAGTGGGATTGCTGGGTCATAAGGCAGTTCTACTTCCAGTTTTTTAAGGAATCTCCACACTGTTCTCCATAGTGGCTGTACTAGTTTGCATTTCCACCAACAGTGTAAGAGGGTTCCCTTTTCTCCACACCCTCTCCAGCATTTACTGCTTGTAGACTTTTGGATTGCAGCCATTCTGACTGGCGTGAAATGGTACCTCATAGTGGTTTTGATTTGCATTTCTCTGATAATGAGTGATGTTGAGCATCTTTTCATGTGTTTGTTAGCCATCTGTATGTCTTCTTTGGAGAAATGTCTATTTAGTTCTTTGGCCCATTTTTTGATTGGGTCGTTTATTTTTCTGGAATTGAGCCATAGGAGTTGCTTGTATATTTTTGAGATTAGTTGTTTGTCAGTTGCTTCATTTGCTATTATTTCTCCCATTCTGAAGGCTGTCTTTTCACCTTACTTACAGTTTCCTTTGTTGTGCAGAAGCTTTTAAGTGTAATTAATTAATAAATTAATTATGTTTATTTTTGCTTTTATTTCCAATATTCTGGGAGGTGGGTCATAGAGGATCCTGCTGTGATGTATGTCGGAGAATGTTTTGCCTATGTTCTCCTCTAGGAGTTTTATAGTTTCTGGTCTTACGTTTAGATCTTTAATCCATTTTGAGTTTATTTTTGTGTATGCTGTTAGAAAGTGTTCTAGTTTCATTCTTTTACAAGTGGTTGACCAGTTTTCCCAGCACCACTTGTTAAAGAGATTGTCTTTAATCCATTGTATATTCTTGCCTCCTTTGTCAAATATAAGGTGTCCATAGGTGTGTGGATTTATCTCTGGGCTTTCTATTTTGTTCCATTGATCTATATTTCTGTCTTTGTGCCAGTACCATACTGTCTTGATGACTGTGGCTTTGTAGTAGAGCCTGAAGTCAGGTAGTTCCATTCCTCCAGTTCCATTCTTCTTTCTCAAGATTGCTTTGGCTATTTGAGGTTTTTTGTATTTCCACACAAATTGTGAAATTATTTGTTCTAGCTCTGTGAAGAATACCGTTGGTAGCTTGACAGGGATTGCACTGAATCTATAAATTTATCCTTTTACCCTATGGCATGCCACTCCAGTACTCTTGCCTAGAAAATCCCATGGACGAAGGAGCTTGGTAGGCTGCAGACCTGGTAGGTTGCCAAGAGTCGGACATGACAGCGACTTCACTTTCACTCTTCCCTTTCATGCATTGGAGAAGGAAATGGCAACCCAGTCCAGTGTTCTTGCCTGGAGAATCCCAGGGACTGGGGAGCCTGGTGGGCTGCCGTCTATGGGGTTGCACAGAGTCGGACACAACTGAAGCGACTTAGCTGCAGCAGCAAAAAGAAAATAAATGTGTCTCTATCATTCAAACAGCTGATTTATTTTATTCTAGTGGCATAACTTTTATGAACAGTCTTCTTTAGGAATCTACATCGCGTATCCAAGGATCACATGTACTTTCAGAATAGGGACTGTATTTTATACTACTCTGCTGCTGCTGCTGCTAAGTCGCTTCAGTTTATACTACTCTCAATCTCTAAAAATATCTTACACAAGGCAATGCTAACACATAGTAACTATTGGTGGCTGATGAACTGAATTCTAACAATCTTGCATGCCTTTTCAAATGGACCATTACCTCTGTTACGTCCCAATGGTGTAAAAACTGATCCAAGTCAGTGAGGTAAAGTAGCACAGGGGAAAGCTGCGTCTGGATGACATGAGGCACTCCTCGAAGGCTCTGAAGCCAAGTCAGTTCCTCTTTTGAAAACCCTAATTTGAGTAAGAAAGCCAGTTTAAAATAAATTGCAAAGCATGTAACATTCTCAAATAATTTTTAAAAAATAGACATGTATCTTCAAGTTAAATTGTTCAAGCTGTTTTCCCTGAATTTCTTCATGTATTATTTTAAAAAATGAAATGCCAGCAATGTAATAAAATTCATATAATTATGTACACAAAGATGTGACCTGAATCAAATGTGTAACACATCAAGAAACAATATTATACCCCTTACACTGAGGACTTTCCACCTTTATACTGAAATAAATGTGAAAGACATAATCATTCTAATTAATGTCAGGTTTAAAAAGCAAATGAACAAGAGTAACAACATGCTCCTTCATACATATACCAAACTCGTATTCTTACATAATAGCCTTTCAAATGTTTTAAAACTATTCCATCCCTCCTAAGTCTATTTCTTCAACAATTACTGTGTACTTTCTTCTACCTATCCTATATAGTAAGATTTCTGATTCTCTTACCACCTCTATTATACCTAATCTGACCTATACAAACAACTTGCCAAAGCCCCTCCTGAAAGACAGCTCTTAGAATGATCAGAACACCAGCACAATGTGGTCTGACCCCAGCTACCTGCTTTGATGTTTTCAGATCACTGCACTTCCACGAACACGCCCTAAAGAGTCATCATCTGGTTTGGAAGCCATATCACACTCCTGACTGAGTCCTCATGAGTTTCCTAAAACCACTAAACCCTCTGACAGGTACTACTAATTAAAACATAAAGCCCTCACACCCATCTCAAATGCATACATCCAAAACTATCAAACACACACATACAAGTCTACTTGTTTCTCTTATATAATATTTATCTTGCGACATTCAGCTCTTTATCAGAACCTTCCAAGCTATTTTGCGATTCTGACTTAACATATTAAATAAGTCTCTTAAGTTTAAGTCTTCAGAAAATTTCAAACACTGTCATCTTTATCATCCAATTACAAAACACTGAAGACAGTACAATCATTTAAAACAACAGTAATAATACTTACCAATCTAACACATCAAGACTCATGTTACTAATTTTTCTTTGAAACCAATGGAAAGCAAAATATGGCTAATTAAAATCTGACGTTTTTCCTAACACACTGACCATTTTAAACATGTTTAAAATGAATATTCTGTTCACCATCTTATTAAACTATGCAGCGAGGTTCAAAACTTGGACCCAAACAGCTAAGACAGTAAATCTCAGGAGAATTTTCATCCTAGGTTCTTTTCCTTTCCTTAACTTGGCAGCTCAGTGTAGTTACCTGTAAGTGTTGAAAATAAGAAGCTGAAATAGTCCGCATTACTGATGTTTAACTGAACACTTCCATTCTGTTCTTTCACTGAAGACTTCCATCCAGAAAATGACAATCTATAATAAATGGAGACCTAGTACTAGAAGTGACCAACTTGAAGACTCAGGAATGAAGCACAGAATATACGACTATTTTTCTTTATTGAAAACAAGTCTAATTTAAGAGCTCAGACTCATGTATCATCTTTACATATAAGGGTTCAAGTACCATAATATGGAAAACATTTTTAGCATATATTTATGTAAAGTTTCCTTGAAAAGCATAACCGGTCCACATATATGGTACAACTTAAAAAACTTTCCACAGCACTCAAGACTCAGATTCCAGGCCAAGATGAAGTCCTGCTTTTCAGTAGCAGGTCCAGCCGCTGTGTGTTTACTCCCTCGTCTTTATAAGAAAGTCTTGCCCTGCTTACATAAATGAGCTAGGTTTAAACAAGCTCCTGCTTCCTACCTGAGCAAAAGCGTCTTAACTAGGTAAAGAATACCTCAATTTAAAGCCACTCTGTGATAACTATGCATTCCTATACTTTGCAAAGCTTTATAACTAGTCTACTTCACAATACTGCAGCTAAAGTATTGGTAGGGGACTTAAGGGAATAGCTAAACATAAAGCAGCTTCTCATTAAATGAAGATCATCTGGTTCCTGCTATGAGATCAGTTTCCAGTGATATCTTTAAAAACTCTCTTCAAGGTAAGACTAAGGAGGAATACAGCAAATGTCAACCATGGATACAGCAAAAAAAAAAGAAAAAGGAAAACCTGAGAATAATCAGATCCACAAAGCTAAGACTACAATTTTTTATCACAGAAATCTGAATAAATGTCAAGACAAAATTAGGAGTTTCTAATTCAATGAGAAGAACTTAAATTTTTTTACCACTGAAATAACTGTATTTATTAACATTCTTAAAAGTTGGGGAGTTAAAAATAATGGAAACATTCTTCTGAATCATTCCCACTTAAAGGACTTCTCTTTGCTTAAAGGGCTATGGAGGGAATATCACAAGCTAAGAGGTTATAAAAAGTCAGAGATGCTCAATGGAAATGAGTACAAAATGGTGATTAGAAAACAAACCAATATCCTCTTGAACCCAGAGAAAACTGTGCCATCCAGTGGCTAAAAGGGGTAGCAAATCCATTTAAAAACCTAGTTTGGACAAAAGACAAGCAATGTATCACACTGTCCTTAAAACTACCATGACCATATATCCTGGACGCACCAGAACACTTCTGAGAATAGAAGAGACGCTTTCATCAATTATGCTTGGACAACAAAAGTAAACCAGACCTGCTCCTGGCAGCCCAGCTCGCATATTCACTCTGCTTCAAAACCAGGCTGAATTTCTCAGTAACTTCTCCCTTCTCTGATATTTTTATCTAACAGTGTAGATTACGTTTCCACATCCATGTCTTACGTTCCCCAAACCAGCTGTAAATTAACTAGGGGCAGAGAGGATAAGGAAGAGTAAAGGTCAGCAGAACAACACAGGTGGATGGAGGGGGAGAAAAAACTCAAACTCAAAAAAGCTCTAAGTGGATGGTAATATAGGTAGGAACAGCAATTCTAAGTACAGTTTTTAAAAGATAAACTAAACACCAACAGTTTTAAGTTGATGGGTTTTTCACACATTGAACAAACTGAGATGATCTGCTCTTAGATAAACTCCCTCTGCTAGAGACAACAGTGTCAGAACTATAATACCCAAAGTGAACTAGATCGTAGAGCCCAATTAATATAACAGATGAAAATCAGAAATTATTAAAGGAATATTTCAGGAAAATTAACCTGGCAACAGTGCATGAAATACATGGAGCTGAGAAGCAAGACTACTTACAGGTGGGAGATAATGAAAAAGCTGGCTGGTTTACAGTCATGATTAAGGACAGAAAGGGATATTTTGAAGAAAAAAACAAAGATATGAAATAACCCAGGTGACTTCTAAGGAACCAAACATTATTCTTCAATTCTAAATCTAGAAAAAGTTATGCAATAATAATACCACTGGCCTGGGAAAGTTGAAAAGCCCCTATTTTGTTAGTTTGAATAGGGACAATACATCTACAGAAAGAGAAGTCTACTAAGACTCTGTGCACATGCTAAAAGGCCAAATTTAACTTAGTAGACTTTTAACTACATGACAATTTGCTTTCGATGATTATAAACTTCTATTACCATTACTTGTAAATTACTATTTTCTCAGTACGTGCCACAAATAAAAAGGTAAAAAAAGACTTGTGAAAAAATCCTTGACAAAAGTTACTGAGCATAAGTCAATCATAACTGATGCCAATAAATACTAAATACAAGTTCTAAAGAGAATTAATTTTAAGAGGTGTTCCAAAGTTGCTTTTAAATGAATGTTAAAACAGATCCTCCACTAGTTCTATCATGGGAAAAGCGTGCCCTCTACTGGAAGTTAACAGACATGAACCCACTTAAGTTAAATTGTATTTCTTAAAGACCTGGCATTAAGTACTGAACTAGACAAAGAGGGGTTTCACATATAGGCAACACATTGCAAACAGCTCTCTTTTGCTAAAAGGAAAAAGTTATTATCAGTTATGAAGCACACTTTGGGTGACAACATTCAAACATACATCCTATTCTGGTATGAAGAGACTGGCAAACAAAGCTAAAGAAAATCTACTAATAAAGTGAGCTACTCCTGTTTAATTGGGACACAGGATCTGCACAAGAAGCCAGCTACAGCCTAGATTCAATTCCTGCCTAAACCTATCAGACCCTGGCCTTGAGCCACAATCAGTAACAAACGGCTGAATACAAAAGTACTATGCCTGATACAAACATTAAATTTTATAGGATACTTTGAACACTCGCAACATTAAACACTATTAGTTTTAAGACGTTTGAGGGTAAAACGGTACAGTCACACTCTGGAAAGTAGTTCCTCGAAAAATTAAACAGAAAATTAACATATGATGCAGCAATTCTACTTCTGGGTATACAGCCAAAAGAATTAAAAGGATTCAAAGAGGCATCTGCACACCAATGTTTACAGTGGCATTATTCATAATAGCCAAAAGGCAGAACAACCAAGTATCCATTGACAGATGAATATATCAAAATCACGAAGACAAAATAGTGGTAAACAAGGGCTGGGAGAAGGGGAAATAATCAGTAGAGTTTCAGTCTGGAATGATGACAAGTACTGGAGATGAAGAATGGTAGTAGCAGCTGTACAACAGTGTGAATGTACTTAATGCCCCCAAACAGTTCTAACTGTATACCTAAAACTGGTTAAGATGGTAAGTTTTATGTTATGTGTATTTTACCACACACACACCCACCCAAAGATATTTCAATGATTCCTTGTCTGAGTCCGCAAGCTTTTATTTCACCACCTACATTAAACTGAGCTCCCTTCCAAAAAGGAAGATCTGTATTACAATTTCATAACACCAAAAGTTTTGAAGCACAGCACTCTCATCTCCACTGAATCCTTACTATGGCTTACTTCTGATACTTTTAACCCTTGTTCCAATCTACCTACACAAATCACATATGTTTCTACCTGATGGCTCAGCAGTAAAGTATCCACCTGGGGTGCAGGAGAACAAGGGTTCAATCCCTGAGTCAGGAAGATCCCCTGGAAAAAGAAATGGCAACCCACTCCAGTATTCTTGCCTGGAAAATCCCATGGACAGAGGAACCTGGTGGGCTACAGCCCATGAACTTAGTGACTGAAACCATGACAATGCAAACCACTGAACAAACAACCCGGAGCAGTCTTCCTCCAGAGAACTTCCTCTGTCAGTAATAACCAACAATTTTAACTGCTGTTTTAAGAGCAAACGAAGGGAGGGGCGGTCTTATTTTTAAAAGTCAGTTCATAAACTGCCAGTGACAGGCGAAGGGTGAGGGAGAAGATTATACACTTGAAATACAGCTCACTTCAGCATGCTACCTCATGTGCAGTATCCCGATAAGCATGGCAGCCAAATTTGCACTGAGTCTTCCCATAATACAGCAGCGACTTAACCGTAAAAGCAAGTCAGCAGGCAGACTGGGTAGAAAATACACAAGCTGGACCAAAAGCTGCTGAGACTCTGCTGGGAGAACCACCACAGTGCCTTCTTGTGGATCTAGTGAGGTAGGAAGACAAGTTAAATTTTAAAAGATATACAAACAAGAATTAGTAAGGCAGACTGATCGTTTTCACTGTGCTATGTTGAATTCTAATGGAAAAAAGTTTTATCGAAAAGCATATATGTGTGGCTTAAGGTACTGCCTAGAGTAAAAGACTAAATACAATCATTATTTAAAGATAACATTTAACACTCAATTTCATAACATTCAAATGTGTTTTTTGAAATAAAAACTGATGGAGTTAAAGGAATCAGAAACAAAGCAAAACAGTAAAAAAAAAACAAGCACTTTTGCCAAACAGGGACAATTATAATATCAACCTAATTTAAAACCAAAGACTTATTTGAGTATATACACACGCCCCTACATATAAACAATACTAAAAAATATAGATTTTATAATACCACACACAAAAGGTAGACACAAACCAATGTTGGTCACCTAATAAATGGATAAATATAAAGTGGTGGATCTTCAACAATGGAATGTTACTCAGCATTAAAAAGAAATACAGTACTCATATATGCTACAACATGAATGAATCCTAAAAACAGTATGCTAAGTCAAAGAAGCCAGACTGAAAAGATCCACATTATACAATTTCATCTATAAGAAATGACCAAAACAGGCAAATACAAAGAGACAGAAATGGTGAGCAGTGGTTGCCAGGAGCTGAGGAGGGAAGAACTGAGGAAATAGGGACGGACGACTAATGGGAGAGTTTCTTTCTGAGGTGATAAAAATATTCTGGAATAAGATAATAGTGACTATTGCACAATCTTGGGAATATGGTAAAAATTAATGAATTGCACAGTGTAAAATGGCCAATTTTATGGTGTATGAATTGTGTCCTGATAATAAATACTAATTATACATATATATATATGTCAGTATGTTTTTATTGATATTTTTGCTTAAAGAATGAAAAGGTTTCAGGGGTGAATAAAAAATTAATATATGAAAGCCATACAAGATATCAATAATGATTAAGTAAAAAGTGCCATCAAAGTTCCAAAAGAATTCTGTAAAAATACCTGTCAGTTTTGAATTTGTGAGTTTTGTGGCTTAAAAAACAATTTAAGATTTGAAGAAATATCTACAACCTTTTATTTTCTAAAACTATTGTATTAAGTAATGCTATTGAAAATGAATTTACTGTTTGATATTTTGTTCATTTTACCATGGTATAATTAATGTATAATTTGAAGGAAAAGTAAAACCTAAAGATCTCCCCTTTGAAACATCGTTCCTAAGTTGGGGTAGGCAGATTACTACTTACATAGGTAAACAAAACTCTTACCATAGATTTGGAGAGCAGTAACTTTTAAACTTTTGAGCAGCTCTTTATTTGCTCGGGCTGCAGCAGTATGGATAATGTCAATAAGCTGTGTTGAAAGTTCAGGGTTTCGGGAGCTGAGATGAGCAAGCTGCAGTGGTAAACCAGCCAACCAACGTGATAACACTTTACTACGGTATCTAAGGCCATCAAAGACAAGGGAAATACACCACATTTATTTAAACATTTGAGAGCCTATAAGATGGCTGGCATCATTTATTCAGCTTAGCATTCTCTAAGGTTTTACCCCCTGTATTTTAAAAGTTTATGTAATTTGGGGCACTATGTAAATTGTAATTTTATCTTAAAGGACACAGACTCTACTTAACTTCTTGTGAACTATTTACACTAATTTGTAATAATTATTTTACTATATTAAGTCACTGATGCACTCAGTATAGGGTGCCCCACATTAAGTGGCTTCAAACTTGGGTTATTTCAGTTCTTTCATATACTTGCTAACTCTCTAATGTCTCATCTCGGACACAGCAATCACTTTTGCCATCCCCCAAGAGTGATTTACACATGACCTTTGGAGTCTAACAGACCTGAACTTAAGTCTCAGTCTGGCTGCCCTTCAGCAGCATGACACTCACCGACTTATTTAACCTAAGCTTCCTTCTATAAGGCAGAAACCAACATACCTACATCAAAGTATGAGAATTACTGAAAAATTAAGAAAAGCACCTGACTCACAGTAAAGACTCGAATATGTCCTAATAACTACCTATGTATGCTGAGGTATCCCGAATCTCTTATCTTTCACCCAAACATCTCTTCCAGACTATCCCAAATAAACCTCAAACTCACTGTATCTAAAAACTGATTGCTTAGTTCTACTCTGTGTGTGTCTATGTCACCAGAGAGCACCCAACTAAGCCAGGAACTTTTTCACTTTAAAATACTCCCATTTTTTAAAAATTTATTGAAACATTTTTGACACACAGTATTATGTTAGTTTCAGGTATATATCACATAATAATCTGAAAACTGTACACATTGCAAATGGTCACAAGTCTAGTAACCACCTGTCCTAATAAAAGTTACTGTAGTATTACTGGTCATATTCTTTATGCTGTATATTACATCCCCATGGCTTATTTACTTTAAGTTTGTACCTTTTAATCTCCTTCACCTATTGTACACCTCTCCTCTTCTACTGCCCTCATTCTTATACCATATGTCCCAATAGTCACTAAGGGCCAGAGGTTAAACCTCCATAATTTTAATGGGAAGCAAAAGAAAAAGCTGAGGCAGCTACAGGTGGTTCCAATTGTCCTTTAGCTGTTAAGCAGACAAGTGGAAATACATGCTCAAAGAGACTTGTATCTTCTCAGTTATGTGTATAAAGGTTACTGGAACTATTATGTACGCCTCTTTATAAAAAAAAATTTTTTTTTTAATGAAACCAAAAAGGATAAAGAGAGAGAATTTCTCCAAAGATTTAATCACTCTATCATCTTATTATACAGATTACAAAGTAACCTGGTAAGAAAAAGAAAAGCAAAATAACAAAGGGAATGTACCAGATTCTATAAGCTCTCAGTTCTTTTTGATAGATTTTACTGAAAAACTTCAGTAACAAAGTCCGAACTGGAATGAGAAGGCTTCTCTGCTGATACAATGTATAAACTGCCTTTATGAGAGACTCTGTAGCCTCTAAAAACAAGAGAAAACAACTGCATGTGAGTCAAAATGTTTCTTCACCAGCACCATAATTCTTCTAAAAAGCACAGAAGCACCTTGTTCCTATGACAAAGCAGATTTTAGCCACAAACTGACCACTACCATCAAAATCCTACATCAATGGCCTAATACAAAAGTCAAACCAACCAGCAATTGCAGTACAAATTTTCCTAAGAGACAACAAACCTAGGAAAGGACAACAAAAAACAGAATACTAGAAAGGTAGATAAGCCAGGAACCAACCAGGAAAGTTCTGTTATGAATGAAAAGAATTAGTAAGTCACACTAAAAATTGACTTAATGCAACATAACTTCAAGTTACAAGAAAGGTAAAGAGATAAGTATCAATTTCTAGTCAAATTAGATCAGAAAAGAGTATTTCTTCATCCTTAGGCTCAATGTCACTTCCTCTTAATAAAACTTGCCTCCTTTCACTCCAAGTATGTAATCCAGTAGAAAACCTATCCATCAGCTTAAGAGTGGACCTACCCACTTAAAAAGGGGTCTTCTCAGCCATCAGGGTTCAAGGAGATATTCCTTCATGATTATGCTAGCTACCTTTTATGGCTTGAACGTAAATGACTATGTGAAATGTTTGACAGTTATGAACTCAAAGCTAGACTCTAAATATTAACAGCATGCATTAAGAGCTCCTCTGGACAAAGCATTAACACCTACCTCTGTTTGGCTATATATGCATTAACCTCCAAGAGACTCCAAGCAATCTGTTCAGCTGCTTACTATTTAGCCTAAAGCCATCTTCAAGGGTTTCTGTTACAAATTTCCTTATCCTTTCTATCCAACTGGAATCCTTCTGCAAAGTTGAGGCATTTGCCAGGGAGACCATGATATCAAACAGCGTTAAATTCAGTAAAAGATGATCTACATTATTCGAGAGAATCGTGCAATGCTTGATGCTAAAAACAAAGACACATAACTGTTACGTGTTGTATCTACCATGCCTGCTTCACTTAAATACTTAACTATTCCTCCCAGATTCCCTGGTAGCTCAAAGGGTAAAGAGTCTGCCTGCAATGCGGGAGACCCGGGTTCAATCCCTGGGTTAGGAAGATCCCCTGGAGAAGGAAATGGCAACCCACTCCAGTATTCTTATCTGGAAAATCCCATGGATGGAGGAGCCTGGCAGGTTACATACAGTCCACGGGGTCACAAAGAGTCGGACACCACTAAGTGACTTCACTTTCACTTCATTTCTCCCAGAATGCATTGCCAAGAAGGTAGGTATATAAAAGCGACTGTAAGTAAACCATTCATTACAGAATCAGAGTTGTTAAGGCATAAATTAAGAATGCATACTGCTCAGTTCATTACCCAAGTTGCTATTCACACAAAAAATACAGGCCCTTGAATTGGTAATCCTATATGTAATATGGGGATAAGAACACTTGACAACTTCAACACACTTGAAGATTTTAAGCAGATATTTATATTAGGATGAAACTCACAATAGACCTTGATTCTGCTTCTAACTAATTTTGACTTAACAGAATCACTAATTTCTCCTGGCCACAATTTCCTTATGTGTGAAACAAGAGAATGGTTTAGATAAGCCCGATTCTGAAACAACTTAATTTTATGACTCGCATATTAAAATCACTTTTTCCTAGCCATATAAAACACATTTCTTTCAAAGCGTGATAGAAATTTCAAAAAAAGGTTCTAATAGATTATCTTAACAAAACAAAATTTGCAACTTAGGATATAAACCACTAGATACATAAACACTATATAAACACAGTGCAGATTCCAGGCTACACTGCATTCAACAGCAGAACCTATTTATTTCCATGTTCAGAAACATGAAAGTTGATTAAACTAAAAAAATATCTGAAACTAACTTATTTTAAAAGAAAAAGTTAACCCTGGATTAGGCATGAGAAAGGACACAGTAGTAACGCACCACAAATACAAGGGAAGGGACCTTTTTAATATTTGGTGTTATTGGGGTATCAAATGTAGGGTTGAGAATGACAAATGGAACCAGATCACAAAGAGTTGAAAGCTAAGGACACTAAAATCAATTCTGCAAGCACAGGAGTAACATGGTTGAGAAGTTCTTTCATTTCTGCTGATGAAAAAGAAAAAATCAGTTATGAGACTCTAAACAAAGAAGTAGCTGTATGTCTATTTGAGCAACACAGGCCAAGACGTGACAAGCGCAAGAAACAATGCTGGTACAGACTAGGAGAAAGGGGGATATACAGGAAGAATAAAATTAGCTGGATCTGAAGTCTGCTTAAACATATACATGTATGTGAGCTTTTAGCTCAGCTGGTAAAGAATCCGCCTGCAATGCAAGAGACCCCAGTTCGATTCCTGGGTTGGGAAGATCCCCTGGAGAAGGTATAGGCCACCCACTCCAGTATTCTTGAGTTTCCCTGGTACCTCAGCCAGTAAAGAATGCGCCTGCAATGTGGAAACCTGGGTTCCATCCCTGGGTTGCAAAGATCCCCTGGAGAAGGGCATGGCAACTCACTCCAGTATTCTTGCCTGGAGAATCCTCATGGACAGAGGAGCCTGGCAAACTACAGTCCATGGGGTCGCAAAGGGTCGGCACATGAGTGAGTAAGCATAGCACAGCAAAGCAAATGCCCAGCAAAAAACTGGGAATTCTATCACAAAGAGAAAGAATGAATGAAAACTGGGACAGATGACTAGCAATCTATATACTACAAACCCAAAACTACTGGTAGGTTCTTTGCCCAACTGTTCAGTGTCCAAAACCAAGGCACATTTTATACGAACCACACAAAAACTCAACTGCAACATTTCTTCACCACAGGTAGAGCTTTTGAAGATCTACTTAAGTTTATCTTAAGCAGTATAACCTATTACTGTCTGGAAGGTGTCAACAGACATCCGAAAGTTGGGAGAATTCATCCTGCTCCTCCAAGAATTTACACAAAATTTTAAAGTCTAAATACACTGACCACCAATTCTATGAGGGAGGCAGGAAACTGGGGAAAATCATTTTCAGCAATGATAGAGGAGGAAATTAGAACTGATTCCCTTCCTGAAAATAACTTTAAAAGCTGGATGAAATAGTTTTTAACAACTCAAAAGCATTCAAGAGGTAACAAGATGATGAACAATTGCTGGGTCCCCAAAATAAAGCAAGACCATAGCACTCAAGTTCCAAGGGCTGCTGCCAATTCCAACGAAAAGGCTGGAAAACTGAAGTAACCTTTTGGAAGCCTCACAGGGAAAAGTCAAACCCCAGAGCCGGACAAACACGGGGACTCTGGTATATTATCCTCACTTCAAGCTGGACCCTTAAGGGCTTTCCCTTCCAGAGTAAGGTGAACTGGAAGTAAAAAGAGCTCTTAAATAAAACAGTCCCAGTTATGCATCATCTCAGTAGTTAACACAACAGTTTTTCCCAACTAGATCTATAGATTCAACACAATTCTAATCAAAACCCCAGCTTTATAGTTATCAACAAACTGATTCCTGAAGTTTATACACAAAGGCAAACACTAGACTACCCCATATGAGACTGAAGCGGAACAGTGTTGGGGACTCACACCACTCCATTTCAAGACTGACTGTACTACAGTACTCAAGACAGTATGGTACTGGTGAACGGACAGACAAACATAGGTTAATGCAAGAACCCCAAGACAGGCCTGCAAGTACAGTCAACTGATGATTTTAGACAAAGGAGCAGAAGCAATCCAAAATAGAAACAATAGTCTTTTCCACAAACAGTGCTGAATAACTGGACAGAAACTCTAGAACTGAAAAATAAAAACAAAACAAATTCAACAAATATATGTTTGAATGAGATAAAGAGAAACAGAAAAATCAGGAAGTGGGTCTTATACACATTCAATTAGACTCTAAAAGGAAGGAGAAAAACGGCACTAATTTTTTTTTAAAGATGAGATTTTTTCAGATGTGTTTAGACACTTCATTCAAGATCTCAGATTTAAGCAGCTCACTGAATTCCAAGGAAAATCAATAAAAAAGAAAACCACACCTGGATACATCATTGTCAAACTGCAGAAAATAAAAGACAAGGAGAAAAGTCTTAAGGGGGGAGGGAGTAACTTTTATAAATTAGCAATAGTTCAGACTCATAGCTGACTTCCTAACGGCAGTGGAAATCAAGAGAGCAAAGTGTTACTGTCAGTATGCTCAAACAAGAAAACTGCCAAACCCAAGTACTGTGCTCTGTTAAAATAGTCCTTGGAAATAAAGGAGGATACATATATTTTCCTTCATTATATATATATATGTATTTTGTGTGTGTGTGTAAACCCTCTGCTGCTGCTAAGTCGCTTCAGTCGTGTCCGACTCTGTGCGACTCCATAGACGGCAGCTCACCAGGCTCCCCCATCCCTGGGATTCTCCAGGCAAGAACACTGGAGTGGGTTGCCATTTACTTCTCCAACAGCAGCTTCTAAATAAGCCTAATGAAGAGAGATGAAAAAAATGAAGAGCAAAAAAGTAGGATATACAGATAAAACTCAGATGGTGGATACAAGTTCTCCCAAAATATTAATTTTTGCTTGAAAGTTCAAATTTTATCTCTAGCACAGACACTATTTTCCTGGAACTGATAGGCTTACTTTATTCATTTCTGAGAAAATATCTGCAAATACCCAAGTCTGAATTGTCCATCACAGAAAATACAAACAGAATGACAAGTGCATTTCCTTGAGACAACCATCATTCTTTGGTATGCAGACAAAACACTTCAGGCACACTTCCCATTTCACCACACAGAATATTAAAAATACGTGTTTTCAAGGATTGTGACTTAATAAGATCAGTAACTTTTACCACTTCATTAGGAAGAATTTTAAATGAAACTGGCATGTTCTTTTAAACTGTGAGTGCATGGTGGTGAAGAATACTGTTAGCCCTCCAGACCGTTCTGCATCCACGTATTCAACCAAGTGCAGATGGTGTATCATGTTTATGAATTGTGGTTTTCTGAATCCATAGATGCAGAGCTTGCATATTTGAGGGCAACTTGCTTCTAGGACAGTGAAAACACCACGTATGACACCGTTGTCTTACACAAAACTCAGACTGTACAATGCCAAGACTGAACCCTAACACAAACCAAAGACTCTGAGTATAAATGATGTGTCAAGTTCGTATTTTACAACAAATATACAGCTCTGGTGTGGGATGCTGCCAGTGAGGGAGGCTATGCGTCCACAGGGGAAGGAGTAGAGTATATGAGGACCCATACTTTCTGTTCAATTTTACTATGAATCTAAAATTGCTCTAAAAAATAAACTCCATTAAAAAAAAAAAAAGGAATGAAATGCTAGTAGTGCCACAACATGAATAAACGTTAAAGATACCACACTAAGTGAAGGTAAGCCGGACACAAAACAATATTTAAGTTTCTACTGAAATGTGGTACCTAAAACAGTCAAATTAATAAAGGAAGAAAAATGCAATAGCAATTCCCAGTACCTGGGGGAGAAGAGGAAGGAAAGTGTTATTTAATGTGTACTGAGTTTCAGTTGGGTAACGTGAAAAATGTGAATGTACTTAACTGTTGAGTGAAAAAATATGACAAAGCTCTGCACTGGAATACTATTTGACAATACAAAGGTATGAAGTATTGTTCTGATATGTGCTGTAACATGGATGAACCTCAAAAACATGCTAAGTGAAAGACCAGTAACAACAGACCACATTTCATGATTCTATTTATATGAAGAGTCCAGAATAAGCAAATCTTTACTGATAGCTTAGTGGCTGTCTAGTGGGGGGAAGAAATGGGGAGCAACTTCTAATAGGTGGAAGGGTTCTTTCTAAAGTGACAAAAATGTTTTAAAACTAGATTACTGTGATAGCAGCCTAACAATGTAAATATATTAAAAACCACTGAATTGTCCACTTTAAATAATAAAATTATGTGCAAATTACATTTCAATAAAGCTGTTACATTTTTAAGCAATACTACTGCTTAAATTTCAATTAATTTCACATTTACTATGAATCTGGAATAGCTATGCATTGTAAAGGTTCAAAAATGGGTAAGACAGGGTCCTATCTTAATGAGCTATAAAAACAGCTGAAGACCTGTCACATCAGAAACTTGACACATCAAAAAGATATAAAAATTACTTCCAGATGACAAATTATTAAATGAATATACAAGGGAGAAATCACTTTGACTTTAGCTGAGCAAGTCTTTCTGGAGGAAGTGGGAAAGTTGTAGTGGCAGCATCACCTCTGAAAAATAGATAAACTCCAATCTTCAGCCATTAATAAACCCTAAGAGTTAAAACAACTTTCCATAAAAGTACACCATTCTAGATGACTTCAAGGATAATCCTATCTTATCAAAAAAATGTTTATGATTTACCTTTATGTTTTCTATTGTTTGTTGGAAGTGTTACATCCTCTTTCAGCTGCTCAGGCAGATGTATAGTCTTCGTTTTAAAGTTTGTAAGAGTAGCATTTTCTGACTTGGGCTCTTCTTACCAACTTTTAGTTTTACTTTCTGAAAATCATCTTGGCGTTTTCTTTTTTTGGTCATTCTTGAGTACTATGATGAAAGAATTAATTTAAAAACAATGAATACAGACCAAAGATAAATTATAAGAGAATAAACAAGGTATTTTCTAACCTTTAAATTACTCTAACATTGTCAAGATCAACAATAACCATGCCAATGCATCAAGATATTAAATGGAAAATACCTTTATAAAGTAAAAAATAAAAAAAAAAAAGCCTCAGTTTACTTAAGATATTTCTGGCTACGGAACCTTTTGTCAAGCAATGTTCTAAATAGGAATCTTGGGTCGAGCGATGTGCTAAGTAGAAAACTTGTGTATACTTCAATTAATACATTTATACTTCAATAAAAAAGGAAAAAAACTTCTGAAAATGTTTTGTTTTCATAGGACAAGAGGGAGGTAGCACAGAGTTGCTAAAAGTATACCTTGCACCTACTGGGAAGCTCCTGGCCCCCAGAAACCCCCAAGAAACTCTAGCAAAACAAAGTCTAAACCAATGTTATTACTGAATGCAGCCTGTAACAGCTAGGAAAAGTTTCATGAACCTAAGCTGGGTGCCTGAAAATGGGGACGATTCAGATATGCAGCAAGGACAGTCACTGGGCATTTCATGAGCAAGGAAAACAGTAAAGATGAAGAACAGGGGATACGCTTGGTAATAGGCAAAAATCAAAGTACTAGCATTCTGAACACCAGGAAAAGTTCAGACTAGATATAAACCGGAAACAAAAAAAAGGAGGGAAAAAAAAAATATAAAAGGAAATACAGTGTAACAGAGGGCTAAGGAACAAAGACCAGCTAGGCCACTATTATAATAAATAACTCAGGTATAACCCTGTCGAACTGCACTTCTCGTTCTCCATCACATTCTTTCAATTTACACACAGATTATCCCACTTACACACAAAATCTTTGATCTGTGCATTATACCCATTCCCAGCCCCTGCTTAAATCCTTTATTTCAACCCAAGACTGTTCAAGTTTCCCCACTAGTATTCCTGCCTTGTCACCAGTGTCCACCTCATGGTCCATTTGGTAATCACCAGAGGGCTCTTTCTAAACACAGATCTGATCAAGGCTCACAAGCTTTCAGCTGCTCCTTTTACTTTCGTACAGTAAAAACACCTGGGTTTGACAGATCAGCCATCCTTCCTAACTTCCTCTACAGCTTTATCTTCCCATCAACTAACCTCTATTTTAAAAAATAGCCTTCTATACCTGGAACTAGCTCAGCCCTTCTTGAAGCCTTTTCCACACAAAAATAATGAACCCTACCTTGCACTGTATTCCCACCAGAGTAGGTGTCTCTGGAATAAATAAAACTTCTCCTGATCTATCATAATTATCCTATGCCTAGCTACTTTTTTTTAAGTCACAATGCTACACGTGGGAGTTCAAGAAATTTGAGCAAAATGAAGCTTTGCATTAAAATTAATAAAATGGCTGGTGCAAGACCAGAAACTTGAAGTTTAAGGAATCCAGAAGCCAATCACCTATGACATTACATTCAAATTCACATGGTTACAAGGTTTTAACACATTAGAGCCCTATCATCTAGGGTTTGGCTACATAGGTTAAGAGCAGATGCAAGAGAGCAACTAGCTCTTATCCAGACTCTTGCACTTTATAGCCATAGTTAAATCACTGTATCTCAGTTTTTATTTACAAAATGGGGCTAATAATAATGCTTACCTCATACAGTTGTTACTAGGTAAGATGAATGAGGAGCAAATGAGCTCATGTGTAAAATACTCAGAACTGTGCCTGGCATGGTAAACAGATATGCTATAAGCACAAACATGTATATTTTCTTAGTCTCATGACCAGTACATACCAAGCATAATAGCAGATATACAAAAGCCTTCAGTTCTCACAAGACCATGCAAGGAAGGTAGTGCTAAAACCATTTTAAAGATGTGTCAACCTTTACTAATGACTTGAAGAGGGTTTCATAAATAAGACTGAACTCCTTAAAACCAACTTTATGTTACATATACTGCAGTCCTAGTGAGAACTGGGGGAGGGGTGGCAAAATGGCTTGCCTTATTTCATTTACCCCAATACCAAACTTTCAGACCACCCACACCTCCAGTTATTCTGGTCTAAAATATGAGTAAGTAAAAACTACAAAGAAGGCCCTAATACTCACTTGGCCTCTCTGAAATATGCAAGCACAGTTTGTGAGCTTTCGCTACAATTATTATCTAGTACCAGAGAAGAAAACAAGTAGAACAAGATATTCAGAAAAATCGAATCAATTCACCCTCCACCCCTTAATTCTCTGTGCTATCTTTAGCCACTAAGTAGCTGATCAGGGTCCAACACACATGTACAAGCATTACCCACCACTTAGTATCTGTTCTCCATCTGTTAGGAAAGCTAACAGGACTAACCGCCCCTCCTTGACTTTTCAAGCTATTAAGATTATTATTATGGTACACAGGGAACATTTTTATACTAGGAACTCAAAGTTCTACAGCAACTGTTATTTTCGCTTAAAATCAAGATTTTCATAATACAGCAAACCAAACGGCCTCCCTGGTGGCTCAGAAAGTAAATCTGCCTGCAATGCAGGAGACCCGGTTCGATCCCTGGGTGAGCAAGATCCCTAGAGAAGGAAATGGCAACCCACTTCAGTATTCTCGCCTGGAAAATCCCTTGGAGAGCGTATGCAAGAGTCCATGGGGTCACAAAGAGTCGGATACGACTGAGAAACTAACACAAGCCATTTTTACAGTAGCTGGTATGGAACAGATGGTAGGAACACCAACCTCAGGGACTGAGCTCTCACATCACTTGAAGCAGGTGAGCCTCAAAAGTTTTCAAGATGAATTTCATATGCTCCAACTACAGGCTTTCTAATTTCAACAAAAGGGAGAGTCTAGTCTATCAGGATTTCAACCGAACCGAATCTCAGCTAGTTTGTCTGCCACCTCACTACCCTCCCCTAGTTTCCAACTTCTTTCCACCCGCCAAAAAAAAAAAGTCAAGAAGTCACATTGTACTCGGCCTTTGGTAATTTCCTCTCCAACCCTTTAGGCTCACGAGTTCCTCCAAACTCTACCTAGGGGCCAATCGGAGACACCTGACTTTCCAAAGAACAAATATCCCAGACCAGGACCACCCGAGATGCCCGATGGTCCGAACCTGCTCAGTTGCTTACTCCACACCCGAACTGAGAGGGCCGATTAAGAGATGGCTGCGCATCCTCAACCCCAGACTTTGGTCCCGCATCCCATAAGTGAAGACCTCGTGGTTTTCACTGACTCGATGGACGTGAGTCTGAGTGAACTCCGGGAGTTGGTGATGGACAGGGAGGCCTGGCGTGCTGCGATTCATGGGGTCGCAAAGAGTCGGATACGACCGAGCGACTGAACTGAACTGATCGTTCCTTCTCCCACCCGGGACGGCGGTCCAGACCACAGTCCAGGAAGCGGGGCCCAATCAACGCACACCGGCCTAAAAGTCTCCTAGACCCGAAACCGCGCGAACCCGCCCAGTCCCTTGAAAGGCTTCAAATGCCCGCCGGCCGCCCCGCCCCCGCGCTGCCCCTCTCCGCACCCAGGCCCTGCTCTGCCGGAGCGCCACGACCCTGCCCCCGGGGGATGCAGACTGACCCCAGCCCGCCCTACTCTCCTGGCCGCGGACCAAGGGGCAACGGTCCCGCGCGCCTTCCCGCACCCCGAGAGGGCCCGGCCCGACCGGCGGCGGGCGCTCACCTGCGGGCCCGGCCGGGACCCGGGCGCGGAGGCAGAAGGGAAGAACGTGCGTGGAAGAGCCCAGTGGGCAACGGCGTGCTCCACGGGACTCATCCTCTTGCTCCCGAATGGTGTTTTCAAATCGCCTCTTCCTCACACGGCCCGTCTCCTTCCGCCGCCCGGAAGTCAGGGCCCCTCCTCCGCTGCGCCGAGCTCACGCGACCACGGCCCGCAGCAGCGCTCAGCCGGGAAGCGGGAGCGGGAGCGGGAGCGGGAGCGGGAGCGGGAGCGGGAGCGGGAGCGGGAGCGGGAGCGGGAGCGGGAGCGGGAGGCCCCGCCCCCAGGAGGAGGGGGCCCGCGCCGAAACCTCTCCGCGCTCCCGGAATCCGAGATCGCAGAGCGCAGGATCCAAGGACAAAGCTTGGCCCTCCCTGAAGTTCCCTGGCGTGCATTTACTGATGGGTGTCGCCCTGGTCACAGCTAGTTGAAGGCTGGCGTCTTCTCTCCCTGCTAGAGCACTGTTCTTCAGACCTGGAGCCACATTCAAATAAAAGTATAAGTTGAACTGAATTGAAAAAGAGGAAAGTTTGGGACTGCAAGAACCCTAGTATTCCTGGGAACTTGAACCTGGATGGAGCAATTAAGAATTAGTTGACAAGAGGGCAAAATACTGACCTAGCACCTGGAGTCCGAAAGTCTTAGTTGAGGATTTTCTCTAATATTTAGTTTCTCAGCCCTAGGTAGGGTTCCTGCTGCTGAAATCAAGTGGGCCCAGAGAATTTAAGAGAGAAAGTTGAATGCCTAGAAAGGAAGTGGGAAAGCAAAGACAATGCGTCTTTGAAAGATAGCCTTGCCAAAGATTGCAGGAGGCGTGGGGCCCCAGATATGAATTTTAGAACTTGATTTAAATTTGTTTCTCCAGTTTACCAGGTTATAAGACTTAGTAAAGCGAATAAGGAGTGAGCCTCAGTTTGCTGGATAGGGATTAAGAGCAGTGATGTCTGGGAGCTCAGTGGAAGAATCTGGTCCATGCCTCTCTCCAAGTTTAAGCTTTACATGTTTCTTCACTTGTAAATGACATTCTCTCTGTCTTCACAATATCTTCCTTTCTTGTGTGTCTGTGCCCAAATTTCCTATTTATAAGGACACACGTCATTTAGGGCGTCCCTAATGACCTCATTTTAACTTGATTACTTCTGTGAAGACTGTTATTTCCAAATAAAGTTACCTGAGGTAGTAGGGGTTAGGACTTCAACATGTCTTTTCAAAGGGACACAATTCAACCTTTAACACTCAGCAAAATCTGTGTCCAGAAATGGCTTATATTTCTGAACATCTTTGCTTTCTTTGACTATGCTCAGAAGCATCTCAAAATTCTAACCTATTACCGCAACATCTACCTAAACTTTGCATCTTCTTTGTTCTGTATACTGGGCTTCCAGTTAATATTTGCTTTGGAAATAGTGTACCATTGCTTAAAAAAAATTTGAAGCTCTATTAATCTAATAAACTTGATTTTATAAAGTCGTGTTAATTGTTCAGTTGTGTCCAACTAATTGTGATCCCATGGACTGTAGCCTGGCAGGCTCCTCTGTCCACAGATTTGTCCAGGCAAGAATACTGGAATGGGTAAGCGGTTCCATTCTCCAGGGGATCTTCCCAACCCAGGGATTGTACCCAGGTCTCTTGCATTGCAGGCAGATTCTTTATGATCTGAGCCACCAGGGAAGCTTTTATAATGTCAAAACAAATAATAAAAGCGTAAGCATGTTAACCTGCCTCTTACATTTCAGGTCTACTGCTAACACAAAACCAGAGACTCTCTGAAGAAATGTGAAAAGGATGAGTTCAAATTTGCTACAGTGATCAGGGACTGGAAAAGTGCATTCTCTAGGAATTGATCGATACAGTATATGCAAATGACTCGATACACTGCCTGGCACACAGCAAGGCTTCAATAAATGGCAACAGATTTTCCTGTTGATGATGTGTCATTGGACAGTGTTTGTGCAAAATGAAAACTTTTAGTCAAGTTTCTTGGATAAAGGAACCAGTTCTGACTTTAAATTAAAAGGACTTTATTCAGAGGATATTGACTAACACAGAAAGGTGAGAAAGGCTGCTGATCCAAGCTTGGATAAAAGGAAGGAGGGAAAATACTGGAGCCAGGAGTACAACCACTGTTACACTACAAAATCTGTCCAAGACACAAGAATTGAAAATGAAGATGTAAAATCATCTACATTTCTAGATGTAATTGTATGCCTAAAAAATATCAACTGAAAGGCTACTAAAAACAATAAGAGAATTTTAAAAGGGTGCTGCTGCTGCCGCTGCTAAGTCACTTCAGTCGTGTCCGACTCTCTTCGATCCCATAGACGGCAGCCCACCAGGCTCCCCCGTCCCTGGGATTCTCCAGGCAAGAACACTGGAGTGGGTTGCCATTTCCTTCTCCGTGAGTCAGTATAAAATTAACACTCAGAAATCAATAGACTTCACATACACTAACAATAACCAGTTAGATAACAGGATAGAAAAGGAGGCACCTTTTGCAATAGCAATCAAAACCTATAAAATTCCTAGAACTAACAAAAAATTTGATTAGAATATTTAACTTCCTAAATATACCTGTTGTCCCTAAATTAATTGGTAAATTGAATGAGATCCCAATAAATATGTCACCAGGGTTTTTTTCTAGACCTACACAAACTGATTAAAATTTTTATATGAAAAATTAAACAAGTAAGGATAGCCAACAATTTTTTTTAAAGGAAAGCAATGAGGAGGACCAACTTTATTGGATATGGAAATATAAAACCTCAGTGATTCAAACATAGTTTTGGCATATGAATAGACAAACCAGTGGGCCAAAATACAAAATCTAGAAATAGAACCAAATAAACATGAGAGTTTGTAAATTAAAAAAAAATTTATCTTTGGAGCCAGCCACTTAATAAAACATAACGTTGGGCTCATATTTCATGTATTACATTCAAAGATGTAAATTTAAAGCACAAATCCATAAAAGTCCCAGCAAACAAAATGAGTGTATCATTTACAACTTTGGATTTCTTCTAGAACTTAAATACCAGGGGAAAGCTTTTAAAATTTGATTACAGGCTTCTCCCAAAACCTTTAGAAATCTTCTTTATGACAGAAAAAACAAAAAAGAGAGAGAGAGAGAGGGAGAGAGAGATAGAGAGAGAAAGAAATCAGAAGACAAATTCTGAAAAAAAATTGCAACTCATATCACAGGTAAATGATTAATTTTCTTAATATATAAAGATTCCTAGAAATGGGGGGGGGGGCGGGAATCAAGTACCTGACAGAAAATTATTTATTTTCAGCCAGTTTACAGGAAAAGAAATAAATATCATCATTACATAAAAGATATCCAGCCTAATTCACAAAAAGAGAAATATAAATTAAAAATAAGATTTTCTTCCCCCCACTTTTAAGCTTATCAAAATCCAAACTTCTTTTAAAATTAATTTTTAAAGAACAATTTTGGGCTGTGCTGGGTCTTCGTTGCTGTGTGGGCTTTTCTTTAGTTGTGGTGAGCAGAGGTTACTCTCTAGTTGCAGTGTGTGGGCTTCTCATTGCAGTGGCTTCTCTTGCTGGTTTAAAACTCAATATTCAGGAAACTAAAATCATGGTATCCACTCCCATCACTTCATTGCAAATAGATAGGAAACAGTGGAAACAGTGGCAGACTTTATTTTGGAGGGCTTCAAAATCATTGCAGATGGTGACTGCGGCCATGAAATTAAAAGATTCTTACTCCTTGGAAGAAAAGCTATGACTAACCTAGACAGCATATTAAAAAGCAGAGGCATTACTTTGCCAACAAAGATCTGTCTAGTCAAAGCTATGCTTTTTCCAGTAGTCATGTATGAATGTGTGAATTGGACCATAAAGAAAGCTGAGCACCAAAGAATTGATGCTTTTGAACTGTGGTGTTGGAAAAGACTCTTGAGAGTCCCTTGGACTGCAAGGAGATCAAACCAGTCAATCTTAAAGGAAATCAGTCCTGAATATTCATTGGAAGGACTGATGCTAAAGCTGAAGCTCCACCTGATTCGAAGAACTGATTCATTTGAAAAGACCCTGATGCTGGGAAAGATTGAAGGCAGGAGGAGAAGGGGATGACAGAGGATGAGATGGTTGGGTGGCATCACCAACTTGATGGACATGAGTTTGAGCAAGCTCTGGGAGTTGGTGATGGAGAGGGAAGCCTGGCGCGCTGCAGTCCATGGGGTCACAGAGTTGGGACATGACTAAGCAACTCAACTTACTTACAACTTAGTCTCTTGTTGCAGAACACAGGCTCTAGGGCACATGGGCTCAGTAGTTGCTGTTCCCAGGCTCTGAGCACAGGCTCAATAGTTGTGGTGCACAGATTTTGTTGCTTCATGGCATGTGGGATCTTCCCAGGTCTGGGATTGAACACATGTCTTCTGCACTGGCAGCCGGATTCTTTATCATTGAGCCATCAGGGAAGTCCCAAAATCCAGATTTTGACACCACATCTATTGTTGACACTGTAGAGAAGCAGCACTCTCATATATTGTTGGTGGAAACATAAATTGGCATAAACTCTACAGAAGATCTATTTGTGAACATTAAGTTTGATGGAAGTAACAGTAAAACACAAGATGATGATTTACTTTTTCACATTAAAGTATAATTGCTAATTCCTGGCATTAAAGTCAAGATGTAGGCAGTCCAGTCTTCAGGTGGCTCTGTACCAGCAATCCCTCAAACACTCAGGCCACTTGTCTGTTGTTTCATCAGACTCAAGGTCACCTCATGGTTCAAGATGGCTGTTTTAGCTCCAGCCATCACACTCATATTTCAGTCAGCAAGTTAAGGTAAAGGAACAAGAAGGACATGGTCCTTCCATTTAAGGACACTTCTTGGAAGTTGCATATAGTGTTTCTGATATACATCCCTTTGGCTAGAATTCAGACTGCTGCTAACTGTATAGGAGCTGAGAAATGTGAAGGATATTCTGTAAGTAGTAAAATCTTCCACCTCAAACATGGTTTTATGATATAATTTTTGTTTCAGTTTTATATAAACCTGTATATGTATATTCATTGACAAAGCAAAATACATTCTTATAGTGGTTCTCAACTTTTTGAAACCTCAAAAACTGAGGCAACAATAGTGCAGAAAGAAAAACCACTTGTTATTTTTTCTGATCTCTAGGTGGAAAGGACTTCTCAAAGCATAAAAGCAAAGGGAAAAAGTGACCAAAAAAAAAAAAAACCATTGATTAATTGGACATAAAAATGGTTAAGGTCTATATATCAAAAATATTTTAAACAAAATCAGTAGAAAAAGATGGGTTAGATAATGATCGCTGTTAGGACAACTGATGAGCTCTTTAAGGGGTGGAGGGAAGTGGATTGGCCTCTGGAAAATTCCTAACAACAAAAGCATGCCATAACATGCAAAAAATCCAAAAGAAAAGATTTAAAAATTCAACAGCATCATTCAGGGTCCAGTCAGGAAACAAAAATCATGTTAGTTACTTTAAGAGAGAGAATTTAATATAAAGAACTGTTAACCAAGTACTAAAGAAATTAAAAGGCAGAAAGAGAATCTGAGATATCCTAGGAGAATAACTACAGGAAAGAGTTACCACACCAAGGGATGGGGAAAAGAGAGGGAGATAGTGGGGATTATTGAAATTTACAAGAGTGGACATGGAGCCCAATGAACTGGAGGTCAGACCCACAGAGAGGGCCATGGTGCCAACTACCTGGTATCTCTGTGGTGGTGTGATAGGGCTGTTTTTCAAGTATTGGGAAAACTGCAAATTGGGATGCTATTCTGAAGCTAGTTGCCACTGGGTGAAGACCAAATACTGCAGTGATGTTGACAGGAATGCAGGACAAATAGGAATAAGAAAGTCTCTTCCTTCTGTATTTTTCTAGTCTCACTCTTCTCTTGTCACTGAGAGCCCAGCAGGGAGATACCTGACAAAGCAGAAATGGGGTTTCCAGAGTCCTATATCTAGAGGTCATAAAAAAAGCAAGAAAGTTCCAGAAAAACATCTATTTTTGCTTTATTGACTATGCCAAAGCCTTTGACTGTGTGGATCACAATAAACTGGAAAATTCTGAAAGAGATGGGAATACCAGACTACCTGACCTGCCTCTTGAGAAATCTATATGCAGGTCAGGAAGCAGCAGTTAGAACTGGACATGGAACAACAGACTGGTTCCAAATAGGAAAAGGAGTACGTCAAGGCTGTATATTGTCACCCTGCTTACTTAACTTATATGCAGAGTACATCATGAGAAATGCTGGGCTGGATAAAGCACAAGCTGGAATCAAGATTTCTGGGAGAAATATCAGTAACCCCAGATATGCAGATGACACCCTGCTTATGGCAAAAAATGAAGAGGAACAAAAGAGCCTCTTGATCAAAGTGAAAGAGGATAGTGAAAAAGTTGGCTTAAAGCTCAACATTCAGAAAATTAAGATCATGGCATCTGGTCCCATCACTTCATGGCAAATAGATGGGAAACAGTGGAAACGGTGGCAGACTTTATTTTGGGGGGCTTCAAAATCACTGCAGATGGTGATTGCAGCCATGAAATTAAAAGACGCTTACTCCTTGGAAGAAAAGTTATGACCAACCTAGACAGCATATTAAAAAACAGAGACATTACTTTGCCAACAAAGGTCTGTCTAGTCAAGGCTATCGTTTTTCTAGTAGTCATGTATGGATGTGAGAGTTGGACTGTAAAGAAAGCTGCTGCTACTGCTAAGTCACTTCAGTCGTGTCCGACTCTGTGAGACCCCATAGACAGAAGCCCACCAGGCTCCCCCATCCCTGGGATTCTCCAGGCAAGAACAATGGAGTGGGTTGCCATTTCCTTCTCTAATGCATGAAAGTAAAAAGTGAAAGTGAAGTCGGTCAGTCATGTCCAACTCTTAGTGACCCCATGGACTGCAGCCTACCAGGCTCCTCCATCCATGGGATTTTCCAGGCAAGAATACTGGAGTGGGTTGCCATTGCCTTCTCCAATAAAGAAAGCTGAGCGCCAAAGAATTGATGCTTTTGAACTGTGGTATTGGAGAAGACTCTTGAGAGTCCCTAAGACTGCAAGGAGATCCAACCAGTCCATCCTAAAGGAAATCAGTCCTGAATATTTATTGGAAGGACTGATGTTGAAGCTGAAACTTCAACACTTTGGCCACCTGATGCAAGGAACTGACTCATTTGAAAAGACCCTGATGCTGGGAAAGATTGAAGGCAGGAGAAGGGGACGATAGAGGATAAGATGGTTGGATGGCATCACTGACTCAATGGACATGAGTTTGAGTAAATTCTGGGAGTTGATGATGGACAGGGAGGCCTGGTATGCTGCAGTCCATGGGGTGGCAAAGAGTCGGACACAACTGAGCAACTGAACTTAACTGAACTGCGCATCTGGAGGTACAAAGCAGAGAAGAGAGGGATGGGTTTGAAGCCAAGGGAAGGTAGCTTAGTAATCAAGCACTTCAAGCCCATGACAACTGTAAATCATTACACAAAATAACAAAAGTATAAGAAAAAATTTTATACAAGTATAATTTAGGGATTGGGGACATTTTCATTAAGAAGATAGGAGACAGAAGTCACTGAAGAAAACTATAAATCTATTTCACAACATTAGAAAATATTAAATGTAGTATGGCAAATGATGCCATAAATACAAACCAAAGGCAAAAAGTAGCTTAGGATAAAGATTTTCTATATATATATGAAAGGTAAATTATTAATATCTGCAAGATACAAGGAGCTCTGACAAATTATCAAGAAAAATGACAAAAAGAATTCAATTGAAACAAGGCAAAAACTATTAACAATTCACTCACCAAAAATCCAAATGATCAATAAACTTTGCAAGCCTGCTCAATCTTATTGTCAGGGAAAGGTAAAATTAATATAACAGTGGAATATAACACCTCATTTATCAAATTTACAAAATTATAAGATAAAGTAATGCCAACTGCTGGTAGGAATGAAGGGAGAAGTGCATTCTCATGCCCTGCTTTGTTTTTCATACTTTGTTGGAAATATATAATACTGCAACCATTTGGGGAAGGAGTCTAGAAATATCTTTTTAAAAGGTTTTAAATTCATACTCTTTCAACCTAGTAATTATATCCCCTGAGAATTTATCCCATAGATACAAAAGCACCAGTCTGAAGTATATACTTACGAGATATTTATTACAACAAAATTTGAGTAACCAACCACTAGGAAAAAATGAACATGCAATCAAAAGGGGAATAATTGAATGAACTGTGATAACTGATCTTTTTGGTACTATTGAAAAGGTTCCGTTCCATCGAGGGATTTCTCTGGTAGTCCAGTGGCTAAGACTCTGAGCTCCCAATGCAGGGGCCCTGGGTTCCATGCCTGGTCAGGAACTAGATCCCATATGCCTCAACTAAAGATACCTTGTATGGCAACTAAGACCAGCACAGGCAAATAAGTAAATAAATATTTTTTAAAAGATTCAGTTCCATCTATACTAGTTAATTTGAAGAGTTTTTTTCCTAATGTATTTTCAAGTAAGAAAATAAATATAATCTAATCACATTGTTATGAAATAAGCCAAAAATATAAACATCAATATATGTCTATATTTGTCTATGACCATGTAAACATGGAGAAAAATATGAAAAAAGTCAGAACGTTATTAATTACCTGGGAGAACCAGAGGGAAAGAGTGATATGCAAATAGCATAAAGAGATGATTGAAAGGATGGCTATCAAAAAGTTAAATAAAGTAATATTTAACACCATAATGTCAAGCACTGTTCTGTTTTTTATTTTAACATAGTACATTGTCAAAACCAGGAAATTGGTATAATACTATCAACTCAGGTACAGCTTTATTTGGACCTCAGAAGTTTTTACTACAAGAAGTGATTTTTTTTTTTTTTCAGTTTTGTTAAAGTATTGGGCTTCCCTGATAGCTCAGCTGGTAAAGAATCCGCCTGCAATGCAGGAGACCCTGGTTCAATTCCTGGGTCGGGAAGATCCACAGGAGAAGGGATAGGCTACCTACTCCAGTATTCTGGCCTGGAGAATTTCATGGACTGTATAGTCCATGGGGTTGCAAAGAGTCAGACATGACTGAGTGACTTTTACTTTCACTTTCTCTTAAGGTATAATTGATACACAAAAAACTACAGATATTTAATGTATGCAATACAATGTGTTTGGATATATGCATGTGCCCAGGGTACAAACATAACAATCAAGGTTATAAACATATTCATCACTTTCAAAAGTTTCCTTTTTTCCCTTTACTTTTTTTTCAAGTTAAGAAAATATTATGATGAGGACATTTAACATGAGATCTACCCTCTCAGCAACTTTTTAAATACACAACAGCAAATTGCTAACTATAGGCGTTATGTTGTACAGTAGATCTGTAAGACTCATCTTGCACAACTGTAACTTTATACTCACTGATATCACTGCCCATTTCCCACTCTCCCCATCCCCTGACAACCATCATTCAGTTTTCTGCTTTTCTAAGTTTGACTGTTTTGGAGACCTCATGTATGTAGAATCATGCATTATTTGTCCAAGCGTTGATTTTTAAATGCTTACTTAACCATATCCCCAAACTTGAGACATTAGCATGCCC
This sequence comes from Bos indicus x Bos taurus, assembly GCF_003369695.1. NCBI lineage: Eukaryota > Metazoa > Chordata > Mammalia > Artiodactyla > Bovidae > Bos > Bos indicus x Bos taurus. Next base: position 65,306,431 of record NC_040083.1, on the reverse strand, counting down.
TGTAATAACACATCTGTAAGTCCCATTACAAAGTTCTGGAGAAGATTCACCTTAATCAAAATTTTGTCTCTTAAAATGCCTGGAGAAGGAAATGTCAACCCACTCCACTATTCTTGCCTGGAAAATCCCATGGACAGAGAGGAACCTGGTGGGCTGCAGTGCATGGGCTTACGAAGAGTTGGACACGACTTAGTGACTAAACCACCGCAACTAAGACTTGATGCAGCCAAATAAGTAAATTAATAATAATAATAATAAAGCTAGAAAGCAAACAGACCGCTTAAGTAAGAAAGTACATTCTTTAACAAAACTTTTTGAAAAAGTCATGGAATCATCATAGAGGTTAAAGTGTTACCTTACAGGTCCTACACACCTTCATAGTCTCTGTAAATATTTTTCCACATCTGGATGTCACTTTTGACCCTCTCACTACTTCTGCTAAACAGGAAAAGTTTGCAGTTTCCACAGCCAGAGAGTGAATAAAGAGCTCTGTGGGAGAGTCTTACCGGGAGAATCCCATGGCCTGAGGAGCCTGGCGGGCTACGGTCCATGAGCTTGCACAGAGTTAGACACAACTGAGCAACTAACACACACCCACAGAGCTAGAGAGTGAATAAAGGGCTCTGCAGGTATCCTTGATTCCATGTTGAAAGTCAGAAGGCACAAGCACCAGGGTAACGTTCTTATTCCCAAGGATGATCGATGGTAGCTCAAAAGTTTTAACAAGTGATACAGCTCAACACCAAACAATCCACACAGAGGCCCAGCTTCAAAATACCAAGACAGCCAGCCTAGAGCCTCCCAAGTGAACATCAACCCTGAGGAAACTAAGATACAAGGATGTGCGTGTAACTATAAACTCTAAATCTGGATATCAAAGCCCCTAAATTTACAGGGAAAGAAATGAGACAGTCTTCCTTTTTATTTAACTCAACTAAAGAAAGTGTTAAAATTAACAAATGGCTGTTACAGAGCCTGGGGTATTATTTCCAAAATATTATCCCTTAAAACAGCATTTTGCAATTAACATACTATAGTCAGAAGTTTACTTTTTTAAAACTTTATTTCCATAACTTTAGAATGATTTTACACACACACACACACACAGCTATTCTATATTTGCCATTAGTTTCTGAAAACAATAGGTGAGTAAGCATGAGTGTCACCAGCAATATTTCAACATTTCTCCATGGTTTTGAAACTGTACAGGTTAATTTTTTATTTTTTTCTAATGTAAGCAATTGTTTTTTTCTTACTTCTCTGCATTCTATAAAATAAAATAACAAGCCTTGATTGTTCCTACTGTGCTTATAGTAAATGTGTGTGAGAATGGTTAGGATAGAGAGGAAAACCAGCCCTCTCATCTGTGGAGACAATAAGTTGGTGCTTTTCACTATGCAGTAAGAAAGTACAAAACTTTTAGCTCTAAGTCTTCCACTGCTAAGACTCCATTCTCAAAGAAAAACCAGATACATAAATAAAGGTTTATGTATAAGGTATATACAAGAATGTTGGTCCCACCAGTGTTTACAGAGTGGAAAACCAGAAACAGTCTAAATGAGCAGCAGTTAGGGAATGGTTATAGAAAGTATGGTAAATCCTTAGGAAGGAATACACTGAAGCCTTTTTTTTTTTTTTTGAAGTATTTTTGGGACTTCCCAGGTGTTCCAGTGGCTAAAACTCCACCTTCCGAATGCAGGAGAGCACATTCAACCCCATGTACTGCAATTAAGATCTGGCACAGCCAAATAAATAAAAATTAAAATACTTTTAAGAATATTTAGGGATGTGGGGAAATCTTCAGTGGAAGGATCGGATCAAAAAGTTCATCAGAGAACTTTTTTGGTAGAAATATTCCAGCTATTAAATGAAGAAGGAATGAAAGGATTAAAACATCACCATTTTCAAAAGCCCTTAGTAAACAAATGGCAATGATCATAAACAGCTTCTTAAATCACAGAGGGTGAAACAAACATTACATACCTTATTAAAGAACGCAATGCTATCTTCTAAAAAGACTTACCAAAAAATTCAAAGTTGAATACGATCAAGCCTAGATCTATGAAATTTATGTAAATTAAAGGCAGAAACGACACCATGGCAATGTAATCAGCACCTCCTGGATGTAGGAAACAAGACAAACCACCTGGTTTCTTCTGGGGAAAAGCTGATTTGAAGGAATAAAAAGAGACTGAGTAACTCTCTTGGTAATTGTCACATTGCACTTGAAATTATGTGGGTTATTTTCAAATATCTTTTCATATTGGTTTCTAACATAATTCCACAGTGATAAGAGAACAGACTCTGTGTGATTCCAATAGCTTTAAGACCATGAAATTTTTGCACCTTGTTTTCTGTCCCTGGGTAAGTTCCAGTGTCTCCTAGTTTACAGTCTATGGGAACTTGAACAGAATTTGTATCTTAACTGTTGTGTAAAAATGGAGAAGGCAACGGCACCCCACTCCAGTACTCTTGCCTGGAAAATCCCATGGATGGAGGAGCCTGGTGGGCTGCAGTCCATGGGGTCACTAAGAGTCGGACACGACTGAGCGACTTCACTTTCATTTTTCACTTTCATGCATTGGAGAAGGAAATGGCAACCCGCTCCGATGTTCTTGCCTGGAGAATCCCAGGGACGGTGGAGCCTGATGAGCTGCCATCTATGGGGTTGCACAGAGTCGGACACGACTGAAGCGACTTAGCAGCAGCAGCAGCAGCAGCAGTTGTGTAAAAATTGTATAAATCTTAATTATATTGAATTGGTTCATAGTGTTTTTCAGGTCTAGTATATCCTTCTATTTCTCTATGTACTCATTCTATTAATTTTTGAAGGTTTGATACTAAAACTCAAACTAAAAATCTTAATTTATCTTCTTTAAAAATAATTGTAATATACAGTGTAGCTATATGTAATCTTATTCTATATTTTCCAAGTTTCCTGTAAATGTGTTATCATACTTTCATAATTTAAAAAATTAAAATAAAAAACTACTATGTATAAAATAAATAAGCCCCAAGAATATATTGTACAGCACAGAGAATATAGTCATTATTTCATAATAACTTTAAATGGAGTATAATCTATAAAAATATTGATTCACTATATTGTATAACTGAAACAAATATAATATTCTAAATCAACTATGTGTTCGTGCATGCTCAGTCTCTTCAGTTGTGTCTGACTCTTTGCTACCCTATGGACTATAGAACACCAGGTTGTTCTGTCCATGGGATTCTCCAGGCAAGAATACTGGAGTAGGTTGCCCTGCCCTCCTCCAGGGGATCTTCCCAACCCAAGGATTGAACCCAAGTCTCCTGTGTCTCCTACATTGCAGGCGAATTCTTTACCGCTGAGCCACCAGGGAAGTAAATCAACTATACTTCAATATAAATATCCTCCTCAAAAAAGAGATTGAGTAGGAAGCTAATGGAGAAGGCAATAGCAACCCACTCCAGTACTCTTGCCTGGAAAATCCCGTGGACGGAGGGGCCTGGTGGGCTGCAGTCCATGGGGTTGCAAAGAGTCGGACACGGCTGAGCAACTTCACTTTCACTTTCATGCCTTGCAGAAGGAAATGACAACCAACTCCAGTGTTCTTGCCTGGAGAATCCCAGGGATGGGGGAGCCTGGTGGGCTGCCGTCTATGGGATCGCACAGAGTCGGACACGACTGAAGCGACTTAGCAGCAGCAACAGCAGCAGCAGGAAGCTAAAGATCAGAGATCTTAAGTGATACATCAACCAAGAACCCTGATTTAAACAAAGAAACTAAATTATATATTATGGCAATCAAGGAAATATGAACACTAGATCTTTGATAATATTAAGGAATCATGGATAATGATAAAGGAATTTTAATTATTTTTTTAAAAGACTTACTGCCTTTTAAGAAAACATGCTGAAACATTTATGGATGAAATGATGATATAAGATGGTTTGCTTTGCTTTTGTTTAGGATTTGCTTCAACCATCTCTATGAGGGGTTGGGGGGTGAGGTGGGTCGAGGAGAAATAGAAAAAGTTTGTTCATGAGCTGAAAGCTGTTGAAGCTGGAGGATAAGAGAATATGGAGATTTATGTTCTATTTTTTGTGTGTGAACATTTCTATACTATAATCTTTAAAAAAAAACAAAAAACAGAAAAAAACTAGTAGACCCATTGGTTTTCTTAAAAAAGCAAGTAGGTCATAAGAGAGAAAGAAGATTTCCAATAATGAATAAACAACCTGCAAATAGCTATATATAATGGTTATCCTACTGGAAATTTTAATATAAATAAACTCACTTATTTGGGAGAGTTTCTTTCAGGTTATATGTTGTATTTGGAAAATATAACAGTCATACCCAGGGGCAAGTGACAAGACTCTGTGCACCTGGGTCTTCGCTGCCAATGCCTGTGACACTTAACTACTTTGCCATCGCCACGCTACCATCCTCAGAATATAAGGCCAATCTCGCCTAAGTCACTGTCACTGACCCCAGAGGGTCCTCGTCCAGAGCCTTCAAGAAGGTCTTCCTCCAGAAATTAGACACGGTCCTTGTATAGTTCTGGCCTCTAGCATCTTTCTCCCAAGTAACAAAAGAACAAGAAGAGAAAGGCAGAGAAGTTCTGGATTTTTTAAGAATCATCTGGGTGGATCAAGTTGTTTATTTCTTTCTTCAGCGCACATTTACGAAGTCCCTCACCTGTGACAAGCTTCAGTGTTAGGTCTTGGTGACACAGTCCCAAGTGACTCAGAGACTGTCTCCTGGGGGAAACAGAGAAGTAAGGAGACAGGTAGTAGTAAACAGCTTCTTAATCTGAATAAGATCCATTTAATTTGAAAGACGAAGTAGGTTTACAGCAATCCCTTTTCTCATCATTGCCAGATTACGTCATTGCTTTAAAAGAAAATGAGCTCTTCCTCCTCAAGTGTTTGGCAAATAATAGCAGATTTGTGTAAAAAAAAAAAAAGTATACATAGTCAATTAGGGATGGGTTACAAATTCCTATTTGGGGAGTCTCCAAATTGGGAAGCTGGGAGTAGGGTGGAAAGGAGATTTTCCCCTTTGAATACTTTATGCCTTAAAAATTTTGAGCTACGAGAATGTACTGCTTTATGTAATTAATTAGTTAACTTGTTAAAAATAAAGATTAAATAAATAAATAAAAATAAAGATTAAAATGGAGACCATAATGCCTAAAAAGGCTAAGGAGATTAACATCACAGGGCCATTTGCTCCTAATGTAAAAACTAATACAAATCACTCTATTAAGAATCAAAAGGGTTATTATAATTAAATGACACATAATATCAGATTTTCTTTTGCAAAATAGGCCCTTATGGGCAAAGTTGGTGAATTCTGAATAAAATCGCTAAGTTAGATAACAGTATTGTATCAATATTAACTTCCTGACTTTAATAATAGTACTGTGGTTATACAAAAGTCTTTTTTAAGAAACACACATCAAAACATTAGGAATAAAGAGCTGTCATATCCACAACTTTCTCTGAAAGAGTGGGGATGAGGTATATAGAGAAAGACAGAGAGACAATAATAGTAACAAAGTAGACTCAATAAAATGTTAATATTTACTGACAAAGAGGAGGAGCACCTGGAACTCTCATACGCTAATGGTAGAAGTAAAAAAATTATGACTGTTTTTGAAACCAGGCAACGCTTTAGTAACGTTAAACATAGACTTATCATATGAGCAGCAATTACACTGCTAGGTATTCACCCAAGAGCAATTAAAACATAGAGATCCACAACGTGTGTATAAAAATGTTCATATCAACTTTGTTCATAATAGCCCAAAGTGCAAACAGTCTCCATGTTCATCAATAGGAGAGTGAATCATGTTCATCAATGGGAGATGAATAAACAAATGTTTATCAATAGGAGAGTGAATAAACAAATGTATTCCCACACAAATGTTTCACAAACATTACTTTCACAAACAGATGTATCCACCTGCAAAGCGGGAGACCTGGGTTCCATCCGATCCCTGGGTTGGGAAGATCCCCTGGAGAAGGGAAAGGCTGCCCACTCCAGTATTCTGGCCTGGAGAATTCCATGGACTCTATAGACCATAAGGTGACAAAGGGTCAGACACGGAGTCACTTTCACTTCACTTCATTCACACACTAGACACTGGGAGATGATTCCCCATGGCTCCCTTGTGTTTCCACACGTCTTACGAACAGAGGCACTGACGGTTTTGCTCCTGACAATCTTCTTTAAAAAACACTTGCATAACAGATACCCTTGGAAAATATAGTTTCTCCATCTGGAACAGAGGGCAAGTTTTTCTGGAGTCCAGTATGATGAAGATAATGTCTCCTTCTGGGAACAAAGGTTGGGCAGATTTTCTTGCAGCCTCTTATTAAAGACTGAGGTTTTCTAAGCTTAGGGTTCCTCAGCTATGACTCAAGATTTACTATGTGTGGACATTTAGGTTGTTTTTACCTATAAGTTTATTGAGGCATAATTTACATGCAACAAAATCATATTTGATCTGGTACAAGCATGAATCCAAGGCAGCCTAACTTGTTAGCTTGCAAATAGGATAAAATCTCAGAGTCTTCACAGTCCTTGACAGTGGAATGCTGCTCAGTAATAAAAAGGAATGAATCACTGAGACACACAGCAGTACAAATGAATCTTGAAAACATTATGCTGAGTGAAAAAGCCGAATCCAACTCAAATATGATACTGTCTGACTTCATTTACTGAAAGTTCTCCATCAAGCAAAATAAATCTGTATTAATAGAAATTACATCAGCAGTTGCCTTAGACAGGGGATTTGAGGCATGTTGACTACAGAGATAAAGGATGAAGGATTTCCTAATAGTCCAGTGGTTAAGAATTCTCCTTGCAATGCATGGGACACAGGTTCAGGGAACTAAGATTCTACGTGCTGTGGTACAACTAAGCCCATGCCCTGCAAATACTGGGTTGGAAGAGCCCACGTGATGCAACTAAGACCCAATGCAGGCAAATAACTAACTGTTAAAGAAAGAGGTGAGGAGGAAATTTTCTAGCATGGCTTGTATCTTTGTTGTGTTTGCATGGATGTACACATTTTTCAAAGTGTATCAAACAGTATGCCCTAAAATGTATAATTTTGTTAGTGAATTATGCCTCAGTAAAGTTGCATAGATAGAACAGTCTAAATATCTATCAACATATGAACAGATAGGTAAAATATGGTATATACATAAAATGGAATATTATTCAGCCTTGAAAAGGAATGAAATTCTGAAACATGCTACAACATGAGTGATCCTCGAAATCATTACACTAAGTGAGAGAAGTCAGACATGAGAAGACAATTACTGTATGATTCCACTTCTCTGAGGTACCTGGAATAGACAAATTCATAGAAAGTAGAACAGTGGGTATCCAGGGCTGGGGAGTTGTGGTCTAATGGGTACAAGGTTTCAGTTTGGAAGGATGAAATAATTCTGGAGATGGAGGTGATGGTGTTGTACAACAGTGTGAACATACTCAGTGCCACTTAACTACACTTAAAATGTTTAAAATGATAAATGTTATATCTAATATATATATATGTATTACAGTAGTGGTGTGAAAAAAATAATCTCTCTCCAGCAGTGTGCTGCAAAATGTATAACAACCAGCTATGAGAGGGAGGCATATTGGCAGTACTCACTTTGATAGAAACACTCTCACAATGATCCAGTTCAAGCAACAGTGTGATATCACTGAATGTAGAGTTTGGAAAAGATGCTAACAACTGATTTTACAAAGTCAATAAGAGTTGGCTCAAGGGCATTACTATCTCTATCCAACCAACCAATTGTTAGTATACAGCAAGTCTGATAAAGAAAACACAACATGAAAGTTATAACGAAAAAGGGAAAAAATCACCCCACCACTATTTATATGCAGTTGTCTGTATGCCAGCCAGGGAGGCTGATTGTTATTTGTGGGCTGATAACGTACAGGAACAAGAAGGTGCCAGTTCACTGATCCTGCAAGCTGGAAGGCATCAATTCTGGTTGGTTGGTGCCCATTGCTATATCAGTTATTAAATCTGTGGCTCTTATTCCTGGTGGCAACATCCAGAAAACTGTGGGACCTTCTTGAATCATGTAAGTTTAGCTACCAGTAGGTAACCCTTTAACATTTTTATAGATCTTCACTGTCATCATATTCCCTTTGTTTTGGCACAAAATGGCCTCAAAAGTAGAGGAGATACAAAATTTTGAAGCCATCTCCAGAAGATTTAGGCTGATTCTCAGTGCCAGTGACTCTCAGATAAGGTGTGCATGTAATTACTTGGAGTAATCTTCATTTTGAAAGAGAACTACAGGTGATTCTAAGGCAGTTGGTTCATAGACCACAATTGGCAACATTGTTTGATGATGTAGCTATTTCCCTTTCCCCTTTCATAATTTCACACCACAGCCACATTGCTCTAAGATGCAAATTAGGGTAACTGATGTTATAAGACATGTCCCAATGTGTGTATAACGATGTCTGAAATGATTTTAAGATAATTCAGTATAGACAAGGTGACATAAAAGTATGCAAATTGATTTTACTGTCATTGGTGAAACAAGTGTTATTCAAGCCTTTTGATGTGGCAGAAATATTTTAAGACAATCCCTTCTAGTCTTTGAACAGGAAATAAAATCTAGCTAACTGTGTAGCCAGTAACCCTCGGGATGGTCCTGAGGCTTGATCTGTAAAAGATCTTGAGTCCAAAAGTTGAACTTAACTCTGCCTGTATTGTTCTGCCTTGAGTGAATCTTTCATGCAGGCTGTGATCAGTGCATTTAAAAGAGCAGAGACCTGAACTTTATTGAGATTTACCTTATGCCTTATTATTGTGGGCTTCCCAGGTGGCACTAGTGGTAAAGAACCCACCTGCCAATGCAGGAGACATAAGAGATGCTGACTGGATTCCTGGGTCAGGAAGATCGAGGAGGGCATAGCAACCCACTCCAGTATTCTTGCCTGGAGAATCCTATAAACAGAGGAACCTGGTGGGCTACAGTTCATAGAGTCGCAAAGAGTCAGACACAACTGAAGCAACTTAGCACGCATGCATGTTTTATTAATAATGAATTTCTGTTTAGTAAATGTTTCATAATTATGTGCCAGACTTGCTTTCCTTATAACCTGGTGGCAAGGTTAAGGAGGCATAGTTAGTCTTCATCCACTCTAACTGATAAATGCTACATGAATCTACCAAAAAGAACCTTATAACTGTGCTTGAAAAATTGGCTTAGGGCAGCTCTTAATAGGGTGTTTGGCGGAACACTAAACCCCAAGATGCTCATTTGAAGAAAGAAGACTTGCATGATTAAATAAACATAGGAAATGCTGCATAGTTCAATATTTTATTTTTTCATTTAGTCCACCATTTACCAAAGTTATTGATTAAAGATTTTAAAATTTCATGAAAATAACATTTTGTGGAATACATATTTAGAAAAGAATTCTCCAGTGCTCTGGTGAAAATCTTAGCTGTGAAGGGGAACACAGGGATAGAGAGGCAAATTAATTTGGTATTCCTGACTTCAAACTTATTCTAACCACATTTATTTGTATTATTAAATGTAAAGATTTGAATGGATTTACCAACAGTCATCAAGGATAGTCAGAAGGTAACTTCCCCGGTGGTCCAGTGCAGCCAAAAATTTTTACAAAAGGATAGTCAGAAGGTATTCAAGTTCCTTCCTGAAATTGTATCTGCACTTGACAGCTCAGTGAACAATTCTTTACCTAGACTTCTCTTACATAACACAAACAAAACCTACATTCAAAAGGCTGCATTTTCAATTAAGTGTCAATTCTCTGGGACATACTGTACTGATGGTGAGACGAAGCTCTGGAGTTAAGCTCTGTAGGTGAGAATCCTGGTCCACCACTTTTTAGCATTATGGGCAGCTTAATCTTTCCAGGTGCTTGGTGTCTCACAGGTCAGTAAAGACTGTTGAAAAGACCAAATTTTTGAGACAAAGGGAGCATTATTTTTTTTTTTTTTTTACTCTTTAAACTTTTTATTTTGTATTGAGATATAGCCAATGAAAAAGCAATGCTGTGACAATTCCAGGTGAACAGTGAAGGTACTCAGCCATACGTATCCATTCTCCCAAACTCCCCTTCCATCCAGGCTGCCACATAATATTGAGCAGAGTTCCCTGTGCTATACAGTAGGTTCTTATTGGCTATCCAGGTGTGCATGTCCACTGAAAGCGTGCATTAATTTTAAATGTTAATTCACATTATTACTACTTCTTTCATTTTACCATTATGGTAAAATAGTAAAATTACCACTGTGCTTCCACATAACTTCCGACAAATTTACTTTTTATCCAATGAACAGACCTATTATTCTCACGCAGAGTACGATTTATTATAAAAGATTCAGATTTTAATATTAGCCATTGGGATACATATAGTATACATTTAAAATAATCTTAAATTTTCTATTTCGGAGAAGGCAATGGCACCCCACTCCAGTACTCTTGCCTGGAAAATCCCATGGATGGAGGAGCCTGGTAGGCTGCAGTCCATGTGGTCACACAGAGTTTTAGAAATTGCAAAATAATTTGATTTTGCTATTGCTCATCCGTTTGTTTCAAAACACTTAAATGCTTTTCAAAACCTTACCTCCCAAATAATTGATTTCTCTGTGGGGTTTCCATAGTTCTCATGAGTTTGAATATTTCATCAATTTTATCTTCATCTAATTTTTAAAACCATTTTGGGATACAGTTTTTCTTTCCATCTTAGAGGTCACTTCATCTGCAGGACAGATATTTTAAAAGAGCAGAAGAACAAGTATGAAAGGGGAAATTAACAATAACACAATAATAGTGGGAGATTTTAATACCCCACTCACACCTATGGATAGATCAACTAAACAGAAAATTAACAAGGAAACACAAACTTTAAATGATACAATAGACCAGTTAGACCTAATTGATATCTATAGGACATTTTACCCCAAAACAATGAATTTCACCTTTTTCTCAAGCGCACACAGAACCTTCTCCAGGTTAGATCACATCCTGGGCCATAAATCTAGCCTTGGTAAATTCAGAAAAATTGAAATCATTCCAAGCATCTTTTCTGACCACAATGCAGTAAGATTAGATCTCAATTACAGGAGAAAAACTAGTAAAAATGCCAACATAAGGAGGCTGAACAACATGCTGCTGAATAACCAACAAATCACAGAAGAAATCAAAAAAGAAATCAAAATATGCATAGAAATGAATGAAAATGAAAACACAACAACCCAAAACCTGTGGAACACTGTAAAAGCAGTGCTAAGGGGAAAGTTCATAGCAATACAGGCATACCTCAAGAAACAAGAAAAAAGTCAAATAAATAACCTAACTCTACACCTAAAGCAACTAGAAAAGGAAGAAATAAAGAACCCTAGAGTTAGTAGAAGGAAAGAAATCTTAAAAATTAGGGCAGAAATAAATGCAAAAGAAACAAAAGAGACCACAGCAAAAATTAACAAAGCCAAAAGCTGGTTTTTTGAAAGGATAAATAAAATTGACAAACCATTAGGCAGACTCATCAAGAAACAAAGGGAGAAAAATCAAATCAATAAAATTAGAAATGAAAATGGAGAGATCACAACAGACAACATGGAAATACAAAGGATCATAAGAGACTACTATCAGCAATTATATGCCAATAAAATGGACAATGTGGAAGAAATAGACAAATTCTTAGAAAAGTACAACTTTCTAAAACTCGACCAGGAAGAAATAGAAAATCTTAACAGACCCATCACAAGCACTGAAATTGAAACTGTAATCAGAAATCTTCCAGCAAACAAAAGCCCGGGTCCAGACAGCTTCACAGCTGAATTCTACCAAAAATTTAGAGAAGAGCTAACACCTATCCTACTCAAACTCTTCCAGAAAATTGCAGAGGAAGGTAAACTTCCAAACTCATTCTATGAGGCCACCATCACCCTAATACCAAAACCTGACAAAGATGCCACAAAAAAAAGAAAACTACAGGCCAATATCACTGATGAACATAGATGCAAAAATCCTTAACAAAATTCCAGCAATCAGAATTCAACAACACATTAAAAAGATCATACACCATGACCAAGTGGGCTTTATCCCAGGGATGCAAGGATTCTTCAATGTCTGCAAATCAATCAATGTAATACACCACATTAACAAATTGAAAAATAAAAACCATATGATTATCTCAATAGATGCAGAGAAAGCCTTTGACAAAATTCAACATCCATTTATGATAAAAACTTTCCAGAAAGCAGGAATAGAAGGAACATACCTCAACGTAATAAAAGCTGTATATGACAAACCCACGGCAAACATTATCTCAATGGTGAAAAATTGAAAGCATTTCCCCTAAAGTCAGGAACAAGACAAGGGTGCCCACTCTCACCACTACTATTCAACATAGTTTTGGAAGTTTTGGCCACAGCAATCAGAGCAGAAAAAGAAATAAAAGGATCCAGATTGGAAAAGAAGAAGTAAAACTCTCACTGTTTGCAGATGACATGATCCTCTACATAGAAAACCCTAAAGACTCCACCAGAAAATTACTAGAGCTAATCAATGAATACAGTAAAGTTGCAGGATATAAAATCAACACACAGAAATCCCTTGCATTCCTATACACTAATAATGAGAAAACAGAAAGAGAAATTAAGGAAACAATTCCATTCACCATTGCAATGAAAAGAATAAAATACTTAGGAATATATCTACCTAAACAAACTAAAGACCTATATATAGAAAACTATAAAACACTGGTGAAAGAAATTAAGGAGGACACTAATAGATGGACAAATATACCATGTTCATGGATCGGAAGAATCAATATAGTGAAAATGAGTATATTACCCAAAACAATTTATATATTCAATGTAATTCCTATCAAGCTACCAACGATATTCTTCACAGAGCTAGAACAAATAATTTCACAATCTGTATGGAAATACAAAAAACCTCGAATAGCCAAAGCAATCTTGAGAAAGAGGAATGGAACTGGAGGAATCAACCTGCCTGAGTTCAGGCTCTACTACAAAGCCACAGTCATCAAGACAGTATGGTACTGGCACAAAGACAGAAATATAGATCAATGGAACAAAATAGAAAGCCCAGAGATAAATCCACGCACCTATGGGCACCTTATCTTTGACAAAGGAGGCAAGAATATACAATGGATTAAACACAATCTCTTTAACAAGTGGTGCTGGGAAAACTGGTCAACCACTTGTAAAAGAATGAAACTAGAACACTTTCTAACACTATACACAAAAATAAACTTAAAATGGATTAAAGATCTAAACATAAGAGCAGAAACTATAAAACTCCTAGAGGAGAACATAGGCAAAACACTCTCCGACATACATCACAGCAGGATCCTCTATGACCCACCTCCCAGAATATTGGAAATAAAAGCAAAAATAAACAAATGGGACCTAATTAAACTTAAAAGCTTCTGCACAACAAAGGAAACTATAAACAAGGTGAAAATACAGCCTTCAGAATGGGAGAAAATAATAGCAACTGACAAACAACTAATCTCAAAAATATACAAGCAACTCCTATAGCTCAATTCCAGAAAAATAAGTGAACCAATCAAAAAATGGACCAAAGAACTAAACAGACATTTCTCCAAAGAAGACATACAGATGGCTAACAAACACATGAAAAGATGCTCAACATCACCCATTATCAGAGAAATGCAAATCAAAACCACAATGAGGTACCATTTCATGCCAGTCCGAATGGCTGCAATCCAAAAGTCTACAAGCAATAAATGCTGGAGAGGGTGTGGAGAAAAGGGAACCCTCTTACACTGTTGGTGGGAATGAAAATTAGTACTGCCACTATGGAGAACAGTGTGGAGATTCCTTAAAAAACTGGAGATAGACCTGCCTTATGACCCAGCAATCCCACTGCTGGGCATATACACTGAGGAAACCAGAATTGAAAGACACACGCGTACCCCAATGTTCATTGCAACACTGTTTATAATAGCCAGGACATGGAAGCAACCTAGATGCCCATCAGCAGATGAATGGATAAGAAAGCGGTGGTACATATACACAATGGAGTATTACTCAGCCATTAAAAAGAATACATTCTAATGAGGTGGATGAAACTGGAGCCTATTATAGTGAAGTAAGCCAGAAAGAAAAACACCAATACAGTATACTAACGCATATATATGGAATTTAGAAAGATGATAACAATAACCCTGTATGTGAGACAGCACAAGAGACACTGATGTATAGAACAGTCTTTTGGACTCTGTGGGAGAGGGAGAGGGTGGGATGATTTGGGAGAATGGCATTGAAACATGTATAATATCATATATGAAACGAGTTGCCCGTCCAGGTTTGATGCATGATACTGGATGCTTGGGGCTAGTGCACTGAGACGACCCAGAGGGATGGTACGGGGAGGGAGGAGGGAGGGGGGTTCAGGATGAGGAACATATGTATACCTGTGGTGGATTCATGTTGATGTATGGCAAAACCAATACAATATTTAAAGTAATTAACCTCCAATTAAAATAAATAATTTATATTTTAAAAAATAAATAAAAAAGCAGAAAATTATTTGAGTCCCTATTATTTTGATTCTGTGAAGTAATAAATGGAAACCTTAAGAGAAAAAGCTCTCCGTAAATATCATTATACTGTATTTCAGTGGATTCATGAGATGAGCAACAACTGCACTGATGTTTTGAAAGGAAACTATGATGCAGGGTTCTTTGGAGGGAAACATACAGGTAATTTGTGCTATTACCTTGATAACTTTACTAAGGTGCCTGCAGGGTCTGATTCATACCCCCTGAACGCTTAAAGGTTAGCTTAGGCAGGCTTAGAGTAAGCTTTCACTAACCATGCTCAAAGGAGCTAATGCCCAAAGACTGAGTGTCAATGTTTGGATTGCTAAAAAAACAAACAAACAAAAAAAAACAGACCTGCTGCAGAGCCCAGAACACTCAAGGCAATAAACCTAGCACAGTCTTATGCAATAGGCACATTTCCATGGGAAGAAAGAAAAACTATGACCACAAGGCTGAATAGGGGACATGGAAATAAAATAAAAGGAATAAGTGAACTTGAGCGATTACTGGTAAGTCACTTTCAAAATTGGGTCAGATTTGTCTCTAGGAAAGTGATTTCTAAAATTTTCTAAGTGAGTTTCTTCCCCTGAGCAGTGTTAAATGAGCAGACCAAATTTTTCTTTAGGAAGTTTCCTTTTCTTTTGTTTAAAAGGCCCATCAATTCCTCTTCTGATTGACACATTTTTTAGCTATAAAATAAATTCAGTTTAGCTTCAGTCTTACAATCCAGAAGCCTGTCTTTCTTTATAAGTGACACATCCCTAACTCAAAACTCATAGATATTGTGATTGTACTTTAATTCTAAAAAATGAAACTTTATTTCCTTTATTTATAATTTTTATTTGGGCTTCCCCATCACCACCACCTCCCTGACACATATAAATCTGCCCTTCTAATATGATCATCATCATTAATTATACAATTGTACAAAACCAAAATTAGGAATTAAAAAGTCTCCCTTTGAATACTCAAGAAAAATAAATTAATTTTATTGTGAGACACACAATATGCTTAGAAACGTTGAGACCTTGTAAAAATATCATCTTTTAATTTTACTATCATTAAATCTAAATTCTAATTTTGATCCTCTTTTCAGTTTGGAACTCAGATAATAGAAAACACAAAGGCTGTACTTTACAGAGTACAGGAAAGGAAAAATAAAATCTTCAAACAAAATATGTTTTTAGGTAAAAAATAGATAAATATATTCATATACTCAAAAATTATGCATATTTCAATTTAAAATCAGAAAAATATTTCAAATTAAAATTTTTCATTTTCTGTACCACTTCAGTTCAGTTCAGTTCAGTCGCTCAGTCATATCCGACTCTTTGTGACCCCATGAATCACAGCACGCCAGACCTCCCTGTCCATCACCAACTCCCCGAGTTCACACAGACTCACGTCCATCGAGTCTGTGATGCCATCCAGCCATCTCATCCTCTGTCGTCCCCTTCTCCTCCTGCCCCCAATCCCTCCCAGCATCAGAGTCTTTTCCAATGAGTCAACTCTTCGCATGAGGTGGCCAAAGTACTGGAGCTTCAGCTTTAGCATCATTCCTTCCAAAGAAATCCCAGGGCTGATCTCCTTCAGAATGGACTGGCTGGATGTCCTTGAAGTCCAAGGGACTCTCAAGAGTCTTCTCCAACACGACAGGTCAAAAGCATCAATTCTTCGGTGCTCAGCCTTCTTCACAGTCCAACTCTCACATCCATACGTGACCACTGGAAAAATCATAGCCTTGACTAGACGGACCTTTGTTGGCAAAGTGATGTCTCTGCTTTTGAATATGCTATCTAGGTTGGTCATAACTTTCCTTCCAAGGAGTAAGCATCTTTTAATTTCATGGCTGCAATCACCATCTGCAATGATTTTGGAGCCCAAAAAAATAAAGTCAGCCACTGTTTCCACTGTTTCCGCATCTATTTCCCATGAAGTGATGGGATCAGATGCCATGATCTTCGTTTTCTGAATGTTGAGTTTTAAGCCAACTTTTTCACTATCCTCTTTCACTTGCATCAAGAGGCTTTTGAGTTCCTCTTCACTTTCTGCCATAAGGGTGGTGTCATCTGCATATCTGAGGTTATTGATATTTCTCCCGGCAATCTTGATTCCAGCTTGTGCTTCTTCCAGCCCAGCGTTTCTCATGATGTACTCTGCATATAAGTTAAATAAGCAGGGTGACAATATACAGCCTTGACGTACTCATTTTCTTATTTGGAACCAGTCTGTTGTTCCATGTCTAGTTCTAACTGTTGCTTCCTGACCTGATTACAGGGACTAATAATCACAAAATAAGACAGCTAGCTTGTCTTTAATATCAACCAAAACAAAACAAAATGCAGAAGCCCACAAATAAGAAAAGAGTTTATGGCTCAATAGGGAAGGGATATAAATGCACAGTTATGCCTGATTCCAGTTGTTGTAAAGCAGAAAACAACACAACATTGTAAAGCAATTATCCTCCAGTTAAAAAAAAAGGAGAGAGTTTATTTGGGGTCTTAAGAAATGCAGTTTGGGAGACAAAGATTCAGGTAAAATCAAGAGTGTTTTAGGGTAGAGAAAGAGTCAGGGGCTTATGTAAGCAAAAGGCATGAGGCTGGACTCTGACACAAGAAAGGATATATTTGTCCTTAGGGGGTGGCTGTCACCAGTCACCAGTCTTCCCAGCAGTCTTTTTAGGGTAAAGGTCCAGTAAGTAGATAGGCTGTCACAAGGTATTCTAGGGTGAAGGCACCGTAAGTGTGCTGAGATTCTGACAGATGTTCTGGATGCCTTCATTAGGACAGTAAGTAGTCAAACGGTCAGATTCCATCCAGGTTGAGACTTGCATAAGTTACAATATCTCAGCAGCTTCCTGATTCCATTTTAGCAAGGTCTCTTAGTGATACCAACTCCATTTAAATTTTTCTCCCTAAAAATAAAATAAAATTAAAAAAAATAAAATTTTCTCCCACATTAGCAAATGGTTCACAGATATTTCCTATTTGTACAGCAGTCAGTTTCTTCATAAAGCAGTGAATCAGATGTTTGGAGTTAGAAAATATCTTAGAGTGTTGTCACTTTACCCTAACACAACAGCTCTTCTTCAGTTGTTCTTCCATAATTCACCTGTGCTATACTTAGTCGCTCAGTTGTGTCCAACTCTTCGATCCCATCAACTGTAGCCCACCAGGTTCCTCTGTCCATGGGGATTCTCCAGGCAAGAATACTGGAGTGGGTTGCCATGCCCTCTTCCAGGGGATCTTCCCAACCCAGGGATTGAACCTAGGTTTCCCGCATTGCAGGTGGATTCTTTACTGTCTGAGCCACCAGGGAAGCTCTTATAAAACACCTAAGCATCTAAAACTTTGAAAAATTATCAAGAAGGTTAGGAACAGCAAAGGGAACACGTGCCAAATTCACAAGATCATCTCTTGAGGCTTATTCTTTCCATTTGTACATAAGAGTGAAGTACTAGATTATATAAAATATACGTGTGTACACTATGATATAATGTATGGTAAGGTTATTTACTGTACTTCTCTATATAAGCTATACCTGGAGAAGGCAGTATGTAGTGAGTGAGCCCAGTGCTGACAGCAGGCTACCGGATAAAATGCGCTGCACCATCATCTGAAAGTTGTACAGCTTTGAACAAGCTGTTTTAGGTTTAAGTCCTGTAGTTTCCTCATCTATAAAATGTGGGTTATATTTGTACCTATTTTATTACATCATTGTGAGGACAAAATGGGTGTATATAGACAGAAAGAGAAAGAGGGAGAATTGGACATAGTCCCTGTTGTAAAAGAGGCAGAACCTGACACATCTTAGTTTTCAACTGGGACTCTTAACAAAAAGATTAACAAGAGAAAACCAGTTTACTAACACTGACAAGCACGCATCACACATCATGTGTTAGAAATCTAAACAAAAAATAGCTCAAAATGACAGCTTATAATTCCTGCTTACAGAGCATCATCAGCAAAGAACAATAAATTTGTAGAGAGATGACAGGATAAAGGAAAGCAGCATAGGCTTCCAAGGTCAGCCAACTGTGGGAAGTATTGCATATACAGGACGAAACAAATGGAGCGAGGTTTGCGGTTTCCTTTGGGCTGATAAGAATGGCTTCTTTCCTCCTGGTACAGGGAGGGACCCTTTCACGTGGGAGTTTTGTCTACTTCTTGCACAAAGTAAAAGGAGGGTCAGAGCATCCTACTTGCATCTGCTGTTTCTTAAGCGCCTTTAATCAACATGACAAAGGGTATATTTTGGGGTGACGTATTCTGGTTTCCTTCCCTGTTGTGTGACATGACAATGCCAAACAGTAGTAGGAAGTAGAGTAACAGAAATTCTCATATTTTGCTGGGAGCTCTATAAAATGGTATATCCACTTTTGAAAACCAACCTTCATTTTTTAAAAATTGAGTTTAATATATTCTTACCGTATGATGAGGTAATTCCACTTCTAGGTATTTCCAATTCTAGGTATTTATGCAAGAGAAATGAAAACTTACATTCATGAGAAATTTTGCTCAGGAATGCTCATCACAGCTTTATTCATGACTGGCAATAACCCAAATGTCCATCAATAAAAGATCAAATAAACAAATTGTGGTATGTTCATACTCAGCAATAAAAAGGAACAGCTGAAACACACAATAACATGGATAAACCTCACACATTATTTTGATCAAAAGAAGCTACATAATACAGAGTACACATTGTACAGTTCAATTTTTATGAATTTCAATAATGGACAAAACTAATTAGTAAACTAATTTTTAAAGATTGAGTAGTGGCTACCTCTTACAGGGTTAGAAGGAGTGACCTGAAAGATACACAAGGGGACTTCTGAGGTGACAGAAAAGATCTATACTTTGATAGGGATGTGAGTTGCACAGAGACGTTCATTTGTCAAAGCTCATCAAACTATATTCTTAAGATATGTGCATGTCACTGTTTTAATAGCTAAGAATTCTATCTTTATGGAACAAGCAGCTAATTCATCTCTTTTATTTTAAAAAAATATTTACTTAACATTTATTGATCATTTACTGTATGCTAAACAGTTCTTTGCTATACTATACACTGTATATATACTATACACTGTATATATATTATACACTATATATATACTATACACTATATATACACTATACACTGTATATACACTATACACTGTATATATCCTATACACTATGTATACACTATACACTGTATATATCCTATACACTGTATATATCCTATACACTGTATATACACTAACACTGTATATATACTATACACTGTATATACACTGTACACTGTATATATCCTATACACTGTATATACACTATACACTGTATATATACTATACACTGTATATACCCTATACACTGTATATATACTATACACTATATATACACTATACACTGTATATATACTATACACTGTATATACACTGTACACTGTATATATCCTATACACTGTATATACCCTATACACTGTATATATACTATACACTGTATATACCCTATACACTGTATATATACTATACACTGTATATACCCTATACACTGTATATATACTATACACTGTATATACCCTATACACTGTATATATACTATACACTATATATACACTATACACTGTATATATACTATACACTGTATATACACTGTACACTGTATATATCCTATACACTGTATATACCCTATACACTGTATATATACTATACACTATATATACACTATACACTGTATATATACTATACACTGTATATACCCTATACACTGTATATATACTATACACTATATATACACTATACACTGTATATATACTATACACTGTATATATAACACACACACACTATGCTGTCTTGTGCTGTGCTTAGTTGCTCAGTCATGTCCGATTCTTTATGACCCCATGGACTGTAGCACGCCAGGCTCCTCTGTCCATGGGGATTCTCCAGGTAAGAATACTGGACAGGTTGTCATGCCCTCCTCCAGGGGATTTTCCCAACCCAGGGATTGAACCCAGGTCTCCTGCATTGCAGGCAGATTCTTTAGCAACTGAGCCACCAGGGAAGCCCATATATATATATATATATATATATATATATATATATATATATATATACAGTATATATACAGTGTATACATAGATATATATATATACATACATACATATATACACTATACACTTTGTATATACATCTCAGATATGCAGATGACACCACTCTTATAGCAGAAAGTGAAGAAGAACTAAAGAGCCTCTTGATGAAACTAAAAGAGGAGAGTGAAAAAGTTGGCTTAAAACTCAACATTCAGAAAACTAAGATCATGGCATTTGGTCCCATTTTTTCATAGCAAATAGATAGGGAAACAATGGAAATAGTGACAGACTTTATTTTGGGGGGCTCCAAAATCACTGCAGATGGTGACTGCAGCCATGAAATTAAAAGACACTTGCTCTTTGGAAGGAAAGTTATGACCAACCCAAACAGCATATTAAAAAAAAGCAGAGACATTACTTTGCTGACAAAGGTCTATATAGTCAAAGCTATGGTTTTTCCAGTAGTCATGTATGGATGTGAGAGTTGAACTATAAAGAAAGCTGAGTGCTGAAGAACTGATGCTTTTGAATTGTGGTGTTGGAGAAGACTCTTGAGAGTCCCTTGGACAGCAAGGAGATCCAACCAGTCTATCCTAAAGGAAATCAGTCCTGAATATTCATTGGAAGGACTGATGCTGAAGCTGAAACTCCAATACTTTGGCCACCTGATGCAAAGAACTGACTCATTTGAAAAGACCCTGCTGCTGGGAAAGATTGAAGGCAGGAGGAGAAGGGGATGGCAGAGGACAAGATGGTTGGATGGCATCACCGACTCAATGGACATGAGTTTGAGTAAGCTCCGGGAGTTGGTGATGATGGACAGGGAAGCCTGGCATGCTGCAGTCCATGAGATTGCAGAGTCAGACACAACTGAGCAACTGAACTGAACTGAACTGATACATTTTGTTATAAGCACTCTCATATAATTTATAATTAGTCAATAGTTTAGGTGTTCTTATTATCATTATTATATAGCAATGTGTAATAATATAAATTAATAAAAATGAATTGTTATAATAATGTATTGGTTTATAACAAGTTAAATAACTTAACCAAGTCCACACTACTAGTGAGAGATATTACTGGGGTCAGAAGTCTTATTGCTTGAAATGCTATCCTGTCTTCCTTACTTCAAACTGAGTTTCTGATGTAATCTTATAACGAGACCAAATCATGTTAACTGTAGTTCAGTTACTTGTATTTTTTAAAATTAGAGACACATGTACCGCAATGTTCATCTCAGCACTGTTTACAATAGCTAGGGCATGGAAGCAACCTAGATGTCCATCGGCAGATGAATGGATAAGAAAGTTGTGGCACATATACACAATGGAATATTACTCAGCTATTAAAAAGAACGCATTTGAATCAGTGCTAATGAGGTGGATGAAACTGGAGCCTATTATACAGAGTGAAGTAAGTCAGAAAGAAAAATACCAATACAGTATATTAACCCATATATATGGAATTTAGAAAGATGGTAACGATGACCCTATATGTGAGATAGCAAAAGAGACATAGACGTAACTTTTGGACTCTGGGAGAAGGCAGGGGTGGGATGATTTGAGAGAATAGCATTGAAACATATATATTACCATATGTGAAATAGATCGCCAGTCTACGTTCAATGCATGAGACAGGGCACTCAGGGCCGTTGCACTGGGATGACCCTGAGGGATGGGATGGGGAGGGAGGTGGGAGGAGGGTTCAGGACAGGGGACACATGTATACCCATGGCTGATTCATGTCAATGTATGGCAAAAACCACTACAATATTGTAAGGCAATTAGCTTCCAATTAAAATAAACTAATTTACAAAAAAAGTTATTGTTTGAACAATAGGTGAGACATGGAAAAAACCTAAGTGTCCACTAATGGATGAATGGATAAAGAAGTTATGGCATATATATTAAACAAAATATTATTCAGCCATAAAAAAATGAGGAAAGCCTACTATTTGTGACAGCATGGATAGAACTTGAGGATATTATGCTAAGTGAAATAAATCAGATAGAGAAGGCAAATACTATACAACCCCACCTTTTTGTGAGATCTAAAAGAAATATGAACAAAAACACCCAAACTCATAGAAAAAGAGATCTGACTTGTGGTTAGCAGAGGTGGAGTTTCGAGGAGCAAGGAGTTGTAGAAAGTTAGGGAAAAGGTACAAGCTTTCAGTTATAAGATGAACAAGTACTAGAGATGTAACATGCAACGTGATGACTATAGCTCACACTGCTATATGATACGTAAGAAACTCTTAAGATGGTAGATCCTAAGAATTCTCACCACAAGGAGAAGCTCTTTTTCCCAATTTTTTTCTTTTTATTGTATGTGAAAATGGAAGTCAGTTGAAACAATTATGGTAATCATTTCACAACATATGTAAATCAAATCATCATTCTGTATGCTTTAAATATATACAGTGATGTATGTTAATTATTTTTCAATAAAACAAGAAATTTTAAAAAATTGACATAATTGCAGACTTCTGATTTATAGAACCGAGATTACAAATGGATATTTTTATAAGCCACTAATGCTGTTCTCGAGAAGGCAATGGCAACCCACTCCAGTACTCTTGCCTGGAAAATCCCATGGACAGAGGAGCCTGGTAGGCTGCAGTCCATGGGGTCGAGAAGAGTCAAACATGACTGAACGACTTCACTTTCATTTTCATGCATTGGAGAAGGAAATGGCCACCCACTCCAGTGTTCTTGCCTGGAGAATCCCAGGGACAGGGGAGCCTGATGGGCTGCCGTCTATGGGGTCACACAGAGTCGGACACGACTGAAGCAACTTAGCAGCAGCAGCAGCATGCTGTTCTCAGTCACTAAGTTGTGTCAGACTCTTTGCAACCCTATGGACTGTAGCCTACCAGGCTCCTCCGTCCATGGGATTTTCCAGGCAAGAATACTGGAGTGGGTTGCCATTTCCTCCTCCAGGGGATCTTCCCAACTCAGGGATCAAACCCACGTCTCCTGCATTGGCAGGCAGACTCTTTACCACTGAGCTACCTGGGAAGCCATAAGCCCCTATATATTTGTAATTCATTACAACAGCAATAGAAAAATAATACAGAGGTCTTGCTTTTCTTTAGACTGGGCACCAGCCACCACCAAAGAACTTTCCAAGCAAGATGATATGATAACACTCAAATGTTTAATATCATGGCATACCCACATTAGATGTTAAGTATACTTTAAAAAAATAAAAAAAAAAAATTTACTGACAGGTCTTTTGATGACCATGAGCAGGAAGCTAGTCAATCTACTCAAATGAAAGGGAGTTTGTTGTAACAATATGAGAGGAAATTCTGGACCACCAGCACAGCTAATGAACCTCGTCATTCCACAAAAGAAAAAGAGCCCAATAAGTACTCCTGGAGAAGGTTTCCTTCACATCTTCAAGCCAGAGCACAGTCAGAATAAACACAAAAATAGATCATTGTCAACAAATTAGTTAAAATTAAGTGCTCCATCTCCATGCACACTCTGCACATTTATGGTTCATTTGATAAAGCCCTCTATGTGTTGTGTGCTGTGCTAAGTTGCTTCAATCATGTAGCCCACCAGGTTCCTCTGTCCATGGGATTTTCCTGGCAAGAATACTAGAGTGGGTTACTAGGTCCTCCTCCAGGGAGGGATTGAACCCATGTCTCTTATATCTCCTGCATTGGCCGGTGAGATCTTTACCACTAGCGCCACCTGGGAGTCCTAAAGCCCTCTCTGTACCTGACTATATAGGAGCTGTGTTGTAACTTAGGATTTAAACAAGTATCTACAGCAGTGGCGATGGTGGGAAACAGAGGAGGTGGGGTGCAGAGAGTTCGTGAGTAGTAGAATTTATGGGTCTCCATGATGGATTGGGTGTAGAGGGACAGAGAAGGAAGAACTGCGTGATTCTCAGGATTTTAGCTCCTCTGTAAACTCCAGGAGGACTGCCAAAGTCCAGTCTCCTTCCCTTCCTCAGCCTACAACCAGACTACATTTCCCAGCCTCTGCTGGGTTTGGTATGGCCATGTGAGGATGTTCTACTCTGTCATGTGATTCCACTTATATGAGGTACCTAGAGCAGTCAAATCCATAGAGACAGAGAATAGAATGGTGGTTGCTGGGGGTCGGGGGTTGTGTGGAGAGGAGGGACTGAGAAGTTATTTCATGGGTATAGAGTTTCGGTTTTGCAAGACGAAAATCATTCTGGAGATTGATTGCACAACAATGTAAATGTATTTAGCACTACTGAACTGTGCACTTTAAAATGATTAAGATGCTTTGTATATTTTACCAAATTAAAAAATTAATTGAAAGTAAACACAAATGCAGGAGTTCTTTAAAGGAGAGCGCGTATAGGAGAAAATGACTCACAGCTAACATTTCAGGAAATTTTCCTGACCAAGCCAGCTCAGCTGTGATTGTTCTTTTCTGTACCTTATCTATTTATTTTGTATTTAATCACTTTGATCTTTTGGATAAATAACTGATTTTTGTCATGCTTTTGCATGAATTTAGATTATGTGCTATGTGTTCAGTCAGTCTCGTCCAACTCTTTGTGGCCCTGTGGAATGTAGCCTGCCAGGCTACTCTGCCCATGGAATTTTCCAGGCAAGAATACTGGAATGGAGTGCCATTCCCTCCTTCAGAGGACTCTTCCCAACCCAGTGATTGAACTCTCGTCTCTTGCATTTCGTGCATTAGCAGATGCTTTACCACTAGCACCACCTGGAAACCCCCATTAATGAATAGATTATAAGCCCTTTCAGAATAGACATTCTTTTCCACTTCTCTGTAAATAGTAAATGTTTACTTTAGAACTACACAGATTTAGGAAATTCCAAGCTTTCATTGTGAATTACTAGTAAGAATGATTAAAACCAAAACTAGTGGATGCACCGACTGCATGCTCTGTATTTTACAATGTCTAGTCCAAGACGTCCTTTCAAGTCTTCTCAGCTGTTACCCAGGATCACGGTAAACAGAACAAAAGACATAATTCACACACACAAAATCTTAGCTCTCCCTCACACAATCAACTAGTCTGATTAATAAAATTACTTTAAGATGGTCTTGAAGAACAGATTTATTTTCTCTGGCTGCAGCACACAGCATGTGTGCTGGCTGCAGCACACAGCACACAGCATGTTCTCTGACCAGGAATCAAACCTGCACCCCCTGCTTTGAAAGTGCAGAGTCTTAACCACTGGACTGCCAGGGAAGTCCCTGGAGGATAGACTTACATTCTCTGACTTTTGCCTGCAACTTGCCTGAGGCTTGGTTGAAACAAGTGTCTGCCCTTCTACAGTTCACTTCCCCTCCTTTCTCAAACATCAAATTGTGTTCCCTTCAACTCAGGTCATCGAGGAGTGTTCAAAGGCTGGTAATACTCATATGGGTGCTCAGTGCTGGCTGGAATTTTATTTCCTTAAATTAACCAAAACAATACCATATTTAATAAGAAAAATTCAACACAATATAGAAAAGAAGAGAGGAAGGAAATTGACATTTGCTGAATGTGTACTTTGTGCCAAATTTCATGTTAGAGTCTACTTCAATATCAAGTTATTGTTCTATAACTTTTAACCTTAAGATTAGAATGCCTTTTTTTTTGTTTGTTTGATGTAGGAAATTTTATTTGCTCATTCTATATGTATGAAGGGAAATTAAATTTATTCATAAAATTTGTATTATTTAACTAGCTACTATGACTTCACAGATCCTGGTTATAATTAACATAATTAATATAAGACTATTTAGACTATCTCTCATTGAGGAAAAAGGCACTTACATTTCTTTTAGAATCAATTATGGTTCACATAAAAATAAATGATGATTACAAGAGAAATATTTTTAAAACACATTTTAGAACTAGACTTCTGAGACTGTTTCCTGAACCCCAACCCTCCCTAAGGCAATAAACTTATCTATTAACCCTTATTTGAAATTTGTTTAATTAATTCATCGCAGAATTCTTGTAGCAAGTATTTTAATGAAGTAGGAATATTGCCTTTCAGTGAAATTTATGTGCCAATTAGGTGTTATGGGGTATGCTAATGCAAATGCAAGGTATTTTTTGTTACAATTAAATATTCACCATAATGGAAATTTAAAATGTAACTTGGAAAAACAACTCCTAAATGGAGACTATTTGTGCAACAATTTTCTAGAACTTCCCTCCTCAGACTAATAATAAACACGTTAGTGCACATTTAGAACAGCAGCATCCCAAGTTCTTTCTGGTGCCTTTTGGGACTCACACAGCTGCATTTTTCACTTAGAAATCCCATTAACCCAACTATACTAAAGGATTTTTACATTGTCCCATTTCAAGTCCCTTGCACATTGTAGAAACATTCACAAAATGAACAGAGTATATCTGTCTTAAATCTCACGCATTTGGTCTTCACAAAGCAGTCATATGTGGTATATTTACTAATACCTGATAAGGCATTAAAAAATTTTTTTTAATATTTATTTATTTGGCTGCACCAGGTCTTAGTTGCAGCACGCAGAGTCTTTAGTTGGAGCACGTGGGATCTTTCAGTTGTGAAATGTGGGCTTTTAGTTGTGGCACGTGGCATCTAGTTCCCCATCCAGTGATCGAACCCAGGTACCCTGCACTGGGAGGATGGAGTCTCAGCCACTGGACCACCAGTATTTTTTGATTATTAGATATTATAGAGAATCACTAGTGGAACATATTTATAGACCAGGCTTGCATGAGGTGTACATTAATTCTGAACACCTATAGGTAAATACAAATCTAAAATATTTAAAAACTAATTTAATTAAAATTCCCCTTGTGCCCAAAGGGAAAAAGAAATTTTCCCATTTTCCTTCATTTTAGCATTTCGTTTTAGAGAACTTGAAGCTGTAATTGCTTTCTCTGTCTCCTGGAGATGTATGTAAATCTTTTTTACAACTAAGTGAGATTTTTCCCAGTTCAGCATCTCAAGAATCTCTTTTTTGGAGCCACCTTTTTGAAACTGAACCTCCAGAAGCACGGTTTCCTAGCTACCTGGACTGACTGGGGATGCTTAGCTACAAGATGGGACTTCTCAATTGTTGAAAAGATATGAGAAAAGAAAAGAAAATTTTCCCCTTTGGTAAAGATAGTTAACGTATGTTTATAAAAGGGTGAGATTTCTTTTTGATTTTACATCTTTTTAGTCATTAACTGTGATAGGCATGGTGTAATGCTTACACCATGTAAGCACAGTAATAAAACTTTTTTCTTTTTTGAGTACCTTTGTGGAAATGTTTCCGGGTTGTCAGTAAATTTATTTAAAATTATTTCCTCAACACTCATGTTCCATTGACTAGTGCTCAGTTACAGGGCCACAGCTACAGAGGGAATAGAGAGAAAATAGCTAAACTGTGTGTCCATGTAAACAAGGGAAGGAAAACTTCACGACTGAGGTCAAACTGATGACTGGCTGTGGGGTGGGGGCGGGGGTGGGTGGCTAGGTGGGGAAGCTGCAAATTAACTAACAATAGATTAACAAAGAATAATTTATTATGCTTAAAAGAGTACTCAGTTCGTAATTTCCTGATTCAGTTCAGTTCAGTCGCTCAGCCGTGTCTGACTCTTTGCGACCCCATGAGTTGCAGCACGCCATGCGTCCCTGTCCATCACCAACTCCTGGAGTTCTCTCAAACTCATGTCTATCAGGTCGGTGATGCCATCCAGCCATCTCATCCTCTGTCATCCCCTTCTCCTCCTGCCCCCAATCCCTCCCAGCATCAGAGTCTTTTCCAATGAGTCAACTTTTTGCGTGAGGTGGCCAAAGTATTGGAGTTTCAGCTTTAGCATCATTCCTTCCAAAGAACACCAGGACTGATCTCCTTTAGAATGGACTGGTTGGATCTCCTCATAGTCCAAGGGACTCTCAAAAGAATCTTCTCCAACACCACAGTTCAAAAGCATCAAGTCTTCGGCACTCAGCTTTCTTCACAGTCCAACTCTCACATTCATACATGACCACAGGAAAAACCATAGCCTTGACTAGACGGACCTTTGTTGACAAAGTAATTTTGAATTACTTTTAAATTTTGAATTTAAATGCTTTTGAATATGCTATCTAGGTTGGTCATAACTTTCCTTCCAAGGAGTAGGCGTCTTTTAATTTCATGGCTGCAATCACCATCTGCAGTGATTTTGGAGCCCAGAAAAATAAAGTCTGACACTGTTTCCACTGTTTCCCCACCTATTTCCCATGAAGTGATAGGACCGGATGCCATGATCTTCGTTTTCTGAATGTTGAGCTTTAAGCCAACGTTTTCACTCTCCACTTTCACTTTCATCAAGAGGCTTTTTAGTTCCTCTTCACTTTCTTCCATAAGGGTGGTGTCATCTGCATATCTGAGGTTATTGATATTTCTCCTGGCAATCTTGATTCCAGCTTGTGCTTCTTCCAGCCCAGTGTTTCTCATGATGTACTTTGCATATAAGTTAAATAAGCAGGGTGACAATATACAGCCTTGAGGTACTCCTTTCCTGATTTGGAACCAGTCTGTTGTTCCATGTCCAGTTAGAACTGTTGCTTCCTGACCTGCATATCGGTTTCTCAAGAGGCAGGTCAGGTGGTCTGGTATTCCCATCTCTTTAAGAATTTTCCACAGTTTATTGTGATCCACACAGTCAAAGGCTTTGGCACAGTCAATAAAGCAGAAATGATATTTTTCTGGAACTCTCTTGCTTTTTCCATGATCCAGCGGATGTTGGCAATTTGATCTCTGGTTCCTCTGCCTTTTCTAAAACCAGCTTGAACATCAGGAAGTTCACGGTTCATGTATTGCTGAAGCCTGGCTTGGAGAATTTTGAGCATTACTTTACTAGCATGTGAGATGAGTACAATTGTGCAGTAGTTTGAGCATTCTTTGGCAAAATTCCCTGAATAGTTAGAGATAAATGTTTATATACCAGCTTAAAATAAGGAGGATAATTTAGGGCTTCAAAGGGAAAGTATGTTTCCCACTGAAAGGAAGGTTCTATTGAGTTTTTTTATGCTAATATCAGCTGAGTTTGGGCTTCCCGGGTAGCTCAGACGGTAAAGAATCTGCCTGCAATGCAGGAGACCTGGGTTCGATCCCTGGGTCGATAATATCTGCTGGAGATGGAAATGGCAACCCACCCCAGTATTCTTGCCTGGAGAATCCCATGGACAGAGGAGCCTGGTGGGCTACGATCCATGGGTTTCAAAGAACTGGACATGACTAAACAACTAACACACATAAACGCAGCCGAGTTTACACTTTCTCGTGCTGAGGGTCAGTCTTCTTTCAAGAAGGAAACTTTCTTAGAGGAGGGTAAATGGCAGCTGTATTTTCTTGAGGTTCTGCTTAAGTTCAGATAACAATTTTTTTCCCATGGCTGCTGATTCCTGAGATGTTTCCAGTTTAAAACTGTTTCCAGACCACTTTCATACCACTTCGGTGAGCTGTTAATGCCTTCAGTTTGATAACAACTAGCTAGCTTTTGCTTCTGCAGAAGATCAGATTCATATGTCTTCCCCAACACAGAACACGTTCAACACTTACGCAATGAAGAAATCCTAATGTTCCATCCTGTCAGTGCATCCAGGAGGAGAGTGACTTAGTGCATAGCTTGTCACTTAGTGACTTAGTGCACAGAGAAGATCTTGTCTCCTCTCAGTGACAGAGAAACCAGCACAGGGGTTGGATTTTTATTTACCCTTAGGTAATGTATGAAGTAATGTATGCCTCCTTCAGGCCTGGCCCATGAAAATGTTCCACGAGTGATTCTCTATATGCTTTCTCCATCTCATATTTTGAGATAGAGAAACTAGATGCCACATTTATATGGCTTTTCCAGTTGTTCATTGCTAACATATAGAACATATCCTGGTTCAAATAGGTTAATATGCAAGTGGACGCAATTTTTCCCACACTCGGATATCTAGGATGGAAGTAATCATTTGAAAAGGGCCATCTGCTGGTCTTGGAGAGCCTCCCATAGATGAGGAAGGCAAGTGGGACTCCACTGGGGACATAGACTCTGGAAGCAGCCATTCTGGTGGGCTTGTTCCACCATGAGGATGCCGATGCTGTCAAAAGCCATTCTGGAATCCTCACTTTAGTTTATTAGTGCTGACATGGCCCTGCCCATCAGGCAGTTAGCACCAGTGCTGGGATACCCCAGACCAAGCAGCTAGCCAGGCAGGGCTGTAGCATCACCTATCAGCAGACCAGTTGCCATAGGAACCCCTGAGTCCCAAACCAGTTGGGGACAAAATCCACCTACCAGTGGGCCAAAGCCAACTCCAGGAACCCTAGAACTCTGCAACCAGAGACCCCAGTACCCAGCTCCACCCACCCCTGGGGGAACACCAGCCCTAGGGCTATCCCAACCCCTTTAGCCAGCCAAGACCAGGCCCCACCAGCTAGCAAGTCAACACCAGCCTCAGGACACCTTCAGCCCCTCACCTAAATGCCTCTCCTACCAGTGGGCTGACACCAGCTTTTCCCTGGTGGCTCAGATGGCGAAGAATCTCCCTGCAATGCAGGAGACCCTGGTTCCATCCCTGGGTTGGGAAGATCCCTGGAGAAGGGAATAGCTACCCTCTCCAGTATTCTTGCCTGGAGAATTCTATGCACAGAGGAGCCTGGTGGGCTACAACCATGGGATTGCAAAGAGTCCTACATGACTGAGTGATTAACACACACTTGGAACACCTTAGAGTCCACAGTCAACTGTGTCAGGAACCAACCTCACCTACCGGCAGGCCGACACCAGCCCCAGGGACCCCATAGGCCAGGCCTTGCCCACCAGTGGGCTGACACTGGCTCTGAGACACCCTACCTTGCAGCCAGCCATCTGGCTTCACCCACCAGGGGACCAGCAATAGCCCAGAGCCCCAGCCGAGGGTAGGCTCTGCAGTCAGCTGCTTTGTGACCCAACCACCTCAACCACAGGCTAATATCTTATTAGTCTCAGGTGCATAACATAGTGCTGGGTGGGGTTGATACTGGTACATAGGTCAATGGAGCAGAACAGAGAGCCCCAAAGTGAACCCACACATACATGGGCAATTAATCTATGACAAAGGAGGCAAGACTATATACAGTGGGAAAAAGATAGCCTTTCAATAAATGGGATTGGGGGGACTTTGCTTGTGGTCTGGTGGCTAAGTCTCCTTGCTACCAATGCAGGGGTCTGGGTTTGACCCCTACTCAGGGAACTAGATCCCACGTGCACACCACAATAAAGAGTTCACATGCTGCAACTAAAGATTCCACAGGATGCAATGAAGAGTGAAGATCCCACGTGCTGCAGCTAAGGCCTGTGCAGCCAAACAAATAAGCATTTCAATAAATAAAAATAAATGGTGTTGGGAAAACTGGACAGATACATGCCAAAGAAACAAACTGGACTACTTTCTCACACCATAGACAAAAACAAACTCAAAATGGATTAAAGACCTAAATGTTAAGAACTGACATCATAAAACTCCTAGAAGAAAATATAGGTAGTACACTCTTTTACATGTCTTAGCAACATTATTTTAGATCTATCTCCTCAGGGAAGGGGGAAAAAAGCAAAACAAGCAAATGAAACTACATCAAACTAAAAAGATTTTGTACAGCAAAGAAAACAATCAACAAAATGAAAAGGCTGCTACTGAATGGGAGAGGATATTTCTAAATGATATATCTGGTAAGGGGTTAATATCCAAAATATATGAAGAACTCATACAACTCAACATCAAAAAAGTAAAAAACAACCCAATCAAAAAATGAGTGAAGAAACTGAATAGACATATTTCCAAAGACATACAAATGGCCAATGGGCACATGAAGAGATGCTCAACATTACTAACCATCAGGGAAATGCAAATCAAGACCACAATGAAATATCACCTCAAGAATACTGGAGTGGATAGCCATTCCCTTCTCCAGGGGATCTCCTTGACCCAGGGAATGAACCTGGGTCTCCTGCATTGCAGGCAGACTCCTTACTCTCTGAGCCATCAGGGAAGCCCTTTTTAAAAAGAGTAAACCCTGCTGCTGCTGCTGCTAAGTTGCTTCAGTTGTGTCCGACTCTGTGCGACCCCATAGACGGAAGCCCACCAGGCTCCCCTGTCCCTGGGATTCTCCAGGCAAGAACACTGGAGTGGGTTGCCATTTCCTTCTCCAATGCATGAAAGTGAAAAGTGAAAGTGAAGTCGCTCAGTCATGTCCGACTCTTAGCGACCCCATGGACTACAGCCTACCAGGCTCCTCCATCCATGGGATTTTCCAGGCAAGAGTACTGGAGTGGGGTGCCATTGCCTTCTCCTAGAGTAAACCCTAATCACAAGGAAAAAATATTTTTCCTTTTTATTTTGTGTCTGTATGAGATAATGGATGTTCACTAACATTATTGTGGTAATCATTAAAAAAAGAAGAACAAGCAAAGGAAACAAAAACTCAGGGAAAAAAAATCTAAGCGAAAGTGCAAGACCTCTATTTACAAAAGCTGTCAAAGCTGACCAATGGACATAATTTTTTTTTATTCTAACTAAATGGAAAATCATTGTACATGGACTGGTTTGGAAGACCCAAATATAATGGTGTTTCTTTTGCCAAAATTAAATCTATAAATTTCAAGGCAAGTCCACTTAAAATCCCAGTTGGATTAAAAAAAAGAACTTGACAAGATGATTCTAAAGTTCCTCTGATTCTCGGTAGCAGTCTTTGTTATAGCAAGGGACTGGGAGCTACTTAATGTGCATTGGGAAGGAACAATAGGATGCTAAATAGTTATTAAAAAGAATGAAGCTGAACTATAAATATTGACACTGAAAGTTTTCCAAGATCTATTGTTAATGAAAAAGCAAAGAACAGAACAGTGTGCATTCTACACCACAACCAGGGCCAAGAAGGAAGGAACGTAAGTGTGTATACATATGCACACATGCTTGTGTATATCTAGAATACTTCTGGAACAATAGAGAAAAATCTAATAACGATAGTTTCCTTGGAGAAGGGAATTTCTGGAAGTGAGGGTTACAGATGGGAGGGGAAACTTACTTTTCACATAGCCTTTCATCATCATGTACATGCATGAATTAAAAAGAAAGAAAAACATTTATCAAACAAGTTCAGTTGGAAGCATATGCATAAGAATAGGCAGATTCTGACAAAGAAGACCATGTAGGGGATTTATTCAACTGAATTTCCAAATATACACAAAGTTGTAGTAATTAAAATTCTGTGATAGCAGACCTAGAATAGACAAATAGATTGATGAAACAAGGAGACCCAGGTATACTGTGTTAGTCTAGATCCTCTGAGAACCAAGTTACGAGATACTGCTGCACTGTTGGTGGGGGTGTAAATTGATACAGTCACTGTGAAGAACAGTATGGAAGTTCCTTAAAAAACTAACACTAGAACTACCATATGACCCAGCAATCCCACTACTGGGCATATACCCTGAGGAAACCATAATTCAAAAGGACACATGTACCCCAGTGTTCATAGCAGCACTATTTGCAATAGCTAGGACAACAAATAGTTGGACCTAAATGTCCAACAGATGACTGGATAAAGAATACACACATATACAATGGAATATTACTCAGCCACTAAAAAGAATGAAACAGGGCCATTTGTAGAGATGTGGATAGAAATGGAGTTTGAAATAGTCAGAAAGACAAAAACAAATACAGTATATTAACCCTTATATGTGAAATCTAGAAAAATGATACAGTTCAGTTCAGTCGCTCAGTCGTGTCCGACTCTTTGCAACCCCATGAATTGCAGCATGCCAGGCCTCCCTGTCCATCACCAACTCCCAGAGTTCACCCGGACTCAGGTCCATCGAGTCAGTGATGCCATCCAGCCATCTCATCCTCTGTCATCCCCTTCTCCTCCAGGTGAACCTATATCTAGGGCAGGAATAGAGACACAAGTGTAGAGAATGGACGTGCAGATGCAGAGGGGGAAGGGGAAGGCAGGGCGGGTGGGGTGTTGGGACTGACATGTGTACACTGCTCTGTGTGAAATAGATAGCTAGCAGGAACCTCCTATGAAGCACAGAAAGCTCAACTTGGTACTCTGTGATGACCTAGATGGGTGGGATGGCGGGGAGAAGGGTAGAGGGAGGCTGAAAAGGGAGTAGATATATACGTACACATATAACTGATTCACTTCATTGTACAGCAGAAACTAACACAACATCGTAAAGCAATTATACTCCAACTTTAAAAAAAACAAGAGCTCATCTGCCACCACTAAAGATCTTGTATGCACCAACAAAGATCAAAGATCCCAAGTGCTGCTGCAACTAAGACCCGGAGCAGCCACATAAATAAAAACAAATATTAAAAAGGGAGAATATTAAAGGAACATCAGAGGATGTAAGTGACTGTGATTATATACAATGTATTCCATATAGAGTAAATGGTGGTATTTATGTACAATATATTATGTTTTATGGAATATTGTGAATCCTTTAAAAAGAAAAGAATATTATAGCTTTATATAAAACGAGTACATAAAGATCTCCAAGATCTCTTTCACTATTAAGTGAAAATCAATGTGTGGAACAATGTTATAATGACTTCTTTTGTGTTAACTTTTAAAACAAAAGAAAAATCTGTATGGATAGTATATGTTAATAAATGTAATTTTTTTCTAGGAAGAATCACATACTATCATGTTTTTCTTTTCTGAATGGTTTCTGTTCTCTAGCCATGAACGGTTATTGCTTTTATTGTTTAAAAATATCCATAGATGGAGAGTGAGATTATGGTCTCCTCTGTATTTTTTTCTGAATTTGAAAAAATAGCAAGCATTATTTTTTAAATTTATTTTTAAAATTTAGGCTGCACTGCAAGGATGTGAAATCTTAGTTCCCTGATCAGGGATCAAACCTCTGCCTACTATAGTGGAAGCAGGGAGACTTTTCCAGACTGCCAGGGATGTTCCAAGAATATTATTTTAAATAACATTAAAAAAAAAAAGAAAAACTTTACAATAAAGAAGTTGAATCTGATGCCTATGGTTTATTGTGGCATGAAAAGAGAAAGTTGTACAGCAAATGTATTATAAGAGCCTCTTTATTAATTAAAAACAAACATATGGAACTATATAATGCACTTGTATAAATACGGATAAATAGTATAATAGATGTTGATACACTATGGATATAGATGCACACCCAGACACTAAGCAGTTAACAGGGCTGATGGGTGGAGAGGGAAGTGATATTGAGGGTATAGATGAAAGAGGACTTCAACTGCACACACGTCTTACTTCTGTATTGTAGTCTTTACCGTTTTTCTTATTCCTTATACTTTTACAGAGTCACTAGACTGTATCTAAGACTTTCTTTCTAAGTTAGATTTTTTTTTAAGTTCTCGACAATTATCAGTTGCTGTCTCTTCACTAACACTTCACTAGCATCCTTCCTATTCTCTTCTGGAACTCCTATATATCTAGATCTAGATCTATCTTTGAATTTATTTTTAGGCACCTTTACCGAGATATAATTCACATAACGCATAACCATTCACCCACTACTAAATATATATTCGAAATGTCTTAAGTGTTTTCCATGTTTCTCAACTGCTTTTTCACATTTTGGAAACAATCCTTTTGACTGTGGGTACTCTGGATGAACTTATCCATACTATTTCCTAAGTCCATGGAAACATTGCTTCTTTCCTCATCCCTTGTCCTAATCATCTCTACCACCTAGCTGTTTCTAAGTTACATCTTTTTTGCAGTAGACCAGTAATATATTCAGTTCAGTCCAGTTCAGTCGCTCAGTCGTGTCCAACTCTGCGACCTCATGAGCCACAGCACGCCAGGCCTCCCTGTCCATCACCAACTCCCAGAGTCCACTCAAACCCATATCCATTGAGTCGGTGATTGCCATCCGACCATCTCATCCTCTGTCATCCCCTTCTCCTGCCTTCAATCTTTCCCAGCATCAGGGTCTTTTCAAATGACTCAGTTCTTCACATCAGGTGGCCAAAGTATTGGAGTTTCAGCTTCAACATCAGTCCTTCCAATGAACACCCAGGACTGATCTCCTTTAGGATGGAGTGGTTGGATCTCCGTGCAGTCCAAGGGACTCTCAAGAGTCTTCTCCAACACCACAGTTCAAAAGCATCAGTTCTTCAGAGCTCAGCTTTCTTTTTATTTCCAACTCTCACATCCATACATGACCACTGGAAAAACCAGAGCCTTGACTAGACAAACCTCTGTTGACAAAGTGATGTCTCTGCTTTTTGATATGCTGTCTAGGTTGGTCATAACTTTCCTTCCAAGGAGTAAGCGTCTTTTAATTTCATGGCTACAATCACCATCTGCCATGATTTTGTAGCCCAGAAAAATAAAGTCTGACACTGTTTCCATTATTTCCACATCTATTTGCCATGAAGTAATGGGACTGGATGCCATGCATAAGAAGCAGTAAAACAAAACAAATGTCACTACACAAGTATCAACGAATGAAATAAATTTTTGTCATATATGTCAGGATGAAGAAAACTGAAATAATCAATGAAAGAGAAAATAACTCAGGGAAAAAGAATCAGTGTAAAACAAGAAAAAGGGGAATTCAAAATTAAGATCTCTAGATAGTGGGAGAGAAAGATTTATGGACTCTAAAAACATTGATTAGTACCCTGAGTGTCATGTCATTTCCGAACATGTGGACTCTGATCTATGCCACCTCAGTCTTCCCTGACAGCTCAGCAGGTAAAGAGTCTGCCTGCAATGCAGGTGACACAGGAGACTCAGGTCCAATCCCTGGGTTGGAAAGATCCCCTGGAGGAGGAATGGCAGCCCACTCCAGTATTCTTCCCTGGGAAATCCCATGCGCAGAGGAGCCTGGTGGGTTACAGTCCATGGGGTCGCAGAGTCAGACATGACTGGATGCACTAGCACCTACACCACCTCATCGTGCAAACAGCTCCTTGCTGGATACCGCCTGCAGCAGAAAGCCTCTGTCCTTGCTACTGTAGCAAGGCTGTATGGTACCTAAACTTTAACCAGGCACTCAGGCCTGAGCACACCTTTCAGATCTTTAAATCATGCAATCCCTTGCCTAACTTGTCAGTTCTTTCAGTATGGCAAAGAAGTAAGAATCTAAGACTAAATAATTAACAGGTGACCAGATTTCTTTCCTTGACTCCCCTTCAGTAATCCCATAAACAAACTGTGTGAACAAGATAAGGACTAGAGGAAGATCACAGGAAGTCCTGGAGCCTGCATGCAATGACTCTGACTCCATCTCAAGGATTAACTGAGATTACTTCTCTCCTTTCCCTATTAGTTCAGCCTGTAGAGAATTTGCCTGCAATGAAGGAGACCCCGGTTCTATTCCTGGGTCAGGAAGCTCTGCTGGAGAAGGGAACGGCTACACCCTCCAGTATTCTGGCCTGGAGAATTCCATGGACTGTATAGTCCATGGGGTCGCAAAGAGTCGGACACAACTGAGCAACTTTCACTTTTCCTTTAAAATTTTCATGATTGAGCAGAATTTCCAGAAGTAGTTTTCTGGGGGACACTGAGTTTACCATCTTCCCAGATTGCTGGCACTCTGATAAGAGACAACTTTCCTTTCTATCAGTGTTTGTAAATTTGATTCTGTAAGTGGTAAGCAGTGGGCTTTGATTCAACAATTCTGTAATCCCCCTTCTCTATCTCTCATCCTCACCCTGCTGCTGCTGCTGCTGCTGCTGCTGCTAAGTCGCTTCAGTCGTGTCCGACTCTGTGCGACCCCATAGACAGCAGCCCACCAGGCTCCCCTGTCCCTGGGATTCTCCAGGCAAGAATACTGGAGTGGGTTGCCATTTCCTTCTCCAATGCATGAAGGTGAAAAGTGAAAGTGAAGTAGCTCAGTCCTGTCCGACTCTGAGTGACCCCATGGACTGCAGCCTACTGGGCTCCTCTGTCCATGGGATTTTCCAGGCAAGAGTACTGGAGTGGGGTGCCATCGCCTTCTCCGATCCTCACCCTGACATCCCCCCAACCCAAGATTTTACTCTTTTGTTGTAACTCAGTTCAGTGCACTATGTGCCTTCTGTACCTAAAAATGAGAACAGGGAATACTGCTCTCTTGCA
Source organism: Bos indicus x Bos taurus (assembly GCF_003369695.1). Taxonomy (NCBI): domain Eukaryota; kingdom Metazoa; phylum Chordata; class Mammalia; order Artiodactyla; family Bovidae; genus Bos; species Bos indicus x Bos taurus. The sequence continues at coordinate 65,267,674 of NC_040083.1, read as the reverse complement.
TGTTGGGGGCCTGCATATGTTAGACACGAATGCATATTTCTTTTTAAAAAATATTTATTTGACTGCATTGCATCTTAGTTGCAGCATAGTGAAAGTGAAAGTAAGTCGCTCAGTAGTGTCCGACTCTTTGTGACCCCATGGACTGTAGTCTACCAGGCTTCTCTGTCCATGGGATTTTCTAGGCAAGAGTACTGGAGTGGGTTGCCATTTCCTTCTCCAGGGGATCTTCCTGACCCAGGGATCAAACCCAGGTCTCCTGCATTGCAGACAGACGCTTTACCCTCTGAGCCATGCAGGATCTTTAATTGCAGCATGGTAACTCTTAGTTGTGGCATGTGGGATATAGTTCCCTGGCCAGGCATCAAACCCAGGAAGCTGGGGCAGTGAGTTTAGGACCATGGGGATGGGTGAGGGGACATGGGGTGGGTGAAGGGACGTGGGGGTGGGTAAGGGACCATGGGGGTGGATGAGGGGACATGGGGGAGGGGAGGGACCATGGGGATGGGTGAGGAAGATTCTGGGAGTCTACTCTAGGATCAGAGGTGTGAGGACTGCCAGTCTGGACCTCAGCTCGCAGCCTGACAAGGGCCTCCTCGTTCTGTCTCCAGCTCAGTCTCCTAGATCCCCCACATTCAAGAGCCTTCTGTGCTGCAGGCTGGAACTCCCTTCTTCATGGCCTGGGTCATATACTCCAGTTCAACTCAATTGTCCTGGACTCTGGGAACTTCCCTCTACCTCCACCGGGAGGAGCTCCTCCCTCCTCCAAACCCGAGGAGTGATGCTTCAATACTTTGAGAAAGATCCTTACTCCCTTGCACTACAGACACCTGACAATATGTCTTACTTCCTCTTAGGGGCTGAATTGTGTACCCCAAATTCTTACATTGAGTCCTAACCTCCAGCACCTCAGAATGTGACTTTCTTTTGGCTGTGCAGTCCAGCAGGTGGGATCTTGGCTCTCCACCCAGGAACTGAACCCATGCCCCCTGCAGGGGAAGCCTGGAGTCTTAACCACTGGACAACCAGGGGTCCCCAGAATGTGACCTTATTTGGAGTAGAGCTTTTAAAGAGATAATTGAGTTAAAGTCACTACATTGGGTCCTAATCCAGTATGATTGGTGCCCTTATAAGAAGGGGAAATGTGGACCCAAACACACAGAGGGAAGGCAGTGTGAGGATAGGGTGAAGACGGCGTCTACAAGCCGAGGCGAGAGGCCTCAGGCTCCTGGGCTCCGGAACCGTGCGATGAGAAACTCCTATTGTCTAGGCCACATTGCCTGTGATATTTGTTACAGCAGCTGGAGCTGACTGATGTTCTTTCTCTGAGGCCTGTGCATTCCCACGGTGGGAAGACTCCCTTCTCTCTCCCCAGCTGGACTCCTTCAGAGTCCCCACCCCTGCCTCCTCCTGCTGTAATGGCCCTGCCTGTTCTTGTTTGCTTGTCTGGGGAATCAGCCGACAGACCTCAAGAGAAGGGGTGAGTGCTGAGGATCAGGAGGAGCAATGGGGCCCCAAGACAGAATCAGGATGAGCCTTTCATTTGTTTTTATTTGGTTTTTCAAGCTTGGATTGTGGGGGTTGCAGCTGGTGGACAGGGAAGCCAAGAAGGGACCACTGAGAGCTGATGGGGCTGGGGGAGTGGGGGGCCGGGAAGGTTCCAGTGAGGAGGCTGGAGCCTGAGGCACAGAGCAGGAGCTGAGGGGCTTGGTGGATCACCACATGGCTTGCCTCGGGGAACCAAGCAGGAACAGCAACAGGGGCCAGGTCTGTGGATGCACAAAGGCTGTGCCCAGCACAGACGAGGGCAGCCCGCAGAGACTGGTGTGGAAACTGGGTCTGTGGAGGAGTGGATGTGGGCTTAGGGAGTGGTGTAAGAGCAGACGTGGGCTCAGGGTTGGGTGTGAGTCTCTGGATCTCTTCAATCCAGTCGGTGAAGTAGGTGATGTTGGTGAAGATGCTGGGGTAGATGGGGTGTCGGCAGTCAAAACCCCAGCTGGCCAGGCCCATCAGAACCCAGGAACTGGTGAAGTCACAGACGAGGGGGCCCCCAGAATCGCCCTAGGAAAGAAACGGGAGTTCAGGTGGGTGACTGAGCCAGTTCTGAGAAGACCAGGTAGCAGGGTGGGGCTTATGAGTCTCTGCCCTCCAAACTCATTCTGTGAAAGTCCAAACACCAACTTCCCACTGCAGATCAGCCCAATTAAGCCATACAGGCAGGCACTGGAATCATGCTTCAGGAAGTCCTAATTGACCCTCAAAACAATCACAGATCTATATCCATCAATCTATGGATCCTATGCCCAGGGAGGGTGTGGTGGCCCAGGACAAAGCGCTGTCCAAGGCTGAGAAGGGACAGACAGCTGCAGGATCTGAGCTCAAGAGGGCTGGTCTGAGAGTGGAACCTAGCCAGCTGAAGCTGCTGCAGACCTGGATCTTGCAAACTCTGAGCTGTAGCAGCACATCCCCACCCAGGTCTGCCTCCTTTTTCACTCATTTAGTCAGTCCTTTAGTTTTCTCTCAAATTCTTGGTTGAGCATCTTCAGAAAGTGCCCATACCCAGGCCTGAGGGAGGCAGCCTGTATTGGTCAGGGAGCAATGAAAGCTGCTAGGGTCCCCTGAAAGCTGCTAGGAGTTACTGGAGTCTTGAAATGCTGTCAGGGAAGTACCACCTGGGTGGAAGTCTCTCACTTCATCACCCAAAGGGAACGTGTCATCCTTGGAGGTAGGGGGAGAGGAGCAGGATAGCTGTGCTTGCTGCCCTCCACACACAGGTCTAACACGCACATCCAGGGCAGCTTTGCCCTCAGGCACAGGAGTGAAATGTCAAGATTCCTCTTTCATGGAGTTATTGTAAATAAGGCAACCAGCCTGCCATTGTCAGGTGTGACATGTGGAAACAACACATGGAAGGGACAGGACAGGAAGGGAAGGGCATTTCATAGGGTGGAAGCATGGAGCTTTCCCGAGCTGAGATTCCAAACAGGACAACCCAACTTTCTGATGCTGGAGCAGAGGGAGCAGTGAGTGCGGACGAGGAGAGGAGGGATGGCCAGGTGGGTGGGAGGAAGAGCAATGACAAGTGGGAAGTGAGGCAGGTAGATGGGACTCAGATTCCCAGGGCCTTATGGTGGGGGTTGGAGTTGACCCCCATGGAGAACTGCCTAGGTCACGTCTAGCACCTGGATCACTCTGGTGTTGTGATCTGCTGTTGTGTGGAGAAAGAACCTGTTTTGAGGCAAATATAGGAGAGAAGGCGAGAGATTATGGGTGGGGAGGGGCCAGGGTGATGAGAAACAATCAGATTTGGGACAATATGTTGAGGAGGCAACAGGAACTGTCAAAGCTGAGCCTATCTCAGGGAGGCTGTGCAGAGGGGAGGAACAGGCTAAGCATGGAGCCCTGGGGTCTCCAGCATTTAGAGCTGGGAGGGGAGAGGACCAGGTGCAGACTGGAGTAGCTGGCTGGTCCTGGTGCCCAGGAAACGGCAGTGAGACTTGCTCAAGTGCCAAGTGAGAGGAGGATTTGGGGCCACAGGTGTCTCTGGTAAGACAGGTTCCTGGGGATGTTGGCCATGAGGCTCTGGTGGTACTGGGGACACTTCTGGGTAGAGTGGGTTAGATTCGGGGCTATTAGGAGGAGTCTCTGGGGGAAAGGAGGCAGAGAAACTGGGCAATAGTGGGAAGGAGAGTGCCACTGCACGTTTATACGAGAGCTGCGAAAGTGGAGACAAGACATGGAGCAAGGGAGCCTCTGGACACCCAGAGCTCCAGGAGGGCCTGGCTACAGTGGGCCAGGAGGCTCAGGAGAGATGGAAAATGCCTGCTGGACTGGGAAGATGAATGGTATCTTGTCCAACAGAATGCTTTGAAGTTCTCAGTGAAATAGGAAGCAAGCTCTCTACCTGAGAGGGAAGGGTGGGGGAAGTGGTGACTTGAAGGAAAGAGAAGGGTACGTGGTGTGGCTAGCCAAAAGTAATCCTCAAGGACAGCCATCCTCATCACCAGAACCTGGGGCTATGTTACCCTACATGCCAAAAGGGACTGAGCAGCTGTGATGGAGTTGAGAATAAGGAAATAGGAAGATAATCCTGGATGATCTGGTTGGACCCAACATAAACACAAAGGTACTCATGAGGAAAGAGGGAAGCAGGAGGTCAGAGTCAGAGGAGGAGATGTGATGACAGGAGCAGAGGGAGGAGCAATGTGATTTGGTGACGTAGGAAGGGGCCACGAACTGAGGATTGCTGGGGACCTCTAAAAAGATAGAAAAAGCAAGAAAACATTTTCTCCTAGAGCCTCCAGAAGGGAGCAGCCAGGCCAACACCTTGACTTTAGACTCTGATGTCCAGAAATGTAAGATAGTACATCCTGTTGTCGGAGCCACCAATTTAAGGTGATGTCACCAGAGCACCAAGAAAGTCACACCAGGGGCTTCTTGGACATTGGGGATGTGCCGTTATCAACTCAGTTCTTCCCTTTTGGGGTCCCCACCTGGGGTGCCCTTGGCCCTCCCCACAGTGTACCCACCCTGAGCTGTTTAAGGCCAGGGGAAGGCCTGGTCCCTGTCTACCACAGGCCTCCAGGATTCGTGCAGATAAGCCTCATGGTTGCTGACATTATGGTGGAATCTGGGCCAGTCTGAGAGAGATGGGAATGGCTCCAAAAGCCTCCTGCCCCCTGGGGAGCTCTCAGAAGGTAGAGGAAGCCCCACACTAGTGTATCCCATGGAAAGTGAGCTGTGGTTTGCACTATTGAAGAGACAGAGCAAACCAAGGCAGTGTGTGTGTGTGTGTGTGTGTGTGTGTGTTGTGTATTGTGTGTATATGTGTTGGATGGGGTCAGGGCAGTGAATTCTACCTTGGATGAGAGGACAGGTCTAAGACAGGCCCAGAAGAACAGGTACATCCTGGTAGAAGGAGACAGACCAGGCCAGGAGATTGAAAGCCAAGACTTGCTAAGTACCTATTGAATGTCAGGCACAGTATTAAACTTTCTACAGGGACCTTATTAAGAGGAGGCTGTTAGCAACCCCATTTCATGGGTGAGGAAACTTAGCTAAGGTCACAATCCCAGTAAATGACAGATTGAATACTGAAACCATGGCTCTCCTGCCCCACAGTCTGAGCACTGAATGCCTCTGTGGCCTGTCTCTCCTCAGACCTGTTTCTGGGTGCCCTCTGCAGGGGGAGGGGTACTTCCAGGGAGAGAAGAGGGGCCTGGGTTTCAGGGTGGGGGCTGGAGCAGGCGATGTGGCAGCAGACGACTCTAGATGGAATGTCTCAGGTAGGCTGTGGTGACTGAAAGGCTAAGAGAGGGAGGAGGGGGGTCACCTAATGCCTTGGCTCTGGGGGGTCCATCTCAGTGCTGGCCTCAGTCTCGGAAGAAACGAGAGGAGGAGTGGGCTCAAGGGGCACTATGGATGTCCAGCAGGCAAGGAGACAAAGGGTTCCAGCCCTGAGCTCCGTGGGCATGACCTCTGCAGGCTGGAAGGGAGGTCTAGGGTGCAGCAGATGGGGCCTCGGGGGACTGAGCCCTGTGTTTCACCTTCAGGGGCAGCTGACTCTGTGAGAAGGACAGGCCAGGCCAGACAGTTCACACCACTGGCTGTGGACTGGGAACCAAGAAGCCTGGGTCTACCTCCTCCAAGGAGGGCAAGGGGCCAAGCTTCTCCTCTCTGGCTCAGCAGCCCACTGGGCCGCCATGAAAACAGCTGTCTGGGAGGCCATCCTGTGGGCCAGGTGCATCTCATCCCTCCTATGTGCATTTCCTGGCGTGCCAAAGCGTATCACCACAGACTGGCTAACTCTGAAACAACAGAAATTGATCTCACAGTTCTAGAAGTCAGAAGTCTGAAACCACCTATCTGTGTCTCTCCCTCTTTCTATGAGAAAACAAGTCATTGGATTTAGAGCCTGCTCTAAATTCAGCAAGGTCTCATCTTGAGATTCTTAACAATCGTATCTGCAAAGACCTATTTCCAAATAAGGTCAGATTCTGAGATTTAGAAGACACAAATTTAGGAGACACTGTCCAACCCACTAGACCATCCTTGCAACAATCCCATGATGGAGGCCTCAAAACCCTACACTATGAGTGAGGACACAGGCTCGAAGGTGAAAAGCCCACCCGAGGTCACACGGTAGTGCAGGGTCTCTAACTCCAGAACCCTAACACTTCCCTCCACTCCACGACACCATCTATGGAAAAATCAGCACATGATGCCAGCTTGGGAGCCTGGGCCCTGAGGATGATGTGCTGGAGGTCAGGTTAGGCTTGGAATCAGAACACAGGGGCCCAAGTTGTGGTGCCTTATTTTAGGGTAGCCACTTTCCCTCTCCGGGCTGTTTTCTCACCTATCAAAAGGCACCACAGAGAGTGGGAAAAAAGCTTCACAGTGAAATATCCAACAGTGGGACTTCCTTGGTGGTCCAGCGGTTATGAATCTGCCTTCCAATGCAGAGGACACAGGTTCAATCCCTGGTCAGAGAACTAAGATCCCACTTGCCACGAGGCAACTAAGTCCACGTACTGCAACTGTTGAGCCCATGCACTCTGCAGCTCGCATGCTAAACTAAAGGGAAGGCCACACGCTGCAATGAAAAGCCTGCCTGTCACAACTAACACCCAGCCAACACAGCCAAGACAAAACAGACAAACAAAGCAAAACCAAAAGCCCCAAAAAACAAATATCCAGCAGTAGACTGATATCTGGAATATGTAAAATACACAAAGAGCCCCTAAAGGAAGAGACAGACAAACCAACAGAAAATGAGAGGGGAGAAAAACCCTGAAAGGAAATGTTACAGAAAAATATGTCCAAAGATAATAAATATGGGAAAGTACATTTAATTCGTCACTGGAAAAGTAAAAACCACAACAAGTTATTAAAATAAGAAAAGATGGAAAGTGCTAAGTACTGGCGAGAATATGAACTCTCATTCACTGCTTGAATGAATGGAAATGGTGACCCACTTTGGAGTAGTTTGGTAACATCTGCCAAAGTTTAATATACACGTACCTTTTAATCCAATAATTCTACTCAAGGGTTTCTGTGAAATAGAAGATAAAACCTTTGGAAGTGAAATGAAAAGAAAAATTTGGGAAGTACTAAAATGCGCATTAAAGTATAACTGATCATAGAATTCAGTGCACACAGGAGAGTCCTGTAGAGCAAGGAGACTGAACACACTACAACTACAGGTAACAGTGTGGGTGAATCTCACAAATACAATGTTAGGACAAGAAAGATTGACAACTGGAAATAAATTCTATTTACAGAACATTCAGAATCTAATCTAAGGTATTAAAGGTGAAGATGGTGCTTTCTGTTCGGTGTTGTTGAAAGGAAGGAGGTGTGAGTGGGGCCTCTGGGGTATTGATCACCTGTTGCCTCTCTATGTGAAAATTTATCCAGCTTATGAAAAGAGCATGGATATATTCTTTTGTATGTATGTTACACTTCAGTAGAACCTTTAAAATATACTTCAAGAACAGATGCTGTAGATGGCCTCATGTGCAAGGGAGTTAGGAAGGGGGGTTGGCCTGGGGGACACTGCCAAGGGATGGAGCCCAGGAGGACGCATGGAGGAGGAAACGGGAAGTCCCAGGGGCTCCACAAAGAGAGCAGAGGCAACACAGCCCGTCCCCAGAGAAACCGAGGCCCTGAGAACAGGCGAGGGAAGAACAGAAAGGGTCTTACTCACTAGGCAGATGGACGTTCCTGTGGAGAAGTCCCCAGCGCACAGCATGTCCTCCTGCACAGAGAAGTTCTTGCCTTTCGCAAGTCCGTATAACATATTACAGAACTTGTTCTCAACGAAGCTCACCTTACCCTCCTGGAGATGGAAGGGTTCGAGCAGAGGTGCTGCGAGGATAAGGAGGAAATCAGGGAAGGATGCTGTAGCCGAGCTACAGAGCTCTGCCTTACCAGTCAGCACTGCCCCTCAACATGGGGTTTTCTCTGCACAGCTGAGCTTTCATCCTTGTTTCAGTCTTCTGATGCTGCTGCTGCTAAGTAGATTCAGTCATGTTCAACTCTTCGCGACCCCATGGACTGGAGCCTACCAGGCTCTTCCATCCATGGGATTTTCCAGGCAAGAGTACTGGAGTGGGTTGCCATTTCCTTCTCCATGTTTCAGTCTTCTACCTATGCCTAGTAAGCCCTCCCGTGTTTCTCAAACTTTTCCAAATTCATCCTATTCCCTCCACCTCTTTCATAGCAACAAACTACACTCCTCCTATTCCACAAAGGAAAAAGGCAAATCCCTCCAATACATGCAACTCACTGGTGCTTAGCAACCATTCACCAACCTATCTACCCTTTCACAAACCATCCCATCCACTTACCTTTTGTCTATCACTAACCTTGCTTTCCATCCACTTGTCCCTCCATCCATCTATCTTTCCTCATGTCCCATTCACCCACTCATCCTTCCATAAATTTGCCTATACACTCATCTTTTCATCCATCTCTCCATTCTCGCCTCCAGCAATAGACCACTCACTGCATCTCTCTCCACCACCCGCCTAACCATCTTCCCTTCCACCCACTCGTCCTCCCACCTTCTCCCATCCATTCTCTCATCCAATCACTGATTTATTCATCATTCAAGTACTCATGTATTCCTGTATCCTTGTGCTAACTATCTTTTAACTAATGATACAGGGGAACATTTTAGTTGGGGCAGACAGCGTAAATGAAGTAAATAAGTAGCATTACTTTAGATCTAATAAGTGGTATAAAGGAAATAAAACAGGAAGATGTGCCATTAGGGGTTGCCTGTTTTAGCTCACGTGATCAAGTAAAACTCCTCAGAGGAGCAGCTGAGTTGCATATGTAAAGAAACGAGTCATGACAAGGTTAGTCGGGAGAGTAAATGCATCCAGGGAGATAGCCAAGGTGCAGACCTGAGGTGGGAATGGCCTTGGCATCATCAAGGCAGGAAGGAGGCCTGCTGGCTGGGGTGGGGTGGGTGAGGGATGCAGTGGGAGATGAGAGAGAGGAGGGGGCCTGAGAGCCAAGGCAGGGAGTTGCAACCTTATTTTAAGTAGAAATGAGAAGGCGCTGGGGGTGATGAGCAGGGAACTGGCGTGACTCCTGCTCTAAAGCAAATACTCAGACAGCTACATGGAGAGTAACAGAGCACACAGGGTGGGAGCTGAGACCAGTCTGCAGGTCCAGGGAAGAAGGACCCGGGGGCAGCAGTGGGATACCTACCAGGTGCCAGGCCCTGCCTGGGGCACGGACTGGGATATTGAAACAAGAAAGACAGGGTCCCTGTGCTCAGGAGGAACCAGTCTGTGTGTGTAGGTGTGTGTGTGTGAAGTGTGAAGTCTGGTGTATGAGTATTGTGTGTGTGTGGTGTGAGAATTCTGGGGACCTAGTTGTTTGTCCTGTGATTACTGAGTGTTAACCGACACACTAATAGGCAAGAACCAGGGATGCTGGAACATCCCACCCAATGAAGCTGCATCTGTTCAAAATGCCTGTTGCACCTCTGTAGAGAAACACCATACCAAATTATGACCCTACAAATAATTACAAATAAATATTCTTTCCCTCCCTAATTTGGCATCATAAGCATTTCATCAAGTTGTAAACACTCCTTTCTTTAGTGAAGACTCTTGCTCATAAGTTTTGGTCTACTTTTCTCCTCTTTCAATCTTAAAAAATACAATTTTTTCCTGTTACTCAGTTTGCCTAACAAGTCTACAAATTAGATAGATGACCTGAGCTGGGAGAAAACCAAAGTGAGGTCTGCAGAGTGAAACCCTGTAAAGTAGTAATCATTCTAAATTGATCAGGCAGACTCAGAGGTCAGAGGTCATATTTGAGTTTTCTTTCCACTTTTCCCAAGCACCTCCTATGGCACTGGGAAATCAGAGAGTTTATCAGTGACCTGGAAGGAGTCATGCCTCAACATGACCTTTGAGTTAGATCAAGTCATCTCAGATCTATGGTTGATTTAAACCTTGGAATCAAGAACCAGAAAGACTTCAAGAACTCAGATTCTTGATTCCAAAGTCAAAGATTCCCAGACTTCAGAGCTTTACACTTAGGGAACACCAAAGCTTCAGAATCACACACTTTCAGAACTAGAACTAGAATGGTCCAGTCCTCTGGAAATGAAGCATAGTGGGCCAAAGGGACCTTTGCCTGGGGACCCCTCAGGTGGAGACACACCTCCCTTCTTTGCTCCTCTGTCCTTCTCCCCTTCCTCCTCCCCTTCCTCCTCCTCCCCATTCTCATCCCCCCATCCAACTCCCCACACCCTCTAACTTTCCTCGTTGAGCATCCCCCAGCCAGTTATCCAGCAGGATGACTTACTGGGGAGCTTCATGCCAGGGACTGGGAGGCAGGCAGGGATGATGTAGGAGGTGAAGTTCACAGGAAAGAGCAGCTGCAACATGGCGAGGTCACTCCCAAAGAGATGTAACTTCTCGAAGTCTGGGTGCATGATAATCTGGCTCACAGACCCCTCCCGGGTCTGAGGGGTGTGCTGGTACAGCTGGGTGCTTCCTAACAGAACCCGGTAATTCTCCGGGGCTTTGGATTTCCTGGAGAAGGAAAGGCGCACTGTCACCATCAACTTTAAGTGGGGACAAGCTCTTTCCCTGCATCTTCATCTAACTGCCACACGCCTCTGGACCCCTCCACCCCACATGACGCCAGACAGCCTTTGTCTCCCCATTTCTAATGGTCAGGAGTCCTTCTTTCTTGAGGCTAATTGATACCCTACTTACAGTTTCAGACATATGGCTGGCTTCTCCGTAACACACTAGAATGGCAGAAGCACTGTATCCTTGTTCTGGAAAGGTCCTCTGTGGGGTCATCAAATGAAGGCCTTCTGATTGTACACAGCAGGCATTCTGGCTCAGTCCCAGATCCTACTTTACCCTTCCCGAGACTCCATACAACCCACCTTCTGGCCCCACACTCTTGTTAACCATCCCCTTTCTTTAAACACATCCATGCCCAAGGCCTGCTTCTCCACTTAGTTTCAAGGACAAAAGATTTGTTAAATAAATGAGCAAATGGGTGCAGGAAATGGAACCTTGCCTTGTTCCCCTAACATAGGTGCTGAATCTTCCCCCCTCCCTCACTGTCTTCACAGCTCATCTACTTGGAGACCCTCTTTCATGTTCCCCTCACCCAACCCATCCCCTCCAGCAAGCCCTCCTCTCCACAAACCTTCTCCCGAACCACCACCCCATCTGCTCTGCCCTTCTCATCCATGCTGGGCTTTCTCTTCTGACAGGATGGAGACATGGTGAGGAGGGATTTGCCACCCCTGATGCCTCCAAGGGCCTTGCACGGGGCATGGCACAGAGTGGGTGCCGATAGACTCTGAGCCCTCAAAGCTCCAGTGCCCAGACCTGCGCTTGATGCCTGAACTCCCTGGCGACCCCTCCTCATCCGTTTAGAAATCAGTCACTGAGCCAGCCCCACCTGGCTAGGTGAATTAGACTCCTGAGCAGCCCTGTCACTCTTATGCAGCCTGGCACCACATGCATACCAGTTACCATGATTCCTCCTGGGCACACAGTTTCGCAGGAGTAATAAGAATCGCCCAGCTGCTGGTCGCACATGCAGTCCCAGGCCCCCTGCCTAGAGTCTGACACCGGGAAATAAGGGGACACTGAGAAGGAGCTGTGATCTGAGATGGGTCCACACCACATGGCAGCGAGGACTGACACTGCCGCTCTCCTGAGGCACACCTGTGTTGGGGAACGGACACAGGGGCCGAGGGCAGAGCATGAGGAGGATCTGGGCAGGTGAGCGGGGAGGACAGTCCAGGTGAAGGGTACACAGGCCAAAGGCAGGAACGACATGCCTCTGAAGGCCACAGACTGCCCAGAGGAAAGCCCAGAGGAGCTAACGTGGGACACCATCCCCCTTTTCTCGTCTTCCCCTGCATCCCCCTCCCCTGCCGGAGCCTGTGCTGGCAGCCTAGGAAGGAGACTCACTTGAGAAAGCAGTGGGCAGTGGAAAGAAGCCAGCTGGAGTTAATGAGGACAGCTCCACAGATGTGCGAGCCCTGGAACCGCAGGCTGGCCTGCTACAGCCACTGGCCAGCCTCCACGTCCCGGCCACCATAGATCCTCCCCATCACCTTGGGCTTCCCGCACACTGTGGAGACTCTGCTGCCACCTACAATAGAGACACTGTTGGTGCCCCAAATGTCACAACCAGGAAGGTCTCCCAGCTTCACAGACAGGAAAACCAGGGCCAGGCATCCAGCGGCCTAGCCAAAAGGCCAGGCATCTAGCAGTGTAGCCAAAATGACAGGACTCTGCCTTCACTGGCTGCCACTGAGGACTGGAGAGCAGAGCACAACACATCAAGCCCAGTGGGGATGAGGACCCAGGGGTCTGGTGGGGTGGGGCAAGGAGGGACCAGCTCCCAGGAGCATCTCCAGGCAGATGGACATCCTTGAGCAAGGCTGCCAAGTGCTGGGCACGACACGCACCTCATTTCCCTCACCTAGCACGCCTCAATGCCTTGTCTTGTACATCAAAGAACTAAAGGTCTCAGAAGTTGCCAACATTGCTTTCTCAAGATCATGGCTTCTAAGAGCCTGTGTTCCCTCCACTCTACCCCATGTCTTAGGGAGGCAGATTTGCAGGCAGAAGTCTGTGGTGTGTGATCTGGGGCAAGTCACTCCCCTCTCTGACTCTGCAGGAGTCTCCATTTCTAAAGGAAGAAGGAGTGGGCTCATGAGGACAGCCCTGGTTCTAGGACTCATATCCGGGAGGGCAGGAGTGTGCCCAGGCCCCCTGAGGCCGGGCATCCTGGTCTAGGGCCTGGGCTCCCAGGGCCTCAGTGAGGGGAATGACACCCCTGCTCCCTGGACTCAGGCCCATTCACTCAGTAGTCCTAGAACTTTCCTCCACCCAGCCTCCAACCTCCAGGCCAGACCCTGCTAGTCCCCTCTCCCACACCCCACAAAGGGATTGAGTCTCTTCCCACCCAGAGGCCTCACAGCGGAGGGCCTGACCCACCTGTGTGGAGGGGATCTCAGCTGCCTGGTTGGAGGGAAGGGCTGAGAAACGATGAGACTTAGTGACTCACCAGGCCCTGGTCACAGCCGGCCGCCCTCAGGCCCTGTAGGCTAGGGGATCTTGGCCCGAATGGAGGCCCCAACGCACCTGTAGCTCCCAGAGCCAACCGCTGTGCTGGCCAAGTCGGAGCCCCGCCCCTCAATGCTCCCCCATCGCCTGCAGTCCGGCCAGTGGCGGCCGTGGCTGGGGACCCTCGCAGCTCCAGGGCGGCCACGTTCAGCATCAGCAACCAGAGAAGAGCCTCGGACTGGCCTAGGCCTTGGCGGATCCCCGCCTCCCCGCCCATTGCCAGGGTTACTGACCCCAGCCTGACCCCACCCTGCTCTGGCCCTGCCCCAGACCAACCCCAAGCCCACTCAGATCTTCTTAATAACTTTATAAACAACTCTACTTTAATATAACTTTTAAACCATGAAGTTCATTTATACAAAGGATAAGTCAATGATTTTCAGTAAATGTTTTAAAAATTTATTGATTTATACTTAAATAAACCTTTTGTTTTAGAATAGTTTTAGATGTGTGGAAAAACTGGAATGATAATACGAAGAGTTCAAATATTCCTCCTCACCTGTTTCCCCTAATGATAAGATCTTTGTATTATTCTGGCACACTTGTCACAAGTAGTGAGCTAATATTGATACATTAATATTAACCTAAGTCCATTCTTTTTTTTTTTTTTCAATCTTTTAAGTTTAAGGTACATAGCATAGTGATTTGGAGAAGGAAATGGCAACCCACTCCAGGATTCTTGCTTGGAGAATCCCAGGGACAGAGAAGCCTGGTGGGCTGCCGTCAATGGGGTCGCACAGAGTCGGACACGACTGAAGTGACTTAGCAGCAGCAGCATAGTGATTTGCCTCATATGCATCATGAAATGGTCATCCCGATAAATGTAGTGAACCCACATAGGTACAGAATTTAAAAAAATGTGTTTCCCAGTGATGAGAACTCAGGATTTACTCTAACAAGTTTCCTGTATAATATAGAGCAGTGTTAATTGTATTTATCTTGTTGTATATTACATTCCTAGTACTTATCTTATAACTGGAAGTTTGTTTCTTTGACTATAGCTATCTAATTCATACCTCCCCATTCCTGGCTTCTTGTAACCACAAATTCGATATCTCTTTTTCAGTGAATTGTTTTTGAAGTATAATTGACCTACAACGCTGTTAGTTGCTATTACACAGCATAGTGATTGGATATTTCTGCACATTTCAAAATAATAGGAATAGTTATGATATGTCACCATACAAAGACATTACATAGTTATTAACTATATTCTCCACAGTGTTATTTCTTACCCATTTCATACTCATTTATTTGGCAATTAGAACTTAAAAAATATATATTCATTTATTTATTTATTTTGGCTCCACTGGGTCTTTGTGGCTCCACGAGGGATTTGTCTAGTTGTAGAATTTGGCCACCTCATGCGAAGAGTTGACTCACTGGAAAAGACTCTGATGCTGGGAGGGATTGAGGGCAAGAGGAGAAGGGGACGACAGAGGATGAGATGGCTGGATGGCATCACTGACTCGATAGACGTGAGTCTCAGTGAACTCCGGGAGCTGGTGACGGACAGGGAGGCCTGGCGTGCTGCAATTCATGGGGTCGCAAAGAGTCGGACACGACTGAGCGACTGAACTGAACTGAGAGAGCAGGGAGTACTCTTGGTTGTGGTGTGCAGGCTTCTCATTGCTGTGGCTTCTCTTGTGGAGCACATTTTCTAGGGCATGGAGGCTTCAGTAATTGAGGTGCACTGGCTTAGTTGCCCCATAGCACGTGTTGTCTTCCTGGATCAGAAATCGAACACATGTCCCCTGCATTGGCAGGCGGATTCTTAATCACTGGACCACCACGGAAATCTTGCCACGGGAACTTTGTATCTCAATCTCCCTCAGCTTTTGCTTTCTTCCCCCCAATCCTCTCCCCTCTGGTAACCACCTGTTTGTTCTCTTTGTCTATAACTCTGTTTATGTTGTGTTATGTTTGTTCATTTACCTTTTAGATTCCAAAAGAAGTGTAATCATACAATACTTGTCTTTGTCTGACTTATATCACTTAGCATGATAGTTTCTGGGCTTCCCAGGTGATGCTAGTGGTAAAGAACCACCTGCCAATGCAGGAGACATAAAATAAGCAAGTTCTAACTCTGGGTAGGGATGATGCCCTGGAGGAGGGCATGGCGATTCCCCCCAGCTGCCCCAGCACAGTATTCTTGCCTTGAGGACAGAGGAGGCTGGTGTGCTTCAGTGCTCAGCTTTCCTTGTAGTCCAACTCTCACATCCACACATGACTACTGGAAAAACCATAGCTTTGACTAGACAGACTTCTGTTGACAAAGCAATGTGTCTGCTTTTTAATGTGCTGTCTAGGTTGGTCATAGCTTTTCTTCCAAGGAGCAAGAGTCTTTTAATTTCATGGCTGCAGTCACCATCTGGAGTGATCTTGGAGCCCAAGAAGTTAGAGTGCGTCACTGTTTTCATTGTTTTCCCATCTATTTCCTACCGGGACCAGATGCCATGATCTTAATTTTTTGAATGTTGAGTTTTAAGCCAGCTTTTTCACTCTCCTCTTTCACTTTCA
This sequence comes from Bos indicus x Bos taurus, assembly GCF_003369695.1. Classification (NCBI taxonomy): domain Eukaryota; kingdom Metazoa; phylum Chordata; class Mammalia; order Artiodactyla; family Bovidae; genus Bos; species Bos indicus x Bos taurus. The sequence goes on along the minus strand of NC_040083.1, from coordinate 65,252,024 downwards.
TCAAGAGGCTTTTTAGTTCTTCTTCACTTTCTGCCATAAGGGTGGTGTCATCTGCATATCTGAGGTTATTGACATTTCTCCTGGCAATCTTGATTCCAGCTTGTGCTTCTTCCTGCCCAGCGTTTCTCATGATGTACTCTGCATAGAAGTTAAATAAGCAGGGTGACAATATACAGCCTTGATGTACTCCTTTCCCAATTTGGAACCAGTCTGTTGTTCCATGTCCAGTTCTAACTGTTGCTTCCTGACCTGCATATCGGTTTCTCAAGAGGCAGATCAGGTGGTCTGGTATTCCCATCTCTTTCAGAATTTTCCACAGTTTATTGTGATCCACACAGTCAAAGGCTTTGGCATAGTCAATAAAGCAGAAATAGATGTTTTTCTGGAACTCTCTTGCTTTTTCAATGATCCGGTGGATGCTAGCAATTTGATCTCTGGTTCCTCTGCCTTTTCTAAAACCAGCTTGAACATCTGGAAGTTCACGGTTCATGTATTGCTGAAGCCTGGCTTGGAGAATTTTGAGCATTACTTTACTAGCGTGTGAAATGAGTGCAATTGTGTGGTAGTTTGTGTATTCTTTGACATTGCCTTTCTTTGGGACTGGAATGAAAACTGACCTTTTCCAGTCCTGTGGCCACTGCTGAGTTTTCCAAATTTGCTGGCATATTGAGTGCAGCACTTTAATAGCATCATCTTTCAGGTTTTGAAAGAGCTCCACTGGACTTCCATCACCTCCACTAGCTTTGTTCATAGTGATGCTTTCTAAGGCCCACTTGACTTCACATTCCAGGATGTCTGGCTCTAGGTGAGTGATCATACCATTGTGATTGTCTGGGTTGTGAAGATCTTTTTTGTACAGTTCTTCTGTGTATTCTTGCCGCCTCTTCTTAATATCTTCTGCTTCTGTTAGGTCTATACCATTTCTGTCCTTTATCGAGCCCATCTTTGCATGAAATGTTCCCTTGGTATCTCTAATTTTCTTGAAGAGATCTCTAGTCTTTCCCATTCTGTTGTTTTCCTCTGTTTCTTTGCATTGATCGCTGAGGAAGGCTTTCTTATCTCTTCTTGCTATTTTTTGGAACTTTGCATTCAGATGTTTATATCTTTCCTTTTCTCCTTTGCTTTTTGCTTCTCTTCTTTTCACAGCTATTTGTAAGGCCTCCCCAGACAGCCATTTTGCTTTTTTGCATTTCTTTTCCATGGGGATGGTCTTGATCCCTGTCTCCGTACAATGTCACAAACCTCAGTCCATAGTTCATCAGGCATTCTATCTATCAGATCTAGTCCCTTACATCTATTTCTCACTTCCACTTTATAATCATAAGGGATTTGATTTAGGTCATACCTGAATGGTGTAGTAGATATAATGGTCATTTGAGTTAAATTCACCCATTCCAGTCCATTTTAGTTTGCTGATTCCTAGAATGTTGACATTCACTCTTGCCATCTCCTGTTTGACCACTTCCTATTTGCCTTGATTCGTGGACCTAACATTCCAGGTTCCCATGCAATATTGCTCTTTATAGCATCGGACCTTGCTTCTATCACCAGTCACATCCACAACTGGGTGTTGTTTTTGCTTTGGCTCCATCCCTTCATTCTTTCTGGAGTTATTTCTCCACTGATCTCCAGTAGCGTATTGGGCACCTACTGACCTGGGGAGTTTCTCTTTCAGTATCCTATCATTTTGCCTTTTCATACTGTTCATGGGGTTCTCAAAGCAAGAATTCTGAGGTGGTTTGCCATTCCCTTCTCCAGTGGACCACATTCTGTCAGACCTCTCCACCTTGACCCGCCTGTCTTGGGTGGCCCCACAGGGCATGGCTTAATTTCATTGAGTTAGACAAGGCTGTGGTCCTAGTGTGATTAGATTGACTAGTTTTCTGTGATTATGGTCTCAGTGTGTCTGCCCTCTGATGGCCTCTTGCAAACCTACCGTCTTGCTTGGGTTTCTCTCACCTTGGACAAGGGATATCTCCTCACCGCTGCCCCTCCTAACCTTGAACGTGGAGTAGCTCCTCTAGGCCCTCCTGCACCCGTGTAGCCACTGCTCCTTGGACGTGGGGCTGCTCCTCTCGGCTGCTGCCCTGACATTGGGCATGGGGTAGCTCCTCCCGGCCAGCCACCACCCCTGACCTCGGACGTGGGGTAGCTCCTCCCGGCGGCCGCCTCTGACCTCAGACGTGGGGTAGCTCCTCTTATCCGTTCCTCTGCCGTCGCAGCCTGGCACTCTCGGCCGCTGCCCCTGACCTCGGACGTGGGGTAGCTCCTCTTGGCCACTACCCCTCGGGCATGGGGTCCTCCCGGCTTCTGTTCCTGACCTCGGATGTGGGGTTGCTCCTCTCAGCCGCGCTGCACGCTGTCGCAGCCGCCCACACTTTCATCAAGAGACTCTAAGTTCTTCTCCACTTTCACAAACATGGTATGTCTTGTTTCTTTAATGTTCCATAGTGGAGTGGAAGACAAACTGGCTTCTGATGCTTGTGATCCATGTCCAGAGATGTTTTGTCTCTGTAGTCAATACCTGTGCCCAGCCTCTCTGCAGGAATAGTCAGAGGTAATGCTCTAAAGGAATTTAGATACTCCCTTCCATGACTGGTCTTCCCAATTTATATTTGGGCTGATTTGAATATATCTGTCTCTGGGGTGTAGTATTTTGTTAGAACAAAAATGATTACAGAATTAGGATAGTTATTCCACAATGCAATTTCTATATTAGTGGCACTGAGAAGATGCATTCAATATTGTATCCCAGTTATGAGTAAGAATCTTATAAGTAACTAATAGAATGACTTAACCAGAGGACAAAGCAACAAGGAAGCTTTCTTTTCTTGAGTTCCTGTGTGCAATATTTTGCCTCACCATCCCTCTAGCATGAAGTTATAGGTTGAAAATCTTGTAAGTTTTCCTTCACAATAAACGCTCAAGTACTGAGTGATATTTCCAAGTTATTTTTTGTCCCAAAAAGGAGTTTCATGATACAAATTTCACCATGATATTGCTTTAAATACTCTCACCTCATCTTCTCATCTTCTTTTGAACCTGTTTTCCTTTGCAAGGGGCAAGGAGCTTCTGAAGCACCAACAGGAGTCTTTTTCGCAGTGTGAAATTGTCCTTCTAAACCTCTCTTTCTTTCCCCAACACCCCATAATCAGTACTGTTGCTATAGCAGGGAGTGACTCTTGTTTCTCAAGATATTTGTTTGCAGCCCTCTGAGGTTTTTGCCCTTCATCTCTCTTGACAAGATTCTTAGCAATTCTTCTTCTCACAACACAAATGTGAATACTCTTTCATATCATTTTGATAGTGATAAACTGATTCACAATATGAAAATAAGAATCAGGCAAATTTTTTTTAGAAGAGATGTTCCCATGATTTCTGTGCAGATGGGACCATATGCAATGATGAGCCCAGGTTCTAAAGAGCAAGGGAATGTGATGCAAACAGGAAATTCACAAGCTTATAAGCTGAGCTTTCAGGCTAGGATTTAGATGGAAGTGGGTTTGTGTGAATGGAGAATGGCTTTTGGTAGATAAACTCTTAACATTGTTGGAAGGCACACATCCATTTCATGGGTAGTGGATTTTTAAAACCTAGAAAAACCAGGACTCTAGGATATTTAGTCCCTTTATCACGAGGAAAGAGAAGATTTTTGCCTTCTTGTTCCTTACTTCTGCCTTAGCCTTACTAAAAGTCTAAACATTGAATGTTCTATGATGGCTCTTCCAAATCAATTTCCTCCAAAGAGTCTGAAGGGTTTGTACATGTTTGCAATTGTGTTTTGTGTTGGACACAAAATACACACTTCTGTCTATTGACTGCCCATTCTCTTTCTCAAAAGATGAGTAACTATTAATGGCCTAGCATGTTACACTTTCCTTGGAAGTGTTGCCAGATAAAAAGTATATTTTGAGGTATCTGTAAATCTCACTCATATAATCAGAGAAAGAATTTTCAGTAAAACTATTTCCAAATATTGCATAGGACACAGTTAAACTAAAAATTGTCATTTCTGTGAAATTCAAAAATCAAATTCAGTTAAGCATTTGTTATTTTTGTTTGCTAGTTCTGTCCACTCTATCCTTTCAGGTACTTTAAAATTTAAGAGACGGTAGAAAATTTTTGTTCTAGGACTCTAGTCCAGGAACAGTGGAGCCATGATATCAGTACAAAGACAAAAATTGGAAATACAGTCAGATATACTGAAACATATATGCTACCCACTCCAGTATTCTTGGGCTTCTCTTGTGGCTCAGCTGGTAAATAATCCATCCACCTGCAATGCTGGAGATCTGGGTTTGATCCCTGGGTTGGGAAGATCCTCCAGAGAAGGGAAAGTCTACTCACTCCGGTATTCTGGCTTAGAGAATTCCATGAACTATGTCCATGTGGTTGCAAAGAGTCGGAAACGACTGAGCAACTTTTTCTTTCACTTTCATATGAATATTCAACCAGGAGAAAAACTGAAGGCAGTTGTAAAAACGAAAATAGATTGCACTCATTTTTAGTTGCAAATCACATCTATGGAAGGACTTTAGTAAAACAGATAACCCTGGTTTCCTCTGGGAAGAGGATAGGGTAGACAGCAGAAAGATGTGGGAGGTGGGCTTGTCACCGAAAGGTTGCTGCTGCTAGCCATGTGTTACACCAGATTTGTGACCTCCGGAGGAGAGGATTTTGATCCAGGATCAGAGACGAGGCTTGACTACTTGGAGCTTTTTGTGTAGCAAGATTTTATTAAAGTATAATAGAGATAGGGAAAGGTTCTGACATAGACATCAGAAGGGTACAGAAAGAGTGCCCCCTTGCTAGTTTTTAGCAAGGTGTTTTATGTCCCTTAGAAAGCTATTTAATTAGATAAGAGAGACGCCTCAAGGCTGAGGGAGTTTCACCAGGCCCCTCTCCCACAATATGCACTTTTGAGATAGGATAGCACGGGATGTGTCATCCCCCGTCATAACACAATTGACAGGAATACTGGTTTGTTGAGCCATTATCAGCCCAAGGTTAAAGAAAAGAAAAAAGTTAGTCTTAGGTGGAACCATTTTAAAGAAAGGCAAATTCCAAAGCAAATACATAGTTTCATTACATAAGAAAAACTCATTGGTTAGCTCAAGGTAGAACCAGGTCTCCTCAACACAGAATTAAAAAAAAAAATCTTTTAATTTTGTGTAGAGAAGGAAAAAAACATCTGCCATTGCAGTTTCTTTCCTCCTGCCACTTGGGGACCTCTGGCCTTCCTGCCCATTACACTCTTATCACTGCCTAGTTCTATTTTGCACAGTGTAAAATATTGTACTAAAATAATTTAAAAGTTAAAAAAATCTAGTTAATAATTAATACTATGAGAAACACATTTGGTGAATTCTGGTCTTGGACATGTGGGCTGCATGATGTTTTTTTTGATGGATGGGGGCATTCCAGAAAAAAAGACTGTTAGTGAGGAAAGTCCTGCCGCATGTTGGTTGGGGCACAAGAAATGCTTCCTTAGGAATAATGTACATACAGCAATCATACACCCTGCATCTGTAGAGACAACCCTAATTTCAAACACTTGATTCCATGTGGCCATAAATGCCCAAGTGTTTATCAGAGAAAGTTCTGAACTTTGTTCAGAAAGTCTAGTCTCTGTTGAAGTAAGCCAAGAGCCAGAAAGGAAGCAGAGGGTTGAGGGACACAAAACTATGGTTAGTAGGTAAAGAAGTGAAATAAAGGGAACATCAAGATGCTACCATGAAGAACAACCTTGATGATATGAATCCTAAAACCAATTGATAAATTGCCTAAAAAGGCAGACACCAATTGTGTTGCTACTACATAATGTGGAAGGAATGTCTGGTTCTTGCCTTCCTACCAGAGCCCTTCATGTCTCCTCACCCCACAGGCCCACCTGCCCTCTGCCCCTCCATCACTGTGGAATGTTTCAGTTCCACATTCTAGAGTTTGAATTCAAACTTTTCCCTCCTTTACTCGGTTGCTGAGTATCTGCTGAAGCAGGTCACTCTCTGGGTCCTGGTCCTGACTGTTCTCATTGAGGTTATCAAGCAGCAGTGGTCAGTGTCCAAGCCTGCGGGAATGGCTTTAGAAGTAGGTAAGCCTGTAGGCTGGGGTTGTGTTCTCAAAGACTCTGCCATTTCTCAGATCCTTAAGTCCACATGTGACATTTCACTGTGGGCACATTGTTGAACTGAAGTGGAGTGAGGAAAGAGTGTCAAACCCAGAAGGACTCCTGGGGAGTCTGGAAAGCCAGAAGAAACCTGAGAGTGCGCAGGGGAAGAGGTTCCTTGGAAGTGGATCACGGGAAATTGCCCGGGGTATGGAGAAAGATGGCACCAGCAGTCTTGATTATTTCTAGAAGGAAGATAAGCCACTTTAAATGTGTGTGTATGGAGTGTGAATGATGTCCTGGTAGTGACAGAGGGAGGGTCATAAGAAAAGCCTAGCCCTGCATTGTGTTCTTTAGGCACTGGAAGCTTGTCCCCACTGCATATGTTTCTAAGGGGTTTTAACTGTATCTAATGGGTCTTCCCTGGTGGCTCAGACAGTAAAGCCTCTGCCTACAATGCGGGAGACCTGGGTTCAATCTCTGGGTCAGGAAGATCTCCTGGAGAAGGAAATGGCAACCCACTCCAGTAATCTTGCCTGGAACATCCCATGGACAGAAGAACCTGGCTAGGCTACAGTCCATGGGGTCGCAAAGAGTCAGACACGACTGAGCGACTTCACTCACTCACTCACTCAATGGGGCCATGGGGAGAGATGGTCTTAGTCAGAAAACTATTCAGTGGGGTTCTGTGTGGCCACACCTGTAGTAAAGAATCTGCTCTGAGAACTAGGCAGGAAGTTACCCTAACTGCCACAGTCCAGACCTATTCTACTCCTTCCAGCCCATAGCTCTCTTCTCTGTTCAGGTAACTGTTGCCTTGGCTTCAATAGGATGGACAGCCATGTAACTTCAACCAAGACAGGGCTCAGGTTCCTTGGCAAAGGGATGTGTTAATATCTTCTTGCAGCCATTCACAGGTGGACGGTGTCAGGATGTTTCCCTGAACAAAGCACTTTGGTTTAACATTCAGGCAGAAGGGCAGGGTTCCCTGAGGCCGGCCATTATGTATAGACAGAATCCATTTAGCAAACAAAAGCAACAAGAAGCAAAAGTTAAAGAAACAGATTCAGCATTTAGTCAGATTCTGTTCTTCCCTGTAACATTCCCCCACTGTCAGTGTCCATTTCACAATCTTGTGGGGAAAATGGCCATGACCATTATAATTGCTTCTTGTTGCATTGCATCTGGGAATGTCTACCATCAGGGCCAGTGTTCCAAATGTCACTTCTTTTTGTTTCTCTTTGGAAAGTGTCTACTTTATATCTGTAGAATGAAAAATATTTACAACCTAAAAATTGAGAGTTATGTTTTATTCAGTAGGAATTTTGAGGACTTCAAGCCTGGGAGGCAGCAACTCAAATTAACGAATTTACTTCTTTTCCATGCATGAGAAGATGCAAAGTCAGGGTTCATTGAAATCATTCCCTTGATACATACCTCAACTATCTGGGATCTGTATCCTGTATTCTCTTATCCTGAGTTTCCCCAGGGCTCATCATGGGTGGAGAGTTGCCGCAGTCTGTTGCCTGTGGGATGACAGGTGTTTTTCTCCTTCCTGAGTTTCCTCAAGGTTCACAGGTTCACATTGGAAGGCTGTAATCACCGATGAATGACACGGCAGGAAATATTTCATTTCTCAGATCCTTTCCTTTTGGTCAGGAATTTGACCAATATTTTGGGAGATATTTGTTAAAATGCTTGATATGCCACTCCAGGTGCTAATTTTTGGATTAGAACCTATTGGTAATTGAAGATTCTCTGGATCTTCTGTCTAATTATGGTCCAGTAGACATTTTCCCTTGTTTCTTCCCATACCTAAAATCATGCTGTTACAATTATTTTTTGTTACATACATAATCTATTTCCTCAAGATGTTTAGTCATAGAAGTTTTATTGGAAGCCTGGATACTCACTGGGTACTGTAAGAGACAACAATCTTATAAAATAGAACAAATTAATGTAGTTAGTAAAACTGACAATGGCATAGTACAGCAGGGAGATACAAAGCAGAAGCAATTTGAATACAAGGAACAAATCAAAACAATGATTACTAAAACTAGTTGTAATCCAGTTGCAGTAATGAGTAACCAAAGGAACTGTAACTGATTTGATGAGCTACCTACAGTTTCACTGTACCAGGCAGGCATACCTGCATGGCTTAATCTTTGAGACAAGCATAGGCTACTGGCAGGATTGACCAGGTAGTGAGAAAATGATACACATTTCAGTTCTCCTTATAAAGGTAAAATTTACCAAATTACTGTAAGTCATAATTAGTTTAAGGGGAAGGTTTTCCTTACACCTGAAAAACACAGATTTAAACCAGTAAAGAAATCATAAAAATGATTTTTTTCATTTCATAAAGAAATCATAAAAATGATTTCTTTCATTTCAGAAAGAAATGACAAAAATCATAATGATATTCACCAGTACACTCAGTCCTATGTAACTGATCCTTTCTGTTAACAGCTTTGAGAAGCCATCAGGTTTACCATTTCTTACCCAAATTCAGCATTATGATTTGAAAGCCAGAAACTTGTATTTACCTAAAAGTCCTTTCTATAAATATTCTTGAAGAGGAAGCATTTTTGAAAAGGTATCAGAAAGAAGCCATAACTGTCCATAATGACAAAGACTTAAGAAAGCCCATTTAAATATTATTACAATGCAATTGACAAAGTAAATTGGTGACTATTGTGACATATAACGCTTTCAAATAATAACTAAAATTATGACTGGTAACATAGACGGGAATACCAGACCGCCTGACCTGCCTCTTGAGAAACCTGTATGCAGGTCAGGAAGCAACAGTTCTAACTGGACATGGAACAACAGACTGGTTCCAAATAGGAAAAGGAGTACGTCAAGGCTGTATATTGTCACCCTGCTTATTTAACTTATATGCAGAGTACATCATGAGAAATGCTGGGCTGGAAGAAGCACAAGCTGGAATCAAGACTGCGAGGAGAAATATCAATAACCTCAGATATGCAGATGATACCACCTTTATGGCAGAAAGTGAAGAAGAACTAAAGAGCCTCTTGATGAAAATGGAAGAGGAGAGTGAAAAAGTTGGCTTAAAGCTCAACATTCAGAAAACTAAGATCATGGCATCTGGTCCCATCACTTCATGGCAAATAGATGGGAAACAGTGGAAACGGTGGCAGACTTTATTTTTCGGGACTCCCAAATCACTGCAGATGGTGATTGCAGCCATGAAATTAAAAGACACTTACTCCTTGGAAGAAAAGTTATGACCAACCTAGACAGCATATTAAAAAGCAGTGACGTTACTTTGTCAAAAAAGGTCCATCTAGTCAAGGCTATGGTTTTTCCACTGGTCATGTATGGATGTGAGAGTTGGACTATAAAGAAAGCTGAGCACTGAAGAATTGATGCTTTTGAACTGTGGTGTTGGAGAAGACTCTTTAGAGTCCCTTGGATTGCAAGAAGATCCAACCAGACCATCCTGGAGGAGATCAGTGCTGGATATTCACTGGTAGGACTGATTCTGAAGCTGAAACTCAAATATTTAGCCACCTGATGCGAAGAGCTGACTCATTTGAAAAGACCCTGATGCTGGAAAAGATTGAAGGCAGGAGGAGAAGGGGATGACAGAGCATGAGATGGTTGGATGGCATCACTGACTCAATAGATATGGGTTTGGGTGGACTCCGAGAGTTGGTGATGGACAGGGAGGCTTGGTGTGCTGCGGTTCATGGGGTCACAAAGAGTCAGACACGACTGAGCGACTGAACTGAACTGAACTGAACTGAACATTTTATCAAGACATATTAGATATTTAGGAACTCTATAAAAATTTCTAGGATATCTGCTTCATTTACCATACAATGTAACCTAAGAAGATTTATTATTAATTTAATAACAATTCCCATGTAATTTAACATCCAAAGTGAACCTATCGGTTTAATATCTCTCTTTAGGGTGTTTCAGAGACCCTTTGAAACATCTCAAAGCTAGTTCAAGGTCAAAGGACCTTCATTATAATTTGATTTGGGAAGTTATATTAAAAATATCAAAAAAGTTTTAAAACACCATAGGATCATAAGTCACTGTGAAACAATACTTTTTCATTTAATCAAAGTCACAAAACGATTAAAAGAAACAAGTACAGATCACCTAAAGACACAGAAACTCAGCAGATGAATGGATAAGAAAGCTGTGGTACATATACACAATGGAGTATTATTCAGCCATTAAAAATAATATATTTGAATCAGTTCTAATGAGTTTGATAACTCTGTTATCAAAATGGTGTACTTCTAACAGAGAGAGAGAGATCAAATTCCAGTCTTATATTCTTACTTAACATAATCCATTTACTTAGTTAATTTCCACTGAAATTTAGTTAATCCTGATCATGTATAAAACTTTCACAGTAAAAGGTGATTACATTCTTCATACCTTAACTGAAACCATACATTCTACCATATTGAAATGTTTTATTATTTTCAGTGGCTTTATTTGTATGCTGAAGTTCGAATCCCTGACTTCTTGAAACCTTAATTTCTTGTGAAAATCAAGGGAAGCAAGTAATAGTTACCAAAATCTGGAGATACTATTTTAGGTGATTTTTAGAACATAATTATTCTCATTGAGTTTACCTAAAAGCTCTTATATAGTTTACATTTACTTTAAAGTTTCATCATATCAAGTTATATTTCTTGCTGACAAATTTGCAACAGGTATAATAAGATTTCATTTAACTTCTATTAAACTTACGTGCAGTGAAAATATTATACTTAATGTTGATTATTCTAAAGAGCTGTCTATATTAATTAATTAGATCAACAAATTTGACATAAATACTAGGCATTAATTTAATACTGAATACTTCCCAGTTCACATGAACCTGAAATTCAGTTAGATAATTTCTCTTACATTTATAATTGTTTGGCTTGTAATGGCTAATTTTTCTTTAAGCCAATTAAACAGAACTCATCCACAAATCAACCACAGACATATTTTTCAAAGACAAAGACACAAACAGAGACCTCATAGTTCTCAATTCAGATTTTAGCCCTGAGTAATGTGCAGCAATGTAAAACCCATCAGTTTACAAAAGCGGTTGAATTAATGTTGGATTTCTGGCAAATAGAACAAATTAAGCTCACTTGTCAGATGGCTATGTATTTACAGAAAAGGCATTTATGATTTCTATTTACACTTGACAATATAATTTGAAATTACAATCAGTTTTGAAATTACTTTATCCTCTTTTTTTAATATAAATTTATTTATTTTAATTGGAGGTTAATTATTTTACAATATTGTATTGGTTTTGCCATACATCAACATGAATCCGCCACAGGTATACATGTGTTCCCCATCCCAAACCCCCATCCCTCCTCCCTCCCCGTACCATCCCTCTGGGTTGTCCCAGTGCACCAGCCCCAAGCAACCAGTATCATACATTAAACTTGGACTGGCGATTCATTTCATATATGATATTATACATGTTTCAGTGCCATTCTCCCAAATCATCCCACCCTCTCTCTCTCCTACAGAGTCCAAAAGACTGTTCTATACATCTGTGACTCTTTTGCTGTCTCACATACAGAGTTATTGTTACCATCTTTCTAAATTCCATATATACGCATTAGTATACTGTACTGGTGTTTTTCTTTCTGGCTTACTTCATTCTGTATTATAGACTCCAGTTTCATCCACCTCATTAGAACTGATTCAAATATATTGTTTTTAATGGCTGAGTAATACTCCATTGTGTATATGTACCACAGCTTTCTTATCCATTCATCTGCTGATGGACATCTAGGTTGCTTCCATGTCCTGGCTATTATAAACAGTGCTGCCATGAATCTGCATTTTAAAAAGATAGCAGAGATGAGCATTCCAGAGAAGACCAGATACGACTTTTGCATCTCAAAGTTATAGGAACGTTCTCCTTGCATGACTTTGTTTCCCAATTTGTGTAATAGTTACAAGCCTGCTAAGATAAGTAGGAAAGGTTTGGGGAGTGGTATCTATTAGAAAGTCAATCAACTTCTTCCCTACTGTCAAAGTTACCCAGGACTCTTTCGGGGAAATTGAAACAGGATGCCTCAAGCCCAAGGGAGTCCTCTGGCCTCTTTCTGTCCTAGAGCTGAAATAAGCAGCTCTAGGACAAAATCACCTTTTCCTTTTATTAGTAACAAACTGTATTTCCAGTCTTCATACCTTCTTTTCTGAAAACATACTATTTTTCTTAAGCCACCATGAACTGTCTTTAACATTAGCAGTCCCTGATTGGAAAATCCTAAAACTTCTAGAAACATGCAACTTTCCAAAGCACAATTTCTTTTCTTAAGATGCTGCAAGACATGTGTCTAATGAAGCCAAACACCTCTCTCACAAGAAAAACGGAATAGGTACATTTAGACCTGTTTAGCAATTAATGTTCCAATGTTCCATCACATTTGAAATGACATGGGTACTCAGTAGATTACTATTTTTTAACTTAATTTAGTTTCAAGTTACCAAAATTTGAAGGGACTATTCTAAATGGACTTTTCCAAAACATAATTATTCCCACGAAAGTGTGAAAGTGTTAGTTGCTCAGTCATGTCCAATTCTTTGGGACCCCATGAACTATATAGCCTGCCAGACTCCTCTCTGTCCATGGGATTCCACAGGCAAGAACACTGAAATGTGTATCCATTCCCTTCTCCAGGGTATCTTTCTGACCCAGGGATGGAACCCGGGTCTCCTGCATTGCAGGAGGATTCTTTTTCATCTGAGCGACCAGGGAAGCCCAATTATTCCCATCAGTTCAGTTCAGTTCAGTCGCTCAGTCATGTCCGCCTCTTTGCGACCCCATGAACCACAGCATGCCAGGCCTCCCTATCCGTCACCAACTCCTGGAGTCTACTCAAACTTACGTCCATCGAGTTGGTGATGCCATCCAGCCATCTCATCCTCTGTCATCCCCTTCTCCTCCTGCCCCCAATCCCTCCCAGCATCAGGGTCTTTTCCAATAAGTCAACTCTAAACATAAGGTGGCCAAAATACTGGAGTTTCAGCTTTAGCATCAGTCCTTCCAGTGAACACCCAGGACTGATCTCCTTTAGGATGGACTGGTTGGACCTCCTTGCAGTCCAAGGGACTCTCAAGAGTCTTTCCCAACATCACAGTTCAAAAGCATCAATTGTTCAGCGCTCAGCTTTCTTCACAGTTCAACTCTCACATCCATACATGACCACTGGAAAAACCATAGCCTTGACTAGATGGACCTTTGTTGGCAAAGTAATGTCTCTGGTTTTTAATATGCCGTTTAGGTTGGTCATAACTTTCCTTCCAAGGAGTAAGCGTCTTTTAATTTCATGGCTGCAATCACCATCTGCAGTGATTTGGGAGCCCAGAAAAATAAAGTCTGACATTTTCCACTGTTTCCCCATCTATTTCGCATGAAGTGATGGGACCAGATGCCATGATCTTCGTTTTCTGAATGTTGAGCTTTAAGCCAACTTTTTCACTCTCCTCTTTCACTTTCATCAAGAGGCTTTTGAGTTCCTCTTCACTTTCTGCCATAAGGGTGGTATCATCTGCATATCTGAGGTTATTGATATTTCTCCCGGCAATCTTGATTCCAGCTTGTGCTTCTTCCAGCCCAGCATTTCTCATAATGTACTCTGCATATAAGTTAAATAAGCAGTGTAACAATATACAGCCCTGACATACTCCTTTTCTATTTGGAACCAGTCTGTTGTTCCACGTCCAGTTCTAACTGTTGCTTCCTGACCTGCATATAGGTTTCTCAAGAGACAGATCAAAGTTTACTTAAAACTGCTATCTCAGTCATATTTACTTAAAAGTTTAATCATATCAAATTATTTTTCTCAGTGACAGATTTTACAATAAAAACAGTATGCACTTATTGATTTCCAGTAACGCTAGGTGCAAGAAAAGTATTGTACTTAATTTTTATAATACAGAGAAGTCTGTATTAATTAAACCCAGAAACTTAAGCCAGACAAGTTAATTTTTACAGCACCAGAGACCTGATTGTTTTCCTGCTTGAATTTTAAAAAGTCTTCCCCCACCCCTCATTTTGGGGGATCACAGATGGATCAGGTATTTTCCTCAGAGTCCTGGCAGAATAGGCTTCCCAGGTGGTGCTAGTGGTAAAGATCCCACCTTCCAATGAGGGAGACATGAGAGATACAGACTCAATCCCTGGGTCCAGAAGATCCCCTGGAGTAGGAAATGGCAACCCACTACAGTATTCTTGCCTGGAGAATCCCATGGACAAAGGAGCCTGGCAGCAGAATAGTTACACTGCAAAGGCAGAGGGGAGAGATGAAGGCTCCTCTTTTCTTTTTTTGTTCTTTAAACTCCCACTAAGTTGACTCAGTGGGTAAAGAATCTGCCTGCAATGCAGGAGACACAGAAGATGCGAGTTTGATCCCTGTGTTGGGACGATCCTCCGGAAAAGGAAAAACCAACCCACCCTAGTATTCTTGCTTGGAAAACCCCATGCATAGAGGAGCCTGGTGGGCTACAGTCCAAACGGTCACAAGAAGGCAGACATGACTAAGCTCACAGGCAAGTGACCCAAGGCCAGAGTGTCAAACAGTTTGGGTTGCATTTGTATTTCAATGCATAGGTGCTCCACCATGCCCACAATGTCAGCAGAGACTTGCAGGAGCAGTTGGACAGACAAACCTAAATAAACAAAGATACCAATGACAGAAACTTAAAGACACAAACAAGAAGTATTCAGGATGAAGGGGATGGGAGTGCAGGTATAGGACTAAGGGAGAGCTAAAGGGAGGAGGGACAGAAAAGACTGAAAAAAGAGAAAGGGACAGAAAGAGATTGCAGTTTCAACCGCCCCCTGTGTGTGTCTATTCAGGCACCAACCTGTGTGCTTCCAGAAAGGGCCAGTTAAGGAGGGAGCACCCTGTGCACTGTCCACTGGGGTGATCAAGCCTGGAAACCAGCCAGTTGTATGTTGACTGTGGGACTCTAACCACAGGTGGGACTCACCCATGTGTACACCAGTATATGGGAATCCACTGCAGCACTTCAGCAAATGGTCCCACATCCCAGTCTGTCTCAAAATTGTGGGAAATATAAGAGATATACAGAAAACAAATTGCAAACTGGAAAATGTAATCCCAACTGTATTAATAATCACATACTGTGAATAGATTAAACATTCAAAATTAAAGACAAAGATTGATAGATCATATTTAAAAGAACAAAGTCCTTATCAATGTCAACTCTGTGATGTGGAGGAAAGAAAGAAAGGGAGAGAGAGAGAGGAAAGAAGGGAGGAATGGAAAAAGAAAGAGAAAAGAAGATAGGAGAGAAATAAAGGAATCCAACTTTAAATGGAAAAATTAGAACCTTTAGTGCAGAAGAGATGATCCTATATGTTAAAAAACCCCAGTGAACCCACCAAAGCAATGTAAAACAAGACAAAACAGACTAGGATGAATAAACAAGTGCAGGAAGTTCATAGGAAGCAATAGTTTTTGTAAAATAAATTGCATTTATGTATTCTAGGTACAAAAATTTGAAAAGAGAATTGACAAAATAATTTCATTCATAATAGCATGGAAAAGAATAAAATACTAGCAATAAACATAATAAAGAAGTGCAAGATCTGTACACTGAAAACTATAAAATATTGCTGATAGAAATTAAAGGTCTATACAAAGAGAGAACTAGTTCTTGTTCATGGATCAGGAGATTTCATATTATGAAGAAAGCAACTCCTCAAATTGGTCTATAAATTCAATGCAGTCCCAGTGAAAATTCTAGCAGGCTTTTTTTGGGTAGAATTTGACAGCTGATCCTAAAATTCATAGGGAAATTCAAAGGATGTAAAATAGCCTAAACAATTTGGCAATAGAATAAAGCTGGAGAACTTTCATTACCTGATTTCAAATTTTACCATAATACATACTAATCGAGACAGTGGACTTCTGGCACAGGAAAGCAATACAGTTCAATGGCACAGAATTGAGAGTCCAGGAATAGAACCTTACTTTTTGTTATGAATTGATTTTCAACAAATGCTCTAAAACAATTCAATACGAGAAAGAGTAATTTCTGTTTTTAACCAAGAAAAGGTGCTGGTACAAATGGATATCCACAAGAAAGATGAAAAACAAAGAAACGGAAACCTACTATATCTGGTAGGTAAAAATGAACTAAAACTTGATCATGGTTTCAAATATAGGAAATAACCATTACAATTTCTCAGAGAAAACATAGGAGAAAATCTTCATGATCTCTTAGATGTAACATGCAAAGCATGAGTTATACAAGAAAAAATATTAAATTAGACTTCATTAAATATCAGTGAAGGCAGAGTCCAGGTAGCCCTGTCATTTTGACTAGGCCACTGGACGCCTGGCCTTGGTTTTCCCATCTGTGAAGTGGTGTGACCCTCCTTGTTGCGACACATGGGGTCTCTATTGTAGGTGGCAGCAGAGTCTCCACAGTGTGCGGGAAGCCCAAGGTGATGGGGAGGATCTACGTTGGCCGGGACTTGGAGGCTGGCCAGTGGCCGTGGCAGGCCAGTCTGTGATCCCAGGGCTTGCACATCTGTGGAGCTGTCCTCATTAATTCCAGCTGGCTTCTTTCCACTGCCCACTGCTTTCTCAAATGAGTCTATAGCCTAGGCTTCCAGCACAGGTGCTGGCAGGGGAGGAGGATGCAGGGGAAGAGGAGACAAGGGGGATGGTGTCCCACATTAGCTCCTCTGGGCAGTCTGTGGCCTTCAGAGACATGTTCCTGCCTTTGGCCTGGGTACCCTCCACTTGGACTGTCCTCTCCACTCACCTGTCCAGATCCTCCTCATGCTCTGCCCTCGGCCCCTGTGTCCGTTCCCCAACACAGGTGTGCCTCAGGAGAGCGGCAGTGTCAGTCCTCGCTGCCATGTGGTGTGGACCCATCTCCGATCACAGCTCCTTCTCAGTGTCCCCTTATTTCCAGGTGTCAGACTCTAGGCAGGGGCCTGGGACCGCATGTATGACCAGCAGCTGGGCAGTTCTTATTACTCCTGTGAAACTGTGTGCCCAGGAGGAGTCATGGTCACTGGCGTGCATGCAGGTAGCCATGGTGCCAGGCTGCATAAGGGGGAGGTGGGCTCCCTGGGAGAGTGACAGGGCTGATCAGGAGTCTAATTCACCTAGCCTTCTGAGGCTGGCTTTGTTACAGACTTCTGAACAGATGAGGATGGGTCACCAGGGAGTTCAGGCACCACAGTCCAGGTCTGGGTACAAGAGCTTTGAGAGCTCAGAGTCTGTCAGCACCCACTCTGTGCCATGCTCCGTGCAAGCTGCCCTGTGGCATCAGGGTGAAGTGGCAAATCCTACTTCACCATATCTCCATCCTGTCAGAAGAGAAAGCCCAGCATGGGTCAGAAGGGCAGAGCACATGGAGTGGGGGTGGGAGGGTCAGGAGAAGGGCTGTGGAGAAGGAGTGCCTGCTGGAGGGCAAGGACTGGGTGAGGGGAACATGAGAGAGGGTCTCCAAGGAGATGAGGTGTGAAGAAAGATTGAAGGCTGGAGGAGAAGGGGATGACAGAGGATGAGATGTTTGGATGGCATCACCAATTCAATGGACATGAGTTTGAGTAAACTCTGGGAGTTGGTGATGGAGAGGGAGGCCTGGCGTGCTGCAGCCCATGGGGTCGTAAACAGTTGGACACAACTGAGCACCTGAACTGAACTGAACTAGTTTCAGCACCTGTGCTGGGGAAACAAGGCGAGGTTCCATTTCCTGCACCCAGTTGCTCATTTATTTAACAAATATTTTGTAAATCTTTGTAACTGAGTGGAGAAGCAGGACTTGGGCAGGGAGGTGTTTAAAGAAAAGGGATGGTCAGGAAGAGTGTGGGGCCAGAAGGTGGGTTGTATGGGGTCTCTATAAGGGTAAAGTGAGAGATAGAACTGACCCAGAATGCCTGCTGTGTACAATCAAAAGGCCTTCATTTGATGATCCCACTGAGGACATTTCCAGAGCAAGGATTCATTGCTTTTGCAATTCTAGTTACTAATGGAGAAGCCAGCCACATGTCTGAAACTGTAAATAGGATATCAATTCGCCTCAAGAAAGAAGGCCTCCTGAACATTCAAAACGGATGGACAGAAGCTGTAGGGCATCACAAGGAGTGGAAGGGTCCACAGGGGTGTGGGCAGTTAGATGAGGATGCAGGGAAAGAGCTTGTCCCCACTTGGAGATGATGGTGAGGGTGAGCCTTTCCTTCTCCAGGAAATCCTAAGCCCTAGGGAACTATCGGGTTCTGTTAGGAAGCACCCAGCTGTACCAGCATACCCAGCACACCTGGGACGTGTCTGTGACTTGGATTATCACACACCCAGACTTCAAGAAGTTATATCCCTTTGGGATTGACATTGCCATATTGCAGCTGCTCTTTCCTGTGAACTTCACCTCCTACATCATCCCTGCCTGCCTCCCAGTCCCTAGCATGAAGGTCTCCAATAACTCATCCTGCTGGATAACTGGCTGGGGGATGCTCAATGAAGAAAGTGCAAGGTTATGGGGGACTTGGGGGGGATGAGAGGAGGAGGAGGAAGGGGAGAAGGACAGAGGAGCAAAGAAGGGAGGTATGTCTCTACCTGAGGGGTCTCCAGGCAAAGGTCCTCTTGGCCCAGTATACTTCATTTCCAGAGGACTGGACCATTCTAGTTCTAGTTCTTAAAGTGTGTGATTCTAAGGCTTTGGTGTTCCCTAAGTGTAAAGCTCTGAAGTTTGTGAATCTGACTTTCGAGTCAAGAATCTGAGTTCTTGAAGTCTTTCTGGTTCTTGATTCCAAGGTTTAAATCAACCATAGATCTGAGATGACTTGATCTAACTCAAAGGTCATGTTGAGGCATGACTCCTTCCAGGTCACTGATAAACTCTCTGATTTCCCAGTGCCATAGGAGGTGCTTGGGAAAAGTGGAAAGAAAACTCAAATATGATCTCTGACCTCTGAGTCTGCCTGATCAATTTAGAATGATTACTACTTAAGAGGGTTTCACTCTCCAGACCTCACTTTGATTTTCTCCCAGCTCAGGTCATCTATCTAATTTGTAGACTTGTTAGGCAAACTGAGTAACAGGAAAAAATTGTATTTTTTAAGATTGAAAGAGGAGAAATCTAGGCCAAAAGTTATGAATAACTTATAAGCAAGAGTCTTCATTAAGGAAAGGAGTGTTTAAGACTTGGTGAAATGATTGTGGTGCAAAATTATGGAGGGAAAGAATATTTATTTGTAATTGTTTGTAGGGTCATAATTTGGTGTGATGTTCTACAGAGGTGTTATAGGCATTTTGAATAGATTCTGTCTTCATTGGGTGGGATGTTCCAGCATCCATGGTCCTTGCTTATTAGTGTGTCAGTAACACTCAGTGATTATAGGACAAACAACCAGGTCTCCAGAATTCTTACAGCATGCACGCACATACAACACACCCAAACACACACAATACATGTATACCACACTTAACACACACGCACACACACACACACACACACAGACTGGTTCCTCCTGAGCACAGGGACCCTGTCTTTCTGTTTCAGTATCCGAGGCCATGCCCCAGGCAGGGCCTGGCACCTGGTAGGTATCCCACTGCTGCCCCCGGGTCCTTCTTCCCTGGACCTCCAGACTGGTCTCAGCTCCCACCCTGTGTGCTCTATGTTACCCTCCATGTAGCTGTCTGAGTATTTGCTTTAAAGCAGGAGTCATGCCAGTTCCCTGCTCATCACCCCCAGTGCCTTCTCATTTCTACTTAAAATAAGGTCGCAACTCCCTGCCTTGCCTCTCAGGCCCCCTCCTCTCTCTCATCTCCCGCTGCATCCCTCACCCACACCACCCCAGCCAGCAGGCCTCCTTCCTGCCTTGACGATGCCAAGGCGGTTCCCACCTCAGGTCTCCACCTTGACTATCTCCCTGGACTCATTTGCTTTTCCAACTAAGCTCATCATGCCTTGTTTCATAACATATACAGCTTGGCTACTCCTCTGAGCAGTTTTACTTGATCATGTGAGCTAAAACAGGCTACCCCTAATAGCACATCTTGTTTTATTTCCTTTACACCACTTATTAGTTCTAAAATAATGCTACTTATTTCATTTAACCTCTTTTTCCCAACTAAAAATGTTAGTATCATTAGCTAAAAGATAGTTAACATGAAGACAGAGGAATAAATGAGTAAACTGGATGAAGAATAAATGAGTGATAGGGTGAGAGGATGGATGGGGGAAGGTGGGAGGACGAGTGGGTGGAAGGGAAGATGGTTGGGCGGATGGGTGAAAGGATGGTGGGCAGAGAGATGGAGTGAGTGGGTCTATTGATGGAGGGAAGAATGGAGAGATGGGTGAAAAGATGAGTGTATAGGCAGACGGATGGAACGGTGAGTGGGCCAAGGGGACATGAGGGAAGATAGGTAGTAGGATGGAGGAACAGGTGGATGGAAAGCAAGGTTAGTGATAGACAAAAGGTGAGTGGATGGGATGGTTTGTGAAAGGATAGATGTTTGTGAAAGGGTGAATGGTTGCTAAGCACCAGCGAGTGGCAGGTGTTGGAGGGATTTGCCATTTTCCTTTGTGAAATAGTGTGTCTGTTATTATAAAAGAGGTAGAGGGAATAGGATGAGTTTGGAAAAGTTTGAGAAACAGGGGAGGGCTTATTAGGCAAGATAGAAGTCTGAAACAAGGATGAAAGCTCAGCTGTGTGGAGAAAACCCCACATTGAAATGCTATGCTGACCGATAAGGCAGAGCTCTGTAGCTCGGCTACAGCAACCTTCCCTGATTTCCTACTTATCTTCAGAGCACCTCTGCTTGAACCCTTCCATCTCCAGGAAGGAATGTGAGCTTCGTTGAGAACAAGTTCTATGAACTGTTATACAGAGATGGAAAAGGCAAGAACTGCTCTGTCCATGTAACATGCTGTGTGCTGGGGACTTCTCCACAGGAAAGTCCATCTGCCAAGTGAGTAAGGCGCTTTCTGTTTTTCCCTCGCCTGTTCTCAGGGCCTCGGTTTCTCTGGGGAGGGGCTGTGCTGCCTCTGCTCTCTTTGTGGAGCCCCTGGGACTTCCCATTTCCTCCTCCATGCGCCTTCCTGGGCTCCATCCCTTGGCAGTGTCCGCCAGGCCAACCCCCCTTCCTAACTCCCTTGCACGTGAGGGCATCTACAGCATCTATTCTTGAAGTATATTTTAAAGGTTCTACTGAAGTGTAACATACATACAAAAGAATATATCCATGCTCTTTTCATCAGTTGGATGAATTTTCACATAGTGAGGCAACATGTGATCAATACCCCAGAGGCCCCACTCACATCTCCTTCCGGTCACCAACACCCAACAGAAACCGCCATCTTCACCTTCAGTACCTTAGATTAGATTCTGAATGTTCCATAAGTAGAATTTATTTCCAGTTGTCAACTTTTTTGTCTTAACATTGTATTTGTGAGATTCATCCATACTGCTGCCTGTAGTTGTAGTGTGTTCAGTCTCCTTGCTCTGCAGGACTCTCCTGTGTGCATTGAATTCTATGATTAGTTACACTCTTAATGGGTATTTTAGTACTCCAAGTTTTTCATTTCATTTCACTTCCAAATGTTTTATCTTCTATTTCACAGAATCCCTTGAGTAGTACTGTTGGAGGAAAAGGTATGCATGTGTTCAGCTTTGGCAGATATTACCAAATGTCTTCAAAGTGGTTCACCATTTCCACTCATTGAAGCAGTGGATGAGAGTTTATATTCTCACCAATACTTAGCACTTTCCATCGTTTTTCATTTTAATAGCTTAATGTAGTTTGATTTTCTTGATGACCAATTAAATATACTTTCACATATTTATTGTCATTGGATATCTTTTTCCGTAAAGTTTCTTTTCAAGAATTTTCCCCCTCTTATTTTTCTATTGGGTGTTCTGTCTCTTCCTTTAGGGGCTCTGTATGTATTTTATATATTCCAGATATTAGTCTACTATAGGATATCTGTGTGTGTGTGTATTTTTTTGCGTTTGTTCCTTTGTTTTCTTTTGGCTGTGTTGGGTGGGCACTAGTTGGGCACTCAGGCTCCTCGTTTCTGCGTGTGGGCCTCTCTTAGTTGTAGCATGAGAGCTCCAGAGCACTTGAGCTCGGTATTTGCAGCACATGGACTTAGTTGGCCTGTGGCGTGTGGGATAGCAGTTCCCTGACCAGGGATCCAACCAGTGTCCTCTGTGTTGGAAGGCAGATTTGTAACCACCACCAACCATCCAACCGTGGGACTTTGAATTCTGATGCTTTCTTTACACTCTCTGTTTTCCCCTGTTTTATAGGTGAGCAAACAGGTCCCAAAGAGGGTAAGTGACTACCCTAAAATAAGGCAGCACAGCCTGAGCCCCTGTGTCCACTCTTACACCCCACACTGGGCCCACATCTGCTCTTATACCTCTCCCTGAGCCCACGTCCACTCTTCCACAGACCCAGTTTCCACACCAGTCTCTGCAGGCTGCCAGCTCGTCCACACCGGGACAGCCTTTGTGCCTCCACAGACCTGGCCCCTGGTGTTGTTCATGCTTGGGGCCCTGAGACAGGCCCTGTGGTGATCCACCAAGCCCCTCAGCTCCAGCTGTGTGTCTCAGGACCCAGCCTGCTCACTGGAACCTTCCTCCCCACCCGTCCCCCAGCCCCCTCAGGTCTCAATTGTCCCTTCTTGGCTTCCCTGTCCACCAGCTAAGACCCCCACAATCCAAGCTTGAAAAGCCAAATAAAAACAAATGAAAGACTCATCCTGATCCTGTCTTTGGGCCCTATTGCTCCTCCTGATCCTCAGCACTCACCCCTTCTCTTGAGGTCTGTCGTCTGATTCCCCGGACAAGGAAACAGGAAACGGCAGGGCCATTACAGCAGGAGGAGGCAGGGATGGGGACACTGAAGGAGTCCAGCTGAGGAGAGAAGGGCATCTTTCTACCATGGGAATGCACAGGACTCAGAGGAAGAACATCAGTCAGCTCCAGCTGCAGTAACAAATATCACAGGCAATGTGGCTTAGACAACAGGAGTTTATCACAGTTCCAGGGCCCAGAAGCCTGAGGCCTCTCACCTTGGCTTATAGACGCCATCTCTGCCCTGCGTCCTCACAGTGTTTTCCCTCTGTGTGTTTGGGTCCACATTTCCCCTTCTTATAAGGACACCATTTGCATTGGATTAGGACCCATCCTAGTGGCCTCATTTTAACTTGATTATCTCTTTAAAAGCTCTACTTCAAATAAAGTCACATTTGGGGACTGCTCTGGTTGTACAGTGGTTAAGACACCAGGCTTCCTCTGCAGGGGGCATGGGTTCAGTCTCTTGTTGAAGAGCCAAGAACCCACATGCTGGACTGCGCAGACAACAGAAAGTCACATTCTGAAGTTCTGGAGGTTAGGACTCAACATAAGAATTTTCTGTGTTAGTTGCCCAGTCATATCTGACTCTTTGTGACCCCATGGAGTATATAGCCTGCAGGCTCCTCTGTCCATGGAATTCTCCAGGCAAGACTACTGGAGTAGGTTTACATTCCCTTCTCCAGGGGATCTTCCCAACCCCAGGACCAAACCTGGGTGTCCCGCATTGCAGGCAGATTCTTTACCACCTCAGCCAAAGAACTGGGGTTGGGGGTGTCAGAATCCAGCCCGTAATAGGAAGTAAGACATATTGTCAGGTGTCTGTACTGCAGGGGAGTAAGAATCTTTCTCAAAGTAAAGAAGCAACATTCCCTGGGTTTGGAGAAGGGATGACCTACTCCCTATAGAGGTAAGGGGATGTTCCCTGCATGGGGAACTGGACTGAAGTACATGACCCAGGCCATGAGGAAGGGGGTTCCTGCATACAGCACAGGAGGCTCTTGCATGTGGGGGATCTGGCACACTGAGTGGGAGACAGAGCGAGGAGACCCTTGCCAGGCTGTGAGCTGAGGTCCTGTCTGGCAGTCCTCACACCTCTGCCCCTAGAATTGACTCCCAGCAATTCCTCACCCACCCCCATGTCCTCTCACTCACCCCCATGATCCTCACCCACCCTATGATCCCTCTCAGACACCACAGATCCCTCACCCACTCCATGTTCCCTCACAGACCCCATTATCCTTCACCTACTGCCATGGTCCCTCACCTACCCCCATGGTCCCAAACTCACTGCCCACCTTCCTGGCCCTCAACCCCACATGAAACTGCCCCCTTCTGGCTAGGGCCCCAGGCCAGCCGGTCCCAAGTATCCACACACCTTCAGCAGTAGGAGCCTAGTGTCTTCTTTCTCCTTAGCTGACTCAGGACTTAGTGGCCTGGCAATAAGTCTTGAAGCAATGTTATCATCATCCTTCCTGCCAGTCTACCTGACCCAGAGTCATTGTGTAACCAGCAGCATCCCAGGAGGCCTCAGAATGCACCCACCCCAGACTTCAGGACACAGGATAATATGGTAAATTTCCCCTTTAGCCCATGTCCAATATGGACTAGATGCTATTCAAAAGATTCAGGCCAAGTTCTTTCCAATCCTGGCATTGCCCATATATCCTGGACTCCCACTGACAGATGACCGCAAATGGACTCACATGCACTCTCACTGTCCCATGTCTGGAGCCAGGAACGTGCACAGGAACTCACACAGGAACTCCCTCCCCAAGATGAGCTTGGAAGGCCTCAAGAAAGTGTCTTCCCAGCGTCCACACATTTCCACAGTCCCTGCCTTTGGCCATCCCTCTGGCTGGAGTTCTACCACTGAGGTACCACCACCAGCTTCAGCCCTTAAGGGCCCAGCAGTCTCTGGAAGGGTGAAGACTAACTTTCCCTCCCTTGGTGGTGAACTCTGGTATGGGTCCTCAGGCAAGATTGCTCAGGGCCCTGGAGTCAGGGAGCTTCTGAGACACCATGTGGTCCACACACATTCTCCAGAAGATCAGGGGAGCTCAGGCAGTTCAGCTGCACTAGTAACCACTCCACTGGTCCTAAGTTCTTATTTTCCTCCCAACCCCAGCGGCCTCAGTGGCTGTGCCCTGGCGGCCAGGCCTTCCTACATCTTATTTCTGGAGGTAGGTGTTTTTCTGCCCCTCCTAGTTGTCCTTAGACCTCTAACCAGGGGATTCCAACACATACCATATCCGCATAACAGATGGACCGAATGTCTGCTCCAGGGCAGCCAGTTCCCCATTGCCTGAAACTGACTTAGTGCTCAGCATTATTATCTTGGTTTAGCTGCTTTTAAAAGATAAACTGAAGCCTAGCAGGGTTAAGTAGTTTTTCAGAGGTGACTTCAGAAGGAATTAGTGGGAACAGGAATTCAAATCTTGATCTTTCTTACAGACCTTGAATATCTTTGTTCTTCGTGCTCCTGCAGACTATACTCAGATGCCTGTTACCCTGTGTTCACTTTCCTGGAGTAAACAGCCAGGGATGCAATTGCTGGACCATATGGTAAGTATATATTTAGTTTTTTTTAAAGAAATAGACAAACTGCTTTCAGTTTGACTGTATCATTTTACAGTTCCATTAGCAACATTATGAGATACCTTATTCTTGGCATACTCACTAACAATAAAGTTAGTTTTCATTTTAGCTGTTCTAAATCAACATGTGATTATTCTCATTGTGTTCCTAATTTGAGTTTCATTAAAGACCAGGAGTTTTGAACATCTTTTCATGAATTACTTGTCAAACAGATGTCCTCTTTTGGTGAAATGTCTCTTTATAACTTTTCCCCATTTTCTAATTGAATTGTTCATATTTTTATTGAATTTTGATAGTTTTTTATATACTCTAAGACTTTTGTCAGATGTGTGACTTGCAAATAATTTCTCCAGACTTGTAGCTTCTTCTCATCCTTAACAGTCTTTCATGTAGGAAAATATTGAATTTTTGTAAAATCCAATTTTCTCTTTTTTAATCAATAATGTTTTTGCTCTCAATGTGTAAAAAGCCTTCACCAAGCCCTAGGACCCAAAGATTTTCTCCTGTTTTCTTAAAAGTGTTTCAAAATTTGAAATTTTACATTTAAATTTATGTTCCATTTTGAGTTAATTTTAATATTCTTTAAAAACTCTATTCCTTTTCCATTATATTGCTTTTTAACATTTGTAAAAATTTAAGAGCGGTTGAGTCCCTTGGGACACAAGTTTTTCTTTCTGCTTAAAAAGTTTTTTGCTCCTGGTGAAAAAAAAAAAATTAACGAAAGAAAAAAAAGTGCCTCAAAAGGGCAGAGTTGTATGAAGACTTAAGTGGCCATATTGAAAAAGAAAGATAGAGAATTGGGAATTCAGAACTCAGGTTCTTTCCTCTTCTTTGTTACAGTTGTGTAGGAAATTGTCCTTAACTCATGCCCAGTTCCTCATGATTTCTAACTTTTTTCCCAACTCTGAATCTGAAAGATTTCAATGATACATATATTGGATACTTTCAGAGGGTTTTACCAGTCACTGGAAGGGAATGGCTTGTCCATCTGCATATTTTCCAGGCCTTTAGTGCTCTTCAGTACAAAAATATCTTCTTATATGCACCTAACTTTTTATTTTTTATTCTCTGGGTTAGCTACTCTGTGCACGCTCCCTTGACATTAGTTGAGAAGATGAGGTGAGAGCAATTTAAGGAAAATCACAGTAAACTTTATTTAGAAAACAAAAACAGAACAGCAATCAAACTGTTAAGGGTTGAAGAAATTAACAACTTGGAGACATTTCTCAGTATTTGAGCTTTTCTCATGGGAAAAGATAAAATTATTTTTAACCAATAACTTCACACTAGAGGAATGGGGAGGTAAAATATTGTACCCTGGCACTCCAGAAAGGCAGGCTTTCTTGTTGATTCTTTTCCCCTTGTCCTGTCAATAAATTGTTAAAAAATTCTTATTCATGGCTCTGAGTAGAGTTTGAATGAACCTTCCCAGGACCACTGATATAAAAATTGAATTTTTGAAAAAATTATTCCATCTCATGTCTGCAATCATTTTGTACTCCATCAAAATCTTAGACCACAGAGGAAGATACAATTAAATTAGTCCAGAAGTAATTTGGGGAGACAGGCAACAGAAGGGAGTAGCAGAAGTCCTTTGGACCATGATCTCTAACTATTCATGCAGATAGGAGGGGGGCAGGTATTGTTTGCTGAGGAAAAAATCCATGGTTATGGATCACAGACCTCAGATGACTGATTGTATTGTACTGAAGCATGGAACATTAGAAGTACAGTGGGATCCCATGCTTATGTCTTGTAGAGTTTTCAATCTGTGTGCTTGGAGGCTCTCAGTATTGTTAGATACCAGGGGTTTTAAGGGATATCCTGTGAAGTAGAAATGGTACTAATTTTGGAATTGATCTCTAAGAGAATCTGATGATTGAGTCTTCTTTGTAAAGTATTACTAACCCAAATCAATAAGTTGATTCTGCTACTATTTCTTTTTTTTTTTAGGCAGCTTAAATTCTCCAATATATAATATAAATGGAAGGGAGCATAAAACTATTCCCATGCTGCTGCTATGTCAACTGAAACTGACCCAGATTTTCAAGTTTTGGTCAAAGTTATTGATATAACAAACACCTTGCAAGGAAACATCTGAGAATCAACATTTACTGAAGAACCTCCATGAAGTAAATAAATAATAAGAAAAAATACTCTTAGTAGAGTGAGTGCATTTGGAGAGTGTAGGAATGGAGTCAGCAGACAGTATCTCAGAGCATTTCCCAGATCTGAAATTCTTTGCTAGAATTGTTCTTTAATGGAAACTTTTGGCCTACTAGGGAAAAGGACCTACTGGTCTTTGACAGACATAAATAAGAATCAAGGAACTGCAGTCCAAGGGCATGAAAAGGCATGAAAGGGCATGAAAACACTTTCCCAATTTACGGATGGAGGTCTCCAAAACTTTTGTATCTAAGTGCGTGGATTTCACGTGTGCAATGTAAAAATCACCGGTGTGCAGCTCACAAGAGCTGATTTTAAGAAGAGAGTGCTATGAAGCTTCCCAGTGAGAAGCCACGGACATAGAAGCTCCTCAGCGTGTCCGAACCCTCAACTTCTGTCCCCTCCTGCAGCGACCTCCTCGGACAGTTGTCTGTGTGCCCAGTGCTGCACGCATGCGCACGCCCACTGTGGGCAGGCTGACGGCCATTATTCAAGAGCTGCTCCCAGCTTCTGTTAAGGTTGTCTGCTCAGGAAGACAGGAAATCTAGCTGAAATACAGAGGGCGGAGCCCAACAGCCAACCTGGCTGCGTGGACAGAGGTGCCACTCAGGGCTGTCTCTAGAATCAATTACAGAAACTTTGAGGTAAGGGAGACGCAGACTTTTCAACCCTCAGGTGTCGCATTCTGTGTTGGTGTTTCACCCTCGGGTTACTTGTGCCCTGGTCAGTGTAGGGAGACTCCTCTATAGCGCTCAGTTCCCTTGCAGTGATTACACCAGGGTTATTGGCACCTCTGGGGAGCAGGTTGCAAGAATGCTTCCCCGACTGCAGGGCCTGTAGTGGAGGGTAAATCGTGAGAGCAGTTTAACAGGTGCCATTCTAGTCCGTGTCTTCTGAGGAGTATAAAAGCTAAAGGGAATTTCCTCCACTTGAAGGCGCTCATCGCAAGAAGTAGTGCAGGTCATTGGAAAATGAGTGGAAAGTGAGTGAAGATCTAATATACATTCTCATAGTTTCACAGGTCTTCGTATTTAACGTGAAAATACCAGTCAACACATATGTTCAAAGGGCAGTCTTGTCCATGATGAAGTAGCAGACATCTATTTGTAGTCTGATGTCAAATCATGATTGATTTGCAAGCATAGATGGGGTTTGTATGTAATTAATTGGTTAGTGGGAGTTTGATAGCTTGTCCAATGTGCAGGTTGGTTTTCTTTGTGGATATTTGTGATTAAGGGGAATTCATGCCTCTAATTTTGTGAGAGTGTGTAAGGGTGAGTGTTGTATTTGGAGGGTGTTGAGATTGTAACACAGGCATCAAGTAGTTGGTGATTAGGTGTTTGATGTTTGAGGACTATTTTTACATGTGCTATTTTCACCAGTGAATTTGGGAATTTGTATGTGTTTAATGGTGGATTATCATATGTGTAAGGGCAATGTTAGAACGAGTACTGGTGTATATTATTTTGCATGTACAGTCTATTCTGTGTACTTGAGGAATGTCAGATGATAATTTGTGTACTGAGGA
Organism: Bos indicus x Bos taurus; assembly: GCF_003369695.1. Classification (NCBI taxonomy): domain Eukaryota; kingdom Metazoa; phylum Chordata; class Mammalia; order Artiodactyla; family Bovidae; genus Bos; species Bos indicus x Bos taurus. Next base: position 65,222,765 of record NC_040083.1, on the reverse strand, counting down.
TACCATTTGTATCTAGTGCTTGTTGTAGGGTTCTGTGGTTTTTGTGTGTGTGGATTTTCAGGAGCTATCTATGGAGCTGTCTATATGTATTTTGCTGTGTAGGGGGCAAGTCTGTGACTATTTTGGGGGGCTGGTGATGTTGTTTATACTTGTGTTTGTATGTTTCTGTATTTTGCAAGATGGAAGAATTAATTCTGCGTGAGAATTTGGGAATGTGGGATAAGCATATGCAGGTAGCGTGGTATGTATTTGAAACAGAGTATATGTATATAGTCATATCTTTGCATATTTGTAGTGTTGTGGGTAATTGTAGTTATATTTGGGGCTTATGGAGAATTGTGTGTATAATGAACTTGTGTGTATATTCAAGGGGCATGGCCTTTTGGAGGAATATTTGCCAGTGCTATGGATTTCTGGTTTTCATTAAGGGCCTCCTAGGCTTATATATTTTGAGAAGTTAGTATGTGTGTATCTGATGAGAAGGTGAGGTTTCAGGTTTATACAGGGGAGTTGGTAAATTTCATTTATATGTATTATAAATATGTGGTGTGGTTATTTGTTAGTATATGCAGATGTGTGAACTGGCTTCTACTAGTTAGGGATCATTTGGTATATGGAAGTTTTTTCATAAATGGTTTCTTGGAGATATTTCTATGTGCCTTACTTGTGTATACTGATTTGTATGTTCCATCATTAGGTGCATGAATTATGAAAGTGTTTATAATGTATGGAGTGTTAGGAGTATTTAAATGTATTTCTTTGAAGACTGTTAGGGTGTTTTTACATGTGTGTTGTAGTAGGTAATATATTCGTATATTCAGGGTGAGTATTGATATACATATATAGTATCCTTCTCTTTATATGTTGGGAGAGAGGCGAGGAGGTTGTATTCTGGAGAGAGAGCATAATGGATCTCCAGTATTCTTGCCTGGAGAATCCCCGTGTACAGAGGAGCCTGGCGGGCTATAGTCCGTGGGGTCACAAAGAATCAGACACGACTAAGCGACTAAGCACAGCATAGCACAGCATTTTATTCTTTATATTCAGAATGGTGTGTTTTTCTTAATATCCTTTTTGGGGTAGTTCATTGCTTTTATATAATGACTTCTATATGCTGGTTTTAGATCCTGCAACTTTACTAAATTCATTTATGAGTTCTACAGTTTCTGTTGCCGTTGGCACTGTTGTTGCTTTTGAAATTTTAGGATTTTCTACATATATGATCATGTCATCTGCAAATGGAGATAATCTGACTTCTTCCTTTCTGACTTTAATGCATTTTATTTCTTCATCTTGCCTTAAGTCCTCTGGCTTGGACTTTCAGTGCTGTGTTGAATCAACGTGGTGGGTGTGGGCATTTTTGCCTTCTTCCTGATATTAGAGCCAAAGCTTTCACTTTTTCACTGTTGAGTAATATGTTTGCTGTGATCTTTTCATATATGCCATTATTGTGTTGAGGTATGATCCTTCTATACCCAATTTGCTGAGTTTTTGCCATGAAAGAATGTTGAATATTGCCAAATCCTTTCCTGCATCTATTGAGTTTTTCCCCATTTTGTTAATGTAGTATATTATGTTGATTGATTGATGTTGAACCATCCTTGCATGCCATGAATAAATCACACTTAATCATGGAGTAGGATCCTTCTAATTAATTCTTGAATTAGCTTTGCTAATATTTTTTGAGGATTTTTGAATCTATGCTCATTCCAGATATTGACCTACAATCTTCTTGTAATGTCTTTGTCTGACTTTGATATGAAGATAATGCTGGCCTTGTAAACTTAATTTGAAAGTGTACCCTCCTCTCCAGTTTTTTGGAGGAGTTTGAAAAGGATTGGTATTAATTCTTTAAATGTTTGGTAAAATTTACCAGTGAAGCCATGTGGTCTTAGAGTTTCTTTATTTTTATATTATTGATTCTGTCTCCTTATTTGTTATTGGTCTGTTCAGACTTTCTATTTTGTCTCAATTCAGTGTTAATAGGTTGTATGTTTCTAGAAATTTATGTTTCTTCTTAAATTTTATCTAATTTGCTGACATAATTATTTGATAGACTCTAATGCTTTTTTTATTACTGAGGCATCATTTGTATCACCTCCTTTTTCATTTCTGATTTCATTGATTTGTCTCTCTTTCTTCTTAGTTAATCTAGCTAACAGTCTGTCACATTAATGTTTTCAAAAAAACACTACTTAGTTTTGTTTTATTTTCTATTATTTTTCTGCTGTCTAATTCCTTCTGCTAAATGTGAGATTAGTGTTTTCATTTTCTATAATTCCTAGAGGCATAAAATTAAATGTTTTATTTGAAGTTTTTCTTACCTTTTAATGTATGTGTTTATCACTATGAACATCTCCTGTAGTGCTACTTTCGCTTCATCCCATAAGTCTTAGTGTGTTGTGTTTCATTTTAGTTTGTCTCAATATACTTTTTCATTTTTCCTTTGATTTTATCTTTGACCCAATGTTTTTTTTTTTTAAAAGTTTTATACAGCACAATAAATATAATTAAAATTGGTGTATTTTATATATGAGGGTTAAGAAAGTAAATCCTAAGAGTTCTCATCACAAAAGAAACAATTTTTTCTTTTATTTTTATTTTGTATCCATACGAGATGATGTTCACCAACCTTCTTGTGATAATCATTTCATGATGTATGTAAGTCAAATCATTATGCTGTATGTCTTAAAATTTTGCAGTGGTCAATGTCAATTATACCTCAATAAAACCAGAAGTGGGGGGAAAGAGTATATTGTTTAGTTTCCACATATTTCTCAATTTTCCTGTTTTATTGCTCTTAAGGGATTTCTTATTTCATCCTTTCGTGGTCAGAAAAGATACCTGAAATTATTTCAGTCTTTTTAAATTTGTTAAAACTTGATTGTGGCCTATTATGTATCCTGGAGAATGTTGCTTGTGTACTTGAATGTATATGTGCTGCTGTTTGGTGGTATGTTTAAATATGTCTGTAAGGACCACATGAACCTTACATGTTTTCATCAAGGCATGTTTTATTGATTTTCTATCCATTTTTATAAGTGGATTATTGAAGTCCCTTACTGCCATTGTATGCAATCAATTTTTTCCTTTAATTTCAGTATTTGCTTTATACCTTTATGTGCTCTGATGCTGTATGCATAAATAATTTTTATATCTTCCTATTGAAGTGACTCATTAAAATATAGAGACCTTCTTTTTCTATGGAGACAATTCTGGACTTAACATCTATTTTCTCTTTTATATTAGTAGCCACCCTTGCTTTCTTTTGCTTATTATTTACATGCATGAAGTATCTTTTTCCATCCCTTCATTTTGAGCCTATATATGTCTTTAAATCTAAAATGAGTCTCTTGTAGATAGCTTCGAGTTGGATTTTTTTTTAAACCATTCAACCAGTTTAATCCATTTATATTATTTATCGATCAGTCACTTTCATGCATTGGAGAAGGAAATGGCAAGCCACTCCAGTGTTCTTGCCTGGAGAATCCCAGGGACGGGGGAGCCTGGTGGGCTGCCGTCTCTGGGGTCGCACAGAGTCGGACATGACTGAAGCGACTTAGCAGCAGCAGCAGCAGCAGCAGAGATTACTGTTACTGTTTAGTTAATTGTCTTATTTATATTTTGTAGGTGTTTTTCCTCTTCCTGTCTAACTTACTTTCATTGTTGTTTGATGATGTTTTAGTAGTGTTTTGCTTTTACCCCTGACTGCATTTTGTTTTGAAGATTTTGTACCATCTTTACTATCAGTATTCTGAATTCTCTTTCTGATAGACTCCCTGTCTCCTCTTTGTTTTTTTGGTCTAGTCAGTTTTTACCATGTTCCTTCACCTCCTGTGTATTTCTCATCTTTTCATTTTATTTAGTTTGCTGTGTTTGGTGCCTCCTTGCTTTAGGCTGGAGGGTTGTAGTTCTTCTTAATTGTGGAATCTGCCCCCCATCGTGGGGTTGGACTAGTGTGAAGGTTTCCTGACGGGGGGACTTGTGCCTGTGTTCTGTTGGATGGAGCTAAATCATGTCTCTCTGAAGGGCAGTTCAGTAGTGAGTTTTGGGGTGTCTATGGGTTTGGTATGACTTTTGGCAGCCTATATGCTAATGTGCTGGATCGTGTTCCTATTTTTTTGAAGGATTGGCATGGGGCATCCTGCACTGGGGCTTGCTGACTCTTAATAAACAAAATTAATAACAAAAGATTGAAAAGCAAAAGTTAAAAACAGAGAATAAAGAATAGACTCTCAAAAATACATTATTGAAAACAAAATATAAAACACAAAAATAAAAAATACAGAATTTATTTTTAAAATATGGTGTTTTCTTAATTTTATTTTTAAAAAAGGTAAAAGTGGACTACAGAAAGGAGTAATAAAGAACCACTTTAGGACAATTGAGGAAAAAAAAGAGGGTGGAAAGGAAAAAATAAGAGTAAAAAATGGGGAGTCAGGAGTATATATAGGGCGGTAGTGAGAGGAATGTCCGTGTGATTCTTGCTTGTTCCTGCTCCAGTTGATTTGCCTACTCAGAAGGCCCTCCAATATATGTAGGAAGGCCTCTGGACCTGTTGTGGACAGTGTGGAGTCAGATCAGACTTAAATCTTCCTTCACCCCAGCTTGTACTTGCTCTCAAAGTCTACAGTATCCCTAAAGCACATAGTCTTAGGTTAATTGTGGGATTTTAATCTGCTGCACCTGCCCCTTCTCAGGAGGTCCCCTCTGCTTTGCTTTGCTCATGCTTCTTTGAATTTTGGCCCACTGCTGCTTTCAAGTCTCTCTGCAGTGTCTGATCTCTGCCAGGCGGCGAAAGTGGCCTCTTTTTGGGCTCATTAGCTCAGTTGTGCAGAGAAGGCAATGGCACCCCACTCCAGTACTCTTGCCTGGAAACTCCCATGGACCGAGGACCCTGGTGGGCTGCAGTCCATGGGGTCGTAAGAGTCGGACGCGACTGAGCGACTTCATTTTCACTTTTAACTTTCATGCATTGGAGAAGGAAATAGCAACCCACTCCAGTGTTCTTGCCTGGAGAATCCCAGGGATGGGGGAGCCTGGTGGGCTGCCGTCTGTGGGGTCACACAGAGTCGGACATGACTGAAGCAACTTAGCAGCAGCAGCTCAGTTGTGCTGTGGAGAGGGAAGGGTACTGCAAGAGCTGCTAGGGTGTGTGGGGAGTGCTCAGTGTGGTTGGGCCACACAGGGGTGTCACTACAGCCTGAGGTGGATGGTGCACTTCCCAGGGGAGTTGGTCCTGGTTTGTTGGACCCTTGGCAGAGCCAAGCATATCCGGCTCCCAGCTGGGTCCTGTGGAGGTTGCCACAGTCTTAAGTGAGTTGTGTGTTTCCCCAGGGGAGTTGTTCTTGGGTTATGACCCTGCTGGCTGGCTGATCTGAGCCAGTCAGGGTTCTGGGAAGATGTGGGTAGTGATCTGTGGCCACTCACAGCTTGGCTGTAGATGTGATCCATAGGGCCAAGGTTGTAGTGGTCCTTTGCCTTTTGCCTCTGGCAGTTGTGCGCCTGCTTGTCTGCCTCTGGGGCTACAAACCGCAGCCTGCTCTCCCCTCCTAGGTATTCTCTAGGGAGCTGTTCTTTGTTCTGTGAGTGCACGCAGAGTTAGAATGCTGCCTGAGAGCCTTGCCACAGAAGTGAACGTTCTCTAGTGGTCCCAGAGTTTCCCCTGTCCTGCTGTGCTGTGTCACATTAACCCCCTTGGAGTATCTTCACAGCATTCAGCCCCAGTCCTTCCCCTGAGGACCAAGCCCCACAGCCAGAGCCTCCGCACCCAGCCCCCACCTGCTGCAGGCAGATGAGAGTGTGTGAGCTGCTTTTTGGCTGGAAATTGCGATTTGGCACAACCTCTGTGCAGAATTTTCTCCGTTTTGCATTATTGTGCTTCCATCTGAGGTTCCTAAGCTCCCCTATAACCCCACCTGTGAGGGGGTTTCTTGTTGCCTGGAAACTTCTCCTCCTTCAGGACCCCCTCCTCAGGATGGATTCTCAAAATCCTTTGTCTCCCTTTTTGTCTTTATCTTTTGCCCTACCTCATTCCAAGTAGATTGGCTTGCCTTCTGGACTCCTGGGGTCCTCAGCCAGGGTTCAGAAGATGTGCTGTGGGAATTGTTCCACATACAGGTTATCTTTTGATATATTTGTAAGGGAGAAGGTAGTTTCCCTGCCCAATTCCTCCATCATCTTGAAACCACCCCCCTTCTATAGTAAGTTTTGAAATCAAGAAATTTGAAACTTCAAACTTTATTTTGTTTACACATTATTTTGCCTATTCAGGCTGTTAGAATTCCATGTGAATTTCAGGATGGAAATTCTGAAGACCTCATTATAGTTAGAGACTGTCATCTGTGCATCACTTTTAGTATTGACAGCATTACATCTTCTAGCCTGTGAACACAAGATGCCTTTACATTTGTTGGCATCTTTATTAATTTCTTTCAGCAATATTTTCTAGTTTTCCATATAAATCTCTTTTTTCCCCTTGTAAAGTTGTTTCTAGTATTTTACTCTATAGTTCATGGGAGAAGGCAATGGCACCCTACTCCAGTACTCTTGCCTGGAAAATCCCATGGATGGAGGAGCCTGGTAGGCTGCAGTCCATGGGGTCGCTAAGAGTCAGACACGACTGAGCGACTTCTTTCACTTTCCACTTTCATGCATTGGAGAAGGAAATGGCAACCCACTCCAGTGTTCTTGCCTGGAGAATCCCATGGATGGAGAAGCCTGGTAGGACACGACTGAAGCGACTTAGCAGCAGCAGCAGCATAGTTCATGATACAATAAATGGTATTGCTTTCTTAATTCCTTTCTCATGTTTCCCATTGTTAATGTATAGAGACACAACTGATTTTTAAATGTTGATTTTATATCTGGCAACTTTTCTAAATTCATTTATTCTAAGGGTTGTTTTTTTTTGGGGGGGGTGTGTTTGTGTGTAATCATAAGGTTTTCTTCATATAATATCGTGTTGTCTGAAAACAAGTATAATTTTACTTTTCCTTTCTGATTTAAATATCTTTTAGTTTTTATCTTGTCTTATTCATCTAGGAATTTTAGTAGTGTGCTGAATAGAAGTGGTGAAACAGGCATCCTTTCTTTGTCCCTGATTTTCACGGGAAAGATTTCACCATTTAATAGCTATGACTTTTCCCATATGTGACCTTCATTATGTTGAAGTCATCAACTTTTTTTTTTAAGTCACAAAAAGGCGTTGAATTTTGTGAAATGTTTATTTTTCTGCATCAATTAAGATGATCACATGATGTTTATTTCCATCTTTTTAAGTGATATGCCATATTGATTTTTTTCATTTGTTGAACCAATCTTACATTGCAAGATAAGTCCAATTTGGTCACAATGTATAAGCCTTTTACTGTGTTGTTCTGTCTTGTTGTTTTTTAAAGAGTTTCTGCATCAGTATTCATAAGGGATGTTGGTCTGTAGTGGACTTTTGTCATGTCTTTGGCTTTATAATCAATGTAATGGTGACCTCATAGAATGAGTGAGGAAACAGTGTCTCCTACTGAATTGTTTGGAAGAATTGAGAAGAATTGGTGTTAATTCTTTCCACTTGGTAGAATTCACCATGAAGATACTTGATGCTGGGTGTTCAGTCACTGGAGGTTTTTTGATAGTTATTCAATATCTTGACTTCTAGAGCTGTTTAGATTTTGTATTTCTTCATAATTCAGACTTGGTAGGATGTTTCTAGAAACCTGCTCATTTCATCTAAGTTGCCCAATTTTCTTTTTATGTCTATAAAGCTGGTAGTAATATCCTTCATTTCTGATTTTACACATTTTTTCCTTATCTCTTTATGTAATGGTAAATTTAAGTAGTTTTGTTCATTTTTTTTCTCTTTTTTGAGGCATACGTGACAAAACCATGGTGTAGCTAAAGTACGTAAAGTGATTATTTGACATATGTATATGTTGTGAAAGGATTCTAACAATCAAGTTAATTAACATACCCATTACTTCTCACTCTCAAAAAATTCTACTCTCAAAAATTTTCAATTACAGAATAGAGTATTATCAATTATAATCACGTTATACATTAGCTCCTCAGACCTTATTCTTTCATTTATTTTTCATGTTATAACAAAATTTGTATCCATTTACCAATCTGTTTGCATATCCCCCACGCCCAGCTACAGAAACAATTCAACAATTTCTACTCTGGGTTCTATGATTGTACTTTTTTTGATTCCACACATAAGTGATACCATGCAGTGTTCTTTTCTGTCAGGCTTATATTATTTAGCATAATGATCTCCAGGTTCATTCATGTTCTTGTAAATGTCATGATTTACTTTTTTTGAGGCTGAATAATATCCCACTGTGTATGTTATGTATGTATATTTGTGTGTGTGGTATCACATATTATCATGTATTCTTTATGGACTCATCCACAACAAACTGGAAGGTTCTCTCCATGCCGTTACTATGAATGAAGTTTCAAAGGACATAGAGAAGTACTGATATCTCTTTAGAATAAAAACATTTTAATTCCTTTTGCTCTATGACTGGAAGTGGAATTGCTGGATCACATGGTATTCTAATTTTATTTTTTTGAAGAATCTCCACACTGTTGTGAATATTGGTTGTACAAATTTACATTGCAAAGCACAATGCACGTGGTTTGTTCAGTGATATCAGACTCACTATGAAGGAACTATCACAGTGTGTATACTCAGATTCTAAAGAATGCCTGTGAGGTCTGTGTGGGGGTCTCAAAGAGAGGTCTCTGTGTGGGATTGCTCAGTGTAGGTCTGTGGAAGTTTCCTGTGTGGGGTAAATGTGCATCTATCAGAGGTCTCTGTGTGGGTGTTTGAGAGATCTGTAAGCAGGATCAGTGTGAATCTGTGGTTGACCGCTGTATAGGATCAGGGTGGATTTGTGGAAGATTCCCATGTGAGGGTAGTGGAGTCCCTGTATGGGTCAGTGTGGGTCTGTCAGAGGTCTCTGTGTGGGCTCAGTGTGGGTCTGTGCGAGGGTTCCTGTGCAGGGTCGCTGCGAGTCTGTGGGAGATCCCTGTGTGGAGTTAGTGTGGGTCAGTGGGAGGCCCTGTCTGGGGTGAGTGTGGGTCTCTGGGAGGGCCCTGTGCAAGGTCAGTGTGGGTGTGTGGGAGGTTTCTCTTTGGGGACACTGTGGGTCTGTCAGGGGTCCCTCTCTGGGGTCAGTGTGGATCCGTCTAGATCTCTGTGTGGGGTTACTGGGGGCCCTGTGCTGGATCAGTGTGGGTATGCGGAAGGTCCCTGTCTGGGGTCAGTGTGAGTCTTTGTGGGTAGTCTTTGTGGGGGGCCCTCCATTGCTGTCCTTTCTGCACCTCACGGCAGAAGAAGGGCAGGGGACTCTCCCCATCTGGTTCCTTGCTGTTCTGTCAGGGTCCCTTCTGTGTCATTTCTCCAGACAGGTACCTTAGTTCCAGCTCCCCCGACTCAGCGCTCACCTCTTGGTTCCTCTGAGAGGGCCTGGCAGCAGGCGGGCTCAGGATCCATGCTCTGCGCTCCCCTCTGTGAACTCTGGAGGCCACTCGACGGCCCAGGTCACAGCCCCTCCCCTCAGACCCTGGCTGAGCCCCCACCGCTATGCCCCCATGGAGGATCTGTGCAGAGGCAGGACTAGTCTCCAGGGAGAAAACACAGCACAAGCAGGCCTGTGTCCTCTGCCCCCACAGCCCCGGGCCTGGTCCCACATGTGGGGGTCCTGACAGGCATGGAGGCTGGGCCATTCCTGCTGGCTCCTGGATCGGGGACCCTCCAAGAGCAGGTCTCTCCACCATGGGAGTGACTGTGACATACAGGGAAATGCTCTTGTCTCCCCATTTTCCCATGTGGATGGGCCCAAGGAGGAAAGCTGGTGGTATGTTCATTTTCTACAGGTCACTTTCATGCATGCTGGGTGACACATCATGTCTGCTGGCGTCTTCCACCCTGGCCTCTGGATTGAGTAAGACTGAGAGCAGATGAGACTTGCTATGACAGTCTGTGGGCCTGTTGAGTCCTACCTGTACCCTGGGAGCCTCCTTGGGCCACAGGTGTAGGTAGAGGTCACAGACTGTGAGTCTGTCCTGAGTACCCAGTCCTGTGAAAGCTGATTGCTACACTGGGGAGAAGTGAAGCTTCTCTGCTTGAGTCTCTGCTGCCTCTGGGAGCTTGGCCCTCTGTTAAGGGGCTCCAGGTGGCTTCCCTCTGTCTGGGCCCAGGGAACTAGAGTAGAGGGGAGACTCTGGAGTGAGGCCACCATGAGCCACCAGGCCCCTAACGTCTTTCCTCTGGCCCTGTGGATGGTGGTGGGACACCAATGCTCCTTTGTAAATGCACTGTCTGTGGGCGCCTCTTCCACTAACATCCTTCCCCCACATTCCATCCTAGGGGCACAGCGTCCCACTCTCAGACCATGAGGTGCCTACACACACAGTCACGACCATGCTCATTCACTGGGGGAGGTGGGTGCTGTAAGCATGGCTGTCCTCTCCTCCAGGGCAGGGTGGGACCAGCCCTCAGAGGCTTCCATGCTCACACTGCACACTCTCAGGGCTGAGAGTGTGTGGTCCTCATTCTTGCTGCTGCTTCAGAGCATGAGAAAGGCAGAGGGAGGGTGAGAAACCTAGCCTATCTTGTTCCAGCTACATCTGGGAGAGAAAGGGGCTTTCAGGGCAGCGTCATCTATCCACCGTGACCTAGGGATGAGGTTTGTCCTCCCTCTTGACTCCCCTCCTTATTCTGACATGTGAGTTTGTCCCTGACACTTCCTGAGCCTGAGGGGAATTTCAGCTTCTGAACACACCTCCCTTACCAGCTGCACAATGTCCAGGTGGAGAAAGAGGAGGATAGAAGTGAGCAAGATCCTGAGAAGGGGGAGGTCTTTAGGTTTAGCTCAAGGTGACATGTCCTAAATGGTGTTGCTTGTTTCTGTAATGCTGGTATTATGGAAACTGAAGGCGCAGTTAGGGGATTGGGGTGAGGGTGAGTATCCATGCTGGGGTCAACCTCCCTCCATGGCCCCATCCCATGTGGAAGTCAAAGCAGGCACCTGGGAAGAGTGGACCCTGATGCCTTCCATCCCCCTCAGTAAGGCACAGACAGGCTACTACCCCTGCTTATGAGAAAAAACCATTTATTTCTGGTAGGAAGAAGCCTTTAGCACACAGAGGATGTGCTAACATGAGAGAAAAACATATTTATCTGCAAGGCATGCATTTTTTTCTTGAGGAAGAGTTTTCCTACCTGTAATGCTGTGAAAACCATGTTCTGATTCACCAGAAGAGGTATATTTCTGAAGGAGACCATGCCTTGGACAGTGGAGGGGATGGCCTGGGATGCTTGTCACTCTTGATCCATGTTGGCAGGCTCGGCCTGGAGGGGGACCTGGCTGCCTGGGTGAGAAGGCCCAGTTGCTGTCCCTGGGACTGGTCCACTTACTCTTATATGAAAAGCTGTGGCCCATCGGGGTAGCTTGGTGATAACGGGGTGTATCTCTCCTCATTCTCCTTTGTTCTTGGTAGGAGAGAATTCTGTGCTGGCAGTAATGTGGACCTATTGGGTCCTGGAATTCTGCTTGGTACCAATTTAACTCTGTGGCATGAGGTCCATGGTGAAACACCATCTTCTCCTTTAGGATCTGTCCAACAGCAGTCATGACAGTCTGAGCCTCAACAGCCCTGCTCTCCGTGGTAGATTTGCTTTTGATTGATTCTTGGCTCTTGACAGTGGCTGTTTCAGGTTTGCCTTTTTGCAGGGGCTCTTCTGGTTCTTTGCATTTGTTGGGGAAAATCCACTGCAGAAGGAGCTTAATCCTTTCTTTGAAGTGGTTTTCTGACGGAACCTGTCTCTTCTTTAGGATTAACTGTCGAAACTTGCTTCTTAGGGACTCTGTTGATTCTTTTTTCTGGCCAGGATGGCTCATCCCTTGGGGTTGGTAAGCCCTCCGTTCTGCCAGTCCTTTTTTAATCTGTCTTAATTTGGGCCTTGTATATTTCTCTCTCCCATCCTTGGGGACAGACTTCTTGCCTTGGCTCTTATATCTGAGCTGTCGCCTCATGTCCACCTGCTGCCCCTGGCTGCTCCCTTCACTTGATGTAGCATCATAGAGTTTTTGGGAATTGGACTTGTCTTCACTGGATAAGGTCTGATAATAGGAGAGAGATTCCTGAGAAGCCAAGATGTTTGCGGCAAGAAACATATTTGAGTGACAGTCTTTGAGAAGTGTATCAGTGGCACAGTCTTGAAGAAGTACACCAGTTTCACAGTCTTGAAGGAGCACACTGCTGGCTTGGCCTTGAGCCTGATCCTGCTGGTCAGTGAACCCTTGAGACTCGAGCTTAAGAAACTGTGTCTCAAAGAGTAGGTCTGTATTTGAGGCAACAGATTTTGTATTCAGTGAGGGGCTTTTATTGGACCTTGGAGACCATGATCTCCTGAAATCCATATTAATGTCTAGGGATTGGACCTGAACACTAGGTTCCCTGGTGCCCTTCCCAGCAGAGTCTCCCTCCACAACCTCTTGGGCCCTGGAAGATGGGGAACATTCATCGAGGTCCACAACTGTCACATTAGAGCAAGATTCTGGGGAGGCCTGCCTCCTAGTTTTCTCCTGTGGCTCATTCCTGGCCATTGCTGAACCTGGACTTGGTTTCAGGCTGCCTTTCTCAGTCTCCACAACAGACTCACTGTGCCACATTCTGCTCACAAAGTTGTATTTGGGGGCCAGAGAAGATGGTTTGTTTTCCTGTCTAGTCAGAGGGACATCTGAGGGCTTATGGGTGTCACCAGGTGTGGGTCTTCTCAGGTACCCCCAGGTTTTCTCAGTCGCCCGTGAGGGGACAGGGAGGGGACTCTCCAGTGGGGCAACTGCCTCTGTTGTTATCAGTTTCTCTCCTGCATGGGGCTGAGGAGGTTTTCCCAAGCCCTTGGTTAATAGGGTTCTTGAGTGGTCTCCAGATTCACAGGTGGCCTTCAATGTGGGCCCTTGAACCTTTTTCAGCTTTAAGCAAAATATGAACTTAAGGACTTTGAAGAGTAGCCTCCACCTGTGCCTCACCCGAAACCTTATTATATGTGCTTCCAGCTCCTGCTCAGTATACGGACTGAGGACAAGAGACTCATGGGAGGTGATCATGGAGGCTTTCCCATCCTGAGAGGACTGTGTACTTTCTGTTTTCATGGGAGCATTTGTCTCTCCCAGAATGTCAAAAACAAGATTGTCAGCAAGCCTCGAATGATAGACTTTCACAGGGATCTCTCTCTCACAGATTTGCTCTTCCTTCCTCTCTGTAAGGACGCTTGAGACTTCTGGATGCTTCTTGTCTGGGCTCAACACTCTTTCTGACTCAGGTTTTGCTCTTGGATCCTCCACTGGAGGGTTGGCTGAGAACATGTACAGATCTTTTACGATCTTCCCCACACTCTGCCCTACATCATGGCGCAGGTCTGTCCCTGGTACGATTTGTGCTGGGCACTTGGACCTCATCTTTTGTGCATCCTGTCTCCTTTTGCCTAGACCTGCAGAGGATCTTGAGGGCCCCTCCCTGCCCTGTGCCTGACAAGGCCTTGGGTATTGATCCTGAGGCTGCATCAGTTTCTGAGATGCTTGGATTCTGTAGGGCAGGCCACTCTGTTGCTGCATGAACCTTTGGGCAATGTGGTGCTCCAGTTTCTCCCGAACCTCAGGGCTGATCAAATACCCAGGAAGGATGGAGTCAGAACTGTGGGCCTGGGAAGATCTGGTCTCCTGGGATAGGTTGGGAGTGACCTGGCTAAAGACTTGCTGAGAATTTTTAACCAAAGAAGGTAAAGTTCTCTCTCTTTCTAGTTGTTTTTTCCAAAAGTGACTTTCCAGGTTTTCAATTGCATTTGAACTGAAAGATGTTGCCTTATTTTGGACTGTAGGGCAAGATGTTTCAGTGGACCCAATCTGGTGTTGAGATGATGATGACTGGACTAGGCGAGAGGGTGATGGATGGACAGTGGTTTTGAACTGAGCCTGAGGTCGTGGATGATATAGGGGTATGAGTGGAGTCAAGGATTGGGGTCGGCCCTGGATCTCCATAAGAGCCCGAGAAGATGGCTGAGAGAGAGAGATATTTAGATTCAAGGGTATCGGTTGGGCTTGGATCTCCATGTGAGCCTGAGGAAGTGGTTGAAAGTGGGGCATGGTTGGAGTTGAGGGTTGTTGGTGGTCCTGGACCTCCATGGGAATCTTAGATGGTGGTGGACATTGAGGCATGGTTGCCTGAACTCTACCTCCCCAAGGTAGGGGTTGGGCCTGGGTCTCCTTGTGAGCCCGAACAGATGGTTGAAACTGGGGCATGTTTGGAGTCCAGCGTAGGTGTTGGACCTGGGTCTCCATGTGAGCTTGAGGTTGTGGTGGTTGACACTGGGACATGGATGGAGTCCAGAGTAGGGGTGGAACCTGGGTCTCCATGTGAGCCCGAAGTGGTGCTTGAAATTGAGGCATGGTTTGAGGCAGGAATTGGGATTGGACCCTGGTATCCATGTGAGTTTGAGGTTGAGGTGGTGGATACTGGGACATGGATGGAGTCTGGAGTATGGGTGGAACCTGGGTCTCCATGTGGGCCTGAAGTGGTGCTTGAATGTGAGGCATGGTTTGAGCCAAGAGTTGGGATTGGACCTGGGTCTCCATGTGAGTTCGAGGTGGTGGTTGATACTGGGGCATGTTTGGAGTCCAAGGTAGGGATTGGTCCTGAATCTCCATATGAGCTTGAGGTTGTGGTGGTTGACACTGGGACATGGATTGAGTCTGGAGCAGGGGTGGAACCTGCGTCTTCACGTGAGCCTGAAGTGGTGGTTGAAAATGAGGCATGGTTTGAGCCAAGAGTTGGGATCGGACCTGGGTCTCCATGTGAGCTCGAAGTGGTGGTTGAAATTGGGGTGTGATTGGAATCCATGGTTGGGGGCGGGCCTGAGTCTCTACGTGAGTCAGAGGTGGTGGCTGAAAGTGAGGCATGGTTGGAGCCAAGAGTTGGGGTCGGGCCTGGGTCTCCATGTGAGCCCGAGTTGGTGGTTGAGAGTGAGGCATGGTTGAAGCCATGATTTGGCCACTGGACTGGGTCTCCATGGAAACTTCAGATGATGGTTGACATTGGGGCATGATTGGAGTCAAGGGTAGGGCTTGGGCCTGGGTCTCCACATGAACCAGAGGTGATGGCTGCAACTGGGGCATGGTTGGAGTCAAGGATTGAGGTTGAGCCTGAGCCACAGGGTGGGTCAAGGGCTTGGCCAATGACAGTTTTGAAGTTACTTTAGCTGGAATATGGAATGGTTTGACTTTAGAGTGTTCATTAAATAAGACAGGGCATAACTCTAGAGCTGACCCAGGTACTGTGACAGTAGCTACAAGAGACTCACTGTGCAGAAAGGGGAGACCCCAGAAGAGCTGGCTGCATGTCTTCTGTAGACAGTCCTCCAAAGTGTCAGGATATCGGGGCTTCTCAGGACCAAGAAGCTGTTCATGTTTGCCTTTTATGTTCCAGAAGTGTTGGTGACCCAAGGTGTCCTGTTTGTGACCCAGGGACTCGATCCTCTTCCCCAAAGTATTCAGGTGGTAGCCTGCCTCCTCCTCCTTTTCTTTCTCCTTCCAAAACTTCAGTTCCACTCTCTTGGTGATTAGTATTTCCAGCAGCTCCTGGACATCAGGGTTGATAAAAGCGAGGCTACCAGCCTCTACCTGCCTGTTTCTGGGATCTCCCCAGAATGAGTCCCCTGGTGGGTAGAGGGGAAGGCTTTCTTTCTGGGACTCTAAGTTTGTCAAAGTGGAGAAGCTCCAAGCTTTGGCTGCTTCCTGCCACCAGGCCAAGGCTGATCCAGGACTGCTTGAACAGACCATGCCTGAGATGGCTGGTCTCCAAGGGCAGTGTGGAGATGACCTGTGTCGGATGGTGCCCAGTGCGAGTGCCGTAGAGTCACCCTGAGTGAGACTCATCCTGGAGCCTGATGCTTTGGGGGCAGAGCAGGGTGCTGGAGGTAGAGGACAGGCTCTCCCATGAGGGGGGCTTTGTGGGGACGGGGAAAGAGCCAGTGGCCAGGGTGAAAAGCTGTCCACAGGAAGTAAAGGCTCTGGTGTTGGAGAGGCACTCAGGTATGACTCTGAGTAAGTGGAAACTGAGCCTGGAGAAATAGTAGAAGCCCACGGAGGAGGCTGCTTGGTCAGAGGAGCTGGGGAAATGGTGGGAGCTGCCTCTTCCCTGCATGGTTGGTGGGCTTCATCAGGAACTGCTTTGCAAACCGCACTAGGTGAATCTTGACATGAGACCTGATCAAAGCTGCCCTTGTCAGGGAACCTCCCTAGGTATCTGCAGAAGACATGAAGAACAAGCTTCAGCCAGAAGCTGCCAGGCCAGGAGGACCAGACAGGCCAGGCAGGGGTGGACAGCTGCACCCCACAGCCCTGCATGGCCCCAGTACTGACTTCACAATGCTCCTGCTGTTTCTCACCACAGGATGATAGCCATACCCTGCCCCCAGGACTCCTCCTCCCAGCTCAGCCCCAGGCTGCTAGTATCCCTGGGCTCACACCATAGGCTCGAGAAGAACCCCCTAGAAAGAAAGGGTAGATTCTCTACCTTTGCAGAAGTGAAGTCAGGTCCCAGACCTCTTCCAGTGCTTCCAGGCAATCTCTGCAAGCTGGAAATCAGCAGACTGGGTCATGGTGGTGAAGATAGGAGCCTAGGGGTCTTATAGAAGTTGAGTGCACTGTCTCTGTAAGGGGCACCATTGGGAGATTGGAGCCCAAGCACCAGTGTCCAACACCACATGATCCCTGACAGTGATGGTGAAGCTCGTGAAAGGGTTCATCACTTAAAGTTTTTCCAAATCCTTTACTCCTTGCTGCCCTCACAACCTACCTGTAGGTGAAATGGGCAGGCATCACTTTGCAGCTGAATCTGAACACAGTTAAACCATGTGTCCTACGTGTACTGGAGGGCTCACCTCCCAATCCAGGTGCTATTAGTCCAGTGCAGCCCACACGCCCCTTTGGTACAGAGTCTTTTCCAGGCCCCTCACAGCTACATTCTACACATGGAATCTGGGAAGTATCTGGATTCTGCTCTCCTTCCCAGAAGCCTCCCTGGGGGCTCTGTTTCTCAAGGGAGAAGTCCAGCCACTGGCCCCCTCAGAGTCCGTGGAACTGGGCCTCATGGCCAGAGAGGTAGGGACCAACTCTGGGGGCATTCATGGCTCGATGTCGGAACTCACCTTTCAAAGCTCCATTTCTCTTGCTGCTCCTGCTTCTTCCCCTTCGTTCCATTCGATGCTGAGAGAGAAAAAATGAGGGCTTAAGACCCAAATCTCAGTCTCCCCTCTCTAGACAAGCATCAGGCACTAGTGTCCATACATGACATGACTATCTACATTTCACTGACAGAGCTCTGTGATGTTCCTTTCCTTTCACTCATTATTAAAGTGAATAAAATATTTTCTGTTTTCCTTCTTTGAAGAACAAAAGATGATTTTCAAAGTGAGATGCACTCTGTACTTTTTGTCACTGTTCCTCTGCTCAAGAAACACACACATTCTCAGACTATGGGTGAATCTTAGCTCCATCAGGTAGATCTCTGCTTCTTGATACCAGCTCCACCCCCCAGCCCCTGCTCTGAGGCTCTTGGGGCTTCAGCATTGCCAGAAGATCAGCCCTGAGACACTTCACAGCTGCTGAACTAGTGCTTAGAGTCCTGTCCTCTGCCTGAGATTGAAGTAAGTATCCAATCCTCAACCCCTGGTCACTTTGTTTGGGACATGCCCTGGAGGCCCTGCCACACCTGGACAACTGATCTGAGATCTTTGGGTAGAAATCCTAGTGTTCACTTTATCTCCTGCCCAGCCTGGTTTGTCCCTAGAGGCATTCTCTATTCTTCCTTGAAAATAGATGCCCTATTCTTTCCCACCTCAAGAATCTCTGGTTGATTCAGAAAAGTAGAAATAATAATAAAAAAGATTTTATATGCTTGTGAGTCTGGACCAAGGGTTCCTTACCTTTCTGATGTTTCCATGTTTCGTAGGGGGAGGAAAGGATGGGTTATTCTCCAGGTAGGGAAGGATCAGGAAAAAGAGCCCCAATCCACACAGAAAGGCAAGGATGGTATCGATCGCCCAGAAAGGGGAGCTGGAGTTCAGCCAAGTATCAAAAGTGCTTTTCAGAGAAAGGAGAGGATTCTCCTTCATCTGAATCATACTGCTGCCCTCAGGCAACTGAGCTCAGGGTGTGCACTTGGGGACTAAAGTACTCGGCTCACATCATAGAGCTGTGGTCTGGTCACAAAGGGCCCTTGGGAGTAAGAGGGAGGAGCAGAGGAGGAGGCTGGACTATAGCCCTTCCCTATCCATCCAGCCCTGCAGCTTCATTCATCTCCCTTCTCTGAGCCTTCCATCCTACCTTCTCATCCTGTTAGAGACATTAGTCAAGTGTTGCTTCTTTCCACCTAGAACTCAGAGAATTCCAGTTTCCTTTGATATCATTGCTTGAGTCCAATCAATACTGTATTTTTTTTTTAAACATGTATCCCGTGGCGGATACATGTTGATATATATCGCAAAACCAATACAATATTGTAAGAAAAAAATAAATAAATAAATAAAAATAAAATAAAGTCCCATCAATATTTTTAAAAATCTGGAGTTCTCCCTGTAACTTTGGTTAATCCCAGGTATTTATACTTTTATGATATTTTTTAAAAATTTCAGTTAATTTTTACTATATTCAACTACCGGGAATTAAAAGTTAGTTAAAAATTATTTGAAATTTACAAGGCTATGAAGTATAAAGCAAATTAAAATAAACCTTCAGAGTAAATTGTTCATAATTTTCCAGCATCCTTGTTTTCTAAACTCAATACACTGAACAAAAGTTTTGGAACACTCTGTACAGATATACATACATCCTTTAAACAAATCAGCCCAATGTTTTCAAGTCTAAGAACCAAGTTTTTTTGTTGTTTGTTTTTTGTTTTTTTCAGTTCAAATGTTCTGTTTATCTGGGAATATTTTTATTTTGCCGTCTTTTCTGAAGTATAGATTTAATAGACATGGAGTCCTTGGGTGACAATTTTTTCTTTCAGATCTTTTAATATGGCATCTCACAGCCTTCCCTTTGCCGTTTCTGACTGGAAGTCAGTGATTAATCTTATTGTGGTCTCTTCATATATGGAGATGAGAAGGAAATGGCAATCCACTCCAGTGTTCTTGCCTGGAGAGTCCCATGGACAGAGGAGCCTGGTAGGCTGCCATCTATGGGGTCACACAGAGTCGGACACAACTGAAGTGACTTAGCAGCAGCAGCAACATATATGGAGAACAGTTTTTCTCCGGCTACTTTTTTTCCTTTGTTTTTCCACAGTTTGACCAAGATGTGTCTTAGAGTGGATCTGTTTCCTTTTATTTTTCTAGAGGTGAACTCTGAATCTGGAGAGTGATTTTCATCAAAATTTTATAAACTTTCAGCCATTATGTCTACAAGTAATTTTATTCTGTCCCCTTTCCTCTCCCTTCTTTCTGAGAGTCTCTTTCGTTCCACATTTGATGGTGTGCTGAATGGATGCTGTAGATCGTTTTCCCTCAACGAATCTTTTCTCTTTGTTTTTACATTGATTTCCTGAATTCATCTTCAAGTTTATGGATTCTTTCTGCCACCATCTCTAGTGTGCTATTGAACCTGTCTATTTTTCATTTTAATAATTATAGTTTTCAATTCTAGGATTTATATTAGTTTCCTTTTTTGAAATAATTTGTAGCTATTTATTGAGTATCTCTTTTGACTTAGATGAATAAATGAAAATCATATTTTCATCTAATTTTTCAAGCATGTCTCCTTTAGTCCATCTTGTAGTTATCATTATTTTGATATTTTAATGTTTTGACCTTCATACTGAATTTATAAGTGATATATGAGTTATATGTGATATATTATATAAATGCTTTACTCACCACCATTTCAACACTAGAGTTTTCTGATTTTAACTGTGTACTTATCTGTCCCAGGGGGTTTTATACTTGATATATTTTCCTTTTCCTAATTAGCATCTTTTCATTTCAGCTTGTAGAACTCCTTTTAACATTTCCTATTAGACTGATCTAATGGTGATGAACATTTGCTTGTCTGGAAAATTCAATGTCTCCTTCAATTCTGAATGACAGTTTTGTTGGGTATTGTTTCTTTGAATTAATTTTCTGACCCTTGCTCTGCCTCTTGTCCTTTCTCCCTTATAATTCATATCATAGGTCCACTTGATAGTGTCCCTTAATTTAGTGTCCTTAACTTCACTATTTTTATTTTTTTTCTTTCTCTCTGATGAGGTGAATTCCAGAGTTTTGTCCTCAAGTTTACTGATTCTTCCACTAGTTTACTGTTGAATCTCTCTGTTGATTTTTCAGTCCAGTTGCTGTATCCTTCAGATTTGTGGCTTCTGTTTGGTGCTTAAAAATAATTTTTTTTTTCTATCTCTTCATTGAAATTCCTGCTTTGTTCACGTATTGTTCTCCTGATCTTGATGAACATGTTTTTAACAATTATTTCAAACTCTGTATCAGGTAAATCACTTCTGTTCATGAGAATAAGGACTGTTTCTGATCTTTATTTTTTTCGTTTGGAACACTGTCCTCTGTTTATTTAAGTTCCCTCACTCCCTCTGTTGGTTTTGCACATTAGATAAGATAACCACCTCTCCCCATCTTGACAGAGTAGTTTCACATTGAAGGTGAGACTCGCCAATCAGCTCAGCCTGGGTTCTTGATTGCTTCTCAAATTTTGTGGGTTTTTTTCAGCCACACTCTTTGTTCTTGGTACCTCTCAGTGGCTGAGGATGTTAAGGGCCCATCAGTGTCCCAAAGGGGAGAATCACAGTCAGCACACGGAGGCAGGATGACTGGAAGCTGGGAACGTATGTGGTCAGACCCCTTTCAAGGACAAGCTTCTTACTGGGAGACCTAGCAACTTGGTGTAGGATTGAGGAAGAAGGTAGAGGGACACAGGCTTCTTGGGTTTCTGGTGAGGCTCTCAGTCAGCTCACGTGCTGTGTGTGCTCAGTCACTAGGGCATGTCTGACTCTGAGACGCCATAGATTGAACTCTCCAGGCCCCTCTGTCTATGGAATTCTCCAAGTAAGAATACTAGAGTGGATAGCCTTTCCCTTCTCTAGGGGATCTTTCCAACCCAAGGATCCAACCCAGGTCTCCTGCATTGTGGACAGATTCTTTACCATCTGAGCCACCAGGGAAGTAGTGTTCAGTATAGTTATCATATTGTACATTACATCCAGAGTTTGTATTTATCTTGAAACTGAAAATTTGCACCTTTTGACTGCTTATGTCTAATTTCCCCCTCCACTTACTCCCCACCTCTGGCAAGTACAAATCTATTCTCTTTTTCTATGAGATTTTGTTTGTTTTTGAAGTATAATTGACCTGAACACTGTATTAGTACCTGTTATGCAAAACAGTGATTTGATATATCTAGACATTTCAAAATGATCCCAATGTCAAGTTCATTACAATCAGTAATACAGAGATATTACCTAATCATTGACTATACTCCTCACACTGTACAATTTCATACCTATGACTCCAACCAGAATAAATGTCCATATGTATGATAGTACTCTCACCATTTCTCTTCTTTGAACCTCTTCTCTTCTGGCAATCATTTATTTGTTCTTTGTATATATAAATGTGTTTCTGTTTTGTTATCAGATCAGATCAGATCAGTCGCTCAGTCATGTCTGACTCTTTTCGACCCCATGAATCGCAGCACGCCAGGCCTCCCTGTCCATCACCAACTCCCGGAGTTCACCCAGACTCATGTCCATCAAGTCAGTGATGCCATCCAGCCATCTCATCCTCTGTTGTCCCCTTCTCCTCCTGCCCCCAATCCCTCCCAGCATCAGAGTCTTTTCCAATGAGTCAACTCTTCGCATGAGGTGGCCAAAGTACTGGAGTTTCAGCTTTAGCATCATTTCTTCCAAAGAAATCCCAGGGCTGATCTCCTTAAGAATGGACTGGTTGGATCTCCTTGCAGTCCAAGGGACTCTCAAGAGTCTTCTCCAACACCACAGTTCAAAAGCATCAATTCTTCAGCACTCAGCCTTCTTCACAGTCCAACTCTCACATCCATACATGACCACAGGAAAAACCATAGCCTTGACTAGACGGACCTTTGTTGGCAAAGTAATGTCTCTGCTTTTGAATATGCTATCTAGGTTGGTCATAACTTTCCTTCCAAGGAGTAAGCGTCTTTTAATTTCATGGCTGCAGTCACCATCTGCAGTGATTTTGGAGCCCAGAAAAATAAAGTCTGACACTGTTTCCACTGTTTCCCCATCTATTTCCCATGAAGTGATGGGATCGGATGCCATGATCTTCATTTTCTGAATGTTGAGCTTTAAGCCAACTTTTTCACTTTCCACTTTCACTTTCATCAAGAGGCTTTTGAGTTCCTCTTCACTTTCTGCCATAAGGGTGGTGTCATCTGCATATCTGAGATTATTGATATTTCTCCCGGCAATCTTGATTCCAGCTTGTTTTTCTTCCAGTCCAGCGTTTCTCATGATGTACTCTGCATATAAGTTAAATAAACAGGATGTCAATATACAGCCTTGACGAACTCCTTTTCCTATTTGGAACCAGTCTGTTGTTCCATGTCCAGTTCTAACTGTTGCTTCCTGACCTGCATACAGATTTCTCAAGAGGCAGATCAGGTGGTCTGGTATTCCCATGACTTTCAGAATTTTCCACAGTTTATTGCACTGTTTTGTTATATTTGTCTATATTTTTGTTTTTGGAGTCCTCACGTAAATGAACTAATAAAGTATTTATCTTTCTCTGACTTTCGTCACTTAGCATCTCTCTGGTCCATCCAGGTTATCACAAATGGCAAGATTTCATTTTTTTATGACTGAGTAATACACATACACACACACACACACACATACCATATCTTTCTCCAGTCATCTATTGGTGGGAACTTAGGTTGCTTACATATATCAGCTACTGTAAATAATACTGTAAATATCAGCTACAATGAACGTAGCAGTGCATATATTTTTTTAATTAGTGTTTTCATTTTCTTCAGATAAATGCCCAGAAATGAAATTGCTGAATAATATGGTAGTTCTATTTTAAATTTTTTGAGGAATTTCCATACTATTTTCCATAGTGACTTCACCAGTTTACAGTACTATTTACATTGTATGGTACAGCGCACATTGTTTGGTTGAACTCTCCTTTGAAGCTGTTTAAGTCCTGGACTTTTATTTGCTGGGATTGTGTTGTTTACTCTTTCAGTTATACTATACCACTAGTGATCAGTCTGCTCAGATTGTCTTTTTCTTCCTGATTCAGTGTTGGATGATCATGTTTCTATAAATTGATTCATTTCTTCTCACTGTTCAATTTGTTTACACATAACTGTTCATGGTATCATCTCTGATTTTTTAAGTTCTACGATATCAGTTATAATTTCTCCTTTCATTTTTTATTTTGTTCAGTCGTGTTCTTTCTTTTTTTCTTTATGAAAGTGGTTTTGAATTATGTTTATCTTTTCAAAAACTTAGCTCTTGGTTTCATTAATCTTTTCTATGAAGATTTTGGTGTTTCTCTTATTATTTCCTCTCTGATCTTTATTATTTTCTTCTTCCCTCCCAATTCCTGTAGATAGTAGATTCAGATCAGATCAGTCGCTCAGTCGTGTCCAACTCTTTTCAACCCCATGAATCGCAGCACGCCAGGCCTCCCTGTCCATCACCAACTCCTGGAGTTCACCCAGACTCACGTCCATCGAGTCAGTGATGCCATCCAGTCATCTCATCCTCTGTCGTCCCCTTCTCCTCTTGCCCCCAATCCCTCCCAGCATCAGAGTCTTTTCCAATGAGTCAACTCTTCGCATGAGGTGGCCAAAGTACTGGAGTTTCAGCTTTAGCATCATTCCTTCCAAAGAAATCCCAGGGCTGATCTCCTTCAGAATGGACTGGTTGGATCTCCTTGAAGTCCAAGGGACTCTCAAGAGTCTTCTCCAACACCACAGTTCAAAGGCATAGTAGATTAGGTTGTTCATTTAAGATTTCTCTTGTTTCTTAAGGTAGGCCTGTATTGCTCTGCTCTAAAAACTTCTTTTGTTGCATCCCATAGACTTAGGGAAGCTGTACCTTTATTTTCACTTGCTTCAAGTTAGTTTCTGTTTTCCTCTTTGATCTCTTTATTGACCCTATGGTTTCTTAGTAGCATGTTGTTTACTCTCCATGTGTTTTGTTTTTTTTCTAACTTTTCTTTTTATAATTAATTTCTAGCTTTATACTGTTGTTATAAAAAAAGTTTGACATCATTTCCATCCTCCTAAATTTGTTGACACGTGTTTTGCAGCCTAGCACTTGATCTGTTCCATGTGCACTAGAAAAGAATGTATATACTGCTGTTTTTCCATGCAGTGTCCTACATCTATTAAGTCCAACTTGTGTGTGCATGTGTGCATGCTAAATCGCTTCAGTCATGTTCAACTCTTTGAGACCTTATGGACTACAGCCTGCCAGATTCCTCAGTCCATGGGATTCGCCAGGCAAGAAAGTTTGATAAGGGCAGGTATGACCTCTTTGTATGTTTGATAGAAATCACATGTGAATTTGTCCAGTCCTGGACTTTTGTTGCTTAGAGGTTTTTTTCTTTTTATTACAAATTCAGTACCATTACTAGTGATTGATCTGTTCAAGATGTGTGTTTTATTTTGATAAAGTCTTGGCAGGTTATATGTTCTAGAAATTCACACTTTCTTCTTCTGCTGCTGCTGCTAATATGTTGGCATAGGGCTGTTCATATTATACTTTTATGATATTTTGTATCTCTGCAATTGGTTGTTATTTACCTTCTTTCATTTCTTAATTTTGTTTATGTGAATTACCTCTTTTCTTCTTGGTGAGTCTGGCTCTAGGCTTGTCAACTTTATTATCTTTAAAAAATCTTGATTTCATTTATCTTTTCTATTATTTCTATCCTTTATTTCCTGCATTCTGCTAACATTGGGCTTTTATATTTCTTATTTTTATAACTACTTTAGTAGGTAGGTTATTTATTTGAGAGTTTTCTTGTTTTTTGAGTAGGTTTTTAGTCTCTTTGAACTTTTCAAACTGATTTTGCTGCATCCCATATAGTTTAGAGTAATGCATTTCCATTAAAAGATGCTTACTCCTTGCAAGGAAAGTTATGACCAACCTAGATAGCATATTCAAAAGCAGAGACATTACTTTGCCAACAAAGGTCCGTCTAGTCAAGGCTATGGTTTTTCCTGTGGTCATGTATGGATGTGAGAGTTGGACTGTGAAGAAGGCTGAGCGCCGAAGAATTGATGCTTTTGAGCTGTGGTGTTGGAGAAGACTCTTGAGAGTCCCTTGGACTGCAAGGAGATCCAACCAGTCCATTCTCAAGGAGATCAGCCCTGGGATTTCTTTGGAAGGAATGATGCTAAAGCTGAAACTCCAGTACTTTGGCCACCTCATGTGAAGAGTTGACTCATTGGAAAAGACTCTGATGTGGGGAAGGATTGGGGGCAGGAGGAGAAGGGAATGACAGAGGATGAGATGGCTGGATGGCATCACCAACTTGATGGACGTGAGTTTGAGTGAACTCCGGGAGTTGGTGATGGACAAGGAGGCCTGGCATGCTGCAATTCATGGGGTCTCAAAGAGTCGAACACAACTGAGCGACTGAACTGAACTGAACTGAACTGAATGCATTTCCATTTTCATTAGTCTCAAGGTATTTTCCAATTTTCTGTCTGAGATCTTCATTGACCAATTTTTTTTTTTTTTTTCTGGTAGCATATTTAGTCCCTCACGCTTTTTCCCATTTTCTTTCTGCAATTTACTTTTAGTCATACTGTTGTGATAAGAGAAAAAAGCTTTCTATAATTTCTGGCTTCTCAAATTCGTAGGGAATTGTTTGTGGCTTAGCATGCTGCACACCGAAGAATTGATGCTTTTGAACTGTGGTGTTGGAGAAGACTCTTGAGAGTCCCTTGGATTGCAAGGAGATCCATCCAATCCATTCTAAAGGAGATCCATCCTGGGTGTTCTTTGGAAGGCCCGATGCTAAAGCTGAAACTCCAATACTTTGGCCACCTCATGTGAAGAGTTGACTCATTGGAAAAGACTCTGATGCTGGGAGGGATTGGGGGCAAGAGGAGAAGGGGACGACAGAGGATAGGATGGCTGGATGGGATCACTGACTCGATGGATGTGAGTTTGGGTGAACTCCAGGAGTTGGTGATAGACAGGGAGGCCTGGCCTGCTGCAATTCATGGGGTCGCAAAGAGTCGGACATGACTGAGTGACTGAACTGAACTGAACTGATACTTAAAAAGAAAGTATATTCTGCTACTTTGGGATGCATTGTCCTATAGATGTATATGGAGCAGAGTTAGTCTACTGAACCAATGAAGACCATTGATGTAATTGAGGTGTTAAAGCCCCATACTCCTATTGTATTGGGTTGGGGCCAATTGACTCTGTTTCCTCTAAGTGTATTTTCTTCTCTCCGTTTACCAGATCCCTTGCCCCAGAGGGGTTAAAGCACTGAAACAAGTTGGGGCGTTTGGGGGCTCTTCACTTACATCTTCTGCAGACAGAGGTCTGCAGGTGCTTTGCATGGGCAGGCACCCATATTTACTTCTTTCACTCTGCACAGACCCAGCCTGTTCCAGGCCCTCTTTGATCTTCACAGCTGATCACTGCCCCCTAGTTTCTGCCATTCCTGCACAGTTATGGAGCCACAGGGCCTTTGTGATCTCTTTGCATGTACTGAGGGGCAAGATGTCATGGAGTGACTCCTAGCAGAGATCTGGGCTGCTTCTGATGCCCTGATGAGTAAGCACCAGCATAGCTGCTCTTTCTGCCCCACCCAAGCCCTATCCCAAGACCAGGTTACTTCTGCCTTCCACAGTCAGGTCTTATCTCTGGTTGTCATTGCTCCAGGTTCAATGCCACACCTTGGCGTGGAGTGAACAGTACCAGAATATTTACTAGGAATGAGGTATGTTCTGAGGTGATCATGAGAACATCAGCAAGCTGGTAGAATAGGATTCTCTACACCCTGCCTCAGGAACAAGCCAGCACATACTGTCCTCATGAGCAAAGTCCAAGCTTCCCACTGCTTGTCTGTTTGTCCCAGTAGTCCATCCACCAGCCAAGGGCTTTGTCTCCCCTGCATCAGACCTCAGGAGTAGGAATTCAATCTGTGGGTCTTAGGAATCCCTCCCCAGAGTGGGTGTCCAGCTGTGTATTTTCCCTTTTCTTCTGAGTGTCCTTCCAAAGCACTAATGTCAGCAAGAGTGTTTTTCTTCCTTTCCTGCTTGGTTACCTATGCTTCTTCCTGATTGTTTTGGTTGTATTGAAAACGTTCATCCAATTTCCTGTTATGTTTCATCAAGAATTATTCTCCATGTAGACGTATTTTTGATGTTTTTATGGTGAGCGCCACATTTTTCTACCATCATCTTGATTGATCCTTCCTTAGAGTATTCGATAAATAATATTACATCATCTGAAAACAGTGACAATTTTGCTTCTTCATTTTTAATGGGATGATTTTAATTTTTCTTTTTCTTTCCTAATTTCTCTGGCTAGGATTTCCAACACTGTATTGAACAAACTGGCAGAAGTGGGCATTTTTGTCTTGTTCATGATTAGGGGAAAAGCTTTAGTTATTCACTATAACTGTGAGCTTGTCATAAATGGCTTTATTTCATCTTGTTATTTTCCCTCCATGCTCACTTTATTGGATTTTTAAGTCATAAATGGATACTAAATTTTGTCAAATGTTTTTTCTACATTTGTTGAGATGATCATATGTTTTTACCCTACATTTACAGTGTATGTAAGTCACATACACTGATTTCCTGATGTTGTACCATCCTTGTGTTCCTGAAATAAATCTCAACTGATCATGATGTATGAACCTTTAAATGTATTGTGAATTTGTTTTGTGACTATCTTGTTGAGAAGTTTTACTTCTATGTTTATCAGTGATACTGGTTTGTATTTTTTCTTCTCTTGTCCTTGTCTTTTTTTGGTAACAGGGTGATGCTAGCCTCATAATATAAGTTTGGAAGTTATCCCTTTTTGTTTTTTCATAAGTTTAAGAAAGATTGGTATTAATTCTTTTGTGAAAATTTGATAGATTTCACCAGGTAAACTTACTTAGTTTGTTTTTAGATTCCTGCTTGTTTTTAGATTCCTGATTCAGTTTCATTAGTATTAATGAGTTTGTTTAGGTTTTCTTTTTCTTTATGATTTAATGTTGGTAAAATGTATGTTTCTAGGAATTTATTCAATTTCTCTAGGTTGTCAAAATTGTAGACATATTCAGTTCAGTCCAGTTCAGTTAAGTCGTTCAGTCATGTCTGACTCTTTGTGACCCCATGAATTGCAGCACGCCAGGCCTCCCTGTCCATCACCAACTCCCGGAGTTCACTCAAACTCATGTCCATCGAGTCAGTGGTGCCATCCAGCCATCTCATTCTCTGTCGTCCCCTTCTCCTCCTGCCCCCAATCCTTCCCCACATCAGAGTCTTTTCCAATGAGTCAACTCTTCGCATGAGGTGGCCAAAGTACTGGAGTTTCAGCTTTAGCATCATTCCTTCCCAAAGAACACCCAGGACTGATCTCCTTTAGAATGGACTGGTTGGATCTCCTTGAAGTCCAGGGAACTCTCAAGAGTCTTCTCCAACACCACAGTTCAAAAGCATCAATTCTTCAGTGCTCAGCTTTCTTCACAGTCCAACTCTCACACCATACATGACTACTGGAAAAACCATAGCCTTGACTAGACGGACCTTTGTTGGCAAAGTAATGTCTCTGCTTTTGAATATGCTATCTAGGTTGACATATTAATCAATCATAAAAGTTTCATGATCCTTTGTATTTCAGTGGCATTAGGTATTATATTGCTTTTTTAATTCCTGATTTTGTCTATTACAGTCCTTTTTAAATGAGTCTAACTAAAGATTTGTTGATTTTGTTTGATCTTTTCAGTTCTTAATTCCACTGATCTTTTTATTGTATTCTTAGTCTTTATTTTATTTCTGTTATGATCTTTCTTATTTCCCTCTTTCTACTAATCTTGGATTTTATTTATTATTCTTTTTCTAATTCCTTGTGATGTAATGTTAAGCAGTTGATTTGAGCTATGTATTATTTTTAGAAGTAGGCCGTTTTTGCTAGGAAGTTTCTCCCTATATCCTTGTTTGTTTTTTTTTAAACAACTAGTATTTATTGAATAGTTATTGTGTATCAGGAACATTGTGTATTGCATACATCATGTATAATCCCATTTACTTTTTGTAGCAAAGAGAGAGCTATTAATATGCTCAGTTGGTGATAAGAACTTAGACATGGAAAGTTAGTAACTTGCCCAATTTACAAAAACAGTAAGGCACAGGGTAGTTATTTAAACTCTAGAATTTGAACTTTTATGCTGTACTTTATTTGTGGCTATACAGAGGTGTCTGTATTACAGTTGACCAAAATAAGAGACTCCAAATAGCCAAAGCAATCTTGAGAAAGAAGAACAAAGCTGGACATCACATTCACTGATTTCAAATTATATTATAAAGCTACAGTAATAAAAACAGCATGGTCCTGGAACAAAAACAGAGATGTAGATCAGTGGAACAGAATAAAGAGCCCAGAAGTGAATCCACCTTTATATGATCAATTAATTATGACAAAGGAGGGAAGAACATACAAATGGGAAAAGATTCCCTCTTCAATGAACAATGTTGAGAAAATTGGACAATTACATCTATAAGAAAAGAACTATAAAACTTTCTCACACTAAGTAGAAAAATAAACTCAAATTGGATTAAAGTCTGTAATAAAAGACCTGAAACCACAGTGCCCTTTACACAGTAAAGAAAACTATGAGCAAAATGAAAAGCCCAACTATTGACTGGGGGAAGATATGCCCACATACTGTATCTGATAAGGGATTAACATCCAAAGTATACAAAAAACTTCTACAACTTAAGATCAGGAAGCAAACAATGCAAATAAAAAGTGGACAGAGAACCTGAATAGACATTTTCCCAAAGAAGACATATAGATGGATAAAAGGCATATGAGAAGATGCTCAACATCACTATACCAAAAAGTCACAAAGAGATGTCACTTTGCACTTGTCAAAATGGATTTTGACAACGTATAGCATATTGGCAAAGATATAGAGAAGAGGGAACACTTGTGCACTGTTGGTGGGAATGGAAATTCATGGGGCCATTGGGGAAAACAGCATGGAGATTCCTCAAAAAATTAAGAATAGAACTATCATATAATTTGGCTGTGTATTAAAATGCAGAGACATCACTTTGTTGACAAATGTCCATATTGTCAAAGCTATGGTTTTTCCAGCAGTAATGTATAGATGTGGGAGTTGGACCATGAAGAAGGCTGAGCACTGAAGAATTGATGCTTTCAAACTGTCATGCTTGAGAAGACTCTTGAGAACCCCTTGAACCTCCAGGAGATCATTCCAATCAATCCATAGGATATGAACCTTTAATATTCATTGGAAAGATGGATGCTGAAGCTGAAGTTCCACCTAATGTGATGAGCCAGCTCATTGAAAAGGTCATGATGTTGGAAAACACTGAGGGCAAGAGGAGAAAGGGCAACAGAGGATGAGATGGTTGGATGGCATCACTGACTCAATGGACATGAGTTTGAACAAACTCAGGAAGATAGTAAAGGACAGGCAAGCCTGGCATGCTGCAGTTCATGGTGTTGCAAAGAGTTGGACATGGATTAGTAACTGAACAACAATAACAACAACATATAATCCAGGGATTCCACGTCTGTATATTTTTTCCAAAGGAAACAAAACACTATTTCAAAAATATATGTACCCTTATTCATTGCAGTTATTTACAAAAGCCAAGATATGGAAGCAGTCTGTGTGTCCACTCATATATGAATAGTACATAGAGAGAATGGAACATTACTCAATCATAAAAAAATGAAATCATGCCATTTGCAACAACAGGGATGGACCCAGAGGGTATTAGGCTCAGTGAAATAAGTCATACAGAAAAACACAAACATCCCATGATTTTACTTATGTTTGGAGTCTAAAAAACAAAACAGAAGAACACACATAACAAAACAAGAAACACAATTATGATCAGAAAATAAGTAGGTAGTTGCCAGAGGGTAGAAGGGAAGGGTGAAATTGTTAAGGGAGATTAAAAGGTACAAACTTTCAGTTAAAAAATAAAAGAGTCTTGGGGGTGAAATGTATAGCATGGAGAATATAGACAATAATATTGTAATATCTTTGCCTGGTGACAGATAGTAACTAGACTTATTGTGCTGATCATTTTGTAATGTGTAGAAATATCAAATCACTAGGTCCTGAATCTGAAATTGAAATTATGTTAAAGATCAGTTACACTTCAATTAAAAAAAAGCCCTCTAACACCTAGAGATTTAGTACATAATCCTATATTAATGAGATGTGTACAGAAATGTTATAGACTATTTTTTAAACTCATAGAATAATTGTCACCATTTGTCTATGGAAACAGGGTTCAATATCTGTGTATTTCTATAGAGTATCTTTGTTGTATGTTGTGTAGATGAACACAATCCATACTGAAGTAGGTATATGCATATATACATGCAATCAGAGATTTTGATTTGTCATAGCTCTCCCCAGGAATCACAGTGCTAGGTTAGCATCATAAACTCTCCGATATTCTGCCTTAAAGTTATAAAAGGCAATTTCATAGGTATTACTTGGTTTCATCTGATCAAAAACACTCTTCATTCACTGCCTGAATTTCAAATACATGTTTAATTATACAAGTAACATATAAAGGTATTTTCTTTGTAAAAATGCCACGTGTTGATATTAGAAGCTCCACCTTAGACTATCCTTGATCCCAATTCCCTCCCCAGGGGGTGATCACTGTTTTCAATTTGACCTGTAAAATAGTAAAACAGTGCTGCTGGTTGTATTGTCCCATTTATTGGTGAGAAAATGGGGAATCAGCAGTGTCATTTGTTTAACGCAATTTGCAACCAGTTAAACAGGGGGAATCCCTGTCTTGGTTCCAGGCCTCCCAAATGCAAATATGTAGTTCTTTCTCCTTCTCCCTGATCTTCTCTAGAGAGGTAAACACAGTCCACCCAGGTCAGCCCTTCAAATGTGGGGAAGCTGCTTGCTTTCTCCACTTTCCTCACATGGTGCAATTCCCAAATCCCGCCACTGCAGGCGAAGTGCTCTGGTGTGCGGCTGGCTGTCTGTGCACACTGACCAGATCTACACAGTTCTCCAGCTGGTTTCCTTAAGGTGCAGAGGCACCCTTGCTTCATTAGCTAGTCCCCCACACCTTTGTCAGTGCAGCCAAAGTCAGCATTAGGGTAATCCTCCATCTCTTACTGTTTAGCACTTGAGACACACAGAACTTTGAGGCTTCTTTATTTAGCATCCTATGTCTTCATTCAAGTCCCTGATAAAATATGTACTCCAGTCCAGCCGGAAGCTCTGGTTTTGGTGAGCGTGCTGAATCAAAGAGGGTCCCTTGTTCAGTACTCCTGCTTAGGCTGTTATAAGTCAGTCACCACACCAGCACTTAGCCAACAGTCCTTTATCTTTTCAGACAGTTATAAAATCCCTAACGAATGCCTTGATGACAGGAAGATGTATTTTTCCATCATTTCTCTAGATATCTAGTCTGGTAAACCAGAAAAAAAAAAAAGGAAATAAATGTAGATTGGAAAATATTGTTCTTATGAATCATGTGAATCTCGGGGCTACTTCTTAATTCTCTGTAGCCCTGTTAAAGAGCCAGTTGGTGCGCATCCCCACCCCCACCCCACTCCCATCCATATGTTGAAGCCCAGCTCCCAACATGACTGTATTTGGAGACAGGGCCTTTAAAGGGGGTAATGGCACCCCACTCCAGTATTCTTG
The DNA here is from genome assembly GCF_003369695.1 of Bos indicus x Bos taurus. NCBI lineage: Eukaryota > Metazoa > Chordata > Mammalia > Artiodactyla > Bovidae > Bos > Bos indicus x Bos taurus. The sequence goes on along the minus strand of NC_040083.1, from coordinate 65,189,806 downwards.
CCTGGAAAATTCCATGGACGGAAGAGCCTGGTAGGCTGCAGTCCCTGGGGTCGCAAAGAGTTGGATATGACTCAGCAACTTCACTTTCATTTTCACTTTCATGCATTGGAGAAGGAAACAGCAGCCCACTCCAGTGTTCTTGCCTGGAGAATCCCAGGGATGGGGGAGCCTGGTGGGCTGCCATCTATGGGGTCGCACAGAGTCGGACATGACTGAAGTGACTTAGCAGCAGTAGCAGCAAGGTTAAATGACATCATAAGAGTAGAGTCCTCATTAGTATGATTTGTGTTCAAGGGGAAGAGATGTCAGGGATGTAAACCCAGAGGAGAGACCATTATAACCCCAGGAGAGAGGCCTCAGAACCAACCCTGCAACACCCTGATCTTGGGCTTCCAGTCTTCTGAACTGTGAGGAAATGAATGTCTACTGTTTAAGGCCCCAGATTGTGCTATTTTGTTATGTTAGCCCTAATGGCTCAGAGGTTAAAGCATTTACCTGGAATTCAGGGGACCTGGGTTCGATCCCTGGATCGGGAAGATCCCCTGGAGAAGGAAATAGCAACCCACTCCAGTACTCTTGCCTGGAGAATCCCATGGAGGGAGGAGCCTGGTAGGCTACATACAGTCCATGGGGTCGCAAAGAGTCGGACACGATTGAGTGACTTCATTCACTTCACTTCAAAAGTTTATACTGTATGCTTAATCTCACCCCAGTCATCTTGAAACCAAGTGAGACACTTTGGACCTCCTGGGCATGGAAGCATCTCTGTCCCCCATGTCTTGTTTGTAGGAAATAGACCACAGCCTCCATGACCTTCCCTGAGTCCTGAAGGGCAGATTGAAACAGTTTCTAATCAGGGAAGGGAGGAGATGCAGAGACAAGACAGGAGCATCCAAGAAATAATAGTGCAGCCTTGGAGCAGGGTCCTGGTTCCACCTCAAGGGGTACACATAACAGTATTTTTGAACTCTTCTACTGAATCGATTTACCACGCATGATTGTAGGGTTGGCTCATCCCACCATCCCTCTTCCTTGGAAGGACAGCTAACTCCTCAGAGGACTGTCTTGGAAATGGGCATGGATATCTCTGGGAAGTGATTCAATGTTCTCAAGACTTGAACATCAGCTAAGGGAAGTGTACAGGCTCACTTAATTATAGTATAAAAGTCCTGTGTATAACATTGGCCATAATCACATAGCCATACTAGTAATAATAATCACACAGTAATCAGATAACAGTCCATAGTGATGTGTCTGTAATTTTCATACGCATGTGCATATGCACACCCATGCATATGCAACAAACTTTAAAAAAAATCATTCTATTCAGCAACATGTAGAAAATAAAAGTGGTTTGAAATCTGAGTGGTTTCATGTTAATGTATGGCAGAAACCAACACAATAATGTAAAGTGATTATTCTCCAGTTAAAAATTTTAAAAATTAAAAGAAATCGTGAACAAATTGAAAAAAAAAATCAGACTTGATTAAAAATATACTTGTTTTTCAATAGGCAAAACACTCTCCGACATACATCACAGCAGGATCCTCTATGACCCACCTCCCAGAATATTGGAAATAAAAGCAAAAAATAAACAAATGGGACCTAATTAAACTTAAAAGCTTCTGCACAACTAAGGAAACCATTAGCAAGGTGAAAAGGCAGTCTTCAGAATGGGAGAAAATAATAGCAAATGAAGCAACTGACAAACAACTAATCTCAAAAATATACAAGCAACTCCTACAGCTCAACTCCAGAAAAATAAGTGACCCAATCAAAAAATGGGCCAAAGAACTAAATAGACATTTCTCCAAAGAAGACATACATATGGCTAACAAACACATGAAAAGATGCTCAACATCACTCATTATCAGAGAAATGCAAATCAAAACCACTATAAGGTACCATTTCACGCCAGTCAGAATGGCTGAGATCCAAAAGTCTATAAGCAATAAATGCTGGAGAGGGTGTAGAGAAAAGGGAACCCTCTTACACTGTTGGTGGGAATGCAAACTAGTACAGCCACTATGGAGAACAGTGTGGAGATTCCTTAAAAAACTGGAAATAGAACTGCCTTATGATCCAGAAATCCCACTGCTGGGCATACACACTGAGGAAACCAGAAGGGAAAGAGACACGTATACCCCAGTGTTCATCGCAGCACTGTTTATAATAGCCAGGACATGGAAGCAACCTAGATGTCCATCAGCAGATGAATGGATAAGAAAGCTGTGGTACATATACACAATGGAGTATTACTCAGCCATTAAAAAGAATACATATGAATCAGTTCTAATGAGGTGGATGAAACTGGAGCCTATTATACAGAGTGAAGTAAGCCAGAAGGAAAAACACCAATACAGTATACTAGTGCATATATATGGAATTTAGAAAGATGGTAACAATAACCCTGTGTATGAGACAGCAAAAGAGACACTGATGTATAGAATAGTCTTATGGACTCTGTGGGAGAGGGAGAGGGTGGGAAGATTTGGGAGAATGGCATTGAAACATGTATAATATCATGTATGAAATGAGTCACCAGTCCAGGTTCGATGCACGATACTGGATGCTTGGGGCTGGTGCACTGGGATGACCCAGAGGGATGGTATGGGGAGGGAGGTGGGAGGAGGGTTCAGGATGGGGAACACATGTATACCTGTGGCAGATTCATTTCGATATTTGGCAAAACTAATACAATATTGTAAAGTTTTAAAATAAAATTTAAAAAATATACTTGTTTTCAAAGTATGTTTCAGAGGATATGCCACTGGGGTCTCTCCTATTTAAGTTGTTTTAGAATGAAGACTTAGATAAGCACTTTTATTAAAAATCCCCTGGATCCACCTTAAAGTGGTGACAATATACTGTTCTCTGGTGAATTGTTAAGGTAGACATCTCATCCTGAAAAAATAAAAATCCAAGACAGACTTGTGTGTACAGAGATGATGACACGAAAGAAGTGATGAACTGTTACAAAATAGGATAAGATGCTATCCAGAAATTAATTTGGATTAATATCTACATTTAAGTGATGATTTGGGCAGGATGACATGGCACTAAACATGTGATGTTGTGTTTATGTGTATGATAAGTTTTCCTTATCATACAGTTGTCTTCCCATTTTAAAGTCTCTCATCATCTTTGTGCATTTGGCCTTGGAATACAGAATGAAGCAGGGCAAAGACTAATAGAGTTTAGCCAAGAAAATGCACTGGTCATAACAAACACCCTCTTCCAACAACACAAGAGAAGACTCTATACATGAACATCACCAGATGGTCAACTCCGAAATCAGATTGATTATATTATTTGCAGCCAAAGATGGAGAAGTTCTATACAGTCAGCAAAAACAAGACCAGGAGCTGACTGTGGCTCAGATCATGAACTCCTTATTGCCAAATTCAGACTTAAATTGAAGAAAGTAGGGAAAACCACTAGATCATTCAGGTATGACCTAAATCAAATCCCTTATGATTATACAGTGGAAGTGAGAAATAGATATAAGGGACTAGATCTGATAGAGTACCTGATGAACTATGGAATGAGGTTCGTGACATTGTACAGGAGACAGGGATCAAGACCATCCCCATGGAAAAGAAATGCAAAAAAGCAAAATGGCTGTCTGGGGAGGCCTTACAAATAGCTCAGAAAAAAAGAGAAGCGAAAAGCAAAGGAGAAAACGAAAGATATAAACATCTGAATGCAGAGTTCCAAAGAATAGCAAGAAGAGATAAGAAAGCCTTCTTCAGCGATCAATGCAAAGAAATAGAGGAAAACAACAGAATGGGAAAGACTAGAGATCTCTTCAAGAAAATCAGATACCAAAGGAACATTTCATGCAAAATCGATAAAGGACAGAAATGGTATGGACCTAACAGAAGCAGAAGATATTAAGAAGAGGCGGCAAGAATACACAGAAGAACTGTACAAAAAGATCTTCATGACCAAGATGATCACAATGGTATGATCACTCACCTAGAGCCAGACATCCTGGAATGTGAAGTCAAGTGGGCCTTAGAAAGCATCACTATGAACAAAGCTAGTGGAGGTGATGGAAGTCCAGTGGAGCTCTTTCAACACCTGAAAGATGATGCTATGAAAGTGCTGCATTCAATATGCCAGCAAATTTGGTAAACTCAGCAGTGGCCACAGGACTGGAGAAGGTCAGTTTTCATTCCAATCCCAAAGAAAGGCAATGCCAAAGAATACTCAAACTACCGCACAATTGCACTAATCTCACACGCTAGTAAAGTAATGCTCAAAATTCTCCAAGCCAGGCTTCAGCAATATGTGAACTGTGAACTTCCAAATGTTCAAGCTGGTTTTAGAAAAGGCAGAGGAACCAGAGATCAAATTGCCAGCATCTGCTGGATCATGGAAAAAGCAAGAGAGTTCCAGAAAAACATCTATTTCTGCTTTATTGACTATGCCAAAACCTTTGACTGTGTGGATCACAATAAACTGTGGAAAATTCTGAAAGTCATGGGAATACCAGACCACCTGACCTGCCTCTTGAGAAACCTGTATGCAGGTCAGGAAGCAACAGTTCAAATGGGACATGGAACAACAGACTGGTTCCAAATAGGAAAAAGAGTATGTCAAGGCTATATTGTCACCCTGCTTATTTAACTTATATGCAGAGTACATCATGAGAAACGCTGGACTGGAAGAAACACAGCTGGAATCAAGATTGCCGGGAGAAATATCAATAACCTCAGATATGCAGATGACACCACCCTTATGGCAGAAAGTGAAGAGGAACTCAAAAGCCTCTTGATGAAAGTGAAAGTGGAGAGTGAAAAAGTTGGCTTAAAGCTCAACATTCAGAAAATGAAGATCATGGCACCTGGTCCCATCACTTCATGGGAAATAGATGGGGAAACAGTGGAAACAGTGTCAGACTTTATTTTTCTGGGCTCCAAAATCACTGCAGATGGTGACTGCAGCCATGAAATTAAAAGACGCTTACTCCTTGGAAGGAAAGTTATGACCAACCTAGATAGCATATTCAAAAGCAGAGACATTACTTTGCCAACAAAGGTCCGTCTAGTCAAGGCTATGGTTTTTCCTGTGGTCATGTATGGATGTGAGAGTTGGACTGTGAAGAAGGCTGAGCGCTGAAGAATTGATGCTTTTGAACTGTGGTGTTGGAGAAGACTCTTGAGAGTCCCTTGGACTGCAAGGAGATCCAACCAGTCCATTCTCAAGGAGATCAGCCCTGGGATTTCTTTGGAAGGAATGATGCTAAAGCTGAAACTCCAATACTTTGGCCACCTCATGTGAAGAGTTGACTCATTGGAAAAGACTGATGCTGGGAGAGATTGGGGGCAAGAGAAGGGGACGACAGAGGATGAGATGGCTGGATGGCATCACTGACTCGATGGACGTGAGTCTGAGTGAACTCCAGGAGTTGGTGATGGACAGGGAGGCCTGGCATGCTGCAATTCATGGGGTCGCAAAGAGTCGGACACGACTGAGCGACTGATCTGATCTGATCTTATCTGGGTTTGTATTTAGGGATGTGTACGTTGAAAAGACACAATAAAGTGATAAGTATGCCTCAGGTTGGGATACATTTCCACCACTGAGTCTGCTCATTCCCTTAAGTTGAATGAGGTAAATATAGAATATATTCGTTTTTGTTTTTTTTAACCTCAACAACATACAAGTTTATTTTGGCTGATACTGTATATCCAACATGGGTGAGGTGGAGGGTCCCTTTGGGCAGAAGCTTCCACAGGCATGGTGGTGGAGAGAGAGAGAAAAGTGGCAATTCGTACCTGGGCTCTTTTAAAAAATATAAATAGTTTAATTTTATTGGAGTAGCTGAACCATAAACAAGGCAGAATGCCAAAGAATTGATGCCTTCGAACTGTAGAAGACTCCTGAAAATTCCTTGGACAGCAAAGAGATCAAACCAGTCTTAAGGGCGATCAAACCTGAATATTCACTGGAAGGACTGATGCTGAAGTGGAAGCTCCCGTATTTTGGTCATCTGATGCAAACAGACAACTCATTGCAAAAGTCCCTGATACTGGGAAGGATTGAGGGCAGAATAAGAGGGCATCAGAGGATGAGACGGCTGGATGGCTTCACTGATGCAATGAACGTGAACTTGGCCAAACTTCGGGAGATGATGAGGGACAGTGAGGCCTGGCGTGCTGCAGTCCATGGAGTCACAGAGTCGGACATGACTGGGCAACATTAATAGATTTATTAATATGATGCCATATTGGTTTCAGGCATACAGCAGTGATTCAGTTATGCATATACATATATTCAGAATATCTTATAATTGAAGTGTTTCAGCGATACTTCAGTAACACTTTGGGGATGTTAGGAAAATTAGTGCCAGCGAGAAACACTTCAGTTCATTCTATTGCTGATTGCCTTCAACTCGGTGCTGTCAACTACAAATTGGCACTTACCGAGAGCATTGCCATCAACTGAACAACGAAGGCATTTGCCATCTGCCTCTATGGAGATCGAACCCCATGCTGCTATGGTTGTTGACCTTCAACAATCCCTGAGGAAGTTCAGGGTCGAGTCAGGCACTGTGTGCTCCAGGGAGTCTGGTGGGACAGGTCTTTAGATAGTTGGATGTTTTTAGGAACAGATTTTATGATCTAAATCCTTGCATCTCCTCATGTCTAGAAAAGCACTAAATCCCTTACCATCTGAGCCACCAGGGAAGGGTACATTAATGTAAAATTTAATTGAATTATTAAAGGACACTCTAGGGTTGTTTCTGAAGCTTATCTCAGTAATCTGTCTTTTGATGAAGATCAGATGCCTCACACAGGCATGCAATCAAGACTGAAAGAAGACATAATTTAAGGAACTGTCTCCAACCTTTCTATCAGGTACTATTAAATTGAAGGGAAATTGACTCGGGTTAACTCCCACTTCCAAATGCCCCTAAGCTGGACTGGTCTATAGAGAGGCCTACTGACCTCAAACTCACCTTAAAACAATGCTCAAACAAAGGAAACTACACTACACTGGGATGAGAAGATGACATCAGCAGTAGACAGCTTGCCCAAGATGCTAATCTGACTTGTATGATCACTTATAATATTCTTGATTTCTTGGACCTATGCCTATCAATCAAATGTTTTCTATCATGACACAATTCTATGCTAGTTTAAAACCCAATCCAATTGTTTGGTTGTGGCCAATTACCTGTGTTTACTACTTTTGGGTTACCTTGGTGGATTTCTGTTCTCTAGAGCTGTGAATGGATACCCCTAGGAAATTGATTTTGGGTGAGTGTTCAGTTATGTTCTGAGCTGCGGCGGGGTCTGGGGCTCAGAGTAGCGGCGGGAGGAGGCGGACACGTGGCAGCAGCGGCAGTAGCAGCCCCGGCGGCGGCGGCGCGGCAGAAGGCATCCGCACGAGCCGCCTGCCCGTCTTCCCTCCTTCCCGCCTTGTGGCAGCCCTAGCTCCTTCCTCTTCACTCCCCCGGCCGCGCTTGCTTGGCCGGGAGCCGCTCAAAAAAAAAAAATAAATAAAATAAAATACTTTCTATCTCTTCATTGAAATTTCTGCTTTGTTCACACCTTGTTATCCTGACATTAGTGAACATCTTTTAAACTATTATTTCAAACTCTGTACTACATAAACCACTTCTCTTCATAACAACAAGAACTGTCTCTGAAACTTTACGTTATTTTTTTGTTTATGTTTTTTGTTTCCTTAGTTTCCTTCACTCTCTGTGTTGGTTTTGCACATAGATAAGACAGCCACCTATCTGAGTCTTGACAGGTCTTGATAGAGTGTTTTCACATAGAAGATGAGACTCACCAGTCATCTGAGCGCGGGTTCTTGATTGTGGTTTTTTTCAGCCACATACTTTGCCCTTGGTTCTTGCAGTAGTTGAGGATGTTCAAGAGCTTATGACATGAATTATAAGGGAGAAAGGCAAAGGGTAGAGAAAGGGCTAAAAAGTTAATTGAAAGAAAGAATACCTAGCAAAGTTGTCCTTCAGAAGTGGAGACACTGAATTTTTCAGACAAGCAAAAGCTGAAGGACTTCACGACCATTAGATCAGTCTAATAGGAAATGTTAAAAGGAGTTCTACAAGCTGAAACTAAACGATGCTCCTTAGCAAAAGGAAAATATATATTGTAAAGTAAAAAAAAAAAAAGAAAAAAAATTAAATAAATAAAAAATAGAACTAAAAAAATATATATATATCAAAGTATATATATATATATAAAAGTATAAAACTCCCTGGTGATAGCTTAGCAGTGAATGGTGCTTGGTGCCGCTGGACTCGTGGTGTCCAAAGGAGAAGATTTAACTCCTGGACCAAAGACAGTCTCAGTCACTCAGAGCTTTGTGTAGATTTTATTTAAAGTGAAAGTGACAGAAAAAGTTTCTGACATAGACATCAGAAGTGGGTAGGAGATTACCCCCCTCACTAATTTAAGCGGGGCCTTATATGCTTTTCAACTAGCTGCTGAGAAAAGATTAAAAATACCTCAAGGCTGCGAGCATTTTGCCCAGACCCTTTCCCATAACATACATCCAAAGCTCACAAAAAGGCATGTGCCTGAACAAGAGATACCGCTGCCTAAGAGGCCTACTTGTTTAAGGCAAAAGAATGTGAAAAAGAAAGAATGTTTACCTACTCCTTAAAGGGGCCTTAGGCTTGGACTCCTTATCTACCTGCCTAAGGTAACTCTCTCATTTCCCCCTTTTCTTTTTAGGAGAATATTGTTGCTGAAGGGAAAGGGGTGGAGAAATCTGTCAGTAACTGCTTCCTGCGCGTGAGGGGTGCCACCCCTAAGTTACTGACGTGGCATATTTTCCTTACACTTTTATTTAGGTTTCTGATCCAAGGGTCCCAAGTAATACCTAGAGGTGGTAGAAATGGTAGGAGTATGGAAAATCATTTGTAATTTAAATGTTTTCAGACGGTTAGAAACAGATCTCATTACACAGTTATAGATGTAAGGAGCAGACAGCAAAACAGAATGATTACAATTATTACAGTCAAGATAGTTTTTCACCAAGGAGAGCTAGTAAACCAAGATTGTATCTGTGACCAGAGTGGAACATCAGGGGAGTCCATTTTGAAGGGTGACCAGTATCTCTGCATCATTATCACTTTGTCGGGGGAAACATTGTATCCTTTAGAAAGAACAAACTAGAGAAGCAGATTAAAAGTCAGAGACCAAAAATCAGTAAAAGAATTATTGTAATTAACAGTCCAAGCAAGAGTAAGAATCAGGTTACATTTGGTAGTAACTTTGATCCTGGTCTAGATACAGTCAACACTTTGGCTGCCCTGTTTATAAGAATGGAGCCATTTGGCATGTTCATGTATTTTGAATGTAGATAAAACAAACCCAGTTAGCAGTAGCTGAAAGAGTGACAACCTGAACCTTAACAGACAAACTAAATCTTACCATTTCTGTTTAGAAGAATGAGTCTGAACCCCTATGTGGTCAGCTGTTTTAGGCAGACTTATAGCCATGTAGCCAGTTGTCTAGGTTTGTCCAAGTAGGCTTTGGCCTCTTAATTGTGGCTTCTTCTTAACATATAAGCCAAAGTAGTTATCACCATTAACAATTTTAGTGTTTTCCTGAGTATGAGAAGATATAAGAATTTGGGCTTAAGAAAAGTTTTACCTGAAAATATCTAACTATGCAAAGGACTGTTTCTTCCATCTTGTTCAGAGCACAGAGCGAGTGTCTAATTTCTGGTTTTCACCCTGAATTCCATTCAGGGGATGTTGAAGGTCAGCAGATGTAGTGTCCGTGATTTAATCTGTAGAGGCAGACAGCAAGTGCCAGTTTCCAATCGCAGGGCCCCTTTATGGCCATGATTTTGACCATCGTTTGGGGGGCACTTCCTGGCCATCTTGTTCCATGGTGCTGGGAAGACTCATTCCCAGGTCTGTCGAAGATTTCACTGATAGCCACTCAATGTGCTGTTACTGGATTAGGCCCTCTGAGTAGCAAAAGTCTCTGGACCATAGCTGTCTCACTAGTCTCTTGGTCCAGGAAAATGTTCCCTCTTGTTGCTTCTTCTCATATACAGTCACACCATTATAATTAGGGATTTCATATGGAACTGTGTACCATCATTATATCAGTGGCTCAGTCACACACTTGATAATGTAAGGGACAACTCTTCTTGAAACAGGCAGCATAGAAAACAATACAGTTAGCAGTAATAGTAGAATCATAAGTAAGAACTTAAGTCAAGAACTTCTATTAGGTATAGCCCAGTGTCATCTCCAGGTCATCTGACTTAGTTTGTTAAATGACTATAGCCTGCTGTTCATCTCCTGGTTGTAGATCCTGAGCATCTAATCTTTATTCAAAGACTGCTTATTGAGAGAAGCTTTAGAAACAAAGTCAGAGTGTCCTTTTTAACAACTTAATTAAACCTCTTAGCAATGTAACATAACCACAAGGAGCTATCTAAGAAGTGAATCTTAGTAAATGCAGACTTTAATTAACAAAACTATAACTTAATATTCAGTGAAACATAATAGATGCCATAGCCCTGACATCAGTTGGGTGGATTTTTCTTTTAGAGCTCCCCAGTATACGTTGAGATTTCTGTATATGTCGGGAGACAGTCTTTTTATTTACCTGATAAGGGGTCGCTGAGGGTCGGACACGACTGAGCGACTTCACTTTCACTTTTCACTTTCACGCATTGGAGAAGGAACCCACTCCAGTATTCTGGCCTGGAGAATCCCAGGAACGGGGGAGCCTGGTGGGCTGCCATCTATGGGGTCGCACAGAGTCGGACATGACTGAAGTGACTTAGCAGCAGCAGCAAGGCTGTTCAGAACTCAAGTGTTTCCAGTTTCTGGAGGGATGAGGCAGAGAGAAAAAAGGTATAATTTTACCCATAGGAGTAAATCACTAAATTGTTTTAAACCATCAGTAACGAGGAAAAGTGCTCCTTTATATCTGAAAACACAGATTAAAAGCCAACAGTATGTCAGACAACAAATCATGAAACTTGTGATCACATTTAGCAGTCTACTCAATCCCATGCAATTGATCCCTTTGTTCTGTCATCCTTGCCCAATGACCAAGGACATCAGTGAAAGCGATCATCTCCAAGAAGCTCATAAAGTTTTTGTGAATGTCTGTACGACCTGTCCCGCAAAGTCGGTGCCCTGATCACTGGAGATTGTGGGAAGCACATTTTAACCATTTTTTCTATTCTGAGATATTAATCCTGAAGCCAGGAAAGGCATTATCAAATAAAAATGAGGTTTGTCAGGGAGCCGGGAAAAGCCAAGCAGCCATCTTGCACCTCTCATAGCCCCAACTGTTTGGTTTATAGCCATTTTTAATCCACTTTAAATTCCCTGAAGAGGGGTTAACTTTTGTAGAAGCAGAATGAGCTTTGTTCATATATGCTATAGTCTGTTATCAAAAGCCACATTCCAAGAAACCTTTGTTCTTTTAATCAGTGAGAGAAAACCAAATTCCAGTTTGGTAACAGCTTATATTCACTGTGAAACAAGAGTTATTCACTTAGTCATAGTAACAATAAGACTTCAAAGGTAGTTTAATGTCTTAACAAACTTGTACCATGCACAAAACTCTTCTTTCACTTGCCACACACCTTTTTCACACTTTCTGCATTCATCACCATTTGTCCATTCAGAGGACAGCCACCTGTAAGTTTAGACTTACTTTCCTTTTCCTTAATAGAATGTAATTCCATTCCTTATTACTTTTTATTAAAAACACACATCTTGTTTTTCTTCAGCAGCCATGAATTGCACTTTACATCATCATTCTGGGATAAATCACCCAAAGTTATGTCATTTATAAAAGTATCTTCACAATGTCTCTATTAATTAGATCAATAAACAAACATCAATATCATGTATCAATTCAATAATGATTGATTTCCCAGTTCACACAAGCATTAAATTCATTTACTTTAATTTTCTTGAATTTAGAATTGTTTGATTTATAAGCACTTACTTCTCTTTAGGCCAATTAAATAAAGCTCGTTGAACCACTTAGCCTTTTGCAATTTTTTTCCAAGGTGGAGACATACACTGAGACACACATAATTCTGGACAGACAGAAACCTCACAGTTTTCTGCCTGAAAAATAAAATGTCTCTTTTGGCCACCTCATGCGAAGAGTTGACTCATTGGAAAAGACTCTGATGCTGGGAGGGATTGGGGGCAAGAGGAGAAGGGGACGACAGAGGATGAGATGGCTGGATGGCATCACCGACTCGATGGACGTGACTCTCAGTGAACTCTGGGAGTTGGTGATGGACAGGGAGGCCTGGCGTGCTGCGATTCATGGGGTTGCAAAGAGTCGGACACGACTGAGTGACTGATCTGATCTGATCTGATCTGCCCACCCCACCCCACCTCCCCCGCCTTTTTTTTTTCTTGGCTTGAGTCCCACCAATTTACTCATGGCTGGAGTCCCAGATAGAGTAGGCTGTGTATCTCAAGGACATGATAAGAGTTAACTCAGGTTCTTCCTCAGGCATGTTTCTGTTTCTCAGGCAGGATCAGAGCTCCCTGATAAAACAGAGCTTATTAAAAGTATTTTAACAAGTCAATCTTTTAGTAATTACATGTGCAAAAAGAACCAGTTTTGCAATTTCAATAAGATTTCATTTTAACTAGTTTTCTCCAGAGTCTAAAGAATACCATGGCCATTCAGGGTCCAAAATGTCATCTCTCCTTCTTGTATCATAGCTTCATAGCTAAAATTTAAACCAGAGAGTGTTCAAATTGGCTCTGATAACGGGTAGACTGATAGATAAGATGTCCCAGCAGGGATTATCTCTCTGGGCAGGTGAGGTCTTCTTTCACAGAAAAGAAACCCCATATATAAGGGATTTTTAGGCCTTGAGGATCAAAGTTATCCCAGTTTTTCAAGATATTATTCAAAGGGGTGGTTCTGGAACTGTTAGCTCCCATCTGTAAGAGAGAAAAAAAGCTGCGCCCAGTGCCATGGCTTTTTTCTACCGGAAGCATCTGCCCCTGCTCTAGATGGGGTTGGAGACTGATTTTCCACCTAAGCTTCCTTCCCTGGCCAGAGCTAACCTGTCTCCTACTGATGAAGGTGCCCTACTCCCAGCCCCCCTTGTTCTACCACCCAGGCATGGTGGAGATGCACCAGGGGTAGACCTGATGGCATCCCAGATTGATGTCCAGGTCCTCACCATTAAAACCTTGGTTTGATTTCCCCTTGATTCTGGTGCCACCTGGGGTGGAGCAGAGTAGTTTTCTGGATAAAGGCCAAGCCAAGACCACTAGGGGAAGCATCCATCTTCTGTGTGCCTGTGTCCATGCCTGACAATAGCAGAAGTGGCAAGTCATAAAGGGATGAACAGAAAACCCAAGATATCCCTTCTGAGAGTTGCCACATAAGTCTATGTGATAACAAAGGAGGTGATGGAGGGCCAGCCTGTGAGGAAAAAATCATCTTTCATATTCATGGAGTGTCAACATCCTTTTTATTTGTACAGTCCAGCAGACTGTACAAAAAGAATATCTAAGGAGTTGAGACAAGAGCCACTGGAGGGCTTTCTCTGGTCTGCTAAGTGCTAGTGCTACTAAGGGAAGAAACCCGATGCATTTTCAATCTGCCCAGATCTGAGGTGTCCCAATCTGTGTCCTCAGGAATCTCATGCTGTCCAGCAATGCCTCAGCTCATATAGTCCAGAGGCATAGCCATGACAAGAACTTGCCTCTGTGTCTCTGGGGTCAGGATGGTGATTTCCAGTCTGAGAGATGTCCCTGGAGCTAGAGCTCCAGCTAGCTCCCTAACGTGCTCCTGCCTGCAGCGTCCTGTAAAACTTGGAATGGGGGCCTGGCTAGAAAAACACAATAACAGCATGGATTGCAAGTCCCCTGAAAGTCTACAATCTGGCACACAAGGTTAATAACTCTAATTCCCCAAGCAGATATGAAATGGTCAGAGGGACCAGGAAAAGCTGACCAGGGAAAAGAAGTTCGGTCCATATGCTTCTGATTTAGTAAAGTAGAGACCACAGTAAAAGAGCAAAAGAGTCTCAACTCTGAGTGTTCTTACCTTGTCTTGAAGATCCTGGACAAGCCCCCAAGATGATAACCTAGCAGTCAACGGTGACCAGTGCCACTGGATTCATGGTGTCTGAAGAGGAAGATTTAACTCTGGGACCAAAGACAGTCTCAGTCCCTCAGAGCTTTGTGTAGATTTTATTTAAAGTGAAGGTGACAGAAAAAGCTTTTGACACAGACCTCAGAAGGGGGTAGGAGTGTACCCACCTCACTAATTTAAGCGGGGTCATATATACTTCTCAACTAGCCTCTGAGAATAGACAAAAAACACCTCAAGGATGTGAGCATTTTGCTCAGACCCTTTCCTATAACATAGATCTAAAGCTCAAAAAAAGGAATGTCCTTGAACCTGAGATACTGCTCCCTACAATCCCTACTTGTCTAAGGCAAAAGAATGTGAAAAAGAAAGTTTGCCTCCTCCATAAAGGGGTTTTAGGTTTATACTCCTTATCAAGCTTAGTTACTCTTAAGTAACTGCTTAACTCTGTCACTGGGACAGGTAAGTATACAGTTAAAATCAGAAAACTCTAATGTTGTAATGGTGGTGACTAAAGCATTTGTATAACATACCACTGATAACTCGTATATCACTTATAAATTGCATATGAAGGTCAAAAGATAAGGTATCAAAATATTGATAACTACAAAATGAAATAATGGAACCATGTTCGAAGAATTAGGTGAAAGTATGATACTAAGTCAACAAACAGAGAAACTCAATGAAGAGCTACAAATTATTTTTTAAAAAAGGAAACATATAAATTCTGGATTTGAAAACTAAAATAATTAAAATGAAAAATTGATTAGACAGGTTCAATAGCACATTTGAGATGCTAGCAGAAATAATCCATAAACTTGAAGATGGATTCATAGAAATCAATGTAAAAACAAAGAGAAAAAATGTTGAGGGAAAATGATCTATGGCATCCCTTCAGCTCACCAAGAAGTATGGAAGGAAAGGGACTCTCAGAAAACAGGGAGAGAAAGGGGAGGGAGTAAAATTACTTGTAGACATAAAGGCTGAAAATTTTTAAAATTCTGATGGAAAACAACTTCCAGAGGCAGAGTTTACCTCTAGAAAAATGAAAGCAAACTGATCCACTCTAAGACAAATCTTGGTCAAAGTGTGGAAAATCAAGAAAAAATCTTGAAAGTAACAAGAGAAAAACTGTTCTCCATATACGAGGTGAACACAGTCAGATTAATCACTGACTTCCAATCAGCAACAGCAGAGGGAAGACTGTGAGATGCCATATTCAAAGAGCTTAAAGGAAAAAAATTGTCACCCAAGGATTCCATGTCTATAAAATCTATGCTTCAGGAAAGAAGGTAAAATAAAAATATTCCCAGAAAAACAAAGACTTGGGAGAATTTGCTGCTAGCAGTTCAACTTATAACATATACTGAAGGAAGATGTTGAATTGGAAAAAAAAAAAAAAAAACCTTGATCCTTAGAGACTGATTTGTTTAAAGGATGAGACAGGGTGCTCAGGACTGGTGCACTGGGATGACCCTGAGGGATGGAATGGGAAGGGAGGAGGGAGGGGCGTTCAGGATGGGGAATACATGTACACCCATTGCTGATTCACGTCAGTGTATGGTAAAAACCACTACAATATTGTAACTCAGTTCAGTTCAGTTCAGTTCAGTTGCTCAGTCGTGTCCGACTCTTTGCAACCCCATGAATCACAGCACGCCAGGCCTCCCTGTCCATCACCAACTCCCTGAGTTCACTGAGAGTCACGTCCATCGAGTCGGTGATGCCATCCAGCCCTCTCATCCTCTGTTGTCCCCTTCTCCTCCTGCCCCCAATCCCTCCCAGCATCAGAGACTTTTCCAATGAGTCAACTCTTCGCATGAGGTGGCCAAAGTACTGGAGTTTCAGCTTTAGCATCATTCCTTCCAAGGAATCCCAGGGCTGATCTCCTTCAGAATGGACTGGTTGGATCACCTTGCAGTCCAATTAAATTAATTTTTAAAAAATTAAAAATAAAGGATGTCTGGGTATGTGTACAGAATGTTTCAAATGTTTTTCTTCAGTTTGAAATAAGGGCGCTGGCAACTTTATGAAAAATTGAGGTTTAACTATTTCATTTTGCTTTATATTTGATTGCCTTGTAAATTTCAAATAATTTTTATCTAGTTTTTAATTGCCTGTAGTTGAATATAGTAAAGATTAACTGAAATTAAAAAATATGTGTATCCTAAGAGTAAAAATACATGGGAGTAACCAAAGTTAGGCAGAACTCCAGATTTTTAAAAGTATTGATGGGGCTTAAGCAGTGATATCAAAGGAACCAGGAATTCTCTGAGTTCTAGGCAGAATGACTTGACACTTGACTAATGTCTCTATCTAACAGGATGAGAAGGTAGGAAGGGAAGGCTCAGAGGAAGGGAGATGCATGAAGCTGCGGGGCTGGATGGTTAGGGAGGGGCTATAGTCCAGCCTCCTCCTCTGCTGCTCCCTCTTACCCCCAGGAGCCCTTTGTGACCAGACCACAGCCCTGAGAGGTGGGCTGAGTACTCTAGTCCCCAAGTGCACACCCTGTGCTCAGGGTCCTGAGGGCAGCAGTGTGATGCAGACAATGGAGAATCCTCTCTTCTCTCTGAAAAGCACTTTTGATATTTGGCTCAACTCCATTTCCACCTGCTGGGCGATCGATGCAATCCTCACCTTTCTGTGTGGACTGGGGCTCTTTTTCCTGACCCTTCACTAACTTGAGAATAACCCATCCTTTCCTCCTCCTAGGAAACATGGAAACATCAGGAAGGTAAGGAACTCTTGGTCCAGACTCACAAGCACATATTTCTCTGTTCTTTTCTGTTATTATTTTCACTTTTCCGAGTCAACTAATAAGACCCTTGAGATGGAAAAGAACAGGACATCTATCCTCAAGAAAGAATAGATGAATATCCCTCTAGGGACAAACCAGGCTGGGCAGAGATACCGTGAACACTAGGATTTCTATTTAAAGATCTCAACCCATGTATCCAGGTAGGTAGGTGGCTCCAAAGCAAGTCCAAGACACAGTGACCAGAGGGCAATGACTGGATTCCTAGTTGAATCTCAGCCAGAGAACAGACTCCTGAGCACTAGTTCAGCAGCTGTGAACAGTGTCTCAGACAGGACTGACCTGATGGCAGTGCTGAAGCCTTGAGAGCCTCAGAGCAGGAGCTGGGAAGTGGGGAGGCTGGTATCAGGAAGCAGAGACCCGCCTGATGGAGCTCGGATTCACCCATAGTCTGAGAATGTGTGTGTTTCTTGAGCAGAGGAACAGTGAAAAAAGAAGTCTAGAGTGAATCTCATATTGAAAACTCTTCTTTATGTTCTTCAAAAAAGGAAAACAAAACATTTCATCCCATTTAAAAATGAATGAAAGGAAAGAAAAATCACAGAGCTGTTAGGGAAATGTAGAGAGTCATATCATGTATGGACGCTAGTGTCTGATGCTTGTCTAGAGCGAGGAGACTGAGATTTGGATCCTAAGTCCTCATTTTCTCTCTCAGCATCGGATGGAGCAGAGGGGAAGAAGCAGGAGCATCAAGAGAAATGAAGCTTTGAAAGGTGAGTTCTGAATCCAGCCATGAGTGCCCCCAGAGTTCGTCCCCATTTTTCTGGCCGTGAGGACCCAGCTCCACGGACTCTGAGAGGGGCCAGTGGCAGGACTTCTCCCTTGAGAAACAGAACTCGCAGGGAGGCTACTGGGAAGGAGAACATTACCCAGATACTAGAATGAAGCTGTGAGGGGCCAGGAAAAGGCTCTGTACCAAAGGGCATGTGGGCTGCATTGGACAAATAGCACCCACACTGGGAGGTGAGCCCTCCAGGACACATAGGACACATGGTTTTACTTTGCTCAGATCCAACTGCAGCGTGGTGCCTGCCCATCTCCCCATAGGCAGGCTGTGAGGGCATCAGGGTCATGAATGGGGAAACACTGTGTTTATGATAAACCTTTCACAGGCTTCACTATCACTGTCAGGGATTATGTGGCCTTGGACACAGGCGCTTGGTCTGCAATCTCCCAATGGTGTCCCTTAAAGTGACAGTGCACTCAACTCCCTTTTAGACCCCTAGGCGCCCGTGTTCACCACCATGACCCAGTGTGCCGATTTTCAGCTTGAAGAGATTTCCAGGAAGCACTGGAAGAGGTCCGGGACCTGACTTCACTTCTGGAAAGGTAGAGAATCTTCCCTTTCTTTTCTAGGCGGTTCTTCCTCCTAAAGCCTAAGGTGTGACCCCAGGGATACTGGCAGCCTGGGGCTGAGCTGAGAGGGGGAGTCCTGGGGGCAGGGTATGGCCAACGTCCTGGGGTGAGGGACAGCAGGAGCATTGTGAAGTCAGCACTGGGGCGGTGCCAGACTGTGGGGTGCAGATGCCCACCCCTGCCTGCACTGCCCAGCCCTCCTGGCCCCAGGGCTCCTGGCTGCAGCTTGTTCCTCATGTCTCCTGCAGACACCTAGGGAGCTTCCGAGATGGGAGGCTTTGATCAGCTCTCGTGTAAAGATTCACCTGGTGAGGCTTGCCAACCAGTTCCTGCTGGAGCCCACCAACCATGCAAGGAAGAAGCAGCTACCACCACCTCCCCAGCTCTTCTGACCAAGTGTCCCCTATCTTGGGCTTCTACCATTTCCCCAGGCTCAGTGACCTCCTCAGTTTCCATTCCCTCACATTCATCCGAGTGCCTCTCCAACACCAGGGCCTTTATTTCCACTGGATAGCCTTTCACCCTGGCCACTTCCCCTTTCCCCTTACTTGCCAAGCCCCTCTCATGCGAGAGCCTGCCCTCCACTTCCAACACCCTCCTCTATTGCCACCACCATCAGGCTCCATGCTGAGTCTCACTCAAGGTGACTCCATGGCACTCATACTGGGCACCATCCCACACAGGTCATCTCCAAACTCCCCTTAAAGATCAGGCATCTCAGGCATTGTCTGTTCAAGCAGTCCTGTATCAGCCCTAGCATGGTGGCAGGAGGCAGCCAAAGCCTGGAGCTTCTCCACCTTGAGACATTTAGAATCCAAGCAAGAACACCTTCCCAGCCACCCACCAGAGGCCTCATTTTGGGGAGACCCAAAATAGGTAGGTAGAGGCTGCTAGCCTCTCTTTTTGTCAATGTGGATGTCCAGAAGATGCTGGAGATACTAATCACCAAGAGGGTAGAAGGCAAGATTTGGAAGGAGAAAAACAAGGGGGAGGAGGCAGGCTATCACCTAACTTCATTGGGGAAGAGGATCAAGTCACTTGGTGACAAGCAGGACACTTTGGGTCACCAAAACTTCTGGAGCATCAAAGGGAAACCGGAATAGCTGCTTGTTCCCAAGAAGCTCCAATATCCTGACACTTTGGGGGACCATCCACAGAAGACATGCAGTTATCTGTTTTGGGGTCTCCCCTTTCTGCACAGTGAGAGTCTGGTGGCTACTGTCATAGTACCTGGGTCCCTTCTTGAGTTATGCCATATCTTAACAATGACCATTCAAAGGTTGAACAACTCCAAATTTCATCTAAAGTAACATCACAACCAATATTGGCCCAGCACTTGCCTCAACTGTAGCCCACGGTGAACCTCAAAATAAGACTCCAACCATGTCCCAAGTTGCAAGTATCACCTCTAGGTCACATGGAGCCACACACCCGTCCCTAACACTTAGCTTCAACCATGCCTCACTTTCAGCCACCACCTCAAGTTCACATGGAGACCCAGGCTCAACCACGAACCTTGACTCCAACCATGCAGCAGTTTCAACCTCCACCTCAGGCTCACATGGAGACCCAGGCCTGATCCCAAACCTGGACTCCAGCCATGGCCCAGTTTCAACCAGCACCTAAGTTCAAATGGAGACCCAGTCTCGACCCCTAACCTTGACTCCAATCATGCAGCAATATCAACCACCACCTCAAGCTCAAATGGAGACCCAGGTCCGACCTGAAATCTGGACTCCAGCCATGTTCCAGTTTCAACCAGCACCTTATGCTCCCATGGAGATACAGGCCTGACCCCTACCTGGACTGCAACCATGTTTCAATGTCAATCACCACCTGAAGCATCCATGGAATCCCAGACCCAATCCCTATCCTTGGCTACAGCCATGCTCCAGTTTCAACCGCCACCTTGGGCTCGTATGAATACCCAAGTACGACCTCTGTACTTGACAACAACCATGGCTCAGTGTCAACCACAACCACCTCGGCCTCTCATATAGACCCCAGACCATCCCCTACCCTTGACTCTAACCATATCTCCATGTCAACCACCACCAGCTTAGGCTCACATGGAGACCCAGGCCCAACCCCAACGTTTGACTCCAACGCCACCTCCTCAGGCTCACATGGAGATCCAGGCCCAACCCAAACCCTTGACTCCAAACATGCCCCAGTGTTAAGCACAACCTCAGGCACAGTTAAAGACCACTGTCCATCAATCACCCTCTCTCCGAGTCTGAACATCTTCACAACACCAGATTGGGTCCTGTGAAACATCTTGCCCTACAGTCTCAAATATGGCACAATCTTTCATCTTAAATGCAATTGAAAACCTGGGATGCCACTTTTGGTAAAAGCAACTAGAAAAAGGAAGAACTTTATCCTCTTTGGTTAAGAAATCTCAGCAAGTCTTTAGCCAGGTCACTTCTAACCTTCCCCAGGAGAACAGGTCTTCCTGGGCCCACAGCACTGTCCTCATCCTTCCTGAAGATTTGGCCAGCCCTGAGGTTTGGGAGGAACTGGAGCACCAGTTTTCCAAAAGGTTCATGCAGCAACAGTTTGGCCTGCCCTGCAGAATCCGAGCATCCCAGAAACTGATGCAGCCTTAGGATAAATTCCCAAGGTCCTCTGCAGGTCTAGGCAAAATCAGCCAGGACACAGAGAAGATGAGGCCCAAGTGCCCAGCATGAATCCCACCAGGAACAGACCTGCAATATGATGTAGGGTAGAGTGTGGGGAGGATCCTAAAAGATCTGTTCCTGATCTCAGCCAACCCTCCAGTGAATGATCCAAGAGCAAAACTGAGTCAGAAAGAGAGTTGAGCCTCAGCAGGAAACATCCAGAAGTCTCAGGAATCCTTATAGGGAGGTAGGCACAGCAGATCCACGAGAGTGAGATCCCTGTAAATGTCTACAGTTCGAGATTTGCTGATAATCTTGTTTTAGACATTCTTGGAAAGATGCATGCTCCCATGGAGACCTGAAATCCACACTCCTCTCAGGATGGGGAAGCCTCCATGAACACCTCCCTTGAGTGTCTTGTCCTCAGTCCTGATACTCAACAGGAGCTGGAAACACATGTAGTAAAGTTGAGGGTGAGGCACAGGTGGGACCTACTCTTCAAGCTCCTCAAATTCATACTTAGCTTGAAGTTGAAAAGGTTCAAGGGTCTACCTTGAAGGCCACCTGTGGATCTGGGGACCCCTCAATAGCCCTATTAACCAAGGGCTTGGTAAAACCTCCTCAGCCCCATGCAAGAGAGAAAGTAGAAACAAGAGGGGCAAATCCCTCCCTGGAGAGGCCCCTTCCCACACCCTCACAGGTGAGTGAGGAAGCCCAGGGAGCTCTGGGAGGACCCACAGCTGGTGACATCCGTAAGGCCTCAGAGGTCCCTCTGACTGGGCAGAAAACAAGCCGCCTTCTCATGCAGCCACATACAGTTTAGTGACCAGAAACTGGCATAGCACATCTGTCATGGTGGCTGACAAAGGCAACTTGGAGCCCAGTTCTAGTCCAGCAATGGCCAGCAGTGCACCACAGGAGGAAGCTGGGGGACGAGCCTCCCCAGAATCTTACTGTATCATGACAGCAGTGAACCTTGACGTATGTTCTGCATCTTCCAGGGAACAAGAACAAAAGCCTGTGGAAGGAGACCCTGCTGGAAAAGATACTTTGGCACCTAGTGTGTGGGTCAAATCCCTACTCATTAATATGAATTTAAAGAGTCCACGATCTCCAAGGTCCAGTAGAAACCCTTCATTGAATACAAAATTTGTTGCCTCAAATCCAGAATATCTAAATTTTGAGGCACAGTTTCATAAGCTTGAGTTTCAAGGTCCACAGACCAGCAGAATCAGAATCGAGGTTGGGCCACCAGCATGCTCTTTCAAGACTGTGAAACTGGTGTGCTCCTTCAAGATTGTGCCACAGATACACTTCTCAAAGACTGTCACTCAGATATGTTCCTTGCCACTCTCAGGAATCTTTGTCTTGTTCCCAAACCTTGTCCAGAGGAGACACATCCACGTCCAATTCCCAGACACTCTATGATGTTACATAGAGTGGAGGGAGCAGCCAAGGGCAGCAGGTGGCCCTGAGACAGGAGCCCAGATATAAGAGCCAGAGCAAGAGGTATGTCCCCACTGAAGGGAGAAAGGCATATAGGAGTCCAAAACTGGACAGCATCAAAAAGGATTGGCAGAACAAATGGCTACCAGGTCCGAGGGATTAGTCACTCTGGCCAGAAAAAGGAATCAGCAGAGTCCCTAAGAAGCAAGTTTCAACAGTTAATCCTGAAGAAAGCCGCTTCAAAAAATGGATTAATCTCCTGCAGTGGATTTTCCCCAGTAAATGCAAAGAATCAGAAGGGCCCCTGCAAAAAGGCAAACCTGAAACAGCCACAGCCCAGAGCCAAGAGGCAGTCAAAAGCAAATCGACCACGGACAGCAGGGCTATTGAGGCTCAGACTCTCATGTTGGACAGATCCTAACAGAGAAGACAGTATTTCATCATGGACCTCATGCTTTGGTGTTAAATTGGTACAAAGCAGAATTCCGGGACTCATTAGGTCTACATTACTGCCACCAAAGTTTTCTCTCGGACCAAGAGCAATAAAGAGTGAGAAAAAATAGAGCGTGTTATTACCAAGTTACCCCCATGGGCTATAGCTCTCCAAAAGAGAGTAAGTGTACGAGTCCAGTCTCCCATCTCACCCAGGGAGCCAGGTCTTCTTCCAGGCAGAGCCTGGCATCATAACTCAAGACTGCAAGTATCCCAGGCTGTCCCCTCCAGAAATATGCCTCTTCTGGTCAATCAGAACCTGCTTTCACAGCACTCCTGATAGGTTATCTTGCAGAGACCATTTTTTTTTTTTTCTCATATTAGCACGTCCTCTGCATGCTAGCTTCTTGTTAGCAGAAATATTTTTGCTTCCTGGAATAAATGTTTTTTATTATGAGTGCTGGTGGCCTCTGTCTGTGCCCTGCTCGGGGGAAGGCCATGGATAATGGTCCACTCTTTCCAGATGCCTGCTTTGGCTTCCAGGTGGGATGGGGCCGTGGAGGGAGGTTGACCCCAGTGTGGATACTGACCTTCACCCCAATTCCTTCACTGCACCTTCAGTTACCATGATCTTAGCATTCAGAACACATCAAGGTAAACTAAACCTAAAGACCTCCCCCTTCTTTGGAACTGGCTCTGTCTTCTCCTGCTCTCTCTCTATCTAGAAATTATGAACCTGGGGGAGGGGTGCTACACTCAGGTTCAGAAAGTGTCAGAGACAAGTTCATATGTCAGAATAAGGAGGGGCTTTTGGGGGCAGTGCTGGTCCCAAGTGAGAGGTGGGAGAAGCCTTGTC
Organism: Bos indicus x Bos taurus; assembly: GCF_003369695.1. Taxonomy (NCBI): domain Eukaryota; kingdom Metazoa; phylum Chordata; class Mammalia; order Artiodactyla; family Bovidae; genus Bos; species Bos indicus x Bos taurus. The sequence goes on along the minus strand of NC_040083.1, from coordinate 65,166,181 downwards.
CTCATGTCATGGTGGGATAGATGAAGCTGCCATGGAAGCCCCTCCTCTCCCAGAAGGAGCTGGAATGAGATGTGCCAGCCCTGTCACCCTATCTCTGTTTTTCTCAGCTCTGGAGCAGAGTTGAGGATGAGGCCCACACACTCTCAGCTCTGAGGATGTGTGGTGGGGAACATGGAGGCCCTTGAGGGCCAGCCCACCCCTGCCCAGAGCACCCACCTGCCCTGGGTGAACGAGCAAGGGGCATGGCTGTGTGTGCAGTCACCTCATGGTCTGAGGGTGGGACGCTGTGCCCCTAGGGTGGGATGTGGGGAAGGAGGCAGGGGGCAGAGTGCCCACTGATAGCACAGAGACCAAGGAGCCGCTGGCATCCCTGCACCATCTACAGGCACAGAGGAAAGAAGTTAGGGGCCTGGTGGCTCCTGGTGGCTCCACCCCAGAGTCTCCCCTCTACTCCAGGTCCCAGAGCCCAGACAGAAAGAGAACACCTTGAGCTCCTCCACAGAGGGCCAGGCTGCCAGAGGCAGAGGAGCCTCCGAGAAGGGAAGCGTCACTTCTCCACAATGTAAATAATCAGATTTCACAGGTCAGGGACCTCTGGACAGACTTGTGGTCTATGATTTCTATCTACACATGTGGCCCAAGGAGGCTCCCAAGGGACAGGTGGAGGGGCCCAACAGGCCCAGGGACTGTGCAGAGGTCATAGCAAGTCTCAACTGCTCTCAGCCTCACTCATCCCAGAGCCCCGAGAGGGAAGAGAACAGCAGACAGGATGTGTCACCGAGCGGGTGGGAAGTCACCTGTCGAGAATGGGTGACTCCAGCTTTTCTCCCTGGAGCCCATCCACATGGGAAAGTGGGGAGACAAAAGCTGTCTCCTAGAACAATTTGGGGCTCTATGTCACAGTCACTCCTATGGTGGAGAGACCTGCTCCTGGAGGGGTCCCCGATCCAGGAGCCAGCAGGAATGGCCCCGCCTCCATGCCTGTCAGGACCCCCAAATGTGGGACCAAGGCAGGGGCTGTGGGGGCAGAGGACACGGGCCTGCTTGTGCTGTGTTTTCTCCTTGGAGACTAGTCCTGCCTCTGCACAGATCCTCCATGGGGGGCATAGCGGTGGGGGCTCAGCCAGGGTCTGAGGGGAGGGGCTGTGACCTGGGCCGTCGAGTGGCCTCCAGAGTTCACAGAGGGGAGCACAGAGCGTGGATCCTGAGCCCTCCTGCTGCCAGGCCCTCTCAGAGGTGCCAAGAAGTGAGCACTGATTCGGGGGAGCTGGAACTAAGGTGCCTGTCTGTAGAAATGACACAGAAGGGACCCTGACAGAACAGCAAGGAACCAGACGTGGAGCGTCCCTTGCCCTTCTCCTGCCATGAGGTGCAGAAAGGACAGCAATGGAGGGTCCCCCATGAAGACTACCCACAGAGACCCACACTGACCCCAGACAGGGACCTCGCACATACCCACACTGATCCAGCACAGGGCCCCCAGTAACCCCACACAGAGATCTAGACGGATCCACACTGACCCCAGAGAGGGACCCCTGACAGACCCACAGTGTCCCCAGACAGAAACCTCCCACACACCCACACTGACCTTGCACAGGGCCCTCCCAGAGACCCACACTCACCCCAGACAGGGCCTCCCACTGACCCACACTAACTCCACACAGGGATCTCCCACAGACTCGCAGCGACCCTGCACAGGAACCCTCGCACAGACCCACACTGAGCCCACACAGAGACCTCTGACAGACCAACACTAACCCCACACAGGGACTCCACTAACTTTACTCGGGAATCTCCCACAAATCCACACTGACCCCACACAAAGCCCTCTGACAGACATGCATTTACCCACACTAACGACACACAGGACCCCCTCACAAACCCACACGGAGTAATCTCACCCAGACAGAGTCCTTTCAGATCATCATACAGAGACCCCCACATAGACATCACAGGCGTTCTTTAGGATCAGAGTGTACAGCCTTTGATAGTTTCTTCATGGTGGATCTGATATCACTTAACAAAACCATGTGCACTGCTGTTTGGAATGTAAATTAGTACAACCAATATTTAAAATAGTATGGAGATTCTTCAAAACAATAAAATTAAAATACCATGTGATCCAGCAATTCCACTTCTGGTCATATAGTAAAAATGAAAAAAAACTGAAATAATTTCAGGTTATCTTTTCTGACCACAATAGGATGAAACAAGAAATCCCATAAGAGTAAGATAACAGGAAGATTGACAAATATGTGGAAAGTAAACAGTACATTCTTTCCACCCTTCTGATTTTATTGAGGATAATTGACATTGACCACTGCATAATTTTAAGACATATAGCATAATGATTTGGCTTATATACATCATGAAATGATAACCACAAGAAGTTTAGTGACCATCATCTTGTATGGATAAAAATAAAAAAGTATTTCTGTTGTGATGAGAACTCTTAGGATTTATTTTATTAACCCTCATATATAAAATACACCAATTTTAATTAGAGTTATAATGCTGTATAACACTTTTTAAAAAAAATATTGAGTCAAAGACAAAATCAAAGGGAAAATTAAAAAGTATATTGAGACAAACTAAAATGAAACACAACACACCAAGACTTATGGGATGAAGCAAAAGCAGTACTACAGGAGATGTTCATAGTGATAAATGCATACATTAGAAGGTAACAAAAACTTCAAATAAAAAATTTTATGCTTCAAGGAACTATAGAAAATGAAAACACTAATCTCACACTTAGCAGAAGGAATTAGAGAATAGAAAAATAATAGAAAAATTTTAAAAAGTGTGTTTTTTAAATCATAAATTTGACAGACTGTTAGCCAGATTAAGATAAAAGAGAGAAGACAAATCAATGAAATCAGAAATGAAAGAGGCAGCAATACAAATGATGCCTCGAAAATGAATCATTACAGCCTATTATAAACAATTATGTCAACAAATTAGATAACTTAGAAACATACAACCTATCAACACTGAATCAAGACACAATAGAAAGTTTGAACAGACCAATAACAAATAAGGAGATTGAATCAATAATATAAAAATATAGAAAATCCAGTACCATATGGCTTCACTGGTGAATCTTAAAAAGCATTTACAGAATTAATACCAATCCTTTTCAAATTCATCCAAAAAAACTGGAGAGGAGGGAACACTTCTATATTAAGTTTACAAGGCCAGCATTACCTTGATACCAAAGTCAGACAAAGACATTACAAGAAGATTATAGGCCAATATCTGGAATAAGCCCAGATTCAAAAATCCTCAATAAAATATTAGCAAAGCTAATTCAAGAATAAATTAAAAGAGTCATACCCCATGATTAAGTGCGATTTATTCACGGGATGCTAGGATGATTCAAAGACATAGATCAATCAACATAATACACTACATTAAGAAAATGAAGGGGAAAAACTCGTATGATCATCTGAAAAAATTCAGAAAAGGATTTTACAAAATTCAACATTCTTTCATGATAAAAACTCTCAGCAAATTGGGTATAGAAGGATCATACCTCAACACAATAATGGCATATATGAAAAAAACCATAGCAAACATATTACTCAACAGTGAAAAACTGAAAGCTTTCACGTTAATATCAGGAAGAAGGCAAAAATGCCCACACCCACCACTTTTATTCAACATAGCACTGAAAGTCCTAGCCAGAGGACTTAGGCAAGATGAAGAAATAAAATGCATTAAAATCAGAAAGGAAGAAGTCAAATTACTTCCATTTGCAGATGACATGATTATATAAAACCACAGTGATAACAGCAAAAGAAAACATTAGAACTCATAAATGAATTTAGTAAACTTGCAGGAGCTAAAATCAGCATATAGAAGTCATTATATAAAAGCAATGAACTACCCAAAAAAGATATTAAGAAAAAAAAACACCATTCTTAATCAATATAAAGAATAAAATCTTGTGCTTAAACATTCAGTCGTGTCTGACTCTTGTGACCCCATGGACTATACCCTGCCAGGTTCCTTTGTCCATGGGGATTATCCAGGCAAGAACGCTGGAGATATATTACGTTATCTCTCCAGAATACAACCTCCTCACCTCTCTCCCAACATATAAATAGAAGGACACTATATATGTATACTTAGCCTCATCCTGATTATACAAATATATTAGCCACTACAACACACATGTATAAACACCCTCCATTCAGTTCTGTTCAGTCGCTCAGTCATGTCCGACTCCTTGCGACCCCATGAATTGCAGCACGCCAGGCCTCCCTGTCCATCACCAACTCCTAGAGTTCTCCCAAACTCATGTCCATCGAGTCGGTGATGCCATCCAACCATCTCATCCTCTGTCATCCCCTTCTCCTCCTGCCCCCAATCCCTCCCAGCATCAGAGTCTTTTCCAATGAGTCAACTCTTCACATGAGGTGGCCAAAGTACTGGAGTTTCAGCTTTAGCATTAGTCCTTCCAAAGAACACCCAGGACTGATCTCCTTTAGAATGGACTGGTTGGATCTCCTTGCAGTCCAAGGGACTCTCAAGAGTCTTCTCCAACACCACAGTTCAAAAGCATCAAATCTTTGGTGCTAAGCTTTCTTCACAGTCCAACTTTCACATCCATTCATGACCACTGGGAAAACCATAGCCTTGACTAGATGGACCTTTGTTGGCAAAGTAATGTCTCTGCTTTTGAATATGCTATCTAGGTTGGTCATACTTTATCTTCCAAGGAGTAAGCGTCTTTTAATTTCATGGCTGCAGTCAACATCTGCAGTGATTTTGGAGCCCAGAAAAATAAAGTCTGACACTGTTTCCACTGTTTCCCCATCTATTTCTCATGAAGTGATGGGACCGGATGCCATAATCTTCGCTTTCTGAATGTTGAGCTTTAAGCCAACTTTTGCGCTCTCCTCTTTCACTTTCATCAAGAGGCTTTTTAGTTCCTCTTCACTTTCTGCCATAAGGGTGGTGTCATCTGCATATCTGAGGTGATTGATATTTCTCCCGGCAATCTTGATTCCAGCTTGTGCTTCTTCCAGCCCAGCGTTTCTCATGATGTACTCTGCATAGAAGTTAAATAAGCAGGGTGACAATATACAGCCTTGACGTACTCCTTTCCCAGTTTGGAACCAGTCTGTTGTTCCATGTCCAGTTCTAACTGTTGCTTCCTGACCTGCATATAGGTTTCTCAAGAGGCAGGTCAGGTGGTCTGGTATTCCCACCTCTTTCAGAAATTTCCACAGTTTATTGTGATCCACACAGTCAAAGGCTTTGGCATAGTCAATAAAGCAGAAATAGATGTTTTTCTGGAACTCTCTTGCTTTTTTGATGATCTAGCAGATGTTGGCAATTTGATCTCTGGTTGTATCTAGAGTATATAAAAAACTATCAAAACTCAATAAAAATAGGAACAATTCAATTAGAAAATGGGGAAAATTTATGAAGAGATATTTCACCAAAGAGGACATGTGTTTGGCAAGGAATCATGAATAGATGTTCAAAACTCCTGGTCATTAATGAAACTCAAATTAGGAACACAATGAGAATAATCACATGTTAATTTAGAACAGCTAAAATGAAAATTAACTTTATTGTTAGTTGAGTATACCATGAAATTGGATTTCTCATAGTGTTACTAATGGAACTGTAAAATCATAAAGTCACTCTGGAAAGCAGTTTGTCTATTTCTTAAAAAAAACTAAATATGTACTTACCATATGGTCCAGCAATTGCATCCCTGGCTGTTTACTCCAGGAAAATGAACACAGGGTAACAGGCATCTGGATACACTCTGCAGAGTACGAAGAACAAAGATATTCAAGTTCTGTAAGAAAGTCAAGATTTCAATTCCTATTCCCACTAATTCCTACCTATGTCATTTCTGAAAAACTACTTAACTACGCTAGGCTTCCGTTTATCTTTAAGAAGCAGATAAAACAAGATAATGCTGAGCACTAAGTCAGTTTCAGGTAATGGGGAACTGGCTGAGCTGGAGTTGACATTTGGTCCATCTGTTACGCAGATGAGGTATGTGTTGGGATCCCCTGATTACAGGTCTAAGGACAACCAGGAGGGGTAGGGAACCACCTAACTCCAGAAATAAGGTGTATGAAGGCCAGCCTCCAGGGCATGGACAGCCTGAGGATGCTGGAGTTGGGAGGAAAATAAGAACTTAGGACCAGTGGAGTGGCTACAAGTGCAGCTAAACTGCCTGAGCTCCCCTGATCTTCTGGAGAATGTGTGTGGCCCACGTGGTGTGGTAGTAGCTCACTGACTCCAAGGGCCTGAGCAGTCTTGCCTGAGGATCCATAACTGAATTCACCAACAAGAGAGGGAATGCTAGTCTTCCCCCTTCCAGAGACTGCTGGGCTCTTAAAGTTGATGCTGGTGGTGGACACATGGCTAAGCATGGTGGTACCTCAGTGGTAGAACTCCACCCAGAGGCAGGGACTGTGGAAAGGTGTGGATGCTGGGAATGCACCTCCAAGCTCATCTTAGGGAGGGAGTTCCTGTGCAAGTTCCTGGCTCTAGCCAGTGGGATCCGTGTGAGAGTCCATGTGAGTCCATTTGTGTTCATCTGCCAGTGAGACTCTGGGATATGTGGGCAATGCCAGGATTGGAAAGAATTTGGCCTGAATCTTTTGAATAGCATCTAGTCCATATTGGCTATGTGCTAAAGGGGAACTTTACCAGATTATCAGAGATTCTGAAGGCTGGGACAAGTGCATTGTGAGGCTTCCTGGATCCTGCTGGCTACACAAAGACTCTGTATCAGGCAGACTAGCAAGAAGGATGATGAGAGCATTGCTTCAAGGCTTATTGGCAGGGTCACTGAGTCCTGAGTCAGCTAAGCAGAAAGGAGACTCTAGGCTCCTACTGCTGAAGGTATGTGGACACCTTGGGACAGGCTGGCCTGGGCCCCTGGCCAGAAGGGAGCGGTCATGTGGGGTTGAGGGCCAGGAAGGTTCCTGTTGTCTAAGCCACATTGCTTGTGATATTTGTTATGGCAGTTGGAGCTGACTGATGTCCTTCCTCCAAAGTCTGTGCACTCCCACAGCAGGAGTGGTGCATGCAAGCGGAGATGCCCTTTCTCCCCAGCTGGGCTCCAGTGTCCCCAACCCCGCTCCACTCCTGCTGCAATGTTCCTGCCAGTTGCTGTTCCCTTGTCTGGAGGGTCAGACAACAAACCTCAAGTGAAGGGGTGAGTGCTGAGGATCAGGAGGAGCAATAGGGCCCCAAGACAGGATTGGGATGAGTCTTTCATTTGTTTTTATTTGGTGTTTCAAGCTTGGTTTGTGGGGGTTGCAGCTGGTGGACAGGAAAGCCAAGAATGGACCACTGAGAGCTGATGGGACTGGAGGAGGGGAGGGGGGAAGGTTCCAGCGAGGAGGCTGTTGTGGAAACTGGGTCTGTGGAGGAGAGCAGATGTGGGCTCGGGAGGGGTATGAGTCTCTGGATCTTGTCTATCCAGTTGGTGACGTTGGTGAAGATGCTAGGGTTGATGGGGTATTGGCAGTCAAAGCCCCAGCTGGCCAGCCCCATCAGAACCCAGAACTAGTGAAGTCACAGACCAGGGGCCCCCCAGAATCACTCTAGGAAAGAAATGGGAGTTCAGGTGGGTTACTGAGCCAGGTCTGAGAAGACCAGGTAGCAAAGTGGGCCTTATGAGTCTCTGTCCTCCCGCCTCACTCGGGTGGACCTCTGTGAAATTCCAAACACCAGCATCCCACTCTGACCAGCCTGATTAAGTCATGCAGGTAAGCACTGGAATCATGCTTCAGGAAGTTCCTGATCGACCCTCAGAACAATCACAAATGTAAATCCATCAATATATGGAGGCTGTGCCCAAGAAGGGCATGGTGGTCCAGGAGAAAGCACTCTCCAAGGCCAAGAAGGGACAGCTTCAGGGTTTGAACCCAAGAGAGCTGGTCTGTGAGTGGAAACTGGCCAGCTGAAGCTGCAATAGACCGGCTTTTGCAAACTGAGCTGCAGCAGCACATCCCCATCTGAGTCATCCTCCTTTTTCATTCATTTAGTCAGGCCTTTAGTTTTCTCTCAACTTCTTGGTTGAGTTTCTTCAGAAAGTGCCCATACCCAGGCCTGGTGGAGGCAGCCTGCATTGCCCAGGAAGCATTTGAGGGTCACCTGAAAGCCTCTGGGAGTCCTGAATGGAGTCCTGAATGCTGTCAGGGCAGGACCATCTGGGTGGAAACTCCCTCACCTCACCAGCCAAATGGAAGGTTTCATCATTGGAGGTGGGTAGAGGAGCAGGGGCCATAGCTGTGCTTGGGCCCCTTCAAGCACCTGTCCAACACACACATCCAGCATCCAGGGCAGCTTCTGCCCTTGAGCACAAGGGTGAAATGACGAAGTTCCTCTTTCGTGAAGCTTTTGTAAAGAATCCAACTAGACTGCCATTGTCAGACATGACGTGTGGAAGCAAGCCACGGAAGGGACAGGACAGGAAGGGAAGGACATTTCTTAGGGTAGAAGCAAGGAGCTTTCCCAATCTGAGATACTAAATAGGACAACCCAACTTTCTGAGGTTGGAGCAGACAGAACAGTGAGTGTAGACGAGGAGAGGAGGGATGGCCAGGTGGGTGGGAGGAAGAGCAATGACAAGTGGGAAGCAAGGAGGGTAGATGGGACTCAGGTTCCCAGGGCCTTTAGGTGGAGGTTGGAGTTGACGCCCATGGAGAAATGCTAGGTCAGTCTAGCACCATATTGCTCTGGTGCTGTGTGGAGAATGAACCTGTTTGGAGGCAGCTACAGGAGACAAGGTGAGAGATTATGGGTGGGGAGGGGCCAGGGCGGTAAGAAACAGTCAGATTTGGGACAATATGTTGAAGGAGGCAACAGGACCTGTCAAAGTTAAGCCTATCTCACCAACCAGGGAAGAAGTGCAGGGAGGAGGAGCAGGCTGAGCACAGAGCCCTGGGGTCTCCAGCGTTTAGAGGTGGGAGGGGAGGGGACCAGTGCAGAGCAGGGTAGCTGGCTGGTCCTGGTGCCCAGGAAATGGCAGTGAACTTGCTGAAGTGCTGAGTGAGAGGAGGACTCAGGTCCAAGGATGGCTCTGGCAAGACAGGCTCTTGGGGACGCTGGCCATGTGGCTCTGGTGGCACTGGGGACACCCCTGGGCAGAGTGGGTTAGATCCAGGGCTGTTATGAGGAGTCTTTGGGGGAAAGGAGGCAGAGAAACTGGGCAGTATTGGGAGGGAGATTGCCACTGCACATTCACACAGGAGCCATGAAAGGGGACACGGAAGACATGGAGCGAGGGAGATTCTGGGCACCCAGAGCTCCAGGAGAGACTGACTGGGATGGGCCGGGAGGCTCAAGAGAAATAGAAGATGTTTTCTTGGTGTGAAAAGAGGTGGGCTGGGAAGATGAATGGGGTCTAGGCTGAGAGCTTTGATATTCTTAGTGAAACAGGAAGGAAGCTCTCCAGCTGAGAGGGAGGGGTGAGGAAGTGGCAACTTGAAGGAGAGGGAAAGGTACATGGTGTGGCTGGCCAAAAGTAACCCTCAAAGACAGCCATCATCATCACCAGAACCTGGGTTATGTTACCTTACACGGCGAAAGGGACTCAGCAGCTGTGATGGAGTTGAGAATCAGGAAATAGGAAGATTATCCTGGTTGATCTGGTTGGACCCAACATAAACACAAAGGTACTCATGAGGAAAGAGGGAAGCAGGAGGTCAGAGTCAGAGGAGGAGATGTGATGACAGGAGCAGAGGGAGGAGCAATGTGATTTGGTGACGTAGGAAGGGGCCATGAACTGGGGATTGCTGGGGACCTCTAAAAGATAGAAAAAGGAAGAAAACATTTTCTCCTAGAGCCTCCAGAAGGGAGCAGCCAGGCCAACACCTTGACTTTAGACTCTGACGTCCAGAAATGTAAGATAGTACATCCTGTTGTCGGAGCCACCAATTTAAGGTGATGTCACCAGAGCACCAAGAAAGTCACACCAGGGGCTTCTTGGACATTGGGAATGTGCCGTTATCCTGTCATCTCTTCCCCTCTGGGGTCCCCACCTGGGGTGCCCTTGGGTCTCCCCATAATGCACCCCTACTGCACTCTTTAAGGCCAGGGAAGGCCAGGACCCTGTACACTCCAGACCTCAGGGATTCATGCAGATGAGTCCTGTGGTTGCTGATATTATGGTGGATTCTGGGCCAGAATGGGGGAGATGGGAAGGGCTCCAGTAGCCTCCTGACCCCACAGGAGTTCTCAGAAGGCAGAGGATGCCCCACCACTAGTATATCCCATGGAAAGTGAGCTGTGCTTTGCACTACTGAAAAGACAGCGCAAACTGAGCGTGGGTGTGTGGGTGTGTGGGTTTTGTGTGTGCTGAGTGGAGCCAGGGCAGTGAATTCCACATTGGGTGAGAGGATAGGTCTAACACAGGTCCAGAAGAGCAGGTACCACCCAGGTAGATGGAGACAGGCCAGGCCAGGAGATTGAAAGCCACGACTTGCTAAATACCTCCTGAATGCCAGTACAGTTCTAAATTTTCAGCTGCTGCTGCTGCTAAGTCGCTTCAGTCATGTCCAACTCTGTGGGACCCCATAGATGGCAGCCCCTCACAGGGACCTTATTAAGAGGAGGCTTTAGCAAGTCCATTTCCTGGGTGAGGAAGCTTAGCTAAGGTCACAATCCCAGGAAATGACAGACTGAATACTGGAACCAGATCTTTTCTGCCCCACAGTCTAAGCACTGAGTGCCCCTATGGTCTTCTCTCCTCAGACCTGTTTCTGGGTGCCCTGTGCAAGGGGGGAGGCACTTTCAGGGAGAGAAGAGGGGCCTGAGTTGGAGTATGGGGGCCAGAGCAGGTGATATGGCAGAAGATGAGTCTAGATGGAGTCTCTCAGGTAGGCTGTGGTGACTGAAAAGCTAAGAGAGGCAGGAGCGGGGTCATATGCTGCCTTGGCTCTTGAGGGTCCACCTCAGTGGTGTCCTCAGCCTGAGGAAAAATGAGAGGAGGAGTGGGCTCAAGGGCACTATGGATGTCCAGCAGGCAAGCAGACGAAGGGCCACGGAAGAGCTTGGCACATGATGCCAGCTTGGGAGCCTGGGCCCTGAGGGGGATGCAGTGGAGGTCATGGTAGGCTTCGAGTGAAAACACAGGGCCCCAGGCTGTGCTGCCTTATTTTAGGATCGCCACTTTCCCTCTCCTGGTATGTTTTCTCAACTATAAAACAGGGCACTACACAGAGTGTATAGAAAGGTTCCCAATTCAAATATCCAGCAAGGAGACTTCCTTGGTGCTCCAGTGGTTAAAAGTCCTCCCTCCTTGCAGAGGACATGGGTTCCATCCCTGGTCAGGGAAATAGTATCCCACACGCCGAGGGACAACTAAGTCTACATGCTGCAACTCCTGAGCCCATGCGCTCTGGAGGTCGCTCGCTACGACCAAGAGAGGCCCACGCTCTGCAATGAGGATCCTGTGTGCCACAACCAAGATCCAACACAGCAAAACAAAACAGACAAACAGATGCGAAAGCAAACAAACACACACAAAAACCAATACCCAACAGTAAACAAATATCAGGAATATATAAAATACATAAAGAGCCCCTAAAGGAAGAGACAGAGAACCCAACAGAAAAATAAGAGGGGGAAAAATCTTGAAAGGAAACTTTACATAAAAAAGATATCTAATAATAATAAATATGTGAAAGTATATTTAATTCATCATCGGGAACATGCAAACCAGAACAAGCTATTAAAATGAAAAAAGATGGAAAATTCTAAGTACTGGTGAGAATATAAACTCTAATCCACTGCTTGAATGAGTGGAAATGGCGAACCACTTTGGAGATGTTTGGTAATATGGCACCCTACTCCAGCACTCTTGCCTGGAAAATCCCATGGATGGAGGAGCCTGGTAGGCTGTATTCCATGGGTTCGCTAAGAGTCAGACACGACTGGGCGACTTCCCTTTCACTTTTCATTTTCATGCATTGGAGAAGGAAATGGCAATCTACTCCAGTGTTCTTGCCTGGAGAATCCCAGGGATAGGGGAGCCTGGTGGGCTTCCATCTATGGAGTCACACAGAGTCAGACACGACTGAAGCGACTTAGCAGCAGCAGCAGCCAAAGCTGAATATACCCATACTATTTATTCCAACAATTCTACTCAAGGGTTTCTGTGAAGTAGAAGGTAAAACATTTGGAAGTGAAACAAAATGAAAATCTTGCGAAGTACTAAAACATCCATTAAGAGTAAAACTGATCATAGAATCCAAAGCACACAGAAGAGTCCCGTAGAGCAAGGATACTGAACACGTAACCATATGGATACATCTCACAAATCTAATGTTAAGACAAGAAAGACTGACAAGTGGAACAGATGGTAAAGCGTCTGTCTACAATGTGGGAGACCTGGCTTCAATCCCTGGGTCAGGAAGTTCCCTGGAGAAGGAAATGGCAACCCACTCCAGTACTCTTGCCTAGAAAATCCCATGGACGGAGGATCCTGGTGTCCATGGGGTCGCAAAGAGTCAGACACGACTGAGTGACTTCACTTTCTTTTCTTTCTTTTATGGAACATTCAGAATTAAATCTAAGGTATTAAAGGTGAAGATGGTGGTTTCTGTTGGGTGTTGGTGACCGGAAGGAGGTGTGAGTGGGGCCTCTGGGGTATTGATCACATGTTGCCTCACTATGTGAAAATTCATCCAACTTATGAAAAGAACATGGGTATATTCTTTAGTATGTATGTTATACTTCAATAAAAACACTTTAATGTATGCCTCAAGAACAGATGCTGTAGATGCCCTCATGTGCAAGGGAGTTAGGAAGGGGGCTTGGCCTGGGGGACACTGCCAAGGGATGGAGCCTAGGAGGACGCATAGAGGAGGAAATGGGAAGTCCCAGGGGCTCCACAAAGAGAGCAGAGGCAACACAGCCCCTCCCCAGAGAAACCGAGGCCCTGAGAACAGGCGAGAGAGAAACAGAAAGCGCCGTACTCACTCGGCAGATGGACGTTCCTGTGGAGAAGTCCCCAGCACACAGCGTGTTCACATGAACAGAGCAGTCTTGTCTTTTCCATCTCCATATAACAGTTCATAGAACTTGTTCTCAATGAAGCTCACCTTACCCTCCTGGAGATGGAAGGGTTCGAGCAGAGGTGCTGTGAGGATAAGGAGGAAATCCAGGAAGGATGCTGTAACCAAGCTACAGAGCTCTGCCTTACCAGTCAGCACTGCCCCTCAACATGGGGTTTTCTCTGCACAGCTGAGCTTTCATCCTTGTTTCAGTCTTCTGATGCTGCTGCTGCTAAGTAGCTTCAGTCGTGTCTGACTCTTCTCGATCCCATGGACTATAGCTGACCAGGCTCCTCCATCCATGGGATTTTCCAGGCAAGAGTACTGGAGTGGGTTGCCATTTCCTTCTCCAGGTTTCAGTCTTCTACATATGCCTAATAAGCCATCCCCTGTTTCTTTTCCAAACTCATCAATTATTCCAAACTCATCCTATTCCCTCACCTCTTTCATGGTAACAGACCACACTCCTATTCCACAAAGGAAAAAGGCAAATCCCACCAACACATGCCACTCACTGGTGCTTAGCAACCATTCACCAACCTATCTACCCTTTCACAAACCATCCCATCCACTCACCTTTTGTCTATCATTAACCTTGCTTTCCATCCACTTGTTCCTGCATCCATCTACCTATCTTTCCTCATGTCCCGTTCGCTCACTCATCCTTCCATCCATTTGCCTATACACTCATCTTTTGTTACATCTCTCCATTTCTCCCTTCCATCAATAGACTGCTCACTCCATCTCTCTGCCCACCATCCTTTCACCCACCTTCCCAATCATCTTCCCTTCCACCCATTCAACCTCCCACTTTCCCCATCCACCCTCTCATCCACTCACTCATTTATTCATCATTCAATTTACTCATTTATTCCTGTATCCTCATGTTAAGTATCTTTTAACTAATGATACAGGGAAATATTTTTAGTTGGTACAGACAGAGTAAATGAAGTAAATAAGTAGCGTTATTTTAGATCTAAGAAGTGGTGTCAAGGATAACAACAGGGAGATGTGATATTAGGGGTGGCCTGTTTTAGCTCATGTGATCAAGTACAACTCCTCAGAGGAGCAGCTGAGTTGCATATGTAAAGAAACGACTCATGACAAGGTTAGTCAGGAGAGTAAATGCGTCCAGGGAGACAGCCAAGGTGCAGACCTGAGGTGGGAATGGCTTTGTCATCGTCAAGGCAGGAAGGAGGCCTGCTGGCTGCGGTGGGGTGGGTGAGGGATGCAGTGGGAGATGAGAGAGAGGAGGGGGCCTGAGAGCCAAGGCAGGGAGTTGCAGCATTATTTTAAGAAGAAATGAGAAGGCACTGGGGGTGATGAGCAGGGAACTGGCATGACTCCTGCTCTAAAGCAAATACTCAGACAGCTACATGGAGAGTAACAGAGCACACAGGGTGGGAGCTGAGACCAGTCTTGAGGTCAGGGAAGAAGGACCCGGGGGCAGCAGTGGGATACCTACCAGGCGCCAGGCCCTGCCAGGGGCACGGACTGGGATATTGAAACAAGAAAGACAGGGTCCCTGACCTCAGGAGGAACCAGTCTGTGTGTGTGTGTGTGTGTGTGTGTGTGTGTGTATGCATGTGCTGTATGTGCGTCTGTGTGTATGTGTCTCTGTATTGTGCCTGTGTGTGTGTGAATTGTGGTATACATGTGTTGTGTGTGTGTCTGTGTGTGTGAGTTGTGGTACATATGTGTTGTGTGTGTGTCTGTGTATTGTGTGTGTGTGTGTGGTGTGAGAATGCTGCGGACCTGGTTGTATCTCCTATGATATGATTAGGACGCGTTAGTGACATACTGATAGGCAAGGACCAGAGATGCTGGAGCATCCCACCCCATGAAGACAGCATCAGTTCAAAATCCTTGTAGTACCTCTGTAGAGAAACACCATATCAAATTATGACTCAACTAAATAATTACAAATAAGTACTCTTTCCCTCCCTAATTATGCATCATAAGCATTTCACCAAATTATTAAAGTTTTTCTTTAATACAAACTCTTGCTCATAAGTTTTTGCCTACATCTCTCCACTTTCAAATTTAAAAAATACAATTTTTTTCCTGTGTCATTCAGTTCACCTAATCAGCCTGCAAAGTAGATGACTGAACTGGGTTGGGAGAAGAGCGAAGCGAGGTTTGGAATTGATCAGGCAGCCTCAGAGGTCAGAGGTCATACTTGGGTTTTCTTACCACTTTTCCCAAGCGCCTCCAATGGCACTGGGCAATCAGAGAGTTTGTCAATGACTTGGACAGAGTCAGGCCCCAACCTTGATCTTTGAGTTGGATCAAGTCATTCAGATCTATGGTTGATTTAAACCTTGAAATCAAGAACCAGAAAGACTTCAAGAACTCAGATTCTTGATTCCAAAGTCAAAGATTCCCAGACTTCACAGCTTTACACTTAGGGAACACCAAAGCTTTAGAATCACACACTTTCAGAACTAGAACTAGAATGGTCCAGTTCTCTGGAAATGAAGCATAGTGGGCCAAGGGGACCTTTGCCTGGGGACCCCTCAGGTGGAGACACACCTCCCTTCTTTGTTCTTCTGTCCTTCTCCCCTTCCTCCTCCTCCCGATTCTCACCCCCCCCCCAACTCCCCCACATCCCCTCACTTTCCTCCTTGAGATCCCCCAGCCAGGTATCCAGCAGGATGAGTTACTGGGGAGCTTCATGGCAGGGACCGGGAGGCAGGCAGGGATGATGTAGGAGGTGAAATTCACAGGAAAGAGCAGCTGCAATATGGTGATGCCACTCCCAAAGGGATGTAACTTCTCTGAGTCTAGGTGTGTGATAATCTGGCTCACAGACACCTCCCGGGTGTGCTGGGTGTGCTGGTACAGCTGGGTGCTTCCTAACAGACCCCGTAGTTCCACGGGGCTTTGGATTTCCTGGAGAAGGAAAGGCGCACTGTCACCATCATCTTTAAGTGGGGACAAGCTCTTTCCCTGCATCCTCATCTAATTGGCTATACCCCTCTGGACACCTCTGCTCCACGTGATGCCAGACAGCTTCTGTCTCTCCATTTCTAATGCTCAGGAGGCCTTCTTTCTTGAGGCTAATTGGTATCCTACTTATAGTTTGGAACATATGGCTGGCTTCTCCGTCACACCCTAGAATTGGAGAAGCACTCAATCCTTGTTCTGGAAAGCTCCTCTTTGGGGTCATCAAATGACCTTTTGATTGTACACAGCAGGCATTCTGGCTCAGTCCCAGCTCTAACTTTACCCTTCCTGAGACTCCCTACAACCCACCTTCTGGCCCCACATTCTTCCTGACCATCCCTTTTTCAACACCTACCTGCCCAAAACCTGATTCTCCACTGAGTTACAAGGACTTGCTAAAGATTCGTTAAATAAATGAGCAAATGAAGGCAGGAAACAGAACCTTGCCTTGATCCCCCAACACAGGTGCTGAATCTTCCCCTCTCCCTCACTGTCTTCACAGCTCATCTATTTGGAGACCCTCTCTCATGTTCCCCTCACCCAACCCTTCCCCTCCAGCAAGCCCTCCCTGGTCCCCCACCCCATCTGCTCTGCCCTTCTCATCCAGGCTGGGCTTTCTTTTCTGACAGGATGGAGATATGGTGAGGGGGGACTTGCCACTCCTGATGCCACCGAGGCCTTGCACGGAACATGGCACAGAGTGGGTGCCAATAGACTCTGAGCCCTCAAAGCTCCAGTGCCCGGACCTGGGCTTGATGCATGAATTCCCTGGGACCCCTCCTCATCCGTTAGAAGCCAGTCACTGAGCCAGCCCCTCTTGGCTAGCTGAATTAGACTCCTGAGCACCCCTGTCACTCTCCCAGGGAGCACACCGCCCCCTCAGGCAGCCTGGCACCAAGGATCCCTGCATGCACGCCAGTGACCATGACTCTTCCTGGGCACACAGTTTCGCAGGAGTAATAGGAAGAATCATTCAGCTGCTGGTCACACATGTGGTCCCAGGCCCCTGCCTAGAGTCTGACACCTGGAAATAAGGGGGCACTGAGAAGAAGCTGTGATCTGAGATGGGTCCACACCAAATGGCAGCGAGGACAGACACTGCCGCTCTCCTGAGGCACACCTGTGTTGGGGAACGGACACAGGGGCCGAGGGCAGAGCATGAGGAGGATCTGGGCAGGTGAGCGGGGAGGACAGTCCAGGTGGAGGGTACACAGGCCAAAGGCAGGAACGACATGCCTCTGAAGGCCACAGACTGCCCAGAGGAAAGCCCAGAGGAGCTAGCTAACGTGGGACACCATCCCCCTTTTCTCGTCTTCCCCTGCATCCCCCTCCCTGCCAGAGCCTGTGCTGGCAGCCTAGGAAGGAGACTCACTTGAGAAAGTAGTGGGCAGTGGAAAGGAGTCAGCTGGAGTTAATGAGAACAGCTCCACAGACGTGCGAGCCCTGGGACTGCAGGCGGGTCTGCTGCAGACACTGGCCAGCCTCCACGTCCCGGCCACCATAGATCCTCCCCATCACCTTGGATTTCCTGCCCACTGTGGAGACTCCCCTGCCGCCTATAATAGAGACACTGGTTGTACCCCAAATGTTGAATAGGAAGGGCTCCCTGTTTCACATATGGGAAAATCAAGGCCTGGCCTCCAGCAGCCTAGCCAAAATGACAGGGCTACCTGGACTCTGCCTTCACTGGCTGCCACTGAGGACTGGAGAGCAGAGCACAACACATCAAGCCCTGTGAGGATGAGGACCCAGGGGTCTGGGGGGGACCAGCTCCCAGGAACATCTCCAGGCAGATGGACATCCTTGATCAAGGCTGCCAAGTGTTGGGCATGACACAGACCTCACTTCCCTCCCCTAGCACGCCTCAATGCCTTATCTTGCACATCAAAGAACTAAAGGTCTCAGAAGTTGCCAACATTGCTTTCTCAAGATCATGGCTTCTAAGGGCCTGTGCTCCTCCACTTTACCCCATGTCTTAGGGAGGGAGATTTGCAGGCAGAAGTCTGTGGTGTGTGTGATCTGGGGCAAGTCACTCCCCTCTCTGACTCTGCAGGAGTCTCCATTTCTAAAGGAAGAAGGAGTGGGCTCATGAGGACAGCCCTGGTTCTAGGACTCATATCCGGGAGGGCAGGAGTGTGCCCAGGCCCCCTAAGGCTGGGCATCCTGGTCCAGGGCCTGGGCTCCCAGGGCCTCAGTGAGGGGAATGACACCCCTGCTCCCTGGACTCAGGCCCATTCACCCAGTAGTCCTAGAACTTTCCTCCATCCAGCCTCCAACCTCCAGGCCAGACCCTGCTAGTCCCCTCTCCCACAGCCCCACAAAGGGATTGGGTCTCTTCCCACCCAGAGGCCTCACAGTGGAGGGCCTGACCCACCTGTGTGGAGGGGATCTCTGGGCTGCCTGGTTGGAGGGAAGGGCAGAGAAATGATGAGACTTAGTGACTCACCAGGCCCTGGTCACAGCCGGCCACCCCCAGGCCCTGTAGACTAGGGGATCTTGGCCTGAATGGAGGCCCCAATGCACCTGTAACTCCCGGAGCCAACCGCTGTGCTTGCCAAGTCAGAGCGCCGCCCCTCAATGCTCCCCCATGGCCTGCAGTCCAGCCGGGGGTGGCTTTGGCTGGGGAACCTCGCAGCTCCAGGGTGGCCACATTCAGCAGCAGCAGCCAGAGAAGAGCAGCGGGCTGGCCTAGGCGTTGGGGGATCCCTGCCTCCCTGTCCGTTGCCAGGGTTACTGACCCCAGCCTGACCTCACCCTGCTCTGGCCCCACCCCAGACTAACCCCATTCCCACCCTGATCTTCTTAATAACTTTTTAAACAACTCTACTTCTATAAAATTTATATACCATGATGTTCACTTATTACAAAGGACAATTCAATGATTTTCAGTAAGTTAAAAAAATTTTTATATTTAAATAAACCTTTTATTTTAGAATAATTTTAGGTTTATGAAAAAGCTGCAAAGATAATACAAAGACTTCCAATATCCCCTCACCCCGTTTCTCCTAATGTTAAGATCTTGTATTACTATAGTACATTTATCACAACTAGTGAGCCAATATTGATACATAGTTGTTAACCTTAGTCTACTCTTTTTTCTTCAGTTTTTTAAGTTTGAGGTGCATAGCATAGTGATTTGCCTTACATGCGTCATGAAATGGTCATCACAATAAATTTAATGAAGCCACATAGGTACAAAATGAAAGAAATTGGAAAAAAATGTATTTCCTGGTGATTAGAACCCAGGATTTACTCTATCAACTTTCATGTATAACATAGAGCTGTATTAATTATATTTATCATGCTGTATATTGCATTCCTAGTACTTATGTATCTTAAAACTGGGAATTTTACTTTTCCTAGTACTTATTTAATTTATAACTGGGAATTTGTATCTTTGACTGTGGGAGCTTCCCTGGTGGCTCAGAGGTTAAAGCATCTGCCTGGAATGCGGAAGACCTGGGCCCGATCCCTGGGTCGGGAAGATCCCCTGGAGAAAGAAATGGCAACCCACTCCAGTACTCTTGCCTGGAGAATCCCATGGAGGGAGGAGCCTGGTAGACTATAGTCCATGGGGTCTCAAAGAGTCTGACAAGACTGAGCGACTTCACTTTCGCTTTCATCCAATTCTTACTTCCGTATTCCTGGCCTCGTGTAACCACAAGTTTAATATCTCTCTTTTTATGAATTTGTTTTTGAAGTATAATTGACCTACGATGCTGTGTTAGTTCCTGTTACACAACATAGTGATTGGATATTTCCTCACATTTCAAAATGATAAGTTAGTTACGATACATCACCGTACAAAGACATTACATAGTTATTGACTGTATTCCCCACACTGGACATTTCTTACCCGTTTCATACTCATTTATTTTGCAACTACATGGATACTATTTATCTATTTCTTCTTTTTGACTGTGTGGGTCTCTGTTGCTCCACGAGGGATTTGTCTAGCGGTGGAGAGCAGGGGGTACTCTCTGCTGTGATGTGGCGCTTCTCATACGGTGGCTTCTCTTGGGGAGCTCTTTTTCTAGGGCGCAGAGGCTTTAGCAATTGAGGCGCATGGGCTTAGTTGCCCCTCAGCATGTGTTATCCTCCTGGACTAGGAATTGAACATGTGTCCCCTGCACTGGCAGGCGGATTCTTAATCACTGGACCACCATGGAACTCTCACAGCTGGAACTTCAATCTCCCTCAGCTTTTGCTTTCTTCCCCCTCAATCCTCTTTCTTCTGGTAACCACTCATTTTTTCTCTGTGTCTATAACTCTGCTTATGTTTTATGTTTGTTCATTTATTTTTTAGATTTCACAAGTGTCATCATACAATGCTTGTCTTTGTCTGACTTATTTCACTTTAGCATAATACTCTCTGGGCTTCCCAGGTGGCACTAGTGGTAAAGAGCCCGCCTTTCTATGCAGGAGACTTAAGAAACAGAAGTTCCATCTCTGGCTTGGGAAGATTCCTTGGAGAAACAGAAGATTCCTTGGGTTGCATGGCAACCCACTTCAGTATTCAAGCCTGGAGAATTCCATGGACAGAGGAGACTGGAGGGCTACAGTCCTCAGATCGCAAAGAGTCAGACTTGACTGAAGCAACTTAGCACAGAACAGAGCACATAATGTTTTCTAGGTCCATGCCTGTTGTCACAAATGGTAAGATTTCATTCTTTATCAAATATATGATTTGCAGTATTTTCTCCAAGGCTGTGGTTTGTCTTTTAACAGTGGCTTTTGAAGAGCGAAAGTTTTTAATTTAATGAAGTCTAATTTACTAATTTTTTCTTATATAACTCATACTTTTGATGTTATATCTAAGAGCTCATGTAGATTTTCTCCTATGTTTCTCTGAGAAATTTTAAAGGTTGTTTCTTACATTTGAAGCCATGATCAAGTTTAAGTTCATTTTTGCCTAGTGTGGTATAATAAGTTTCTGTTTCTTAGTTTTTGGTCTTTCTTGTGGCTATCCATTTGTACCAGTACCTTTTCTTAGTTAGAAAGGAAGATTAGTATTTCTCATATTGAACTGTTTTAGGACATTTGTTGAAAATCAATTCATAATAAAAAGGAAGGTTCTATTCCTGGACTCTCAATTCTGTGCAATTGAATTGTATTCCTTTCCCATGCCCGATCCACTGTCTAGATTAGTATGTTATGGTAAAATTTGAAATCAGGTAATAAAAGTTCTCCAGCTTTATTCTACTGCCAAATTGTTTAGGCTGTTTTGAATTCTTCACATTTCCCTCTGAATTTTAGGTCAGCTGTCAAATTCCACTCAAAAAAAGCCTGCTAGAATTTTCATTGGGACTGCATTGAATTTATAGACCAATTGGAAGAGAATTGCTTACTTGATAATATGAAATTTCCTGATCCATGAACAAGAACTATTTCTCTCTTTGGATAGATCTTTAATTTCTGTCAGCAATATTTTGTAGTTTTTAATGTACAGATCTTATACTTCTTTATTATATTTATTGCTAGGTATTTTATCATTTTCCATGATATTCTGAATGAAATTATTTTAATTCCCTTTTCATATTTTGTACCTAATATGTAGGAACACAATTTATTTTTATAAGAAATATTGCTTCCTATGAACTTTCTAAACTTTTTTTATCCTAGTCTGCTTCATCTTGTTTTACTTTGCTTTGGTGGGTTCATTGGGGTTTTCTAACACATGCAATCATGTCTTCTGCAATGAAAGTTCTAACTTTTCCACTTAAAGTTGGATTCCTTTAGTTTCTTATTTCCCTCCTATCTTCTTTTCTCTTTCTTTTTCCATTCCTCCTTCTTTCCTCTCTTTCTCTCTCTCTCCCTTTCTTTCCTGCACTTTATAGAGTTGACATTGATAAGGATCCTGTTTTTAAAATATGGTCTATCAATTTTTGTCTTTAATTTTGAGTATTGAATCTGTTCAGATTAATGTGATGATTAATACGGTTGGAATCACATTATCCAGTTTGCAATTCGTTTTCTGTATGTCTCTTATCTTTCCTCCACTTTTGAGACAGACTGGGACATGGGGCCCTTTGCTGAAGTGCTGCAGCGGATTCCCATATACTGGTGTACACATGGGTGAGTCCCACCTGTGGGTTAGAGTCCCACAGTCGACATACAACTGGCTGGTTTCCAGGCTTGATCACCCCAGTGGGCAGTGCACAGGGTGCTCCCTCCTTAACTGGCCCTTTCTGGAAGCACACAGGTTGGTGCCTGAATAGACGCCCACAGGGGGCGGTTGAAACTGCAATCTCTTTCTGTCCCTTTCTTTTTTCAGTCTTTTCTGTCCCTCCTCCCTTTACCTCCCGCTTAGTCCTATACCTGCACTCTCATCCCCTTAATCCTGAATATTTCTTGTGTCTTTAAGTTTCTGTTATTGAGGTTTGTCTGTCCAACTGCTCCTGCAAGTTTCTGCTGACTTTGGGCATGGCTGCCGGGGACCAGCCCCGGCTGATCCAGGGAATTCGAAGCGGGGACGGCGTCGGCAAGGATCAGGAAACAACTGCTTAATTAAACGTTAATTAAGGATATAAAGAGTAATAGAATAAGGATAACTCAGTAGGAAAATTCAGTGAAGAAAAGAGGCTGAAATAAGGATAGCTCAGTGAGGAAGTTCAGTGGAGAAAAGAGGCTGAATAATTCAGCCAGAAGGTAAGAGAAAGAGTGACATGGTGAGACCAAGTTTTGGTGAACAAGGCCCGCACTTTATTTTCCAAAGTAGTTTTTATACCTTAAGTTATGCATAGAGGATAATGGGGGAAGGGGTAGAGTCATGCAGCAAGCCAGGCTTTCTTTCTGCAAACTTATCACATGCAAAAGCTTAGGTGATTTGCGTCATCTTCTGGCCCGGAGGCCTGTTAACATTTTAAGACCCTTTCTTCAGAAAACTTATTTTTCTCTAAAGGTGATAAGTCAAGCGCCACCCTCCAAAAGCATTAGATAAAGTTGCATTCCTACAGAGCAAAGGTGTGGTGGGCTATAACAAGAAAAAGAATTAACTCAAGGGTCCCAGGTTACAAACATTAAAGCTACTATTTACACCAATTATATTAATCAATACACTGCCAGGGACACAGTAGGTAAGGGATATGGAGACTTAGCAGCAAACATTGGCCCAACAAGTGAAAATCCCTTCACCAATACAATTTCTAATCAATCTTTTAACTGCTCAAAGGAATCTGTATTTAGACAGTTTAGAACATCTCCTGCCTCTCACAGTTTGGAGGCTCTGAGCAATCACATGTGGCCGGAAAAACCTATTCAGGCAGGCTAGAGGACTTCCAAGGGAGTTTGTAGGTTGAAACACTGTCACACCCAGGAATTATTAACTGGAGCTGTAAGCTAACTCTTTTTTCAGAGAGGTAGTGGGGGACAGCCCCCCGTAAAGTCAGAGGTGTAGGTGAAAGCACAAAGCAGAAAGTAGGCAGACTCTGGTTTTGGGAGTAGATGGGCGACTCCTGAGGCTCAATCCTGCCTTTGCGTATGCCGAGCCTCCTTCCTCATGACCTTTGTCATGGGCGGAGTTCCTCACGCTGGCTACCGGCAGTGATAGAATTCCAGTTGAGCTATTCCAGATCCTGAAAGATGATGCTGTGGAAAGTGCTGCACTCAATATGCAATATGCAATATGCACTCAATATGCAATATGCCGGCTCCCGGCACACGGCGGAGCACCTATGCCTTGAAATACAAATACAATCCACATTGTCTGAAACTCCAGCCTTGGGCTATTTTCCTGTGTGCTTTCCAGCCCTTTGCAACCCTTTGGAATGTAGCCTGCCAGGCTCCTCTGTCTGTGGGGTTTTCCAGGCAAGAATACTGGAGTGGGTTGCTTTCTCCTTCTTCAGGAGATCTTCCCAACCCATAGATCGAACTCCTGTCTCCTGTGTCTCCTGCATTGCAGGCAGATTCTTTACCCACTGAGCCAACTTAGTGGGAGTTTAAAGAACAAAAAAAGAAGAGAGGAGCCTGTATCTCTCTCCTCTGATTTGTAGTGTACTATTCTGCCGCCAGGTTTCCCTGTTCATGAGATTCTCCAGGCAAGAATACTGTAGTGGGTTTCCATTTCCTACTCCAGGTAATCTTCCTGACCCAGGGATTGAACCTGCGGCCCTTATGTCTCCTGCATTGGCACACGGGTTCTTTACCACTAGCACCACCTGGGAAGCGTATTTGGCCAGGACTCTCTCAGGAAATACCTGATCCATCTGTAGTCCCCCAGACTGAGGGGGAAATAAAAGGCCTTTTAGAATTCAGCAGGAAAACTATGAGATCTCTGGTGTTGTAAAAATTAACTCGTCTAGCTTAAGTTTGTGGGTTTAATCAATGCACACTCCTCTGTATTATCAACAATAAGTATAATACTTTTATTGTACCTAGAGTTACTGGAAGTCAATAAGTACATATTGTTTCTATTGTAAAATCTGCCATTGAGGAAAATAACCTGAAATGATCAAACTTCTAAGTAAATATGACTGGGATAAGAGTTTTTAGTAAATTCTCTGGGAATAATTGGGCTTCCCTGGTGGCTCAGATGGTAAAGAATCCTCCTGCAAGGCAGGAGACCTGGATTCCATCCCTGGGTCAGAAAGATCCTCTGGAGAAGGGAATGGCTACCCATTCCAGTATTCTTGTGTGGAGAATCCCATGGACAGAGGAGTCTGGCTGGCTATAGTTCATGGGGCTGCAAAGAATTGGACACAAACGAGTGACTAACACATTCACACTTTTACGGGAATGATTATGTTTTGGAAATGTCCATCTAGAATAGTTCCTCCTAATTTTGGTAACTTGAAACTAAATTAAGTTAAAGGATGGTAATTTACTGAGCATCCAGAAAATTTTAAATGAAATGAAATATTGGAACTTTAATTGCTTAACAGGTCTAAATTTACCTATTCTTTCTCTCTTGTGAGAGAGAAACTAAAGATGTTTGGCTTTATTAGTCACATGTCTTGCAGCACATCAAGGAAAGAAATTGTGCTTTGGAAAGATGTGTTTCTAGAAGTTATGGGATATTCCAGTTAGGGAATGTGAATGTAAAATGCAGTTCATGGTAGCTTAAGAAAAATAGTATGTATGTGTTCAGAAAAGAAGGTATGAGGAATGGAAATATACTTTGCTATTAATAAAAGGAAAGAGGTGATTTTGTCCTAGAGCTGGTTAGCTCTACATGGATAAAAGAAGGTACAAAATATGGCTACAGAAAATTGCAGAGGATTTCTGGGAAAGGAACATTGAGAAAAGAATTTTGTATGAGGTTGGGACTGTCTAAGCTTGGATTAAATTTAAGTAGATAGATGGATTATTATCAAGAGTAGGCTGATATGAGACTGGATTTGGTTTCTTTCATAAGAGAATGAAATTTTCCTGAAACGCTGTTTTTGATAACAGATTGTGAGTTTCTGTGATGTTAAGTGATCTGTACTTACTTTTGAATTTTTGTTAGCTCAAGGAATAATTGTTTCACAGCAACCTATGATTCTCTCTGACTGGGTATTTTAAAACTTTTTGAAATTTTGAAAGATTCCCCAAATATCAAATTCTGGCTGAAATTCTTTTGACTTCCAGTAAACTTTGGACTTCCAGTAAACTTTGGAATGCTTCAAGGGGCACGTGGCGCATCCGAAAGAGAGATCCTAAACTCATTGTGCTCGTTTAGTATCAGTTACAAGGGAAACCTTGTCCAAACTCCCTGTTGCCTGTGTCAGATGGAGTTACCAGGCTCTCCCCAGTGTTACTGTAGCTGCCAAATAGGGGAAAGGGTTTGGGGTTCTTCTGCTGTTTATTCTTTCACTACCTAAAAAGAAAACCCCTGTGGGAATAATTGCACCTCTAGGCTCTCAAGTCGTGTCGCCCATGGCATTTTTATTGCATTCAACTCCCGGTTCCTTCATGAGCGCTTCTGTCCGCCTCTGGGACTCCCTTCTCTCCAGGCTTTGGCAGCCCTTACCATGCCACAGAATACCTATCGTGCTGGTCGCTTCCAGGCAGCCCACATCCTAGGCTTGACAGATGCTCGCACTCCAGGAATACCACCCCCAGCGTAAGAAAACATATTATAGGGCAAAAGCCTCCAGGTGAATGTCTCCAGGACATGGAACTACATTTCTGGGAGCGCTCTTTTTGGATTGCAGGTTATTCAACATGTGAGATGTAAGCCAGAAGAGAAACCTCTGGAGTATAACTTTAAAACCTTAAGATTTTTCAAAATAGACAGACTGAAAAGGAAAAACTTAAAACTTTACTGTAACATGGGCTGGGCCTTATATAAGTTGGAAAGTGGAGAAAACATTGCCTGAAAATGGCCTGAAAATGGCTCTCTAAATTATAATACCATCTTGCAATTAGTTCTTTACTGTTGCAACATGGAAAAATGGATTGAGGTTCCCTATGTTCAAGGCTTCATGGTCCTGGGAATTCCCTGGTGGTCCAGTGGTCAGGACTCCAAGCTCTCACTGCTGAGGGGCCAGGTTTGATACCTCGTTGGGAAACTAAAATCCCACAAGTCACTTTGGCAAACAAAAAGGGGGAAAAAAGGCTTCATGGTCCTTTACCAAAACCCTACTCTATCTTGCTCCTGTAATCAAAAACCTAGGGAATCAGTAAACACTTCTGATGTTTTAGATGATCCCCTTCCAACCTTCCCCAACACTCAGGTGAGAAAAACCAAGCCCCACCTGCTTCCCAGAACCACCTACTTCTCTGGGGCCCTCTGACTACCCCCAAACTCTGCTTCCTTATGTTCCTTTATATCCTCCGTTACCTCCGGAGAGAAAGACTAGTCCCTCTGGGGTAATCTGTAGTGGAACTTCCTGTCCCCCAGGCTCAGGTTCAAAGTTAGCCCCTACCTCTGCCCCAACAAGGCCTTCACCCACTTCGGGAAGTGGCCTAGGGAACAGAGAGACTCCTAGAGTGCATGTCCGTGTGGGTCTGTCAGAGGTCTCTCTATGGGATCAGTGTGGGTGTTTTAGAGATCTGTAAGCAGGATCAGTCGGAGAAGGCAATGGCACCCCACTCCAGTACTGTTGCCTGGAAAATCCCATGGATGGAGGAGCCTGCTGGGCTGCAGTCCATGGGGTTGCTAAGAGTCGAACACGACTGAGCAACTTCACTTTCACTTTTCACTTTCATACATTGGAGAAGGAAATAGCCACCCACTCTAGTGTTCTTGCCTGGAGAATCCCAGGGACGGGGGAGGCTGGTGGGCTGCCGTCTCTGGGGTCGCACAGAGTCGGACACGACTGAAGCGACTTAGCAGCAGCAGCAGCAGCAAGCAGGATCAGTATGAATCTGTGGTTGACTCCTGTACGGGATCAGTGTGGATTTGTGGAAGATTCCCATGTGAGGGTAGTGGAGTCCCTGTGTGGGCTCAGTGTGGGTCTGTGCAAGGGTTCCTGTGCAGGGTCGCTGTGAGTCTGTGGGAGATCCCTGTGTGGAGTTAGTGTGGGTCAGTGGGAGGCCCTGTCTGGGGTGAGTGTGGGTCTCTGGGAGGGCCCTGTGCAAGGTCAGTGTGGGTGTGTGGGAGGTTTCTCTTTGGGGACACTGTGGGTCTGTCAAAGGTCCCTCTCTGGGGTCAGTGTGGATCTGTCTAGGTCTCTGTGTGGGGTTACTGGGGGCCCTGTGCTGAATCAGTGTGGGTATGTGGGAGGTCCCTGTCTTGGGTCAGTGTGGGTCTGACCCACTCTTTGTGGGGGGCCCTCCATTGCTGTCCTTTCTGCACCTCACAGCAGGAGAAGGGCAAGGGACTCTCCAAGTCTGGTTTCTTGCTGTTTTGTGAGGGTCCCTTCTGTGTCATTTCTCCAGACAGGCACCTTAGTTCCAGCTCCCCTGACTCAGTGCTCACCTCTTGGCTCCTCCGAGAGGGCCTGGCAGCAAGCAGGCTCAGGATCCACGCTCTGTGCTCCCCTCTGTGAGCTCTGGAGGCCACTCGATGGCCTAGGTCACAGCCCTTCCACTCAGACCCTGGCTGAGCCTCCATGCCCTCCATGGAGGATACGGTGCAGAGGCAGGACTAGTCTCCAGGGAGAAAACACAGCACAAGCAGGCCTGTGTCCTCTGCCCCCACAGCCCCAGGCCTGGTCCCACATTTGGGGGTACTGACAGGCATGGAGGCGGGGCCATTCCTGCTGGCTCCTGGATCGGGGACCCTCCAAGAGCAGATCTCTCCACCATGGGAGTGACTGTGACATACAGCCCCAGTTCTTTTACAAGATTGCTCCTGTCTCCCCACTTTCCTGTGTGGACGGGCCCCGGGGAGGAAAGCTGATGGCACCCTTTTCCTCGACAGGTGACTTCCCACCCGCTCAGTGACACATCCTGTCTGCTGGTCTCTTCCCTCTCGGGGTTCTGGGATGAGTGAGGCTGAGAACAGGTGAGACTTGCTATGACCCCTGAACAGTCCCTGGGCCTGTTGAGTCCCCCACCTGTCCCCTGGGAGCCTCCTTGGGCCACACGTGTAGGTAGAAATCACAGACCACGAGTCTGTCCTGGGCTCCCCGTCCTGTGAAATCTGATTATTTACATTGTGGAGAAGTGAAGCTCCCCTTCTTGGAGGCTCCATTGCCTCTGGTAGCCTGGCCTTCTTTGGAGGAGCTCCAGATGTTCTCCCTCTGTCTGGGCTCTGGGACCTGAAGTAGAGGAAAATTCTGGGGTGGGGCCACCAGGAGCCATGGGGCCCCTAACTTCTTTACTCTGGGCCTATAGATGGCGGTTGGACACCACAGGCTTTTGGTCACTGCACCATCTATGGAAGCCTCTGCCCCCTGCCTCCTTCCCCGCATCCCACCCTAGGGGCACAGCGTCCTCCCCTCAGACCATGAGGTGATGGCACACACAGCCAAGAACCCTGCTCACTTACCCAGGGGAGGTGGGTGCTCTGAGCAGGGCTGCCCTCTCCTCTAGGACAGGGGTGGAATGGCCCTTGGGGGCCTCCGTGATTGCCACTGCACACTCTCAGCCTTGGAAGTGTGTGGTCCTCATCCTTGCCTCTGCCCCAGAGCACGAGAAACACAGAGGGAGGGTGACAGGCCGGGTGCATCTCATTCCAGCTCCTTCTGGGAGAAGAGGGGCTTCCAGGGCAGCTTCATCTATCCCACCGTGACACGAGGACAAGGTTTCTCCCACTTCTAGGGGCCAGCACTGCCCCCAAATGTCCCTCCTTATTCTGACATGTGAGTTTGTCTCTTACACTTTCTGAGCCTGAGGGGAATTTCAGCCTCTGAACACCCCTCCCCTACAGCCCCACGGTTTCCAGGTAGAGAGAGAGCAGAAGAAGACAGAGCCAGATCCTGAAAACGGGGAGATCTTTAGCTTTAATTCACCTTGATATGTTTTAAATGCTATTGGTTGTTTCTGTAATTCTGAGATGATGGTAACAGAAGGTGCAGTGAAGGAATTGGGGTGAAGGTGAGTCTCCACTCTGGGGTCAACCTCCCTGCACAGCCCCATCCCACCTGGAAGCCAAAGCAGGCACCTGAAAAGAGTGGATCGTTATCCATTGCCTTTCCCCCAGCAGGGCACAGACAGAGGCCACCAGATCTCATCAGAAAAAACATTTCAGGAACCAAAAAAAAGAATATGTGGTAACAGGAAGCTATTAGCACACAGAGGATGCACTAATATGAGGGGAAAAAAAGGGTCTCTGCAAGATAAGCATTTTTTCCTTGGAGAAGTGTTTTGCTACCAGGGATGCTATGAAAAGCATGTTCTGATTGAACAAAAGAGGCATATTTCTGAAGAAGACAGAGCCTTGGACAGTGGAGGGGACAGCCTGGGACACTTGTTACTCGAGCCATGCTGGCAGGTTCTGCCTGGAAGGGGACCTGGCTCCCTGGGTGGGAGGCCCACTTGCTGTCCCTGGGACTGGCCCACTTATTCTCTTTTGGAGAGCTATGGCCCATGGGGGTAACTCGGTAATCACGGACTATATCTCTTCTCACTCTTGTGTGTTCTTGGGTGGAGAGAAAACTTTGGTTGCAGTAATGTGGACATAATGGGTCCCGGAGTTCCACTTTGTACCAATTTAACTCCAAGGCATGAGGTCCATAGTGAAGCACCGTCTTCTCCGTTAGGATCTGTCCAACAGCTGTCATGAGAGTTGGAGCCTCAGTAGCCCTGCTGTCCATGGTCGATGTGCTTTTGACCGCCTCTTGGCTCTGGGCTGTGGCTGTTTCAGGTTTGCCTTTTTGCAGTGGCTCTTCTAGTCCTTTGTATTTACTGGGGGAAACCCACTGCAGAAGGAGATCAGTCCTTTTTTTGAAGCAGCTTTCTGAAAGAACCTGTCCCTTCTTCAGAATTAAATGTCGAAACTTACTTCTTAGGGACTCTGCTGATTCCTTTTTCTGGCCAGAGTGACTAATCCCTCTGACCTGGTGGCCATTCGTTCTGCCAATCCTTTTTGATGCTGTCCTACTTTGGGACTCCTATATGTCTCTCACCCTTCAATGGGGACACACTTCTGGCTCTGATATTTGGGCTCCCATCTCAGGGCCACCTGCTGCCCCTGGCTGCTCCCTCCACTCGATGAAATATCATAGAGCGTCTGGGAATTGGACGTGGATGTGTCTCCTCTGGACAAGGTTTGGGAACAAGACAGAGATTCCTGAGAGCCAGATGTTTGCAGCAAGGAACATATCTGAGTGACAGTCTTTGAGAAGTGTATCCGTGGCACAATCTTGAAGGAGCACACCAGTTTCACAGTCTTGATGGAGCACACTGGTGGCCCAACCTCGATTGTGATTCTGCTGGTCTTTGAACCTTGAAACTCAAGCTTATGAAACTGTGCTTCAAAATTTAGATCTTCTGGATTTGAGGCAAGAGACTTTGTATTCAAGGAAGGGTTTCTACTAGACCTTGGAGATCGTGGACTCTTTAAATTCATATTAATGAGTAGGGATTTGATCCACACACTAGGTTCCAAAGTTTCTTTTCCAGCAGGGTCTCCTTCCACAGACTCTTGTTACCTGGAAGATGGGAAACATTCATCGAGGCCCACTAATGTCATGATAGAGTAAGATTCTGGGGAGGCTCATCCCCCAACTTCCTCCTGTGACTCATTGCTGGCCATTGCTGGACTACAGCTGGGCTCCAAGCTGCCTTTGTCCACCCCCACGACAGACTCACTGTGCCAAATTCTGGTCACTAAACCGTATGTGGTGGTGTGAGAAGGTGGCTTGCTTTCCTGTCCAGTCAGAGGGACCTCTGAGGGCTTATGGATGTCACCAGCTGTGGGTCCTCCCAGAGCTCCCTGGGCTTCCTCACTCATCTGTGAGGGAGTGGGAAGGGGCCTGTCCAGGGAGGCATTTGCCCCTGTTGTTACTACTTTCTCTCTTGCGTGGGGCTAAGGAGCTTTTCCCAAACCTTTGGTTAATAGGGCTATTCAGTGGTCCCCAGATTCACAGGTGGCCTTCAAGGTAGACCCTTGAGCCTTTTTCAGCTTCAAGCTAAGTATGAATTTGAGGAGCTTGAAGAGTAGGTCCCACCTGTGCTTCACCCTTAACTTTACTATTTGTGTTTCCAGCTCCTGTTGAGTATCAGGACTGAGGACAAGAGACTCAAGGGAGGTGTTCATGGAGGCTTTCCTTTCCTAAGAGGAGTGTGGATTTTCTGTCTCCATGGGAGCATGCATCTCTCTAGGGATGTCTAAAAGAAGGTGTCAGCAAATCTTGAAATACAGACATTCAACAGGGATCTCACTCTCGTGGATCTCCTATGCCTTCCTCCTCATAAGGACCCCTGAAACTTCTGGATTCTTCCTGCCTACTCTCAACTCTCTGATGCAGATTTCACTCTTGGATCATTCACTGGAGGTTGGCTGAGATCAGGTACAGACCTTTCAGGATCCTCCCCACACTCTGCCCTACATCATAGTGTCGCTCTCTCCCTGGTGGGATTTGTGCTGGGCACTTGGACCTCATCTTCTCTGAGTCCCAGCTGATTTTGCCTCGACCTGTGGAGGGCCTTGAGGGCCCCTCCCTGCACCTGACAAGGCCTTGGGAATTGATCTTGAGGCTGCATCAGTCTCTCAGATGCTTGTATTCTGCAGGGCAGGCCACTCTGTTGGTGCAACAACCTTTTGGAAAACTGATGCCACAGTACCTCCAAAATCTCAGGTCTGATCCTTTCCCCAGGAAGCATGGAAGACAGAGCTGTGAGCCAGAGAAGACCTATTTTCCTGGGAAAGGTTGAGAGTGGCCTGGATAAAGACTTGCTGAGATTTAACCAAAGAGGGAAAGTTCATCCTCTTTCTAGTTCCTTTTTCCAAAAGTGACATTCCAGGTTTTAAATTGCATTTGAGATGAAAGATATGCCTTATTTGGGACTGTAGGGAAGATGTTTCACAGGACCCAATCTGGTATTGAGAAGGTGGTCAGACTCAGACAGAGGGTGATTGATGGACAGTGATCTCTAACCATGCCTGAGGTCATGCTTGACACATTTGGAGTCAAAGGTTTGGGTCGGGCCTGGATCTCCATGTGAGCCTAAGGAGGTGGCATTGGAGTCAAACGTTGGGGTTGGGCCTGGGTCTCCATGTGAGCCTGAGCTGGTGGTGGTTGACATGGAGACATGGTTAGAGTCAAGGGTAGGGGATGGGCTGGGGTCTGTATGAGAGGCCGAGGTGGTTGTGGTTGACATTGGGCCATGGTTGTTGTCAAGTGTAGAGGTCGTACCTGGGTATTCATGTGAGCCCAAGGTGGTGGTTCAAACTGGGACACGGTTGTAGCCAAGGGTAGGGATTGGCCCTGGGAATCTATGGAAGCTTCAGGTGGTGATTGACATTGAAGCAAGGTTGCAGACCAGGTTAAGGGTTGGGCCTGTATCTCTATGCAAGTCCAAGGTTCTGGTTGAAACTGGGCCATGGCTGGAGTCCAGGTTTGGGGTCAGTATTGGGTCTCCAGGTGAGTTTTGAGGTGGTGGTTGAAACTGCTGCATGACTGGAGTCAAGGTTTGGGATCAAGCCTGGATCTCCACGTGAGCCCAGTGTGGTGGCTGAAAGTGAGGCATGGTTGGAGCCAAGAGTTGGGGGCGGGCGTGAGTCTCCACGTGACCCTAGAGGTGACCTAGAGATGATGGTTGCACCTGGGGCATGATTGGAGTCTTGTTTTGAGGTTCAACCTGGGCTACAGGTAAGTCAAGGGCTGGAACAATGACAGTTGTGAAGTTAATTTATCTTGAATTTGGAATGGTTCGGCCTTAGAATGCTCACTGAATAAAACAAGGCATAACTCAAGAGGGGGCCCAGGTACTGTGATGGTAGCCACCAGACTCTCACTGTGCACAAAGAGGAGACCCTGGAAGAGCTGGCTGCATGTCTTCTGTAGATGATCCCTCAAAGTGTCAGGATATCAGGGCTTCCTGGGACCATGCAGCTGTTCTCCTTTGCTTTTTATGCTCCATAAGTTTTGGCCACCCAAGGTATCTTGCTTGTCACTGAGTGACTTGCTCCTCTTTTCCAGTGAAGTTACCTGGTAGCCTGCCTCGTCCTCTTTTTCTTTCTTCTTCCAAATTTTCAGTTCTACTCTATTGGTGATTAGTATCTCCAGCATCTTCTCAACATCCATATTTACAAAAGAGAGGCTACCTGCCTGTTTGTGGGGTCTCCCAAAATGAGGCCTCAGGTGGGTAGAGGGGAAGGTGTTCTTGCTGGAACTCTAAGTATGTCAAGGTGGAGAAGCTCCACGGTTTTGTTGTCTCCTGCCACCAGGCCAGGTTGATACAGGATTGCTTGAACAGACAAAGCTGTTGATGGCTGGTCTCCAAGGGGAGTGTGGAGATGACCTGTGGCACATGGTGCCCAGTGTGAGTGCCACGGAGTCCCCCTGATTGAGACTCAACTTTGGACCCTGATGGTGGTGGGGCAGAGGAGGGTGTCAGAGGTGGAGGGCAGGCTCTCACATAAAGGAGGCTTGGTGGGGAAGGGGAAAGTATAAGTGGGCGGGTTGAGAGGCTGTCCAGGGGGAAGAAAAGCTCTGGTGTTGGAGAGGTACTCAGGGATGAGCATGAGGAAATGAAAACTGAGGTCACTGAGCCTGGAGAAATGGTAGAAGCCCAAGGTAGGGGCTGCTTGGTCAGAGGAGCTGGGGAGATGGTGGGAGCTTGGTCAGAGGAGCTGGGAGATGGTGGGAGCTGCCTCTTCCCGCATGGTTGATGGGCTCTAGTGGGCACTGATTTGCAAACCTCACCAGGTGAATCTTGACATTCAGTTCAGTTCAGTCGCTTAGTCGTGTCCAGCTCTTTGCGACCCCATGAATCGCAGTATGCCAGGCCTCCCTGTCCATCGCCATCTCACGGAGTTCACCCAAACTCACGTCCATTGAGTTGGTGATGCCAACCAGCCATCTCATCTTCTGTCGTCCTCTTTTCCTCCTGCCCCCAATCCCTCCCAGCATCAGAGTCTTTTCCAATGAGTCAACTCTTCACATGAGGTGGTCAAAGTACTGGAGTTTCAGCTTTAACATCATTCCTTCCAAAGAACACCCAGGGCTGATCTCCTTTAGAATGGCCTTGTTGGATCTCCTTGCAGTCCAAGGGACTCTCAAGAGTCTTCTCCAACACCACAGTTCAAAAGCATCAAGTCTTCGGCACTCAGCTTTCTTCACAGTCCAACTCTCACATCCATACATGACCACTGGAAAAACCATAGCCTTGACTAGATGGACCTTTGTTGGCAAAGTAATGGCTCTGCTTTTCAATATGCTGTCTAGGTTGGTCATAACTTTCTTCCAAGGAGTAAGCGTCTTTTAATTTCATGGCTGCAGTCAACATCTGCAGTGATTTTGGAGCCCAGAAAAATAAAGTCTGACACTGTTTCCACTGTTTCCCCATCTATTTCCCATGAAGTGATGGGACCAGATGCCATGATCTTCGTTTTCTGAATGTTGAGCTTTAAGCCAACTTTTGCACTCTCCTTTCACTTTCATCAAGAGGCTTTTTAGTTCCTCTTCATGTTCTGCCATAAGGGTGGTATCATCTGCATATCTTGACATTAGACCTGGTGAAAGCCACCCTTGTCAGGGAACCTCCCCAGGTGTCTGCAGGGGACATGAGGAAAAAGCTGTAGCCAGGAGCTGCCAGGCATGGAAGGCTGGGCAGGCCAGGCAGGGGTGGGCACCTGCACCCCACAGCCTGCACGGCCCCAGTGCTGACTTCACAATATTCCTGGTATTGCTCACCCCAGGACATTGGCCTTACCCCGGCCCCAGGACTCCTTTCAGCTCAGCCCTAGGCTGCCAGTGTCCCTGGGGTCGCACCATAGGCTCTAGGAGGAAGAATCACCTGGAAAAGAAGGGGAAGATTCTCCACCTTTCCATAAGTGAAGTCAGGTCTGGAACCTCTTCCAGTGTTTCCAGGCAATCTCTTCAAGTTGGAAATCAGCAGACAAGTCATGATAGTGAACATGGGAGCCTAGGGGTCTTACAGGAAGTTGAGTGCACTGTCTCTTTAAGGGGACATTATTGGGAGATTGGAACCCAAGCATGAGTGTCCAAGGCCACATGATCCCTGACAGTGATGGTGAAGCTCTGAAAGCATTTATCATTTACAAAGTGTTTCCATATTCGTTACCCCTGATGCCCTCACAGCCTGCCTGTGGGGAGAATGGGCAGGCACCACGCTGCAGTTGAATCTGAGCAAAGTAAAACCAGGTGTCCTACGTGTACTGGAGGGCTCACCTCCCAATCCAGGCCCTATTGGTCCAAAGCAACCTGCATGCCGTTTTGGACAGCTTCATTCTACACAGGGAATCTGGGAAGTATCTGGGTTCTGCTCACATTCCCAGAAGCCTCCCTTGGAGTTAGTTTCTCAAGGGAGAAGTCGTGCCACAGATCCCCTCAGAATCTGTGGAAGTGGGTTCTCGTGGCCAGAGAGGTGGGGACTAACACTTGGGGCTGGATGTCAGAACTCACCTTCCAAATTTCAAAGCTTCATTTCTCTGGATGCTCCTGCTTCTTCCCCTTCTTTCCATTCGATACTGAGAGAGAGAAATGAGGACGTAAGATGCAAATCTCAGTCTTCCCTCTCTAGACAAGCATCAGACACTAGTGTCCACACAGAATATGACTCTCTACATTTCACTAACAGAGTTCTGTGATTTTTCTTTCCTTTCACTCATTTTTAAAAGAGATAAAAATATTTTGTTTTCCTTCTTTGAAGAACATAATGAAGTATTTTCAATGTGAGATTCACTCTGGACTTCT
Organism: Bos indicus x Bos taurus; assembly: GCF_003369695.1. Taxonomy (NCBI): domain Eukaryota; kingdom Metazoa; phylum Chordata; class Mammalia; order Artiodactyla; family Bovidae; genus Bos; species Bos indicus x Bos taurus. The sequence continues at coordinate 65,130,000 of NC_040083.1, read as the reverse complement.
TTCGTCACTGTTCTGCTCAAGAAACACACACATACTCAGACGCATGGGTGAATCTGAGCTCCATAAAGTAGGTCTCTGCTTCTTGATACCAGGCCCCCAGCCCTCCAACCCCTGCTCTGAGGCTCTCGGGGCTTCACCACTGCCAGAAGATCACTCCTGTCTGAGACACTGTTCTTGGCTGCTGAACTGGTGCTCAGAAGTCTATCCTCTGGCTGAGATTCAACTCAGAATCCAGTCATTGGCCTCTGGTCACTGTGTTTTGGACTTGCCTTGGAGCCATCTACCTACCTGGATACATGGGTTGAGATCTTTAAATAGAAATCCTAGTGTTCACTGTATCCCTGCTCAGCCTGGTTTGTCCCTAGAGGGATATTCATCTATTCTTTCTTGAGTATAGACGTCCTGTTCTTTTCTATCTCAAGGGTCTTATTAGTTGACTCAGAAAAGTGAAAATAATAATAGAAAAGAATAGAAAAATATGTGCTTGTGAGTCTGGACCAAGAGTTCCTTACCTTCCTAATGTTTCCATGTTTCCTAGGAGGAAGAAAGGATGAATTATTCTTGAGGTAGGGAAGGGTCAGGAAAAAGAGCCCCAGTTCACACAGAAAGGTGATTACAGTAATGACTGCCTAGGCAGTGAAACGGGAGTTCAACCAAATATCAAAAGTGCTTTTCAGAGAAAAGAGCAGATTCTCCATCATCTGAATAATACTGCTGCCCTCAGGCAACTGAGCCAGGGTGTGCACTTGGGGGCTAAAGTTCTAGGCCCACCTCATAGAGCTGTGGTCTGGTCACAAAGGGCTCTGGGGGTAAGAGGGAGCAGCAGAGGAGGAGGCTGGACTATAGCAACTCCCTAACCATCCAGCCCCGCAGCTTCATGCATCTCCCTTCCTCTGAGCCTTCCCTTCCTACCTTATCATCTGTTATATAGACATTAGTCAAGTGTCAATTCAGTCCACCTAGAACTCAAGAGAATTCCTGATTCCTCTGACATAACTGCTTGAGCCTCATCAGTACTGTAAAGAATCTGGAGTTCTCCTAAGTTTGGTTAATCACAGGTATTTTACTCTTATGATACTAATTTTTTTAAAAAATTCAGTTAATCTTTACTATATTCAACTATGGGAATTAAAAATTAGATAAAAAATGATTTGAAATTTACAAGGCCATGAAATATAAAGCAAATTGAAATAGTTAAGCCTTCAGGGTAAATTTTTCATAAGTTGCTAGCATCTTTCAAAGTTCCAGCAAAGCATTAAGTCAATGAGCTTGAGGTCCCTCCAGCCCTTCACATTCCAGAGTGACCGCAGACCTTTTTATGCTTGAAGATCACTTTTCAGTCCTGAGAATAGCCTACTTGATAAGATCATATTTGTATAAATGAGACCTTGGTCTCGCCAAATAGTTTATGGAAATGATGTGATTTACAGTGTGCACCTGTTTTAAGTCGACATGGAGGCCTGGCAAGGCTGTATCAGTCTGATCTCAGGGAGGGGTACTGGTGACTAAGCAGCTAAGGTCAAGTATATGGGCTCTTCATCCCTATGTGACCTACCCCACAATAGAAACCCTGGACATTCAAGGCTGGATGACGGTTGACACTACTCTACACATGCTGTCACACTGTTTGCTGAGAGAACTAAGCACTGTCTGTAGAGCCCCACTAGGCCAGACATCTGGAAGACTGCATATGGCTCCCTGCATCTTTTTTTTTTTTGGCTAGTTCTGATCTATATTCTTTTGCTGGTTTTAATCTGTATCCTTCTGCTGACATAAACCATCATAAGTGCAAGTATTGTGAGTTCCAGGTGGAATGAACTGAAACTTGACGAATGTCTCTGCCTAACAGGATGAGAAGGCAGGATGGGAGGCTCAGAGAATGATGGGGATGAATGGAGCTGCAAGGCTGAGTGGCTGGGGAGGGGCCATGTTCGAGCCTCCTCCTCTATTACTCCCTCCTCACCTTCAGAAGTCAAATGTGACCAGACCACAGCTCTAAGATGCAGACCTAGTACTTTAGTCCCCAAGTACATACGCTGTTCGCAGTTGCCTAAGGGCAGCACTGTGATGCAAGCGATGGAGAATCCTCGCTTTTCTCTGAAAAGCACTTTTGATATTTGGCTGAACTCCAGTTCCACTTCCTGGGCGATTGATACCATTCTCGCCTTTCTGTGTACACTGGGGCTCTTTTTCCTGTTTCTTCCCTACCTTGAGAATAACTCATCCTTTCCTCCTTCTAGGAAACGTGGAAACATCAGGAAGGTAAGGAAACCTTGGCAGAGACCCACAAGTATGAGATCCTCTCTTCTTTTCTATTATTATTTCTACTCTTCTGAATTATCTAGGGAGACCCCTGAGAAGGGAAAAAATAGGACATCTATTCTCATGAAAGAATAAAGCATCACCCTCTGGGTGCCCCAGGCTGGTCAGGGGGCACAGTGAACATTTCTCTCCAAAGATCTCAGGTATCAGTTGTCCAAGTATGTTCGAGGGCTCCAGGGTATGTCCCAAACACAGTGACCGGGGCCCGGGGGCTGGATACTGAGTTCAATCTCAGCTACAGCACAGGCGTGCGAGCACTGCCTCACCAGCCATGAAAGGTATCTTGGACGAGGATTGATCTGAGGACAGTGCTGAGGTCTTAAGAGTCGTGGAGTGGGGCCCTGGACTTGGGAAACAGAAACCTCAGGGAAGCTCCTGGAGGAAGAGCAGAACCCAGATACTACCCAAGTTCCATGTAGAAAATGAAGCCATGAGGGGCCTGGAAAAAGGTGTGGCCCAGCAGGTGCCTGTGGGCTGCACTGAGCTCATAGCACCTGGATTGGGAGGTGGGACTCCAGATCCAACTGTGGACACATTTTTTTGTTTTAATTAATTTATTTTAACTGGCAGATAATCACTTTTGCACATCGTTTAACTTCTCTCATATTCGTCTATGCCGTGACTGCTGTCCATTCTTCCCCACAGAGGGGTTGGTGAGGGCATCAAGGGGTAATGGATCTGAAAGCACTTTGTTAATATAAACCCTATCATAAGCTTCACCATCACTGTCAGGGATCATGTGGCCTTGGACCCTAGTACTTGGATTCCAATCTCCTAATTTTGTCCCCTTAAAGGGACACTGCAATCAGCCTCCTATAATACCCCTACACCCTGGCTTCCTCACCATGATGCAGTCTGCTGATTTCCAGCTTGCAGAGGTTGCCTGGAAGCACTAGAAGAGGTCTGGGACCTATCACTTCTGCAAAGGCAGAGAATCTTCCTCTTCTCTCCTTGGTGGTTCTTCTTCCCAGAGCCTATGGTCTGACCCCAGGGCTGCAGGTAGCCTGGGGTTGAGCTGGCAGGGGGAGTCCTGGGGGTGGGTTATGGCTAAAATCCTGAGGTGAGGAACAGCAGGAGCATTGTAAAGTCAGTATGGGGGGCATGCAGGGCTGTGGGCTGTAGATGCCCACCCCAGCCAGCCGGCCCATCGCTCCTGGCCAGGCAGCTCCTGGCTGCAGCTTGCTCCTCAAGTCTCCTGTAGACACCTGGGGTGGTTCCCTGACAAGGGTGGCTTTCATCAGGTCTCCTCTCAAGATACTCCTGGGGAACTGTGCAAAGCAACACCTACTGGAGCCCAACAGCAGTGGAATCCCACCATGTCTCCTCTGCCCAAACAGCCTCTACCTCGAGCCTCCTCCTTTTCTCCTGGCTCAGTTCCCTGCTTTGTTTCCATGCACTCAAATTAATCCTTGAGTGCCTCTCAACACCAGAGCCTTTCTTTCCTCTGCACAGTCTCTCACCAAGGCCACTTGCTGTCTCCCCTTCCCCACCATGTCACCTTGATGAAGGGACCTGCCCTCCACCTCTGACACCCTCCTCCACCTCACCACCATCAGGCTCCATGCTGAGTCTCACTTAGGGTAACTCCATGGCACTCCCACTAGGCACCATCCCACAAAGGTGATCCCCATGCTCCCCTTGGAGACCAGCCATCTCAGGGCTTGTCCATTCAAGCTGTCCTCTTTAAGCCTGTCTTGTAGGTAGGGGGCTGCCAGAGCATGGAGCGTCTCCACCTTGACACACTTGGAGTCCCAGCAAGAACACCTTCACTGCCACCCACCAGAGGCCTTGCTGTTAGGACACCCCAGAAACAGACAGGTAGAGGCTGGAAGCTTCTCTTTTGTCAACCTGTATGTCCAGAAGCTGCTGGAGATATGAATCACCAAGAGAGTGGAACTGAAGATTTGGAAGGAGAAATAAAAGGAGGAGGAGGCAGGCTACCATCTGACTTCACTGGGGATGAGAATTAAGTCACTGAGTGACAAGCAGGACACCTTGGGTCACCAACACTTCTGGAACATAAAAGGCAAACCAGAACAGCTGCTTGGTCCCAAGAAGACCTGATATCCTGACACTTTGGGGGACCATCTACAGAAGACATGCAGGCAGCTCTTCTGGGGTCTCCGCTTTCTGCACAGTGAGTCTCTGGTGGCTACTGACACAGTACCTGGGTCCCCTCTAGAGTTACACCCTATCTTATTCAATGAGTGCTCTAAGGCTGAACAATTCCAAGTTCCAGCTAAATTAACTTCACAGCTATCATTGGTCCAGCCCTTACCCACGCTGGAGCCCAGGCTCAGCCTCAGTCCTTGACTCCAACTATGTCCCAGTTGCAACTATCACCTCTGGGTCACATGGAAACCCAGGCCAGACCCCTACCCTTAACTCTAACCATGCCCCAGATTCAATCACCACCTTTGGGCTCACATGAAGACTCAGGCTAGACCACAACTCTTGACTCCAACCATGCCCCAGTGTCAACCACCACCTCAGGTTCAAGTGGAGAACCAGGTCCAATCAAAACACTTGACTCCAACCATGACTCACTTTCAACCACCACCTCCAGCTCATGTGGACACATATGCTCAACCCCAACCCTTGACTCCAACCACAGCTCACTTTCACCGACCACTATCTCAGGCTCACATGGAGACCCAGGCCCAACTCCAACCCTTGACTCCAACCATATTTCACTCTCAACCACCACCCCACATTCACATGAGGACCCAGACCTGACCCCAGTCCTTGACTCCAATAAAACCTTAGTCTCAAATGCAACCTCGGGCTCATATGGGAACCCAGGTCCGACCCCAACCCTTCACTCCAACTATATCTCACTCACAGCCACAAACTCGGGCTGACATAAAGACTCAGGCCAACTCTTATCCTTGACTCCAACCAAGCCCCACTCACAATCACAACCTCGGGATCACATGGGAACCCTCGCCCAACCCCAACCCTTGACTCCAATCATATCTCACTCCAGCCACAACTTCGGGCTCACATAGAGAGGCAGGCCCAACTGCAACTCTTGACTCTAACTAAGCCTCACTCTCAACCACAATTTTGGGCTCATATGATAATCCAGGCCCAACTCCAACACTTGACTCTAACCATGCCCCAAGATCAAGGACCACTTTGGGCTCAGTTAGAGACCACTGCCCATCTCACACTGTCTTTCCCAATCCAACCATCATCCTCTCAACTGCAGACTAAGTACTATGAAGTCTTGCCCTATAATCCAAAATAAGCCACAATCTTTGATCCCCAATGCAATTCAAATCCTGGAATATCATTTTTTTTAAAAACCAACTAGAAAGTGGGAGAACTTTATCCTCTTTGGTTAAAAAATCTCAGCAAGTCTTTAGCCAGGTCACCCCCAATCTTCCCCAGGGGAACAGGTCTTCTCAGGCCCACACCTCTGTCTCCATCACTCCTAGGGATTTGATCAGCCCTCAGGTTTGGGAGAAACTGGAGTACCATCTTTCCAAAAGGTTCATGCAACAAGAGAGTGCCCTGCCCTGCAAAATCCAAGAGTCTCAGAAAGTGATGCAGACTCAGGGCAATTCCCTAAGGCCTTGTCAGGCACTGGAAAATAAGGGGCCCTCAAGTCCCTCTGGAGGTCTAGGCAAAAGCAATCCAGATGCACAGAAGATGAGATCCTGGTACCCAGCAAGGATCCCACCAGGGAAGCACCTGTGCCAGGATGTAAAGCAGGGTATGGGAGGATCCTAAAAGATCTGTACATGATCTCAGCCAACGCTCCAATGAAGGTTCCAAGTGCAAAGCCTGAGTTAGAAAGAGTTGAGCCCAGGCAGAAAGCATCCAGAAGTCCTGGCGGTCCTTATGAGCAGGAAGGGACAGCAGATGCATGAGTGACAGATCCCTGTTAATGTCTGTTGTTCAAGGCTTGCTGCCAACCACTTCTTAGACCTTGCTTGAGAGTCAAATGGTCCTCCGGGTACAGAAAATGCAGGCTCCTCTCAGGATAGGGAAGTCTCCATGACCACTTCCCATGAAGTCTCTTGTCCTCAGTCCTTATATTCAATAGCAGCTGGAAGTGCATGTTACAAGATTTCGCGTCAGGCACAGACTGGTCCTACTACCTAAGATCCTCAAGGTCACATTTAGCTTGAAGTTGAAAAGTACTCACCGCATATGCCTTCCAAGGTTCACCTTGAAGGACACTCTGGGGACCACCCAAAAGCCCAGTTACCAGAGGTCTTGTGAAAACATTCTCATCCCCATCCAGGAGAGAAAGTGATAACAATGTAGGCAGTGCCCACCCTGGAGAGTCCCCTCCCTGCCACCTAATGATTGAGGAAACCCTGGGGGGCTTTGGGAGGAACCTCAACTGGCAAACGTCCAGAAGCCCTCAGAGGCTGACTAGACAGGAAGACTAGCCACCCTCTCAGGCCCCCACATAGAACAGAATTTGGCACAATGAGTCTGTTGTGGAGGCTGACAAAAGCAGTCTGGAGCCCAATCCAAATCCAACAGTGTTTATGAATGAGCCACAGGAGGAATCTGGAGGACGGGCCTCCCCAGAAACTTGCTCTAGTGAGAGAGTCATGGACCTCGATGAATATTCCCAATCTTCCAGAGAACAAGAGGCGATGGGCAGAGACACTACTTGGAAAGGTACTTTTGAACCCAGTCTTTTAATCACATACCAAATAATTAATATAGATATGAGGAGATCATGGTATCCGAGGTCCCATAAAAATCCCTCCTTGAACACAAAATCTGTTGCCACAAATCCAGAAGATGTATACTTTGATGAACAGTCTCATAAGCTTAAGTTCCAAGGGTTCACAGACTGGCAGAAACAGGCTCAGACCCAGACCACTTGCCTGCTCCTTCAAGACTGTGCCACTGAGAGGCTTCTCAAAGACTGTCATTCGGATATATTCATTGCCACAAACACCTTGGCTTCTCAGGAATCTCTGTGCTGTTCTGAGACCTTGTCCAGTGGAGACACATCCAATTCCCGCACATGTGATGTGGAGGGAAGGAGCCCTCCTTCCCTCCACTTCTACATCGAGTGGAGGGAGCAGCCAGGGACAGCAGGAGGCCCTGAGAAGGCAGCCCCAACATAAGAGTCAGCACAGGAATTTCATCTCCACTGATGCGAGAGAGACTAATAGGAATCCCAAACTAGGACAGCATAGAAAGTGGTTGGAGGTACGGAAGTCCTACCAGGCCTGCAGGATGAGCCACCCTGGCCAGAAAAATGAATCAGCAGAGTCCTTACAAAGCAAGTCTCACAAGATAATCCTGAAAAAGGGACACATTTCTTCAGAAAAAGGATTCCTTTTCCTTCAGAAAAATTCCTTTCAGAGAAAGGATTAAGCACTTTCTGCAATGGATTTTCCCCAATAAAGCAAAAAGACTGGAATAGCGCCTGCAAAAAGGCAAGCCTGCTGCAGACACTGCCCAGAGCCAGGGAACAGTAAAAAGAAGTCTGAATATGTACGTCAAGACTGTTGAAGCTCAGGCCCTCAGGACAGCTGTTGGACAGATCTTAGAGGAGAAGATGGAGCTTCACCATGGACCTCATCTTCAGAGTTTCATTGGTACAAAGGAGAACTCCAGGGCCCAGAGGTCCAGCTTACTGCTACCATAAGTTTCTCTCCAACAACCAGCAAAGGAGAGTGATGGAAAAACACGGGGGACAAATGGGGGACAAACAGTGTGCTACCCCCATGGGCCACAGCTGTCCTACAAAGAGTAAGTGGACCAGTCCCAGGGACTGCACGTGGACCTTCCCTCCCAGGGAGTCAGGTCCCCTTCCGGGCAGAGCCTGCCAGCATCCATCAAGAGTGACAAGTGTCCCAGGCCATCCCCTCCACTGTCCAAGGCACTGTCTTCTTCAGAAATACACCTCTTCTGGTCAATCAGAACATGCTTGTCACAGCTTTCCTGAGAGAAAAACTCTTCTCCAAAACAAATGCATACCATGCATATGAGAACGTTTTTCTCTCATGTTAGAACATCCTCTGTGTGCTAAAAGCTTCTTCCAACCAGAAAATTAGTTTCCTGAAATAAATTTTTTTCTCATGAGAAATGGTGCTCTGTCTGTGCCCTGCTGGCGGGAAGGAAATGGATCAGGGTTCACTCTTCCCAGGTGCCTGCTTTGACTTCCATATGGGACGAGGCCATGGAAGGAAAGTGAACCCCAGCATGGATACTCATCCATACCCTAATTCCCTCCCTGCACCTCAGCGTCCATAATACCAGCATCACAGAAACAAGCAACAGCATTCAGGATACGTCACAGTGAACTAAACCTAAAGACCCCCCTCTTCTCAGGATCTAGCTCTGTGGTCTCCACTTCTCTCTCTACCTTGAAATTGTGAGGCTGTAGGGGAGGAGTTTGCATAAGCTGAAATTCCCCTCAGGCTCAGAAAGTGTCAGAGACAATTCACAAGTCAGAGTAAGGAGGGAGTTTGGGGCAGTGCTGGCCCAGAGTCCAGGGTGAGAGATCGTCCCCGTGTAATGATGGGATTCGATGACTGTCCTGGAAGCCCCTCCTCTTCCGGATGGGCTGTAATGAGATGGGCCAGGACTGTCGCCCGTTCTCTGTCCTTCTCGTGCTCTGGAGCAGTGGCGAGGATGAGGACCACACACTCTCAGCTCTAAGCGTGTGCGGTGTGGAGCATGGAGGCCTCCAAAGGCCAGTCCACCTCCACCCTGGAGAAGAGGACAGCCTGCTCAGAGTACCCACCTCTGCCAGGGAATGGGCAGGGGCATGTCTTTGTGTGCAGTCACCTCACTGTCTGAGTGGGACACTGTGCCCCTAGTGTCGGACGCAGGGAAAGGAGGCAGGGGGCAGAGCTGTCTGTAGATGGTGCAGTGACCAAGGAGCCCCTGGTGTCCCACCAGCGTCTACAGGCCCAGAGGAAAGAAGTTAGGGGCCCATTGACTCCTGGTGGCCCCACCCCAGAGTCTCCCTTCTACTCTAGCTCCCAGAGCCCAGAAAGAGGGAGGCCACCTGGAGTCCCTGACAGAGGGGGGCCTCCTAGCAAGGAGTCTTCACTTCTCCACAGTGTAGTTAATCAGCTTTCACAGGACGGGGAGCTCAGGACAGACTCGCGGTCTGGGGCCTCTACCTATGCATGTGGCCCAAGGAGGCTCCCAGAGGACAGGTGGGACCCAACAGGCCCAAGGGCTCTCTGAAGTCATAGCAAGTCTCACCTGTCATCAGCCTTGCTCAGCCCAGAGCCTGGAAGGGGAGGAAGCCAGCAGACAGGATATGTTACCCAGTGGGTGGGAAGTGACCTGTGGAGAAGGGAGCGGTCAGCTTTCTTCCCTGGGACCCATCTACACAGGAAAGTGTTAGTTACTCAGTCATGTCCACCTCTTTGAGACCCCATGGACTGTAGCTTGCCATGCTCCTCTGTCCATGTAATTTTCCAGACAAGAATACTGGAGTGGGTAGCCATTCCCTTCTCCAAGGAATCTTCCTTACCCAGATATCGAACCCAGGGGTCCTGAATTGCAGACAGATTCCTCACCATCTGAGCCATGATGGAAGCCCTGGAAAGCAGGGAGACAAGAGCAGTTCTTAGAGTGATTCAGGGCTTTGTGTCATAGTCACTAAGGCTGTGGAGAGACCAGCTCCAGGAAGGGCCTCTGATCCAGGTGACAGCTGGAATGGCCCTGCCCCCATGCCTGTTAGGACCCCACATGTGGGACAAGGACCCTGACATGTGGGACAAGGACCAGGTTTGCAGGACAGGGTGCACAGGCCTACTTGTGCTGTGGTTTCTACCTATAGCCAATGCCAGGAGCAAGCGTGAGGAGCTCCGCCTGTGGCAAAGGTCATGAGGAAGGAGGCTCAACATACGCAAAGGCGGGATCGAGCCTCAGGAGTCCCCCTGGAAATTCTCGAGCATCTACCCCCATAACCAGAGCCTGCCTACTTTACTACTTTGTGCTCTCACCTACACCTCTGACTTTACGGGGGGCTGTCCCCCACCACCTCTTTCGGAGAAGGAGCTCCAGTTAATAATAATTCCTGGGTGTGACAGGAATGTTTCAACCTACAAACTCCTCTGAAGGTTCTCTAGCCTGCCTGACAGGCTTGTCCAGCCACATGTGATTGTTCACAGCCTCCCAACCGTGAGAGGCACGAGATGCTTTAAACCTTCTAAAAACAGGTTCTTTAGAGAAGTTAGAAAACTATTAGTATGAGTATAGTGGGCTGATTAGAAATTGTATTGGTGAAGGGTTTTTCATTTGTTGAGCCAATGTTTGCTGCTAAGTTTCTGCATCCCCTGCCCTTATACACATTAATGAATATATAGAAGAAATAAGTATTAACCTTTGATATTAATCACGTTGGACCTTAGGCTAAGTAAATTCTTTCCTTAATTAAAACCCACTACACCCTCACCATATAGGAATGTAACTTTATCTGGTACCTTTGGAAGGTGGAGTCTGTTTTAAGAATAATCACCCCTGGAGAAATAAGTGTTCTGGTTGACTGACCACTGTCACAAGGAGAGGGTCATAAATTGTCAGCAGGCCCCATGGCTAGAAGATGAGGTAACACCCCTAAGACCTCTGTATGCATCTGTATGAAGCACCTGACTTTAATAAAAGTCAGGACTGTTGACCCCATGTGACTTTTGTATAACATCTCAGTGTATAAAAACAGACCCTGGAAAAATAAAAAATTGGATCAGTTCCTCAAAATACTGGTCTCCTCATGTCATTCTTTTTCTCAACCTCTGGCTGAGTTTCCATCTGGAACGCAGAGGCCCACCAAGCTTATTAATTTTGCCTGGGCTTTTAAGATCTGACCGGGGAGGCCTCAGTGTCTCTTCTTCTTCAGGAGAATGGAAGGATGCCTGCGGCCTATGTAAGTGGTGCAAACTTCTTGGCTTGAAGTTTTATTGGTTTTCCGCGTAAACCAAGCTACTCAGCCTCTTTTCTCCACTGAATTTTCCTGCTGAGCTATCCTCATTCTATTACTCTTTATATCTCTAATTAATATCTAATTAACGCCAGTGTATTCGCTGATGCCATCTTCTCCTTCAAATTTCCCTGGATCCACTGGGGCTGGACCTGGCTTCCTCCAGGGTGCATACAGCAGTGAGGGCTCAGCCAGGACCTAAGGGAGCAGCTGAAACCAGGACACAGATTGGCCTCTGGCGCTAAGGCAGGAGGGAGCCATAAAGCAGAGACTCTGAGCCTGAGTGCTGCCTGGTCCTCTCAGAGGCATTGAGAGGCAAGTGCTGAGGGTGGGGGGAGCTGACTCCAAAGACACCTGTGGGGATAAGTGACACAGAGGGACACCAACAGAACAGCAAGAAACCGGAAGGGGAAAATCCCTGTGCCCTTCTCTTGCTGTAAGGGGAAGAACAGCCTGCAATGGAGGTCCCCTCACTAAGAGTCTCCACACAGAGACCCACACTGTCCGCACATGGGGACCTCCCGCACACCCACTCTGAGAAATCTCACCCAGAGACCTCTCAGAGCATCCCACAGAGACCTCTGTCTGAGACCTCCCACACACACACCTCATAGGTGTTCTTTAGGATTTGAGTATTCCCCCACTGACAGGTCCATCATGGTGAGTTTGGTATCAGTTAACAATCTGGCAGCACAGGAGAAGGACCAGAGATGGTGTCCGGCCCCGACTCCTGCCCCCAGAACTCCAAGACATCCAGACATCACCAGCATTGTCCTAAACGGGGGTGGGGGTGGGGTCTCTGCTGGGGAAATGCTCATACCTTCTGTCCTTTGTCACCATTGCCTCTGAACAAAGAGTCACAGTGTTCTATGTGCAGACCTGCAGAAGTCTTTCCTCCACAGATCTTCATTAACTTCAGCTCTGTCCATGGCTTAGAGAACCACAAAGTTTAAACATTAGTTAAATGCTGCCAACTTCCCATGAAAGTATCTTATTTGTCCCATTGTATTCATCTTTCTGTCAGATGGTGCCAAGATCACATTTTTTTCTTTTCTTATCCAAGGAGGATAAGATCTGAACTCAAGATGCAGATTTCTTTACTTTGGAAACAAGGTAAAGGACTGTAGCAAATGGGCTCTAGAACAAAATAAAGCAGCAACAAGGTGTGTGGAGTTTCATTCACCTCCCAGGGGGCTGTGCAACTAACGCAGCATTTTGTACAAAACAGCTTGTGTCAGGCTTGGGTTTTATTTTTCAATAAAACATGTATGTTTTTCAAATGAATCAACTATCTGGCAATATTTCTTTTTGGTCTCCTGCAAAAATACACTTATTTCTTTCTCAAAGTATGGTAACGCCCTCAGATGATACTATGCATATTTCCAACATATGATAAAATTCTAATATCCAGGTAACATAGCTTAAACTGATGAACTATAGAAGAAGATTCAGTATTTAAATAATTCTTTAAAATGTACAATTTCCAAGACTCAAATAGGCTCCATTTTATGTTCATTCCAGGGCTAAAAAAGGATACTTTGTCTCAAATAGTGTGGAATTTACAAAAAGATATCATATAATCTATGTTTGATGTATACTCATGACTGAGTGGAGAAGGCAATGGCACCCCACTCCAGTACACTTGCCTGGAAAATCCCATGGGTGGAGGAGCCTGGTAGGCTGCAGTACATGGGGTCTCGAAGAGTCGGACATGACTGAGTGACTTCACTTTCACTTTTCACTTTCATGCATTGCAGAAGGAAATGGCAACCCACTCCAGTGTTCTTGCCTGGAGAATCCTAGGGACAGGGAACCTGGTGAGCTGCCGTCTATGGGGTCACACAGAGTCAGACACGACTGAAGCGACTTAGCAGCAGCAGCAGCAGCGTGACTGAGTGACTTCACTTTCACTTTTCACTTTCATGCATTGGAGAAGGAAATGGAAACCCACTCCAGTGTTCTTGCCTGGAGAATCCCAGGGACAGAGTAGCCTGGTAGGGGTCACACAGAGTCAGACATGATGAGGCGACTTAGCAGCAGCAGCAGCAGCATGTCCTAATAATATGACCAGAAGGGACTTCACATCTGAATCGAACAAAGTTTACATAAATAATCAAAGTGTGCATTAACATACACAATGTGTACAACAATCATCAAAATCCTCACATTGTATATCCAGCCCTTTCCAAAGAGGGACTTCAGTGATATCACAGACATACTTTTCATTGCTCATAAACAACTAGTTTCCCTGCTTTGTTAAAACTGACTTTAATGACAGCTGGCATGCGTTTATCATTGTTAAGTCAGATTTATCCACAGGATGACAATCTTTCCTCTAAGAGAAGCAGGGTTGATATGAGAGCTCTTTGGCTTATTTATTTTAATCAGGTGGCATGGTGGTAAAGTCCCGCCTGCTGATGAAGGACATGTAAGAGACGTGGGTTCCATCCCTGGGTTGGAAAGATCCCCTGGAGGAGAGTATAGCAACCCACTCCAATATTCTTGCCTGGAGAATTCCATGGACAGAGTAGAACTCTGTCCAAAAAACTCTTAATGACCCAGATAACCATGATGGTGTCATCTCTCACCTAGAGCCAGACATCCTGGAGTGTGAAGTCAATTGGGCCTTAGGAAGCAATACTATGAACAAAGCTAGTGGAGGTGATTGAATTCCAGCTGAGCTATTTAAAAATCCTAAAAGATGACACTGTTAGAGTGCTGCACTCAGTATCCCAGCAAATCTGGAAAACTCAGCAGTGGCCACAGGACTGGAAAAGGTCAGTTTTCATTCCAATCTCAAAGAAAGGCAATGCCAAAGAATGTTCAAATTACCATACAATTGCACTCATTCACATGATAGCAGGATTATGTTCAAAATTCTTCAAGTTAGGCTTTAGCAGTACATGAACTGAGAACTTCCAGATGTACAAGCTGGGTTTAGAAAGGCAGAGGAACCAGAGATCAAATTGCCTATAACTGTGGGATCATAGAAAAAGCAAGAGAATTCCAGAAAAACATCTACTTCTGCTTCATTGACTATGCTAAAGCCTTTGACTGAGTGGATCACAACAAACTGTGGAATATTCTTAAAGAGATGGGAATAAAACACCACCTTAGGGCTCTCCCAAGAAACCTGTATGCAAGACAAGAAGCAACAGTTAGAAATGGACGTGGAACAACAGACTGGTTCCAAATTGGGAAAGGAGTGTGTCAAGGCTGTATGCAGTCACCCTGCTTTTTTAACTTATATGCAGAGTACATCACATGAAATGTTGGGCTGGATGACTCAAAAGCTGGAATCAAGATTGCTAGGAGAAATATCAATAACCTCAGATATGCAGATCTACTTTAATGGCAGAAAGTTAGAGAAAGTAAACAGCCTCTTGATGAAAGTGAAAGAGTTGAAGGAGACAGGTGGGTTCCAACTCAGCATTCAAAAACAATGATCATGACATCCAGTCCTATCACTTCATGGCAAATAAATGGGGGTAAAAATGAAGACGGTTCAGATTTCAATTCTTGGGCTCCAAGATCAATGCAGATGATGAGTATGGCCTCAAAAGATATTGGAAGAAATCCAATATCTTGCTTGCTCCTTGGAAGAAAAGCAATGACAAACCTAGACAGTGTATTACAAAGCAGAGACATCACTGTGCTGACAAAAGTCCTTATAGTAATATCTATGGTTTCTCCACTAGTCATGTATAGATGAGAGTTGGATCATAAAGAAAGCTGATGCCAAAGAATTGATGCTTTTGAACTGTGGTGTTGGAGAAGACTCTTGAGAGTCCCTTGGACTGCAAGGAGAGCCAACCCGTCCATCCCAAAGGAGGTCAGTCCTGGGTGTTCATTGGAAGAACTGGTGCTGAAGCTGAAGCTGAAGCTGAAGCTCCAATACTTTGGCTACCTAATGCAAAGATCTGACTCACAGGGAAAGATCCTGATGCTGGGAAAGACTGAGGGAAAGAGGAGAAGGGGGCTACAGAGGATTAGATGGTTGGATGGCACACTGACTCAATGGACATGAGTTTGAGCACGCTCAGGGAGACAGCGAAGGACAGGGAAGCATGGCGTGCTGCAGTCCATGAAGTCTCAGAGAATCAGACAGGCCTTGGTAACTGAACAACAACTATCTCAGAAGATAATCCATTTACAAACAGGGCAGCTAAAGTTAGCTGAATGTCCTTTTTATTACATGGAACCCCAAATGCGGTAAAAAGAATGCTTCCAAACTGGCTGTAGAATGGCACAGACTCTTCCCTCTTTTGTTTGTATGATCAAATAATAGCTCAATCAGTCTGAGCAGGGATGATTTTAGAAATGGCTTATAAAAAGTCAGTTGTTATTTTGGAAGCCTTTTAAGGTTGCTGTGCTGTGCTTGGTTGCTCAAATCATGTCCAACTCTTTGTGACCCCGTAGACTGTAGCCCTGCCAGGCTCCTCTGTCCATGGGGATTCTCCAGGCAAGAATACTGGAGTAGGTTGTCATGCCCTCCCCCAGGGGATTCTTCCCAACCCTTGAATATCATCCTAGGAGTTTTCCGTTTTGCTTCCTGCATCCATTTGGGAGCCTCCGCTGGTTCTGCCAACATGTGTGCAAGCTGAGAAAGATCTAGCACTTTGGGGTCACAGGCCCTGACAGTGACTCTTAGCTCTTCAAAAAATATTGGGGCTCCTCCTTAAGTTTCAAGAATTCTTCGACTAGAGCTCTCAGTTCAGTTGACCAAGGAGTAAAGAACAAGTGAGGGGGCTCGCCTAAAACCTCACGTACAGTTGTCTTAAATGATAATAGTTAAATATCTCTTTAGATTAGGAAAGTATTTCAGAGAGAGAATTAGTAAAACATGAGTACTCAGGTGGAAAAAGACGTGGTAGGTGGGCAGTAGGATTGAAGTCTTTAGTTGCATCTGTCTGTAGTCTTTTTTTTAAGGTACCTTTGTCTCTTTAATTTTTTGTAAACATTTTTATTTAGAGGATAAATGGTTTATTTACAATGTTGTGTTGACTTCTGCAGTTTAAGAATGTGAATCAGCCATAAGTATATACATATATATACTCCCTCTTTAACCTCCCTCCCACCCCAACTCATCCCACCTCTCTAGGTTGTCAAAGAGCAGGAGGTAGAACTCCCTGTGTCATATAGCAACTTCTCACTAGCTAAATATTCTACATAGACTAATGCACCCATTTCAATGCATTCATTAGCTTTTTGTACTGAGTCCTTAAAAGAAGCAGACCTTTATTTAGGAATCTTGAAACTTTCTGTAAGCTTTTTCATATCAATTAAAGAAGGCCATCTCATTCTCCTTGTCCAATTTGGGATCTGATGCTCTCTAGAGTTTTCCTTAAATGAAAAATCTTGTCTAATTGGAACACTCTGAACAATGACTGTTATAATTCTAGATCAATATTAGTAAAATTTTGTCATCTTTCTAGATATCTACAGCCTCAAGGTCTATAGCTCTTACATATAAAATATAAAATAAGCTGGTGTGCCAGAAGGTGGCATGCTCAATAAGGATATGGCTACCATTTCCTTAGCTAGCTTTTGTCATCCCAAAATAAGACAAACAAACCTGTGCCATAATATATCAGCACTACCCAAGAGATGCTACGACCACCTAGCTAAATAAGGCCTGGCATACACAACCACCAATTCCCAGAGAACCTTGTACTGAGGAAGAGCACAGAACCAGGAAATCCCAAGAAATGAGGACTACAGACTGATTCCATGCAAAATGAAGTATAGCTGGTCACCAACAGTTCTGAGTGCAGAATCTAGGGGCTGGTACTGATTCCAAATACATAGGGAAGTAAAGACTACATTGTCAGCAGTTCCCAACATGGGGTCTAGCAAACAAAATTAGGAGCTAGGGTTTACCACTCAAAAATAGATCGGCAACAACCAAGAAATGTTACTGTGCACTGGAAATTTGATCTAAGGTGGGTTTGGCCTTAGGCAGAATGATCTGCCAGCCAAGCCAACCTGCCTTGAAAGGAAAGCCAATTAGATTAGGGGCACAAATGCAAAGAGAATGGAGCTCAAACCAAGAGGAGCTTACTAACAACCTCCGTGAATGGCAAGAAAGACAGCGGACTCAGAGGATGTGTGGGCACCACAGTTGTCTCTCCTTGTCTCCAAATGTCATCAGAAATTCCCTTGAGATCCCATCGCTGCCACCAGTATATTAAAAAACAAAAATTAACTTAGTAAAGTTGAAGATTTACTTCAAATTTAAAATAAATTGACTCTAGTAAATGATTCATGAAACCAGGCAGCATTTCATTTGGAAGACAGGGAGATACTCCAAGGAGTGACACATCATGGAAGGCTTTTAAGGCAAGGAGGGCAGGACAAGGAAATAAGTCATCAGAATGGGAACAAGTGTAACTTCAGTGGAGGAAAGTAAACATTCAGGTGACAATGGCTTCTCTTTAGCTAAATGGCAGAATTTTCTATTGGCTGGGTTTGCTGCTGGCCAAAAGGGAAGTCTTCCTCCTAAGGCTGGAGTGGTAATGTGGCTGCACTTCTTGTCTGAGAATGCAAGGTGTATTTCTTCTTGTTGGGTAATTGAGGATGAATGACACGGCATGAGAGCTCCCTCTACAGACCTTCCAGACTCCAACTATAGTTAAGGTTTGCTTTTCTTAATTTTCCACAGTATGTTTTGTTAGCAGGAGGATTCACAATAAGGGAGAAAAGACCAGAAGACTCACCGTTAAGAGGGTTCAGAAATTCTTGGGTGAATCCATGGGAGGCAGGAGGTGGCTGTGGGGTCAGCTGGTGTCCACACTGATCACATGGCTCCATCTGATGGCGTTGCAGCTTCCTGTTGAAACAGTTCAGTTCAGTTCAGTTCAGTCACTCAGTCATGTCTGACTCTTTGCGAACCCATGAACTGCAGCATGCCAGGCCTCCCTGACCATCACCAACTCCAGTAGTTTACTCAAACTCATGTCCATTGAGTCAGTGATGCCATCCAACCATCTCATCCTCTGTTGTCCCCTTCTCCTCCTGCCTTCAATCTCTCCCAGCATCAGGGTCTTTTCAAATGAGTCCGTTCTTTGCATCAGATGGCCAAAGTATTTGAGTTTGAGCTACAACATCAATCCTTCCAAAGAACACTCAGGACTGATTTCCTTTAGGATGGACTGGTTGGATCTCCTTGCAGTCCAAGGGACTCTCAAGAGTCTTCTCCAAAACCACAGTTCAAAAGCATCAATTAGTCAGCATTCAGCTTCCTATATAGTCCAATTCTCACATCCATACATGACCACTGGAAAAACCATAGCCTTGACTAGACAGACCTTTGTTGGCAAAGTAATGTCTCTGCTTTTTAATATTTTGTCTATGTTGGTCATAACTTTTCTTCCAAGGAGCAAGCGTCTTTTAATTCCATGGCTGCAGTCACCATCTGCAGTGACTTTGGAGCCCGAAAAAATGCAGTCTGCCACTGTTTCCACTGTTTCCCCATCTATTTCCCATGAAGTGATGGGATCAGATGCCATAATCTTAGTTTTCTGAATGTTGAGATTTAAGCCAACTTTTTTGCTCTCCTCTTTCACTTTCATCACTTTAGTTCTTCTTCGCTTACTGCCATAAGGGTGGTGTCATCTGCATATCTGAGGTTATTGATATTTCTCCCAGCAATCTTGATTCCAGCCCAGAATTTCACATAATGTACTCTGCATATAAGTTAAATAAGCAGGGTGACAATATACAGCCTTGACGTACTCCTTCTCCTATTTGGAACCAGTCTGTTGTTCCATATCCAGTTCGAACTGTTGCTTCCTGACCTGCATACAGGTTTCTCAAGTGGTCAGGTGGTCTGGTGTTCCCATCTCTTTAAGAATTTTCCACAGTCTGTGGTGATCCACACAGTCAATAAGCAGAAATAGATGTTTTTCTGGAACTCTCTTGCTTTTTTGATAATCCAATGGATGTTTTCAATTTGATCTCTGGTTCCTCTGCCTTTTCTAAAACCAGTTGAACATCTGGAAGTTCACGGTTCACATGCTGTTGAAGCCTGGCTTGGAGACTTTTAAGCATTACTTTGCTAGCATGTGAGATGAGTGCAATTGTGCAGTAGTTTGAACATTCTTTGGCATTGCCTTTCTTTGGGATTGGGATGAAAACTGACCTTTTCCAGTCCTGTGGCCACTGCTGAGTTTTCCAAATTTGCTGGCATATTGAGTGCAGCACTTTCACAGCATCATCTTTAGGAATTAAAATAGCTCAACTGGAATTTCATCACCTCCACTAGCTTTGTTCATAGTGATGCTTCCTAAGGCCCACTTGACTTCACATTCCAAGATGTCTGGCTCTAGGTGATTGATCATACCATCATGATTATCTGGGTCGTGAAGACCTTTTCTGTACAGTTCTCCTGTTTATTCTTGCCACCTCTTCTAATATCTTCTGCTTCTGTTAGGTCCATACCATTTCTGTCCTTTATTGAGCCCATTTTTGTATGAAATGTTCCCTTGGTATCTCTAATTTTCTTGAAGAGATCTCTGGTCTTTCCCATTCTATTGTTTTCCTCTATTTCTTTGCACTGATCACTGAGGAAGGCTTTCTTATCTCTCCTTGCTATTCTTTGGAACTCTGCATTCAAATGGGTATATCTTTCCTTTTCTGCTTTGCTTTTCACTTCTCTTCTTTTCACAGCTATTTGTAAGGCCTCCTCAGATAGCCATTTGATTTTTTACATTTCTTTTTCTTTTCGATGATCTTGATCCCCGTCTCCTATACAATGTCACAAACCTCCACCCATACTTCATCAGGATCTAATCTCTTAAATCTATTTCTCACGTCCACTGTATAATCATAAGGGATTTGATTTAGGTCATACCTGAATTGTCTAGTGGTTTTCCCTGGTTTATTCAATTTAAATCTGAATAAGACTCTACACATGGCCATCACCAGATAGTCAATACTGAAATCAGATTGATTATATTCTTTGCAGCCAAAGATGGAGAAGCTCTATACAGTCAGCAAAAACAAAACCGGGAGTTGACTGTGGCTCAGATCATGAGCTTCTTATTGCCAAATTCCTGTTGAATAGTTTTTTAAAAAATGGATCACTTAATCCTATAAAAGAAACATGAAACTGAGATGAGCTTCCACTGCTAGAAGAATCCTAAGCCTTCAGAAAAGAATAGAGAAATGTCTAAAGGATTTGAGAACTTCAGAGCTGTATTTCCTCAGAGCGGGACTCCCCAGGCTCTCCAATTCTCAGTCCTTAAAGCTTTCTCTCAGGAACCAAGCCTCCCCACTACTAGGGAAATTAAATAAATAGTCTTGATTAGGCTTCAGAGACAAAGCAGATCAGGCCTCTGACCTTGCTTCTAACTTGCTTGGACACAGCCCTGACTTGGGTGCCCTGATTGCCTATTGTGAGTGCAAGCCATGCAGAACCATAGACAAGACAGGAGACAAGTCTTGAAATTGTTGAGCCCCCAGAGGGACAGTGGCCAACCAAGCCCCAGGCTTAACAATATTCCAAGTTTTACATGACAGACAAATAGCATTAGCTTGAAACCTAGCTGAAATTGCTCACAGACTGATGATGGTATCAGTGTGCATCCTGGGATTATAAACTGGAATCCCAAACTGCAATATTTGAAGTCTCACTCATGAAGCAGATGCATTGCCTGGGAACTTTTCCCAAATGGGACTCCAGATATGCTGTGTCAGGGGACTTCCCAGTGCTGTTTAATTCTGGATGTTGGTCAAAACCCAATTTGGTGATGTATCCTCTGCTGTTTCTATTTCTCTTCTAACATTAGTATATTGAAAGAAAGCTAGATAATTCTCTAATAAATATTTGTATTATTTATTGGTGTATAACTAGTGACTTATTTTGTTAACAAATTCTTTGAACCTGAGACGAAAATGAAAACTTTCTGCAAAACACCCACCTTCGTCCTTGTCAGTTCACTGATCCCCAGAGGTCCTGTGTATCCCTGAGAAGTTAGGTTTCCACGGAGCTAGACTGGTTGAAGGCCTTCCCTGGTGCCTTAAAAGAAAGAATCCACCTGCAGTGTGGATTGATCCCTGGATCCCTGAGTTTGATCCCCGGATCCCTGAGTTCGACCCCTGGGTGAGGAAGATCCCCTGAAGGAGGAAATGGAAACACGCTGCAGTATTCTTGCCTGGGAAATCCCATGGACAGAGGGGCCTGGCGGGCTGCAGTCCATGAGGTCGCAAAGAGTCAGACACGACTGAG
This sequence comes from Bos indicus x Bos taurus, assembly GCF_003369695.1. NCBI lineage: Eukaryota > Metazoa > Chordata > Mammalia > Artiodactyla > Bovidae > Bos > Bos indicus x Bos taurus. The sequence goes on along the minus strand of NC_040083.1, from coordinate 65,108,530 downwards.
CATACACACACAGGTTGGTTGAGACCTAGTGATACAGCTGACCACATTGGTACTCAATAGTCCCCACGGCTCCTGGGGAAGTTGGGTTCAGGGATACAAGATGTGGAGACTTTCACCACCTGGACCCAATGTGGAGCTGTCCTTGCCCATCAGCTGTGCCACAGAATAGCCAGCAATACCTGGAGCTGTCCAACTGACTCTCAGGGCCTTTTCCTGAGAGAGCACTTGGTTATCTGACCTCTTATCCAGGAAGCACCATGACTTTTGACTGCTGCCTGCTACACCAACAACACACCTCTGAAGGTTCTCTTCTGCATGTCATCTGTCCACCAGACCCACCCTTCTAGGGGCCCAAATGCTAGGACCACACAAATGGTGAAGGAGTGCCCACCAGCCTAAGGTGCAGACATCCCTCTATCCATACGCACGATTTCTGTTGAGAATCCCCAACACTGATGAGAATTCTTTGACCCACCTGATAGGAACAATGCAATGATTCAGAAAGATGAGGGTCCATTCACACATATTGCTTATTTAACTTATATGCAAAGTACATCATGTAAAATGCCGGGCTGGATGAAGCACAAGCCAGAATCAAGATTGCCAGGAGAAATAACAACCTCAGATATGCAGATGACACCACCCTTATGGCAGAAAGCGAAGAACTAAAGAGCGTCTAGATCAAAGTGAAAGAGGAGAGTGAAAGAGGTGGCTAAAATTCAATGTTCAGAAAACTACAACCATGGCATCTGGTCCCATTGCTGCTGCTGCTGCTGCTAAATCATTTCAGTCATGTCTGACGCTGTGCGACCCCATAGATGGCAGCCTACCAGGCTCCGCCGTCCCTGGGATTCTCCAGGCAAGAACACTGGAGTGGGTTGCCATTGCCTTCTCCAATACTTCATGGCAAATAGATGGGGAAACAATGGAAACAGTGAGAAACTTTATTTACCTGGGGCTCAAAAATCACTGCAGATGGTGACTGCAGCCAGGAAATTAAAAGTCACTTGCTCTTTGGAAGAAAAGCTACGACCAACCTAGACGGCACATTAAAAAGCAGACACATCGCTTTGTCAACAGAAGTCTGTCTAGTCAAAGCTATGGTTTTTCCAGTAGTCATGTGTGGATGTGAGAGTTGGACTATAAGGAAAGCTGAGCACTGAAGCACACCAGCCTCCTCTGTCCCTGGGATTCTCAAGGCAAGAATACTGTGCTGGGGCAGCTGGGAGGGAATCGCCATGCCCTCCTCCAGGGGATCACCCTTACCCAGAGTTAGAACTTGCTTATTTTATGTCTCCTGCATTGGCAGGTGGTTCTTTACCACTAGCATCACCTGAGAAGCCCAGAAACTATCATGCTGAGTGATATAAGTCAGACAAAGACAAGTATTGTATGATTACACTTCTTTTGGAGTCTAAAAGATAAATGAACATAACAAAACATAAACAGAGTTACAGACAAAGAGAACAAACAGGTGGTTACCAGAGGGGAGAGAATTGGGGGGAAGAAAGCAAAAGCTGAGGGAGATTGAGGCACAAAGTTCCCATGGCAAGAGTTCCGTGGTGGTCCAGTGATTAAGAATCCGCCTGCCAATGCAGGGGACATGTGTTCGATTCCTGATCCAGGAAGACAACACGTGCTATGGGGCAACTAAGCCAGTGCACCTCAATTACTGAAGCCTCCACGCCCTAGAAAATGTGCTCCACAAGAGACGCCACAGCAATGAGAAGCCTGCACACCACAACCAAGAGTACCTACTCCCTGCTCTCTACAACTCGACAAATCCTGCGTGGAGCAGCAAAGACCCAGTGGAGCCAAAATAAATAAATAAATGAATATATATTTTTTTAAGTTCTAATTGCCAAATAAATGAGTATGAAATGGGTAAGAAATAACACTGTGGAGAATATAGTGAATAACTATGTAATGTCTTTGTATGGTGACATAACTATTCCTATTATTTTGAAATGTGCAGAAATATCCAATCACTATGCTGTGTAATAGCAACTAACAGCATTGTAGGTCAATTATACTTCAAAAACAAATTCACAGAAAAAGAGATATCGAATTTGTGGTTACAATAAGCCAGGAATGGGGAAATATGAATTAGATAGCTATAGTCAAAGAAACAAACTTCCAGTTATAAGATAAGTACTAGGAATGTAATATACAACATGATAAATAAAATTAACACTGCTCTATATTATACAGGAAACTTGTTAGAGTAAATCCTGAGTTCTCATCACTGGGAAACACATTTTTTTTCCTATTTTTTTAATTCTGTACCTATGTGGGTTCACTAAATTTATCGGGATGACCATTTCATGATGCATATAAGGCAAATCACTATGCTGCTGCTGCTAAGTCACTTCAGTCGTGTCCGACTCTGTGCGACCCCATTGACGGCAGCCCACCAGGCTTCTCTGTCCCTGGGATTCTCCAAGCAAGAATCCTGGAGTGGGTTGCCATTTCCTTCTCCAAATCACTATGCTATGTACCTTAAACTTAAAAGATTGAAAAAAAAAAAAGAAAAAAAGAATGGACTTAGGTTAATATTAATGTATCAATATTAGCTCACTACTTGTGACAAATGTGCCAGAATAATACAAAGATCTTATCATTAGGGGAAACAGGTGAGGAGGAATATTTGAACTCTTTGCATTATCATTCCAGTTTTTCCACACATCTAAAACTATTCTAAAACAAAAGGTTTATTTAAGTATAAATCAATAAATTTTTAAAACATTTACTGAAAATCATTGACTTATCCTTTGTATAAATGAACTTCATGGTTTAAAAATTATATTAAAGTAGAGTTGTTTATAAAGTTATTAAGAAGATCGGGGTGGGCTTGGGGCTTGGGGCGGGGCCAGAGCAGGGTGGGGTCAGGCTGGGGTCAGTAACCCTGGCAATGGGCGGGGAGGCGGGGATCCCCCAAGGCCTAGGCCAGTCCGAGGCTCTTCTCTGGCTGCTGCTGCTGAACGTGGCCACCCTGGAGCTGCGAGGGTCCCCAGCCACGGCCGCCCCCGGCCGGACTGCAGGCGATGGGGGAGCGTTGAGGGGCGGCGCTCCGACTTGGCCAGCACAGCGGTTGGCTCCGGGAGCTACAGGTGCGTTGGGGCCTCCATTCGGGCCAAGATCCCCTAGCCTACAGGGCCTGAGGGCGGCCGGCTGTGACCAGGGCCTGGTGAGTCACTAAGTCTCATCGTTTCTCTGCCCTTCCCTCCAACCAGGCAGCCGAGATCCCCTCCACACAGGCGGGGCAGGCCCCCCACTGTGAGGCCTCTGGGTGGGAAGAGACCCAATCCCTTTGTGGGGCTGTGGGAGAGGGGACTAGCAGGGTCTGGCCTGGAGGTTGGAGGCTGGGTGGAGGAAAGTTCTAGGACTACTGAGGGAATGGGCCTGAGTCCAGGGAGCAGGGGTGTCATTCCCCTCACTGAGGCCCTGGGAGCCCAGGCCCTGGACCAGGATGCCCAGCCTCAAGGGGCCTGGGCACACTCCTGCCCTCCCGGATATGAGTCCTAGAACCAGGGCTGTCCTCATGAGCCCACTCCTTCTTCCTTTAGAAATGGAGACTCCTGCAGAGTCAGAGAGGGGAGTGACTTGCCCCAGATCACACACCACAGACTTCTGCCTGCAAATCTGCCTCCCTAAGACCTGGGGTAGAGTGGAGGGAGCACAGGCCCTTAGAAGCCATGATCTTGAGAAAGTAATGTTGGCAACTTCTGAGACCTTTAGTTCTTTGATGTACAAGACAAGGCATTGAGGCGTGCTAGGTGAGGGAAATGAGGTGTGTGTCGTGCCCAGCACTTGGCAGCCTTGCTCAAGGATGTCCTTCTGCCTGGAGATGCTCCTGGGAGCTGGTCCCTCCTTGCCCCACCCCACCAGACCCCTGGGTCCTCATCCCCACGGGGCTTGATGTGTTGTGCTCTGCTCTCCAGTCCGCAGTGGCAGCCAGTGAAGGCAGAGTCCTATCATTTTGGCTACACTGCTAGACGCCTGGCCTTTTGGCTAGGCCGCTGGACGCCTGGCCCTGGTTTTCCTGTCTGTGAAGCGGGCAGGTCTTCCTGGTTGTGACGTTTGGGGCACCAACAGTGTCTCTATTGTAGGTGGCAGCAGAGTCTCCACAGTGTGCGGGAAGCCCAAGGTGATGGGGAGGATCTATGGTGGCCGGGACGTGGAGGCTGGCCAGTGGCCGTGGCAGGCCAGCCTGCGGTTCCAGGGCTCGCACATCTGTGGAGCTGTCCTCATTAACTCCAGCTGGCTTCTTTCCACTGCCCACTGCTTTCTCAAGTGAGTCTCCTTCCTAGGATGCCAGCACAGGCTCTGGCAGGGACGGGGATGCAGGGGAAGACGAGAAAAGGGGGATGGTGTCCCACGTTAGCTCCTCTGGGCTTTCCTCTGGGCAGTCTGTGGCCTTCAGAGGCATGTCGTTCCTGCCTTTGGCCTGTGTACCCTCCACCTGGACTGTCCTCCCCGCTCACCTGCCCAGATCCTCCTCATGCTCTGCCCTCGGCCCCTGTGTCTGTTCTCCAACACAGGTGTGCCTCAGGAGAGCGGCAGTGTCAGTCCTCGCTGCCATGTGGTGTGGACCCATCTCAGATCACAGCTCCTTCTCAGTGTCCCCTTATTTCCCGGTGTCAGACTCTAGATGGAGGCCTGGGACCGCATGTGTGACCAGCAGCTGGGTGATTCTTATTAGTCCTGCGAAACTGTGTGCCCAGGAGGAGTCACAGTCACTGGCGTGCATGTGGGGAGCCGTGGTGCCAGGCTGCCTGAGGGGGAGGTGGGCTCCCTGGGAGAGTGACAGGGCTGCTCAGGAGTCTAATTCACCTAGCCATATGGGGCTGGCTTAGTGCCAGGCTTCTGAACAGATGAGGGGGGTCACCATGGAGTTCAGGCATCAAGCCCAGGTCTGGGCACTGGAGCTTTGAGGGCTCAGAGTCTATCGGCACCCACTCTGTGCCATGCTCTGTGCAAGCCCCTCTGTGGCATCAGGGGTGGCAAATCCCACCTCACCATGTCTCCATCCTGTCAGAAGAGAAAGCCCAGCATGGATGAGAAGGGCAAAGTAAATGGGGTGAAGGTTTGGGAGAAGGTGTGTGGAGAGGGAGGGCTTGCTGGAGGGGAAGGCTTGGGTGAGGGGAACATGAGAGAGGGTCTCCAAGCAGATAAGCTGTGAAGACAGTGAGGGAGGGGGGAAGATTCAGCACCTGTGTTGGAGGAACAAGGAAAGGTTCTGTTTCCTGCCTTCATTTGCTCATTTATTTAACAAATCTTTTGTCCTTGAAACTAAGTGGAGAAGCAGGCCTTGGGCATGGATGTGTTTAAAGAAAGGGGATGGTTAACAAGAGTGTGGGGCCAGAGGTGAGTTGTATGGAGTCTCTGGAAGGGTGAAGTTAGAGCTGGGACTGAGCCAGAATGCCTGCTGTGTACAATCAGAAGGCCTTCATTTGATGACCCCACAGAGGACCTTTCCAGAACAAGGATTCAGTGCTTCTGCCATTCTAGTGTGTGATGGAGAAGCCAGCCATATGTCTGAAACTGTAAGTAGGGTATCAATTAGCCTCAAGAAAGAAGGCCTCCTGAACATTAGAAATGGGGAGACAAAGGCTGTCTGGTGTCATGTGGGGTGGAGGGGTCCAGAGGCGTGTGGCAGTTAGATGAGGATGCAGGGAAAGAGCTTGTCCCCACTTGGAGATGATGGCGGCAGTGCGCCTTTCCTTCTCCAGGAAATCCAAAGCCCCGGAGAATTACCAGGTTCTGTTAGGAAGCATCCAGCTGTACCAGCACACCCCTCAGACCCGGGAGGTATCCGTGAGCCGGATTATCACACACCCAGACTTCGAGAAGTTACATCCCTTTGGGAGTGACATCGCCATGTTGCAGCTGCTCTTTCCTGTGAACTTCACCTCCTACATCATCCCTGCCTGCCTCCCAGTCCCTGGCATGAAGCTCCCCAGTAACTCATCCTGCTGGATAACTGGCTGGGGGATGCTCAACGAGGAAAGTGAGAGGGTGTGGGGAGTTGGAGGGGGGGATGAGAATGGGGAGGAGGAGGAAGGGGAGGAGGAGGGGGAGAAGGACAGAGGAGCAAAGAAGGGAGGTGTGTCTCCACCTGAGGGGTCCCCAGGCAAAGGTCCCCTTGGCCCACTATGCTTCATTTTCAGAGGACTGGACCATTCTAGTTCTTAAAGTGTGTGATTCTAAAGCTTTGGTGTTCCCTAAGTGTAAAGCTCTGAAGTCTGGGAATCTTTGACTTTGGAATCAAGAATCTGAGTTCTTGAAGTCTTTCTGGTTCTTGATTCCAAGGTTTAAATCAACCATAGATCTGAGATGACTTGATCTAACTCAAAGGTCATGTTGAGGCATGACTCCTTCCAGGTCACTGATAAACTTTCTGATTTCCTAGTGCCATAGGAAGTGCTTGGGAAAAGTGGAAAGAAAACTCAAATATGACCTCTGACCTCTGAGTCTGCCTGATCAATTTAGAATGATTACGACTTTAGAGGGTTTCATTCTCCAGACCTCACTTTGGTTTTCTCCCAGCTCAGGTCATCAATCTAATTTGTAGACTTGTTAGGCAAACTGAGTAACAGGAAAAAAATTGTATTTTTTAAGATTGAAAGAGGAGAAAAGTAGACCAAAACTTATGAGCAAGAGTCTTCACTAAAGAAAGGAGTGTTTACAACTTGGTGAAATGCTTATGATGCCAAATTATGGAGGGAAAGAATATTTATTTGTAATTATTTGTAGGGTTATAATTTGGTATGGTGTTTCTCTACAGAGGTGCAACAGGCATTTTGAACAGATGCTGCTTCATTGGGTGGGATGTTCCAGCATCCCTGGTCCTTGCCTATTAGTGTGTCGGTTAACACTCAATAATCACAGGACAAACAACTAGGTCCCAGAATTCTCACACCACACACACACAACACTCGTACACCAGACTTCACACTTCACACGCACACACCCACACACACACAGACTGGCTCCTCCTGAGGACAGGGACCCTGTCTTTCTTGTTTCAATATCCCAGTCCGTGCCCCAGGCAGGGCCTGGCACCTGGTAGGTATCCCACTGCTGCCCCCGGGTCCTTCTTCCCTGACCTCCAGACTGGTCTCAGCTCCCACCCTGTGTGCTCTGTTACTCTCCATGTAGCTGTCTGAGTATTTGCTTTAGAGCAGGAGTCACGCCAGTTCCCTGCTCATCACCCCCAGCGCCTTCTCATTTCTACTTAAAATAAGGTCGCAACTCCCTGCCTTGGCTCTCAGGCCCCCTCCTCTCTCTCATCTCCCACTGCATCCCTCACCCACCCCACCCCAGCCAGCAGGCCTCCTTCCTGCCTTGACGATTCCAAGGCCATTCCCACCTCAGGTCTGCACCTTGGCTGTCTCCCTGGACGCATTTACTCTCCCGACTAACCTTGTCATGACTCGTTTCTTTACGTATGCAACTCAGCTGCTCCTCTGAGGAGTTTTACTTGATCGCGTGAGCTAAAACAGGCCACCCCTAATAGCACATCTTCCTGTTTTGTTTCCTTTATACCACTTATTAGATCTAAAGTAATGCTACTTATTTACTTCATTTACCCTGTCTGCCCCAACTAAAATGTTCCCCTGTATCATTAGTTAAAAGATACTTAGCCCAAGGATAGAGGAATAAATGAGTAATTGAGTTATGAATAAATCAGTGATTGGATGAGAGAATGGATGGGAGAAGGTGGGAGTGTGAGTGGGTGGAAGGGAAGATGGTTGGGCGGGTGGGTGAAAGGGTGGTGGAGAGAGATGCAATGAGTGGTCTATTGCTGGAGGCGAGAATGGAGAGATGTGTCAAAAGATGAGTGTATGGGCAAATTTATGGAAGGATGAGTGGATGAATGGGACATGAGGAAAGATAGGTAGATGGATGGAGGGACAAGTGGATGGAAAGCAAGGTTAATGATAGACAAAAGGTGAGTGGATGGGATGGTTTGTGAAAGGGTAGATAGGTTGGTGAATGGTTGCTAAGCACCACTGAGTGGCATGTGTTGGAGGGATTTGCCTTTTTCCTTTGTGGAATAGGAGGAGTGTAGTTTGTTGCTATGAAAGGGGTGGAGTGAATAGGATGAGTTTGGAAACGTTTGAGAAACACAGGAGGGCTTATTGGGCCTAGGTACAAGACTGAAACAAGGATGAAAGCTCAGCTGTGCAGAGAAAACCCCATGTTGAGGGGCAGTGCTGACTGGTAAGGCAGAGCTCTGTAGCTCGGCTACAGCATCCTTCCCTGATTTCCTCCTTATCCTCGCAGCGCCTCTGCTCGAACCCTTCCATCTCCAGGAGGGTAAGGTGAGCTTCGTTGAGAACAAGTTCTGTAATATGTTATACGGACTTGCGAAAGGCAAGAACGTCTCTGTGCAGGAGGACATGCTGTGTGCTGGGGACTTCTCCACAGGAACGTCCATCTGCCTAGTGAGTAAGACCCTTTCTGTTCTTCCCTCACCTGTTCTCGGGGCCTCGGTTTCTCTGGGGAGGGCTGTGTTGCCTCTGCTCTCTTTGTGGAGCCCCTGGGGACTTCCCGTTTCCTCCTCCATGCGCCTTCCTGGGCTCCATCCCTTGGCAGTGTCCCCCAGGCCAAGCCCCTTCCTAAGCTCCTTGCACATGAGGGCATCTACAGCATCTGTTCTTGAGGCATACATTAAAGGTTTTATTCAAGTGTAACATACATACAAAAGAATATATCCATGCTCTTTTCATAAGCTGGATAAATTTTCACATAGTGAAGCAACAAGTGATCAATACCCCAAAGGCCCTACTCACACCTCCTTCCTGTCAGAAACCACCATCTTCACCTTTAATACCTTAGATTAGATTCTGAATGTTCTGTAAATAGAATTTATTTCCAGTTGTCAATCTTTCTTGTCCTAACATTGTATTTGTGAGATTCACCCACACTGTTACCTGTAGTTGTAGTGTGTTCAGTCTCCTTGCTCTACAGGACTCTCCTGTGTGCATTGAATCCTATGATCAGTTACACTTCCATGTGCATTTTAGTACTTTCCAAACTTTTCATTTCATTTCACTTCCAAATGTTTTATCTTCTATTTCACAGAAACCCTTGAGTAGAATTATTGGATTAAAAGGTACGTGTATATTAAACTTTGGCAGATGTTACCAAACTTCTCCAAAGTGGGTCACCATTTCCATTCATTCAAGCAGTGAATGAGAGTTCATATTCTCACCAGTACTTAGCAATTTCCATCTTTTCTTATTTTAATAACTTGTTGTGGTTTTTACTTTTCCAGCGACGAATTAAATGTACTTTCCCATATTTATTATCTTTGGACATATTTTTCTGTAACATTTCCTTTCAGGGTTTTTCTCCCCTCTCATTTTCTGTTGGTTTGTCTGTCTCTTCCTTTAGGGGCTCTTTGTGTATTTTACATATTCCAGATATCAGTCTACTGCTGGATATTTGTTTTTTGGGGCTTTTGGTTTTGCTTTGTTTGTCTGTTTTGTCTTGGCTGTGTTGGCTGGGTGTTAGTTGTGACAGGCAGGCTTTTCATTGCATTTAGTTTAGCATGCGAGCTGCAGAGTGCATGGGCTCGACAGTTGCAGTACGTGGACTTAGTTGCCTCGTGGCAAGTGGGATCTTAGTTCTCTGACCAGGGATTGAACCTGCGTCCTCTGCATTGGAAGGCAGATTCATAACCGCTGGACCACCAAGGAAGTCCCACTATTGGACATTTCACTGTGAAGCTTTTTTCCCACTCTCTGTGGTGCCTTTTTGTAGCTGAGAAAACAAGCCTGGAGAGGGAAAGTGGCTACCCTAAAATAAGGCACCACAACTTGGGCCCCTGTGTTCTGATTCCAAGCCTAACCTGACCTCCAGCACATCATCCTCAGGGCCCAGGCTCCCAAGCTGGCATCATGTGCTGATTCTTCCATAGATGGTGTCGTGGAGTGGAGGGAAGTGTTAGGGTTCTGGAGTTAGAGACCCTGCACTACTGTGTGACCTCGGGTGGGTTTTCCACCTTTGAGCCTGTGTCCTCACTCATAGCGTAGGGTTTTGAGGCCTCCGTCATGGGATTGTTGCAAGGATGGTCTAGTGGGTTGGACAGTGTCTCCTAAATTTGTGTCTTCTAAATCTCAGAATGTGACCTTATTTGGAAATAGGTCTTTGCAGATACGATTGTTAAGAATCTCAAGATGAGACCTTGCTGAATTTAGAGCAGGCTCTAAATCCAATGACTGTTTTCTCATAGAAAGAGAGAGAGACACAAATAGTTGGTTTCAGACTTCTGACTTCTAGAACTGTGAGATCAATTTCTGTTGTTTCAGAGTTAGCCAGTCTGTGGTGATATGCTTTGGCACGCCAGGAAATGCACATAGGAGGGATGAGATGCACCTGGCCCACAGGATGGCCTCCCAGACAGCTGTTTTCGTGGCGGCCCAGTGGGCTGCTGAGCCAGAGGGGAGAAGCTTGGCCCCTTGCCCTCCTTGTAGGAGGCAGACCCAGGTTTCTTGGTTCCCAGTCCACAGCCAGTGGTGTGAACTGTCTGGCCTGGACTGTCCTTCTCACAGAGTCAGCTGCCCCTGAAGGTGAAACACAGGGCTCAGTCCCCTGAGGCCCCATATGCTGTCACCCTAGACCTCCCTTCCAGCCTGCAGAGGTCATGCCCACGGAGCTCAGCTTTGTCTCCTTGCCTGCTGACATCCATAGTGCCCCTTGAGCCCACTCCTCCTCTCGTTTCTTCCTAGACTGAGGACAGCACTGGTCATCTAAAGATGACCCCCCTCCTCCCTCTCTTAGCCTTTCAGTCACCACAGCCTACCTGAGACATTCCATCTAGACTCGTCTGCTGTCACATCGCCTGCTCCAGCCCCCACCCTGAAACCCAGGACCCTCTTCTCTCCCTGGAAGTACCCTTCCCCCTGCAGAGGGCACCCAGAAACAGGTCTGAGGACAGACAGGCCACAGAGGCATTCAGTGCTCAGACTGTGGGGCAGGAGAGCCATGGTTTCAGTATTCAATCTGTCATTTACTGGGATTGTGACCTTAGCTAAGTTTCCTCACCCATGAAATGGGGTTGCTAACAGCCTCCTCTTAATAAGATCCCTATAGAAAGTTTAATACTGTGCCTGGACATTCAGTAGGTACTTAGCAAGTCTTGGCTTTCAATCTCCAGGCCTGGTCTGTCTCCTTCTACCAGGATTGTACCTGTTCATCTGGGCCTGTCTTAGACCTGTCCTCTTGCCCAAGGTAGAATTCACTGCCCTGGCCCATCCAACACATATACACACAATACACAACACACACACACACAGACACACACACACACACACAGCCTTGGTTTGCTCTGTCTCTTCAATAGTGCAAACCACAGCTCACGTTCCATGGGATACACTAGTGTTGGGGCTTCCCACTAGTGCTGAGAGCTCCCCAGGGGGCAGGAGGCTTTTGGAGCCCTTCCCATCTCCTGAAGACTGGCCCAGATTCCACCATAATATCAGCAACCATGAGGCTTATCTGCACGAATCCTGGAGGCCTGTGGTAGACAGGGACCAGGCCTTCCCCTGGCCTTGAACAGCTCAGGGTGGGTACACTGTGGGGAGGGCCAAGGACACCCCAGGTGGGGACCCCAAAAGGGAAGAACTGAGTTGATAACGGCACATTCCCAATGTCCAAGAAGCCCCTGGTGTGACTTTCTTGGTGCTCTGGTGACATCACCTTAAATTGGTGGCTCCGACAACAGGATGTACTATCTTACATTTCTGGATGTCAGAGTCTAAAGTCAAGGTGTTGGCCTGGCTGCTCCCTTCTGGAGGCTCTAGGAGAAAATGTTTTCTTGCTTTTTCTATCTCTTTAGAGGTCCCCAGCAATCCTCAGTTCATGGCCCCTTCCTACGTCACCAAATCACATTGCTCCTCCCTCTGCTCCTGTCATCACATCTCCTCCTCTGACTCTGACCTCCTGCTTCCCTCTTTCCTCATGAGTACCTTTGTGTTTATGTTGGGTCCAACCAGATCAGCTAGGATAATCTTCCTATTTCCTGATCCTCAACTCCATCACAGATGCTGAGTCCCTTTTGCCAAGTAAGGTAACATAGCCCCAGGTTCTGCTGATGAGGATGGCCGTCTTTGAGGGTTACTTTTGCCTAGCCACACCATGTACCCTTCTCTTTCCTTCAAGTCACCACTTCCCCCACCCCTCCCTCTCAGCTGGAGAGCTTGCTTCCTATTTCACTGAGAACATCGAAGCATTCAATGGGACTAGGTGCCATTCATCTTCCCAGTCCAGCAGGCATGTTGCATCTCTCCTGAGCCTCCTGGCCCATTGTACCGAGTCCCTCCTGGAGCTCTGGGTGTCCAGACGCACCCTTGCTCCATGTCTTGTCTCCGCTTTCACAGCTCTCGTATAAACGTGCAGTGGCACTCTCCTCCCTGCTACTGCCCAGTTTCTCTACCTCCTTTCCCCCAGACACTCCTCCTAACAGCCCTGAATCTAACCCACTCTGCCCAGGAGTGTTCAAGTACCACCAGAGCCTCATGGCCAACGTCCCCAGGAACCTGTCTTGCCAGAGACACCGGTAGCCCCAAATCCTCCTCTCACTCGACACTTGAGCAAATCTCACTGCTGTTTCCTGTGCACCAGGACCAGACAGCTACTCCACTCTGCACCTGGTCCCCTCCCCTCCCACCTCTAAATGCTGGAGACCCCAGGGCTCCATGCTTAGCCTGTTCCTCTCCTCTGCACAGCCTCCCTGAGATAGGCTCAGTTCTCCATGGGCGTCAACTCCAACCCCCACCATAAGGCCCTGGGAATCTGAGTCCCGTCTACCCCCTCGCTTCCCACTTGTCATTGCTCTTCCTCCCACCCACCTGGCCATCCCTCCTCTCCTCGTCTGCACTCACTGCTCCCTCTGCTCCAGCATCAGAAAGTTGGGTTGTCCTGTTTGGAATCTCAGCTCAGGAAAGCTTCATGCTTCCACCCTATGAAATGCCCTTCCCTTCCTGTCCTGTCCCTTCCATGCGTTGTTTCCACATGTCACATCTGACAGTGGCAGGCTGGTTGCCTTATTTACAGTAACTCCATGCAAAAGGCACCTTGACATTTCACCCCTGTGCCCGAGTGCAGAAGCTGCCCTGGATGCTGGACATGCGTGTTAGACAAGTGTGTGGAAGGCAGCAAGCACAGCTATCCTGCTCCTCTCCCCCTGCCTCCAAGGATGACATGTTCCCTTTGGGTGATGAAGTGAGAGATTTCCACCCAGGTGGTCCTTCCCTGAACAGCATTTCAAGACTCCAGTAACTCCTAGCAGCTTTCAGGGGACCCTAGCAGCATTCATTGCTCCCTGACCAATACAGGCTGCCTCCTCCAGGCCTGGGTAAGGGCACTTTCTGAAGAAATTCAACCAAGAATTTGAGAGAAAACTAAAGGACTGACTATAAGTGAAAAAGGAGGTGGACCTGGGTGGGGATGTGCTGCTGCAGCTCAGAGTTTGCAAGATCCAGGTCTGCAGCAGCTTCAGCTGGCTAGGTTCCACTCTCAGACCAGCCCTCTTGAGCTCAGATCCTGCAGCTGTCTGTCCCTTCTCGGCCTTGGACAGTGCTTTGTCCCAGGCCACCACACCCTCCCTGGGCATAGGATCCATAGATTGATGGATATGGATCTCTGATTGTTTCGAGGGTCAATCAGGACTTCCTGAAGGATGATTCCAGTGCCTGCCTGCATGGCTTAATTGGGCTGATCCGCAGTGGGAAGTTGGTGTTTGGAATTTCACAGAACGAGGCTGGAGAGCAGAGACTCATAAGCGCCACCCTGCTACCTGGTCTTCTCAGAACTGGCTCAGTCACCCACCTGAACTCCCATTTCTTTCCTAGGGCGATTCCGGGGGCCCCCTCGTCTGTGACTTCACCAGTTCCTGGGTTCTGATGGGGCTGGCCAGCTGGGGTTTTGACTGCCGACACCCCATCTACCCCAGCATCTTCACCAACGTCACCTACTTCACCAACTGGATCGAAGAGATCCAGAGACTCACACCCAACCCTGAGCCCACGTCTGCTCTTACACCACTCCCTGAGCCCACGTCCACTCCTCCACAGACCCAGTTTCCACACCAGTCTCCGCGGGCTGCCGCCTCGTCCGTGCTGGGCACAGCCTTTGTGCCTCCACAGACCTGGCCCTTGCTGCTGTTCCTGCTTGGTTCCCTGAGACAAGCCACGTGGTGATCCGCCAAGCCCCTCAGCTCCTGCTCTGTGCCTCAGGCTCCAGCCTTCTCACTGGAACCTTCCCCCGACCCCACTCCCCCAGCCCCATCAGCTCTCAGTGGTCCCTTCTTGGCTTTCCTGTCCACCAGCTGAAACCCCCACAATCCAAGCTTGAAAAACCAAATAAAAACAAATGAAAGACTCATCCTGATTCTGTCTTGGGGCCCTATTGCTCCTCCTGATCCTCAGCACTCACCCCTTCTCTTGAGGTCTGTCGGCTGATTCCCTGGACAAGCAAACAAGAACCGGCAGGGCCATTACAGCAGGAGGAGGCAGGGGTGGGGACTCTGAAGGAGTCCAGCTGGGGAGAGAGAAGGGAGTCTTCTCTTGTAGACACCACTCCTGCTGTGGGAGTGCACAGACTTGGGAGGAAGTATATCAGTCAGCTCCAGTTGCCATAACAAGTATCACAGGCAATGTGGCCTAGACAACAGGAGTTTCTCATCGCACGTTCCGGAGCTCCAGAGCCTGAGGCCTCTCGCCTTGGCTTGTAGACGCCGTCTTCGCCCTGCGTCCTCACACTGCCTTCCCTCTGTGTGTCTGGGTCCACATTTCCCCTTCTTAGAAGGGCACCAGTCATACTGGATTAGGACCCAACCTAGTGACTTTAACTCAATTATCTCTTCAAAAGCTCTACTCCAAATAAAGTCACATTCTGGGGACCCCTGGTCGTCCAGTGGTTAAGACTTCAGGCTTCCGCTGCAGGGGGCATGGGTTCAGTCCCTGGGTGGAGAGCCAAGATCCCACTTGCTGGACTGCGCAGCCAAAAGAAAGTCACATTCTGAGGTGCTGGAGGTTAGGACTCAACGTAAGAATTTGGGGTACACAATTCAGCCCCTAATAGGAAGTAAGGCATATTGTCAGGTGTCTATAGTGCAGGGGAGTAAGGATCTTTCTCAAAGTAGTGAAGCATCACTCCTGGGGTTAGGAGGAGGGAGGAGCTCCTCCCGGTGGAGGTAGAGGGAAGTTCCCAGAGTCCAGGACAATTGAGTTGAACTGGAGTATATGACCCAGGCCATGAAGAAGGGAGTTCCAGCCTGCAGCACAGACGGCTCTTGAATATGGGGGGATCTAGGAGACTGAGCTGGAGACAGAACGAGGAGGGCCTTGTCAGGCTGCGAGCTGAGGTCCAGACTGGCAGTCCTCACACCTAGAGTAGACTCCCAGAATCTTCCTCACCCACCCCCATGTCCCCTCACCCCCCCCCATGTCCCCTCACCCACCCCAATGATCCCTCACCCGCCCCCATGTCCCCTCACCCACTCCCATGGTCCTAAACTCACTGCCCCAGCTTCCTGGGTTTGATGCCTGGGCAGGGAACTAGATCCCACATGCCACAACTAAGAGTTACCATGCTGCAATTAAAGATCCTGCATGCTTCAACTAAGATGCAATGCAGTCAAATAAATATTTTTTAAAAAGAAATATGCATTCGTGTCTACCATATGCAGGCCCCCAACATGCAAGAGAGCTGCATTCCCTGTTCTCATTTTTAGGTGCAGAAGGAACATAATGAACTGAACTGAGTTACAACAAAAGAGTAAAATCTTGGGTTGAGGGGGATGTCAGGGTGAGGATGAGAGATAGAGAAGGGGGATTACAGAATTATTGAATCCAGGCCCACTGCTTACCACTTAACAGAATCAAATTTACAAACACTGATAGAAAGGAAAGTTGTCTTTTATCAGAGTGCCAGCAATCTGGGAAGATGGTAAACTCAGTGTCCCCCAGAAAACTACTTCTGGAGATTCTGCTCAATCATGAAAATTTTAAAGGAAAAGTGAAAGTCGCTCAGTTGTGTCCGACTCTTTGCAACCGCATGGACTATACAGTCCGTGGAATTCTCCAGGCCAGAATACTGGAGGGTGTAGCCCTTCCCTTCTCCAGCAGAGCTTCCTGACCCAGGAATAGAACCGGGATCTCCTTCATTGCAGGCAAATTCTCTACAAGCTGAACTACTAGGGAAAGGAGAGAAGTAATCTCAGTTAATCCTTGAGATGGAGTCAGAGTCATTGCATGCAGGCTCCAAGACTTCCTGTGATCTTCCTCTAGTCCTTATCTTGTTCACACAGTTTGTTTATGGGATTACTGAAGGGGAGTCGAGGAAAGAAATCTGGTCACCTGTTAATTATTTAGTCTTAGATTCTTACTTCTTTGCCATACTGAAAGAACTGACAAGTTAGGCAAGGGATTGCATGATTAAAAGATCTGAAAGGTGTGCTCAGGCCTGAGTGCCTGGTTAAAGTTTAGGTACCATACAGCCTTGCTACAGTAGCAAGGACAGAGGCTTTCTGCTGCAGGCGGTATCCAGCAAGGAGCTGTTTGCACGATGAGATGGTGTAGGTGCTAGTGCATCCAGTCATGTCTGACTCTGCGACCCCATGGACTGTAACCCACCAGGCTCCTCTGCGCATGGGATTTCCCAGGCTAGAATACTGGAGTGGGCTGCCATTTCCTCCTCCAGGGGATCTTTCCAACCCAGGGATTGGACCTGAGTCTCCTGCGTCGCCTGCATTGCAGGCAGACTCTTTACCTGCTGAGCTGTCAGGGAAGACTGAGGTGGCATAGATCAGGGTCCACATGTTCGGAAATGACATGACACTCAGGGCACTAAGCAATGTTATTAGAGTCCATAAATCTTTCTCTCCCACTTTCTTTTCTAGAGATCTTAATTTTGAATTCCCTTTTTTCTTGTTTTACACTGATTCTTTTTCCCTAAGTTATTGTCTCTTTCATTGATTATTTCAGTTTTCTTCATCCTGACATACATGATAAAAATTTATTTCATTCGTTGATACTTGTGTAGTGACATTTGTTTTGTTTTACTGCTTCTTATGCATGGCATCCGGTCCCATTACTTCATGGCAAATAGATGTGGAAACAATGGAAACAGTGGCTGACTTTATTTTTCTGGGCTCCAAAATCACTGCAGATGGTGATTGCAGCCATGAAATTAAAAGATGCTTACTCCTTGGAAGGAAAGTTATGACCAACCTAGACAACATATTAAAAAGCAGAGACATCACTTTGTCAACAGAGGTCCGTCTAGTCAAGGCTCTGATTTTTCCAGTAGTCATATATGGATGTGAGAGTTGGAAATATAAAAAAAGCTGAGCTCTGAAGAATTGATGATTTTGAACTGTGGTGTTGGAGAAGACTCTTGAGAGTCCTTTGGACAGCAAGGAGATCCAACCAGTCCATCCTAAAGGAGATCAGTCCTGGGTGTTCATTGGAAGGACTGATGTTGAAGCTGAAACTCCAATACTTTGGCCACCTGATGTGAAGAACTGAGTCATTTGAAAAGACCCTGATGCTGGGAAAGATTGAGGGCAGGAGGAGAAGGGGACGACAGAGGATGAGATGGTCGGATGGCAATCACCAACTCAATGGATATGGGTTTGGGTGGACTCTGGGCGTTGGTGATGGACAGGGAGGCCTGGCGTGCTGCGGTTTTTGGTCACAAAGAGTCGGACACAACTGAGAGACTGAACTGGACTGAACTGAATATATTACTGGTCTACTGCAAAAGGATGTAACTTAGAAACAGCTAGGTGGTAGAGATGATTAGGACAAGGGATGAGGAAAGAAGCAATGTTCCCATGGACTTAGGAAATAGTATGGATAAGTTCATCCAGAGTACCCACAGTCAAAAGGATTGTTTCCAAAATGTGAAAAAGCAGTTGAGAAACATGGAAGACACTTAAGACATTTCAAATATATATTTAGTAGTGGGTGAATGGTTATGCGTTATGTGAATTATATCTCGGTAAAGGTGCCTAAAAATAAATTCAAAGATAGATCTAGATCTAGATATATAGGAGTTCCAGAAGAGAATAGGAAGGATGCTAGTGAAGTGTTAGTGAAGAGACAGCAACTGATAATTGTCGAGAACTTAAAAAAAAATCTAACTTCTCAGAAAGTCTTAGATACAGTCTAGTGACTCTGTAAAAGTATAAGGAATAAGAAAAACGGTAAAGACTACAATACGGAAGTAAGAAGTGTGTGCAGTTGAAGTCCTCTTTCATCTATACCCTCAGTATCACTTCCCTCTCCACCCATCAGCCCTGTTAACTGCTTAGTGTGCATCTATATCCATAGTGTATCAACATCTATTATACTATTTATCCGTATTTATACAAGTATATTATATAGTTCCATATGTTTGCTTTTAATTAATAAAGAGGCTCTTATAATACATTTGCTGTACAACTTTCTCTTTTCATGCCACAATAAACCATAGGCATCAGATTCAACTTCTTTATTGTAAAGATTTTCTTTTTCTTTTTAATGTTATTTAAAAATAATATTCCTGGAACATCCCTGGCAGTCTGGGAAAGTCTCCCTGCTTCCACTGCAGGAGGCATAGGTTTGATCCCTGATCAGGGAACTAAGATTTCACATCCTTGTAGTGCAGCCTAAATTTTAAAAATGAATTTAAAAATAATGCTTGCTATTTTTTCAAATTCAGAAAAAAATACAGAGGAGACCATAATCTCACACTCCATATATGGATATTTTTATATAATAAAAGCAGTAATCATTCATGGCTAGAGAATAGAAACTGTTCAGAAAAAAAAAAAAAACATGATAGCATGTGATTCTTCCTATAAAAAAATTACACTTATGAACATATCCTAACCATACAGATTTTTCTTTTGTTTTAAAAGTTAACACAAAAAAAGTCATTATAACATCGTTCCACACATTGATTTTCACTTAATGGTGAAAGAGATCTTGGAGATCTTTATGTACTAGTTTTATGTAAAGCTATAGTATTCTTTTTAAAGGATTCACAATATTCCATAAAACATAATATATTGTACATAAATACAACCATTTACTCTATATGGAATACATTGTATATAATCACAGTCACTTACATCCCCTGATGTTCCTTTAATATTCTCCTTTTTTAATCTTTGTTTTTATTTATGTGGCTGCTCCGGGTCCTAGTTGCAGCAGCACTTGGGATCTTTGATCTTCGTTGGGGCATACAAGATCTTTAGTGGTGGCAGATGAGCTCTTGTTTTTTTTAAACTTGGAGTATAATTGCTTTACAATGTTGTGTTAGTTTCTGCTGTACAATGAAGTGCATCATTTATATGTGTACATATATATCTACTCCCTTTTCAGCCTCCCTCTACCCTTCTCCCCTCCATCCCGCCCATCTAGGTCATCACAGAGCACCAAGTTAAGCTTTCTGTGCTTCATAGGAGGTTCCCGCTAGCTATCTAATTCACACAGAGCAGTGTACACACGTCAGTCCTAACCCCCCACCCGCCCTACCTTCCCCTTCCCCCTCTGCGTCCGCACGTCCATTCTCTACACTTGTGTCTCTATTCCTGCCCTAGAAATAGGTTCACCTGTATCATTTTTCTAGATTCCACATATAAGGGTTAATCTACTGTATTTGTTTTTCTTGTTCTGACTTACTTCAAACTCCGTGTCTATCCACATCTCTACACATGGCCCTGTTTCATTCTTTTTAGTGGCTGAGTAATATTCCATTGTATATGTGTATATTCTTTATCCAGTCATCTGTTGGACATTTAGGTTGCTTCCATGTCCTAGCTATTGCAAATAGTGCTGCTAGGAATATTGGGGTACATGTGTCCTTTTGAATTATGGTTTCCTCAGGGTATATGCCCAGTAGTGGGACTGCTAGGTCATATGGTAGTTCTAGTGTGTAGTTTTTTAAGGAACTTCCATACCGTTCTTCACAGTGACTGTACCAGTTTACATTCCCAACAACAGTGCAGCAGTATCTCGTAACTTGGTTCTCAGAGGATCTAGACTAACACAGTATACCTGGGTCTCCTTGTTTCATCAATCTATTTGTCTATTCTAGGTCTGCTATCACAGAATTTTAATTACTACAACTTTGTGTATATCTGGAAATTCAGTTGAATAAATCCCCTACATGGTCTTCTTTGTCAGAATCTGCCTATTCTTATGCATATGCTTCCAACTGAATTTGTTTGATAAATGTTTTTCTTTCTTTTTAATTCATGCATGTACATGATGATGAAAGGCTATGTGAAAAGTAAGTTTCCCCTCCCATCTGTAACCCTCACTTCCAGAAATTCCCTTCTCCAAGGAAACTATCGTTATTAGATTTTTCTCTATTGTTCCAGAAGTATTCTAGATATACACAAGCATGTGTGCGTATGTATACACACTTACGTTCCTTCCTTCTTGGCCCTGGTTGTAGTGTAGAATGCACTCTGTTCTGTACTTTGCTTTTTCATTAACAATAGATCTTGGAAAGCTTTCAATGTCAATATTTATAGTTCAGCTTCATTCTTTTTAATAACTATTTAGCATCCTTTTGTTCCCTCCCAATGCGCATTAAGTAGCTCCCAGTCCCTTGCTATGACAAAGACTGCTACTGAGAATCAAAGGAACTTTAGAATCATCTTGTCAAGTCCTTTTTTTTTAATCCAACTGGGATTTTAAGTGGACTTGCCTTGAAATTTATAGATTTAATTTGGGCAAAAGAAACACCACTATATTTGGGTCTTCCAAACCAGTCCATGTACAATGATTTTCCATTTAGTTAGAAGGAAAAAAAATTATATCCATTGGTCAGCTTTGACAGCTTTTGTAAATAGAGGTCTTGCACTTTTGCTTAGATTTTTTTTCCCTGAGTTTTTGTTTCCTTTGCTTGTTCTTCTTTTTTAATGATTACCACAGTAAGTTTAGTGAACATCCATTATCTCATACAGACACAAAATAAAAAAGAAAAAATATTTTTGCCTTGTGATTAGGGTTTATTCTTTTTAAAAAGGGCTTCCCTGACGGCTCAGAGAGTAAAGAGTCTGCCTGCAATGCAGGAGACCCAGGTGCATTCCCTGGGTCAAGGAGATCCCCTGGAGAAGGGAATGGCTACCCACTCCAGTGTTCTTGAGGTGATACTTCATTGTGGTTTTGATTTGCATTTCCCTGATGGTTAGTAATGTTGAGCATCTTTTCATGTGCCCATTGCCATTTGTATGTCTTTAGAAATATGTCTATTCAGTTTCTTCACTCATTTTTTGATTGGATTATTTTTTATTTTTTTGATGTTGAGTTGTATGAGTTCTTTGTATATTTTGGATATTAACCCCTTAGATATATCATTTAGAAATATCCTCTCCCATTCAGTAGCAGCCTTTTCATTTTGTTGATTTTGCTGTACAAAATCTTTTTAGTTTGATGTAGTTTCATTTGCTTGTTTTGCTTTTTTCCCTTCCCTGAGGAGATAGATCTAAAATAATGTTGCTAAGATGTGTCAAAGAGTGTACTGCCTATGTTTTCTTCTAGGAGTTCTATGATGTCAGTTCTTAACATTTAGGTCTTTAATCCATTTTGAGTTTGTTTTTGTCTATGGTGTGAGAAAGTAGTCCACTTTGTTTCTTTTGCATGTATCTGTCCAGTTTTCCCAACACCATTTATTTTTATTTATTGAAATGCTTATTTATTTGGCTGCACAGGCCCTAGCTGCAGCACGTGGGATCTTCACTCTTCATTGCATCCTGTGGAATCTTTAGTTGCAGCATGTGAACTCTTTATTGTGGTGTGCACGTGGGATCTAGTTCCCTGAGCAGGCCCAGGCCCCCTGCATTGGTAGCAAGGAGACTTAGCCACCGGACCACAAGCAAAGTCCCCCCAATCCCATTTATTGAAAGGCTATCTTTTTCCCACTGTATATAAAGTCTTGCCTCCTTTGTCATAGTTTAATTGCCCATGTATGTGTGGGTTCACTTTGGGGCTCTCTGTTCTGCTCCATTGACCTGTGTACCAGTATCAACCCCACCCAGCACTATGTTATGCACCTGAGACTAATAAGATATTAGCCTGTGGTTGAGGTGGTTGGGTCACAAAGCAGCTGACTGCAGAGCCTACCCTCGGCTGGGGCTCTGGGCTATTGCTGGTCCACTGGTGGGTGAAGCCGGCTGGCTGGCTGCAAGGTAGGGTGTCTCAGAGCCAGTGTCAGCCCACTGGTGGGCAAGGCCTGGCCTATGGGGTCCCTGGGGCTGGTGTCGGCCTGCTGGTAGGTGAGGTTGGTTCTGACACAGTAGGCTGTGGACTCTGAGGTGTTCCAAGTGTGTGTTAATCACTCAGTCGTGTAGGACTCTTTGCAATCCCATGGTTGTAGCCCACCAGGCTCCTCTGTGCATAGAATTCTCCAGGCAAGAATACTGGAGAGGGTAGCTATTCCCTTCTCCAGGGATCTTCCCAACCCAGGGATGGAACCAGGGTCTCCTGTATTGCAGGGAGATTTTTTACCATCTGAGCCACCAGGGAAAAGCTGGTATCAGCCCACTAGTAGGAGAGGCTAGACCCTGAGGCATTTAGGTGAGGGGCTGAAGGTGTCCTGAGGCTGGTGTTGACTTGCTAGCTGGTGGGGTCTGGTCTTGGCTGGCTAAAGGGGTTGGGGTAGCCCTAGGGCTGGCGTTTCCCCAGGGGTGTGTGGAGCTAGGTACTGGGGTCTCTGGCTGCAGAGTTCTAGGGTTCCTGGAGTGGGCTTTGGCCCACTGGTGGGTGGATTTTGTCCCCAACTGGTTGGGGACTCAGGGGTTCCTATGGCAACTGGTCTGCTGATAGGTGATGCTACAGCCCTGCCTGGCTAGCTGCTTGGTCTGGGGTATGCCAGGACATGGAACAACAGACTGGTTCCAAATAGGAAAAGGAATTCATCAAGGCTGTATATTGTCACCCTGTTTATTTAACTTCTATGCAGAGTACATCATGAGAAACACTGGACTGGAAGAAACACAAGCTGGATTCAGGATTACCGGGAGAAATATCAATAACCTCAGATATGCAGATGACACTACCCTTATGGCAGACAGTGAAGAGGAACTAAAAAGCCTCTTGATGAAAGTGAAAGTGGAGAGTGAAAAAGTGGGCTTAAAGCTCAACATTCAGAAAACTAAGATCATGGCATCTGGTCCCATCACTTCATGGGAAATAGATGGGGAAACAGTGTCAGACTTTATTTTTCTGGGCTCCAAAATCACTGCAGATGGTGACTGCAGCCATAAAATTGAAAGACGTTTACTCCTTGGAAGGAAAGTTATGACCAACCTAGATAGCATATTGAAAAGCAGAGACATCACTTTGCCAACAAAGTTTCGTCTAGTCAAGGCTATGGTTTTTCCTGTGATCATGTATGGATGTGAGAGTTGGACTGTGAAGAAGGCTGAGCACCGAAGAATTGATGCTTTTGAACTGTGGTGTTGGAGAGGACTCTTGAGAGTCCCTTGGACTGCAAGGAGATCCAACCAGTCCATTCTGAAGGAGATCAGCCCTGGGATTTCTTTGGAAGGAATGATGCTAAAGCTGAAACTCCAGTACTTTGGCCACCTCATGCAAAGAGTTGACTCATTGGAAAAGACTCTGATGCTGGGAGGGATTGGGGACAGGAGGAGAAGGGGACGACAGGATGAGATGGCTGGATGGCATCACTGACTCGATGGATGTGAGTCTGAGTGAACTCCGAGAGTTGGTGATGGACAGGGAGGCCTGGCGTGCTGCAATTCATGGGGTCGCAAAGAGTCGGACATGACTGACTGATCTGATCCCAGCACTAGTGCTAACTGCCTGATGGGCAGGGCCACGTCAGCACTAATAAACTAGAGTGAGGATTCCAGAATGGCTTTTGACAGCATCGGCATCCTCATGGTGGAACAAGCCCACCAGAATGGCTGCTTCCAGAGTCTATGTCCCCAGTGGAGTCCCATTTGCCTTCCTCATCTATGGGAGGCTCTCCAAGACCAGCAGATGGCCCTTTTCAAATGACTACTTCCATCCTAGATATCCGAGTGTGGGAAAAATTGCGATCACTTGCATATTAACCTATTTGAACCAGGATATGTTCTATATGTTAGCAATGAACAACTGGAAAAGCCATATAAATGTGGCATCTAGTTTCTCTATCTCAAAATATGAGATGGAGAAAGCATATAGAGAATCACTCGTGGAACATTTTCATGGGCCAGGCCTGAAGGAGGCATACATTACTTCATACATTACTTAAGGGTAAATAAAAATCCAACCCCTGCGCTGGTTTCTCTGTCACTGAGAGACAAGATCTTCTCTGTGCACTAAGTCACTAAATGACAAGCTATGCACTAAGTCACTCTCCTCCTGGATGCACTGACAGGATGGAACATTAGGATTTCTTCACTGAGTAAGTGTTGAACGTGTTCTGTGT
Source organism: Bos indicus x Bos taurus (assembly GCF_003369695.1). Lineage (NCBI taxonomy): Eukaryota > Metazoa > Chordata > Mammalia > Artiodactyla > Bovidae > Bos > Bos indicus x Bos taurus. Next base: position 65,084,083 of record NC_040083.1, on the reverse strand, counting down.
TGGGGAAGACATATGAATCTGATCTTCTGCAGAAGCAAAAGCTAGCTAGTTGTTATCAAACTGAAGGCATTAACAGCTCACCGAAGTGGTATGAAAGCGGTCTGGAAACAATTTTAAACTGGAAACATCTCAGCAATCAGCAGCCACAGAAAAAAAAATGTTATCTAAAGTTAAGCAGACCCTCTAGAAAATACAGCTGCCATTTACCCTCCTCCGAGAAAGTTTCCTTCTTGAAAGAAGACTGACCCTCAGCACAAGAAAGTATAAACTCGGCTCCGTTTATGTGTGTTAGTCGCTCAGTCATGTCCAGTTTTTGCAACCCCATGGATCGTAGCCCACCAGGCTTCTCTGTCCATGGGATTCTCCAGGCAAGAATACTGGGGTGGGTTGCTATTTCGATCTCCAGCAGATATTACCGATCCAGGGATCAAACCCAGGTCTCCTGCATTGCAGGCAGATTCTTTACCGTCTGAGCTACCAGGGAAGCCCAAACTCAGCTGACATTAGTATAAAAAAAACTCAATAGAACCTTCCTTTCAGTGGGAAACATACTTTCCCTTTGAAGCCCTAAATCATCCTCCTTTTTTTAATCTGGTATATAAACATTTATCTCTGACTATTCAGGGAATTTTGCCAAAGAATGCTCAAACTACTGCACAATTGTACTCATCTCACATGCTAGTAAAGTAATGCTCAAAATTCTCCAAGCCAGGCTTCAGCAGTACGTGAACCGTGCACTTCCAGATGTTCAAGCTGGTTTTAGAAGAGGTAGAGGAACCAGAGAACAAATTGCCAACAGCCGCTGGATCATCAAAAAAGCAAGAGAGTTCCAGAAAAACATCTATTTCTGCTTTATTGACTATGCCAAAGCCTTTGACTGTGGAAAATTCTGAAAGAGATGGGAATACCAGACCACCTGACCTGCCTCTTGAGAAACCTATATGCAGGTCAGGAAGCAACAGTTAGAACTGGACATGGAACAACAGACTGGTTCCAAATTGGGAAAGGAGTATGTCAAGGCTGTATACTGTCACCCTGCTTATTTAACTTCTATGCAGAGTACATCATGAGAAACACTGGGCTGGAAGAAGCACAAGCTGGAATCAAGATTGCTGGGAGAAATATCAATAACTTCAGATATGCAGATGACACCACCCTTATGGCAGAAAGTGAAGAGGAACTCAAAAGCCTCTTGATGAAAGTGAAAGTGGAGAGTGAAAAAGTTGGCTTAAAGCTCAACATTCAGAAAACTAAGATCATGGCATCTGGCCTCATCACTTCATGGGAAATAGATGGGGAAACAGTGGAAACAGTGTCAGACTTTATTTTTTTGGGCTCCAAAATCACTGCAGATGGTGACTGCAGCCATGAAATTAAAAGACGCTTACTCCTTGGAAGAAAAGTTATGACCAACCTAGATAGCATATTGAAAAGCAGAGACATTACTTTACCAACAAAGGTCAGTCTAGTCAAGGCTATGGTTTTTCCTGTGGTCATGTATGGATGTGAGAATTGGACTGTGAAGAAAGCTGAGCGCTGAAGAATTGATGCTTTTGAACTGTGGTGTTGGAGAGTCCCTTGAGAGTCCCTTGGACTGCAAGGAGATCCAATCAGTCCACTCTAAAGGAGATCAGTCCTGGGTGTTCTTTGGAAGGACTAATGCTAAAGCTGAAACTCCAATACTTTGGCCACCTCATACCAAGAGTTGACTCATTGGAAAAGACTGATGCTGGGAGGGATTGGGGGCAGGAGGAGAAGGGGACGACAGGATGAGATGGCTGGATGGCATCACCAACACGATGGACGTGAGTCTGAGTGAACTCCGGGAATTGGTGATGGACAGGGAGGCCTGGTGTGCTGCAATTGATGGGGTCGCAAAGAGTTGGACACGACAGCGACTGAACTGAACTGATTCAAGGAATTACTAACTACTGAGTACTCTTTTGAGCATAATAAATTATTCTTTGTTAATCTGTCTATTGTTAGTTAATCTGCAGCTTCCCCACCGCCCCCCCACCCCCCCCACCCCCTTCACCCACCCCCCCACCCCACCCGCCTGCCAGTGATCAGTTTGACCTCAGTCATGAAGTTTTCCTTCCCTTGTTTACATGGACACACAGTTTAGCTATTTTCTCTCTATTCCCTCTGTAGCTGTGGCCCTGTAACTGAGCACTAGTCAATGGAACATGAGTGTTGAGGAAATAATTTTAAATAAATTTACTGACAACCCAGGAAACATTTCCACAAAGGTACTCAAAAAAGAAAAAAGTTTTATTATTGAGTAAACATTACACCATGCCTATCACAGTTAATGACTAAAAAGATGTAAAATCGAAATCTCACCCTTTTATAAACATATGTTAACTATCTTTACCAATGGGGAAAAATTCCTTTTCTTTTCTCATATCTTTTCAACAAGTGAGAAGTCCCATCTTGTAGCCAAGCATGCCCAGTCAGTCCAGGTAGCTAGGAAACCGTGCTTCTGGAGGTTCAGTTTCAAAAAGGTGGCTCCAAAAAAGAGATTCCTGAGATGCTGAACTGGCAAGAAGCTCACTTAGTTGTAAAAAAGATTTACATACATCTCCAGGAGACAGAGAAAGCAATTACAGCTTCAAGTTTTCTAAAACGAAATGTGAAAATGAAGGAAAATGGGAAATTTTCTTTTTCCCTTTGGGCACAAGGGAAATTTTAATTAAATCAATTTTTAAATATTTTAGATTTGTATTTACTCATAGGTGTTCAGAATTAATGTATACCTCATGCAAGCCTGGTCTATAAGTGTGTTCCACGAGTGATTCTCTATAATATCTAATAATCAAAAAATACTGGTGGTCCAGTGGCTGAGACTCCATCCTCCCAGTGCAGGGTACCTGGGTTCGATCCCTGGATGGGGAACTAGATGCCACGTGCCACAACTAAAAGCCCACATTTCACAACTAAAAGATCCCACGTGCTCCAACTAAAGACTCTGCGTGCTGCAACTAAGACCTGGTGCAGCCAAATAAATAAATATTTCAAAAAAAATTTTAATGCCTTATCAGGTATTAGTAAATATACCACATATGATTGCTTTGTGAAGACCAAATGCATGAGATTTAAGACACATATCAGATCAGATCAGATCAGATCAGTTGCTCAGTTGTGTCCGACTCTGCGACCTCATGAATGCAGCACGCCAGGCCTCCCTGTCCATCACCAACTCCCGAGTTCACTCAGACTCACGTCCATCGAGTCAGTGATGCCATCCAGCCATCTCATCCTCTGTCGTCCCCCTCTCCTCTTGCCCCAAATCCCTCCCAGCATCAGAGTCTTTTCTAATGAGTCAACTCTTCACATGTGGTGGCCAAAGTACTGGAGTTTCAGCTTTAGCATCATTCCTTCCAAAGAAATCCCAGAGCTGATCTCCTTCAGAATGGACTGGTTGGATCTCCTTGCAGTCCAAGGGACTCTCAAGAGTCCTCTCCAACACCACAGTTCAAAAGCATCAATTCTTCGGCACTCAGCCTTCTTCACAGTCCAACTCTCACATCCATACATGATCACAGGAAAAACCATACCCTTGACTAGACGAACCTTTGTTGGCAAAGTAATGTCTCTGCTTTTCAATATGCTATCTAGGTTGGTCATAACTTTCCTTCCAAGGAGTAAGCATCTTTTAATTTCATGGCTGCAGTCACCATCTGCAGTGATTTTGGAGCCCAGAAAAATAAAGTCTGACACATATACTCTGTTCATTTTGTGAATGTTTCTACAATATGCAAGGGACTTGAAATGGGACAATGTAAAAATCCTGTAGTATAGTTGGGTTAATGGGATTTCTAAGTGAAAAATGCAGCTGTGTGATTCCCAGAAGGCACCAGAAAGAACTTGGGATGCTGCTGTTCTAGATGTGCACTAATGTGTTTATTATTAGTCTGAGGACAGAAGTTCTAGAAAATTGTTGCACAAATAGTTTCCATTTAGGAGTTTTTTTTTTCCCAAGTTACATTTTAAATTTCCATTATGGTGAAAATTTAATTGTAACAAAAAATACGTTGCATTTGCATTAGCATACCCCATAACACCTAATTGGCACATAAATTTCACTGAAAGGCAATATTCCTACTTCATTAAAATACTTGCTACAAGAATTCTGTGATGAAATAATTAAACAAATTTCAAATAAGGGTTAATAGATAAGTTTATTGCCTTAGGGAGGGTTGGGGTTCAGGAAACAGTCACAGAAGTCTAGTTCTAAAATGTGTTTTAAAAATATTTCTCTTGTAATCATCATTTATTTTTATGTGAAGCATAATTGATTCTAAAAGAAATGTAAGTGCCTTTTTCTTCAATGAGAGATAGTCTAAATAGTCTTATATTGATTATGTTAATTATAACCAGGATCTGTGAAGTCACAGTAGCTAGTTAAATAATACAAATTTTATGAATAAATTTAATTTCCCTTCATACATATAGAATGAGCAGATAAAATTTCCTACATCAAACAAAAAAAAAAACAGGCATTCTAATCTTAAGGTTAAAAGTTATAGAACAATAACTTGATATTGAAGTAGACTCTTACATGAAATTTGGCACAAAGTACACATTCAGCAAATGTCAATTTCCTTCCTCCCTTCTTTTCTATATTGTGTTGAATTTTTCATATTAAATATGGTATTGTTTTGGTTTATTTAAGGAAGTAAAATTCCAGCCAGCATTGAGCACCCATATGAGTATTACCAGCCTTTGAACACTCCTCGATGACCCGAGTTGAAGGGAACACAATTTGATGTCTGAAAAAGGAGGGGACGTGAACTGTAGAAGGGCAGGCACTTGTTTCAACCAAGCCTCAGGCAAGTTGCAGGCAAAAGTCAAGGAATGTAAGCCTATCCTCCAGGGACTTCCCTGGCAGTCCAGTGGTTAAGACTCTGCACTTCCAAAGCAGGGGATGCAGGTTTGATCCCTGGTCAGAGAGCTAAGATCCCACATGCTGTGTGCTGCAGCCAGAGAAAATAAACCTGTTCTCCAAGACCATCTTAAAGTAACTTTATTAATCAGACTAGTTGATTGTGTGAGGGAGAGCTAAGATTTTGTGTGTGTGAATTATGTCTTTTGTTCTGTTTACCGTGATCCTGGGTAACAGCTGAGAAGACCTTGAAAGGACGTCTTGGACGAGACATTGTAAAATACAGAACGTGCAGTCGGTGCATCCACTAGTTTTGGTTTTAATCATTCTTACTAGTAATTCACAATGAAAGCTTGGAATTTCCTAAATCTGTGTAGTTCTAAAGTAAGCATTTACTATTTACAGAGAAGTGGAAAAGACTGTCTATTCTGAAATGGCTTATAATCTATTAATTAATGGGGCTTTCTAGGTGGTTCTAGTGATAAAGCATCTGCTAATGCACGAAATGCAAGAGACGAGAGTTCAATCACTGGTTTGGGAAGAGTCCTCTGAAGGAGGAAATGGCACTCCATTCCAGTATTCTTGCCTGGAAAATTCCATGGGCAGAGTAGCCTGGCAGGCTACATTCCACAGGGCCACAAAGAGTTGGATGAGACTGACTGAACACATAGCACATAATCTAAATTCATGCAAAAGCATGACAAAAATCAGTTGTTTATCCAAAAGATCAAAGTGATTAAATACAAAATAAATAGATAAGGTACAGAAAAGAACAATCACAGCTGAGCTGGCTTGGTCAGGAAAATTTCCTGAAATGTTAGCTGTGAGTCATTTTCTCCTACACGTGCTCTCCTTTAAAGAACTCCTGCGTTTGTGTTTATTTTCAATTAATTTGGTAAAATATACAAAGCATCTTAATCATTTTAAAGTGCACAGTTCAGTAGTGCTAAATACATTTACATTGTTTTGCAATCAATCTCCAGAATGATTTTCATCTTGCAAAACTGAAACTCTATACCCATGAAATAACTCCTCATTCCCTCCTCTCCACACAACCCCCCACCCCCAACAACCACCATTCTATTCTCTGTCTCTATGGATTTGACTGCTCTATGCTATGCTATGCTAAGTCACTACAGCTGTGTCCGACTCTGTGTGATCTCATAGACGGCAGCCCACCAGGCTCCCCCGTCCCTGGGATTCTCCAGGCAAGAACACTGGAGTGGGTTGCCATTTCCTTCTCCAATGCATGAAAATGAAAAGTGAAAGTGAAGTCACTCAGTCATGTCCGACTCTCAGCGACCCCATGGACTGCAGCCTACCAGGCTCCTCTGTCCATGGGATTTTCCAGGCAAGAATACTAGAGTGTTTGACTGCTCTAGGTACCTCATATAAGTGGAATCACATGACAGAGTAGAACATCCTCAAATGGCCATACCAAACCCAGCAGAGGCTGGGAAATGTAGTCTGGTTGTAGGCTGAGGAAGGAAAGGAGACTGGACTTTGGCAGTCCTGGAGTTTACAGAGGAGCTAAAATCCTGAGAATCATGCAGTTCTTCCTTCTCTGTCCCTCTACACCCAATCCATCATGGAGACCCATGAATTCTACTACTCACGAACTCTCTGCACCCCACCTCCTCTGTTTCCCACCATCGCCACTGCTGTAGATACTTGTTTAAATCCTAAGTTACACAGCTCCTATATAGTCAGGTACAGAGAGGGCTTTAGGACTCCCAGGTGGCGCTAGTGGTAAAGATCTCACCGGCCAATGCAGGAGATATAAGAGACACGGGTCAATCCCTGGGCTAGGAAGACCCCCTGAAGGAGGGCCTAGTAACCACTCCAGTATTCTTGCCAGGAAAATCCCATGGACAGAGGAACCTGGTGGGCTACATTATTGAAGCAACTTAGCACAGCACACAACACATAGAGGGCTTTATCAAATGAACCATAAATGTGCAGAGTGTGCATGGAGATGAAGCATTTAATTTTAACTAATTTGTTGACAATGATCTACTTTTGTGTTTATTCTGACTGTGCTCTGGCTTGAAGATGTGAAGGAAACCTTCTCCAGGAGTAGTTATTGGACTCTTTTTCTTTTGTGGAATGACTAGGTTCATTAGCTGTGCTGGTGGTCCAGAATTTCCTCTCATATTGTTACAACAAACTCCCTTTCATTTGAGTAGATTGACTAGCTTCCTGCTCATGGTCATCAAAAGATCCGTCAGTAAATTGTTTTTTTATTTTTTGAAAGTATACTTAACATCTAATGTGGGTATGCCATGATATTAAACGTTTGAGTGTTATCATATCATCTTGCTTGGAAAGTTCTTTGGGGATGGCTGGTGCCCAGTCTAAAGAAAAGCAAGACCTGTGTATTATTTTTCTATTGCTGTTGTAACGAATTATCACAAATTAGGGGCTTATGGCTTCCCAGGTAGCTCAGTGGTAAAGAATCTACCTGCCAATGCAGGAGACATGGGTTCAATCCCTGAGTTGGGAAGATCCTCTGGAGGAGGAAATGCCAACCCACTCCAGTATTCTTGCCTGGAAAATCCCATGGACGGAGGAGCCTGGTAGGCTACAGTCCATAGGGTTGCAAAGAGTCTGACACAACTTAGCGACTGAGAACAGCATGCTGCTGCCGCTGCTAAGTTGCTTCACTCTGTGCGACCCCATAGACGGCAGCCCATCAGGCTCCCCGTCCCTGGGATTCTCCAGGCAAGAACACTGGAGTGGGTGGCCATTTCCTTCTCCAATGCATGAAAGTGAAAGTGAAGTCGCTCAGTCATGTCCGACTGTTTTCGACCCCATGGACTGCAGCCTACCAGGCTCCTCCGTCCATGGGATTTTCCAGGCAAGAGTACTTGAGTGGGTTGCCATTGCCTTCTTGAGAACAGCATAGTGGCTTATAAAAATATCCATTTGTAATCTTGGTTCTATAAGTCAGAGTCTGCAAATATGTCAAATTTTTAAAAATTTCCTGTTTTATTGAAAAATAATTAAAATACATCACTGTATATGTTTAAAGCATACAGAATGATTTTTTGATTTACATATGTTGTGAAATGATTACCACGATTGGTCCAACTGACTTCCATTCTCACATACAATAAAAAGAAAAGAATTGGGAAAAAGAGCTTCTCCTTGTGGTGAGAATTCTTAGGATCTACCATCTTAAGAAGTTTCTTATGTATCATACAGCAGTGTGAGCTATAGTCATCATGTTGCATGTTACATCTCTGCTGCTGCTGCTAAGTCACTTCAGTCGTGTCCGACTCTGTGCGACCCCATGGACTGCAGCCCACCAGGCTTTTCTGTCCATGGGATTCTCCAGGCAAGAACACTGGAGTGGGTTGCCATTTCCTTCTCCAATGCATGAAAGTGAAAAGTGAAAGTAAAGTCGCTAGTCGTGTCCGACTCTTAGCAACCCCATGGACTCTAGCCTACCAGGCTCCTCTGTCCATGGGATTTTCCAGGCAGGAGTACTGGAGTGGGGTGCCATTGCCTTCTCCATTACATCTCTAGTACCTGTTTATCTTATAACTGAAAGCTTGTACCTTTTCACTGCCTTTCTACAACTCCTTGCCCCTCGAAACTCCACCTCTGCTAACCACAAGTCAGATCTCTTTTTCTATGAGTTTAGGTGTTTTTGTTCATATTTCTTTTAGATTTCGCAAAAAGGTGAGATTGTATAGTATTTGCCTTCTCTATCTGATTTATTTCACTTAGCATAATATCTTCAAGTTCTATCCATGCTGTCACAAATAGTAGGCTTTCCTCATTTTTTTATGGCTGAATAATATTTTGTTTGACATATATGCCATAACTTCTTTATCCATTCATCCATCAGTGGACACTTAGGTTTTTTCCACGTCTCACCTATTGTTCAAACAATAATTTTTTTTGTAAATTAGTTTATTTTAATTGGAAGCTAATTACCTTACAATATTGTAGTGGTTTTTGCAATACATTGACATGAATCAGCCATGGGTATACTTGTGTCCCCCCGTCCTGAATCCTCCTCCCACCTCCCTCCCCATCCCATCCCTCAGGGTCATTCCAGTGCAACAGCCCTGAGCGCCCTGTCTCATGCATCAAACCTAGACTGGCCATCTATTTCACATATGGTAATACATATGTTTCAATGCTATTCTCTCAAATCAACCCACCCTCACCATCTCCCACAGAGTCCAAAAGTTACGTCTGTGTCTCTTTTGCTATCTCACATATAGGGTCATCGTTACCATCTTTCTAAATTCCATATATATGGGTTAATATACTGTATTGGTATTTTTCTTTCTGACTTACTTCACTCTGTATAATAGGCTCCAGTTTCATCCACCTCATTAGCACTGATTCAAATGCATTCTTTTTAATAGCTCAGTAATATTCCATTGTGTATATGTGCCACAGCTTTCTTATCCATTCATCTGCCGATGGACATCTAGGTTGCTTCCATGCCCTAGCTATTGTAAAGAGTGCTGTGATGAACATTGCGGTACATGTGTCTCTAATTTTTAAAAATACATGTAACTGAACTACAGTTAACATAATTTGGTCTAGTTATAAGATTACATCAGAAACTCAGTTTGAAGTAGGGAAGACAGGAGCATATCAAGCAATAAGACTTCTAACCCCAGTAATTTCTCTCACTAGTAGTGTGGACTTGGTTAAGTTATTTAACTTGTTATAAACCAATATATTATTATAATAATTCATTTTTATTAATTTATCTTATTACACATTGATATATAATAATGATAATAAGAACACCTAAACCATTGACTACTTATAAATTATATGAGAGTGCTTATAACAAAATGTATGTTCCGTTCAGTTCAGTTGCTCAGTTGTATCTGACTCTTTGCAATCTCATGGACTGCAGCATGCCAGGCTTCCCTGTCCATCAGGGATGATGAGTTTGAGATCTTACTCAAACTCATGTCCATTAAGTCGGTGATGCCATCCAACCATCTAGTCCTCTGCCATCCCCTTCTCCTCCTGCCCTCAATCTTTCCCAGCAGCAGGGTTTTTTCAAATGAGTCAGTTCTTCGCATCAGGTGGCCAAAGTATTGGAGTTTCAGCTTCAGCATCAGTCCTTCCAATGAATATTCAGGACTGATTTCCTTTAGGATAGACTGGTTGGATCTCCTTGCTGTCCAAGGGACTCTCAAGAGTCTTCTCCAACACCACAGTTCAAAAGCATCAGTTCTTCAGCATTCAGCTTTCATTATAGTTCAACTCTCACATCCATACATGACTACTGGAAAAACCATAGCTTTGACTATATGGACCTTTGTTGGAAAGTAATGTCTCTGCTTTTTTTTAATATGCTGTCTGGGTTGGTCATAACTTTCCTTCCAAAGAGCAAGCGTCTTTTAATTTCATGGCTGCAGTCACCATCTGCAGTGATTTTGGAGCCCAAAAAGATAAAGTCTGTCATTGTTTCCATTGTTTCCCTATCTATTTGCCATGAAGTAATGGGACCAAATGCCATGATCTTAGTTTTCTGAATGTTGAGTTTTAAGCCAACTTTTTCACTTTCCTCTTTTACTTTCATCAAGCTTTTTAGTTCTTCTTCACTTTCTGCCATAAGGGTGGTGTCATCTGCATATCTGAAATGTATATACAAAGTGTATAGTGTATATATATATATATATATATATATATATATATATAGGCTTCCCTGGTGGCTCAGTCAGTAAGAATCCACCTGCAATGCAGGAGACCTGGGTTCAATCCCTGGGTTGGGAAAATCCCCTGGAGGAGGGCATGGCAACCTGTCCAGTGTTCTTACCTGGAGAATCCCCATGGACAGAGGAGCCTGGCATGCTACAGTCCATGGGGTCACAAAGAGTCAGACACGACTGAGCAACTAAGCACAGCACAAAATAGCATAGTATCTCTCTCTCTCTCTATATATATATATATATAGTGTATAGTATATATACAGTGTATAGTATAACAAAGAGCTGTTTAGCATACAGTAAATGATCAATAAATGTTAAGTAAATAAATATTTTTTTAAAATAAAAGAGATGAATTAGCTGCTTGTTCCATAAAGATAGAATTCGTAGCTATTAAAATGGTGACATGCACACATCTTAAGAATATAGTTTGATGAGTTTTGACAAATGTAATTCTCTGTGCAACTCACATCCCTATCAAAGTGTAGGTCTTTTCTGTCAAATCAGAAGTCCCCTTGTGTATCTTTCAGGTCACTCCTTCTAACCCTGTAAGAGGTAGCCACTACTCAATCTTTAAAAATTAGTTTATGAATTAGTTTTGTCCATTGTTGAAATTCATAAAAATTGAACTGTACAATGTGTACTCTGTATTATGTAGCTTCTTTTGATCAAAATAATGTGTGAGGTTTATCCATGTTATTGTGTGTTTCAGCTGTTCCTTTTTATTGCTGAGTATGAACATACCATAGTTTGTTTATTTGATCTTTTGTTGATGGACATTTGGGTTATTTCCAGTTATGAATAAAGCTATGATGAGCATTCCTGAGCAAAATTTCTCATGAATGTAAGTTTTCATTTCTCTTGTGTAAATACCTAGAATTGGAAATACCTAGAAGTGGAATTACATCATCATACGGTAAGAATACATTAAGCTCAATTTTTAAAAAATGAAGAATGGTTTTCAAAAGTGGATATACATTTTATAGAGCTCCCAGCAAAATATGAGAATTTCTGTTACTCTACTTCCTACTTCCATTTGGCATTGTCCTGTTACACAACAGGAGAGGAAACCGGAATAGTCACCCCAAAATATATGCCTTTGTCATGTTGATTAAAGGCGCTTAAGAAACAGCAGATGCAAGTAGGATGCTCTGACCCTCCTTTTACTTTGTGCAAGAAGTAGACAAAACTCCCACGTGAAAGTGTCCCTCCCTGTACCAGGAGGAAAGAAGCCATTCTTATCAGCCCAGAGGAAACCGCAAACCTTGCTCCATTTGTTTCCTCCTGTATATGCAATACTTCCCACAGTTGGCTGACCTTGGAAGCCTATGCTGCTTTCCTTTATCCTGTCATCTCTCTACAAATTTATTGTTCTTTGCTGATGATGCTCTGTAAGCAGGAATTCTAAGCTGTCATTTTGAGTTACTTTTTGTTTAGATTTCTAACACATGGTGTGTGATGTGTGCTTGTCGGTGTTAGTAAACTGGTTTTCTCTTGTTAATCTGTCTTTTTGTTAAGAGTCCCAGTTGAAAACTAGGATGTGTCAGGTTCTGCCTCTTTTACAATAGGGACTATGTCCAATTCTCCCTCTTTCTCTTTCTGTCTATATATACCCATTTTGTCCTCACAATGATGTAATAAAATAGGTACAAATATAACCCACATTTTATAGATGAGGAAACTACAGGACTTAAACGTAAAACAGCTTGTTCAAAGCTGTACAATTTTCAGATGATGCAGCAAATTTTATCTGGTAGCCTGCCGTCAGCACTGGGCTCACTCACTACATACTGCCTTCTCCAGGTATAGCTTATATAGAGAGAGAAATACAGTAAATATCCTTACCATACATTATATCATAGTGTACACACGTATATTTTATATAATCTAGTACTTCACTCTTGAGTAAAAATGGAAAGAATAAGCCTCAAGAGATGATCTTGTGAATTTGGCATGTGTTCCCTTTGCTGTTCCTAAACTTCCTGATAATTTTTCAAAGTTTTAGATGCTTAGGTGTTTTATAAGGGCTTCCCTGGTGGCTCAGACAGTAAAGAATCCATCTGCAATGCGGGACACCTGGGTTCAATCCCTGGGTTGGGAAGATCCCCTGGAAGAGGGCATGGCAACCCACTGCAGTATTCTTGCCTGGAGAATCCCCATGGACAGAGGAACCTGGTGGGCTACAGTTGATGGGATCGCAGAGTCGGACACAACTGAGCAACTAAGTATAGCACATGTGAATTAAGGAAGAACTGAAGAAGAGCTGTTGTGTTAGGGTAAAATGACAACACTCTCAGATCCTTTCTAACTCCAAACATCTGATTCACTGCTTTATAAAGAAACTGACTGGTGTACAAATAGGAAATATCTGTGAACCATTTGCTAATGTGGGAGAAAAATTTAAATGGAGTTGGTATCGCTAAGAGACCTTGCTAAAATGGAATCAGGAAGCCACTGAGATAGCGTAACTTATGCAAGTCTCAACCTGGATGGAATCTGACCTTTTGACTACTTACTGTCCTAACGAAGGCATCCAGAACATCCATCAGAATCTCAGCACACTTATGGTGCCTTCACCCTAGAATACCTTGTGACAGCCTACCTACTTACTGGACCTTTACCCTAAAAAGACTGCTGGGAAGACTGGTGACTGGTGACAGCCACCCCCTAAGGACAAATATATCCTTTCTTGTGTCAGAGTCCAGCCTCATGCCTTTTGCTTACATGAGCTCCTGACTCTTTCTCTACCCTAAAACACTCTTGATTTTACCTGAATCTTTGTCTCCCAAACTGCATTTCCTAAGACCCCAAATAAACTCTCTCCTATTTTTTTTTAATTGGAGGATAATTGCTTTACAATGTTGTGTTGGTTTCTGCTTTACAACAACTGGAATCAGGCATAATTGTGTATTTATATCCCTTCCCTATTGAGCCATAAACTCTTTTCTTATTTGTAGGCTTCTGCATTTTGTTTTGTTTTGGTTGATATTAAAGACAAGCTAGCTGTCTTATTTTGTGATTATTAGTCCCTGTAACCATATTTCACAAAAAAAGACTAAGTGGTACAGAAAAGGAAACATTTTAATTTGAAATATTTTTCTAATTTTAAATTGAAATATGCATAATTTGTGAGTATATGAATATATTTATCTATTTTTTAACCTAAAAATTTATATTTTGTTTGAAAATTTTCTTTTTCCTTTCCTGTACTCCATAAAGACAAGTAACAGCCTTTGTGTTTTCCATTATCTGAGTTCCACACTGAAAACAGGATCAAAATTAGAATTTAGATTTAATGATAGTAAAATCAAAAGATGATATTTTTACAAGGTCTCAACTTTTCTAAGCATATCATGTGTCTCACAATAAAATTCATTTCTTTTTCTTGAGTATTCAAAAGGAGACTTTTTAATTCTTAATTCTGATTTTGTACAATTGTATAATTAATGATGATGATCATATTAGAAGGGCAGATTTATATGTGTGGGTGAGGTGGTGGTGATGGGGAAGCCCAAATAGAAATTATAAATAAAGGAAATAAAGTTTCATTTTTTAGAATTAATGTACAATCACAATATCTATGAGTTTTGAGTTAGGGATGTGTCACTTATAAAGAAAGACAGGCTTCTGGATTGCAAGACTGAAGCTAAACTGAATTTATTTTATAGCTAAAGAATGTGTCAATCAGAAGAGGAATTGATGGGCCTTTTAAACAAAAGAAAAGGAAACTCCCTAAAGAAAAATTTGGTCTGCTCATTTAACACTGCTCAGGGGAAGAAACTCACTTAGAAAATTTTAGAAATCACTTTCCTAGAGACAAATCTGACCCAATTTTGAAAGTGACTTACCAGTAATTGCTCAAGTTCACTTATTCCTTTTATTTTATTTCCATGTCCCCTATTCAGCCTTGTGGTCATAGTTTTTCTTTCTTCCCATGGAATTGTGCCTATTGGATAAGACTGTGCTAGGTTTATTGCCTTGAGTGTTCTGGACTCTGCAGCAGGTCTATTTTTTTTTTTTTAGCAATCCAAACATTGACACTCAGTCTTTGGGCATTAGCTCCTTTGAGCATGGTTAGTGAAAGGTTACTCTAAGCCTGCCTAAGCTAACCTTTAAGTGTTCAGCGGGTATGACTCAGACCCTGCAGGCACCTTAGTAAAATTATCAAGGTAATGGCACAAATTACCTGCATTTTTCCTTCCAAAGAACTCTGCATCATAGTTTCCTTTCAAAACATCAGTGCAGTTGTTGCTCATCTCATGAATCCACTGAAATATAGTACAGTGATATTTATGGAAAGCTTTTTCTCTTAAGGTTTCCATTTATTACTTCACAGAATCAAAATAATAGGAACTCAAATAATTTTCTTCTGCTCTTTTACAATATCTTTCTGTCCTGCAGATGAAGTGACCTCTAAGATGGAAAGAGAAGCCATCTGCCTTAAATGGTTTTAAAAATTAGATGAAGATAAATTGATGAAATATTCAAATTTGTGAGAACGATGGAAATCCCACAGAGAAATCAATTATTTGGGAGGTAAGGTTTTGAAAAGCATTTAAGTGTTTTGAAACAAACAGATGAGCAATAGCAGAATCAAATTATTTTGCAGTTGCTATATAGAAATTTAAGATTATTTTAAATATATTCTATATGTATCCCAATGGCTAATATTAAAATCTGAATCTTTTATAATAAATCGTGCTCTGCATGAGAATAATAGGTCTGTTCATTGGATAAAAAGTAAATTTGTCAGAAGTTATGTGGAACTGCAATGGTAATTTTACTATTTTACCATAATGGTAAATTGAAAGAAGTAGTAATGATGTGAATTAACATTTAAAATTAATGCACGCTTTCAATGGACATGCACACCTGGATAGCCAATAAGAACCTACTGTATAGCACAGGGAACTCTGCTCAATATTATGTGGCAGCCTGGATGGGAGGGGAGTTTGGGAGAATGGATACGTATGGCTGAGTATCTTCACTGTTCACCTGGAATTGTCACAGCATTGCTTTTTCATTGGCTATATCTCAATACAAAATAAAAAGTTTAAAGAGTAAAAAAAAAAATAATAATGTTCCCTTTCCTTATTTGTCTCAAAAGTTTGGTCTTTCCAACAGTCCTTACTGACCTGTGAGACACCAAGCACTTGGAAATGTTAAGCTGCCCATAATGCTAAAAAGTGGTGGACCAGGATTCTCACCTACAGAGCTTAACTCCAGAGCTTCGTCTCACCATCAGTACACTATGTCCCAGAGAATTGATGCTTACTTGAAAATGCGACCTTTTGAATGTGGGTTTTGTTTGTGTTATGTAAGAGAAGTCTAGGTAAAGAATTGTTCACTGAGCTGTCAAGTGCAGATACAATTTCAGGAAGGAACTTGAATACCTTCTGACTATCCTTTTGTAAAAATTTTTGGCTGCACTGGACCACCAGGGAAGTTACCTTCTGCCTATCCTTGATGACTGTTGGTAAATCCATTCAAATCTTTACATTTAATAGTACAAATAAATGTGGTTAGCGTAAGTTTGAAGTCATGCCAAATTAATTTGCCTCTCTATCCCTGTGTTCCCCTTCACAGCTAAGATTTTCACCAGAGCACTGGAGAATTCTTTTCTAAATACGTATTCCACAAAATGTTATTCTCATGAAATTTTAAAATGTTTAATCAATAATTTTGGTAAATGGTTAACTAAATGAAAAAATAAAATATTGAACTATGCAGCATTTCCTATGTTTATTTAATCATGCAAGTCTTCTTTCTTCAAATGAGCATCTTGGGGTTTAGTGTTCCGCCAAACACCCTATTAAGAGCTGCCCTAAGCCAATTTTTCAAGCACAGTTATAAGGTTCTTTTTGGTAGATTCATGTAGCATTTATCAGTTAGAGTGGATGAAGACTAACTATGCCTCCTTAACCTTGCCACCAGGTTATAAGGAAAGCAAGTCTGGCACATAATTATGAAACATTTACTAAACAGAAATTCATTATTAATAAAACATGCATGCGTGCTAAGTTGCTTCAGTTGTGTCTGACTCTTTGCGACTCTATGAACTGTAGTCCACCAGGTTCCTCTGTTTATAGGGTTCTCCAGGCAAGAATACTGGAGGGGGTTGCCATGCCCTCCTCGATCTTCCTGACCCAGGAATCCAATCAGCATCTCTTATGTCTCCTGCATTGGCAGGTGGGTTCTTTACCACTAGTGCCACCTGGGAAGCCCACAATAATAAAGCATAAGGTAAATCTCAATAAAGTTCAGATCTCTGCTCTTTTAAATGCACTGATCACAGCCTGCATGAAAGATTCACTCAAGGCAGAACAATACAGGCAGAGTTAAGTTCAACTTTTGGACTCAAGATCTTTTACAGATCAAGCCTCAGGACCATCCCGAGGGTTACTGGCTACACAGTTTGCTAGATTTTATTTCCTGTTCAAAGACTAGAAGGGATTGTCTTAAAATATTTCTGCCACATCGAAAGGCTTGAATAACACTTGTTTCACCAATGACAGTAAAATCAATTTGCATACTTTTATGTCACCTTGTCTATACTGAATTATCTTAAAATCATTTCAGACATCGTTATACACACATTGGGACGTGTCTTATAACATCAGTTACCCTAATTTGCATCTTAGAGCAATGTGGCTGTGGTGTGAAATTATGAAAGGGGAGAAGGGAAATAGCTACATCATCAAACAATGTTGCCAAATGTGGTCTATGAACCAACTGCCTTAGAATCACCTGTAGTTCTCTTTCAAAATGAAGATTACTCCAAGTAATTACATGCACACCCTATCTGAGAGTCACTGGCACTGAGAATCAGCCTAAATCTTCTGGAGATGGCTTCAAAATTTTGTATCTCCTCTACTTTTGGAGCCATTTTGTGCCAAAACAAAGGGAATATGATGACAGTGAAGATCTATAAAAATGTTAAAGGGTTACCTACTGGTAGCTAAACTTACATGATTCAGGAAGGTCCCACCGTTTTCCTTTTCTGGATGTTGCCACCAGGAATAAGAGCCACAAGATTTAATAACTGATACGGCAATGGGCACCAACCAACCAGAATTGATGCCTTCCAGCTTGCAGGATCAGTGAACTGGCACCTTCTTGTTCCTGAATGTTATCAGCCCACAAATAACAATCAACCTCCCTGGCTGGCATACAGACAACTGCATATAAATAGTGGCAGGGTGATTTTTTCCCTTTTTCTTTACAACTTTCATGTTGTGTTTTCTTTATCAGACTTGCTGTATACTAACAATTGGTTGGTTGGATAGAGACAGTAATGTCCTTGAGCCAGCTCTTATTGACTTTGTAAAATCAGTTGTTAGCATCTTTTCCAAACTCTACATTCAGTGATATCACACTGTTGCTTGAACTGGATCATTGTGGGAGTGTTTCTATCAAAGTGAGTACTACCAATATGCCTCTCTCTCATAGCTGGTTGTTATACATTTTGCAGTACACCGCTGGAGAGAGAGATTTTTTTTTTCACACCACTACTGTAATACATATAAATAGATATAACATTTATCATTTTAAACATTTTAAGTGTACAGTTAAGTGGCACTGAGTATGTTCACACTGTTGTACAACACCATCACCTCCATCTCCAGAATTATTTCATCCTTCCAAACTGAAACCTTGTACCCACTGGACCACAACTCCCCAGCCCTGGATAACCACTGTTCTACTTTCTATGAATTTGTCTATTCCAGGTACCTCAGAGAAGTGGAATCATACAGTAACTGTCTTCTCATGTCTGACTTCTCTCACTTAGTGTAATGATTTCAAGGTTCACTCATGTTGTAGCATGTTTCAGAATTTCATTCCTTTTCAAGGCTGAATAATATTCCATTTTATGTCTATACCATATTTTACCTATCTGTTCATATGTTGATAGATATTTAGACTGTTCTATCTATGCAACTTTCAGTTCAGTTCAGTTCAGTTCAGTTGCTCAGTCGTGTCTGACTCTTTGCGACCCCATGATTCGCAGCATGCCAGGCCTCCCTGTCCATCACAAATTCCTGGAGTTCACCCAGACTCATGTCCATCGAGTCTACTGAGGCATAATTCACATGTAACAAAATTATACATTTTAGGGCATACTGTTTGATACACTTTGAAAAATGTGTACCTCCATGCAAACACAACATAGATACAAAATAGTTCCACCACTCCCACCATGCTAGAAAATTTCCTCCTCACCTCTTTCTTTAACACTTAGTGATGTGCCTGCATCGGGTCTTAGTTGCATCACGCGGGCTCTTCCTCACCCAGCATTTGCAGGGTATGGGCTTAGTTGTACCACAGCACGTAGAATCTTAGTTCCCTGAGCTGTGTCCCATGCATTGCAAGGAGAATTCTTAACCACTGGACTATTAGGAAAATCCTTCATCCTTTATCTCTGTAGTCAACATGCCTCAAAGTCCCTGTCTCAGGCAACTGCTGATGTAATTTCTATTAATACAGATTTATTTTGCTTGATGGAGAACTTTCAGTAAATGAAGTCAGACAGTATCATATTTGAATTGGGCTCGGCTTTTTCACTCAGCATAATATTTTCAAGATTCTTTTGTCCTGCTGTGTGTCTCAGTGATTCATTCCTTTTTATTGCTGAGCAGCATTCCACTGTCAAGGACTGTGAAGACAGATTTTATCCTATTTGCAAGCTAACAAGTTAGGCTGCCTCGGATTCATGCTTGTACCAGATCAAATATGATTTTGTTGCATGTAAATTATGCCTCAATAAACTCATACAGGTAAAAACAACCTAAATGTCCACACATAGTAAATCTTGACTCATAGCTGAGGAACCCTAAGCTTAAAAATCCTCAGTCTTCAATAAGAGGCTGCAAGAAAATCTGCCCAAACTTTGTTCCCAGAAGGAGACATTATCTTCATCATACTGGACTCCAGAAAAACTTGCCCTCTGCTCCAGATGGAGAAACTACATTTTCCAAGGGTATCTGCTATGTAAGTGTTTTTGTAAGATTGTCTGGAGCAAAACCGTCAATGCCTCTGTTAATAAGACGTGTGGAAACACAAGGGACCCATGGGGAATCATCTCCCACTGTCTAGTGTGTGAATGAAGTAAAGTGAAAGTGACTCCGTGTCTGACCCTTTGTCACCTCATGGTCTATAGAGTCCATGGAATTCTCCAGGCCAGAATACTGGAGTGGGCAGCCTTTCCCTTCTCCAGGGGATCTTCCCAACCCAGGGATCGGATGGAACCCAGGTCTCCCACTTTGCAGGTGGATACATCTGTTTGTGAAAGTAATGTTTGTGAAACATTTGTGTGGGAATACATTTGTTTATTCACTCTCCTATTGATAAACATTTGTTTATTCATCTCCCATTGATGAACGTGATTCACTCTCCTATTGATGAACATGGAGACTGTTTGCACTTTGGGCTATTATGAACAAAGTTGATATGAACGTTCTTATACACACGTTTTGGATCTCTATGTTTTAATTGCTGCTGCTAAGTCGCTTCAGTCGTGTCCGACTCTGTGTGATCCCATAGACAGCAGCCCACCCGTCCCTGTGATTCTCCAGGCAAGAACACTGGAGTGGGTTGCCATTTCCTTCTCCAATGCATGAAAGTGAAAAGTGAAAGTGAAGTCGCGCAGTCGTGTCTGACTCCTAGCGACCCCATGGACTGCAGCCCACCAGGCTCCTCCGTCCATGGGATTCTCCAGGCAGGAGTAATTTCTCTTGGGTAAATACCTGGTAGTGTAATTGCTGCTCATATGATAAGTTTATGTTTAACATTACTAAAGCATTGCCTGGATTCAAAAACAGTCATAATTTTTTTACTTCTACATTAGCGTATGAGAGTTCCAGGTGCTCCTCCTTTTTGCCAGTAAATATTAACATTTTATTGAGTCTACTTTGTTACTATTATTGTCTCTCTGTCTTTCTCTATATACCTCATCCCCACTCTTTCAGAGAAAGTTGCAGATATGACAGCTCTTTACCCCTAATGTTTTGATGTGTGTTTCTTAAAACAGACTTTTATATAACCACAGTACTATTGTTAAAGTCAGGAAGTTAGTATTGATACAATAGTGTTATGTAACTCAGAGCTTTTATTCAGAGTTCACCAACTTTGCCCATAAGGGTCTATTCTGCAAAAGAAAATCTGATATTATGTGTCATTTAATTATAATAGCCCTTTTGATTCTAAATAGAGAGATTTGTATTAGTTTTTACATTAGGAGCAAATGGCCCTGTGCTGTTAATCTCTTTGTCCTTTTTTAGGCATTATGATCTCTATTTTAATCTTTATTTTTATTTATTTATTTACTTAATCTTTATTTTTAACAAGTTAACTAATTAATTACATAAAGCAGTACATTCACGTGGCTCAAAACTTTTAAGGCACAAAGTATTCAAAGGGGAAAATCTCCTTTCCACCCTACTCCCAGCTTCCCAATTTGGAGACTCCCCAAATAGGAATTTGTAACCCATCCCTAATTGACTATGTTACTTTTTTTTTTTTTTACACAAATCTGCTGACTATTATTTGCCAAACACTTGAGGAGGAAGAGCTCATTTTCTTTGAAAGCAATGAGGTAATCTGGCAATGATGAGAAAAGGGATTGCTGTAAACCTACTTCGTCTTTCAAATTAAATGGATCTTATTCAGATTAAGAAGCTGTTTACTACTACCTGTCTCCTTACTTCTCTGTTTCCCCCAGGAGACAGTCTCTGAGTCACTTGGGACTGTGTCACCAAGACCTAACACTGAAGCTTGTCACAGGTGAGGGACTTTGTAAATGTGCACTGAAGAAAGAAAGAAACAACTTGATCCACCCAGATGATTCTTAAAAAATCCAGAACTTCTCTGCCTTTCTCCCCTTGTTCTTTTGTTACTTGGGAGAAAGATGCTAGAGGCCAGAACTACACAAGGACCGTGTCTAATTTCTGGAGGAAGACCTTCTTGAAGGCTCTGGACGAGGACCCTCTGGAGTCGGTGACAGTGACTTAGGCGAGATTGGCCTTATATTCTGAGGATGGTAGCGTGGCGATGGCAAAGTAGTTAAGTGTCACAGGCATTGGCAGCAAAGACCCAGGTGCACAGATGAGCCTTGTCACTTGCCCCTGGGTATGACTGTTATATTTTCCAAATACAGCGTATAACCTGAAAGAAACTCTCCCAAATAAGTGAGTTTATTTATATTAAAATTTCCAGTAGGATAACCATTATATTTAGCTATTTGCAGGTTGTTTATTCATTATTGGAAATCTTCTTTCTCTCTTATGACCTACTTGCTTTTTTTAAAAACCAATGGGTCTACTAGTTTTTTTCTGTTTTTTTTTTAAAGATTATAGTATAGAAATTTTCACACAAAAAAAATAGAACATAAATCTCCATATTCTCTTATCCTCCAGCTTCAATAGCTTTCAGCCCATGAACAAACTTTTTCTATTTCTGCTCGACCCACCTCACCCCCCAACCCCTCATAGAGATGGTTGAAGCAAATCCTAAACCAAACCAAAGCAAATAATCTTATATCATCATTTCATCCATAAACGTTTCAGCATGTTTTCCTTAAAGGCAGTAAGTCTTTTTAAAAAATAATTAAAATTCCTTTATCATTATCCATGATTCCTTAATATTATCAAAGATCTAGTGTTCATATTTCCTTGATTCCCATAATATATAATTTAGTTTCTTTGTTTAAATCAGGGTTCTTGGTTGATGTATCACTTAAGATCTCTGATCTTTAGCTTCCTGCTGCTGCTGTTGCTGCTGCTAAGTCGCTTCAGTCGTGTCCGACTCTGTGCGATCCCATAGACGGCAGCCCACCAGGCTCCCCTGTCCTTGGGATTCTCCAGGCAAGAACACTGGAGTTGGTTGTCATTTCCTTCTCCAATGCATGAAAGTGAAAAGTGAAAGTGAAGTCGCTCAGTCGTGTCCGACTTTTTGCAACCCCATGGACTGCAGCCCACCAGGCTCCTCCATCCATGGGATTTTCCAGGCAAGAGTACTGGAGTGGGTTGCTATTTCCTTCTCCATTAGCTTCCTACTCAATCTCTTTTGAGAAGGATATTTATATTGAAGTATAGTTGATTTACTTCCCTGGTGGCTCAGCGGTAAAGAATTCTCCTGCAATGCAGGAGACACAGGAGACTTGGGTTCAATCCCTGGGTTGGGAAGATCCCCTGGAGGAGGGCAGGGCAACCTATTCCAGTATTCTTGCCTGGAGAATCCCATGGACAGAAGAGCCTGGTGTTCTATAGTCCATTAGGTAGCAAAGAGTCAGACACGACTGAAGAGACTGAGCACGCATGAGCACATAGTTGATTTAGAATATTATATTTGTTTCAATTATACAATATAGTGAATCAATATTTTTATAGATTATACTCCATTTAAAGTTATTATGAAATAATGACTATATTCTCTGTGCTGTACAATATATCCTTGGGGCTTATTTATTTTATACATAGTAGTTTTTTATTTTAATTTTTTAAATTATGAAAGTACGATAACACATTTACAGGAGACTTGGAAAATATAGAACAAGATTACATATAGCTACACTGTATATTACAATTATTTTTTAAGAAGATAAATTAAGATTTTTAGTTGGAGTTTTAGTATCAAACCCTCAAAAATTAATAGAATGAATATATAGAGAAATAGAAGGATATACTAGACCTGAAAAACACTATGAACCAGTTCAATATAATTAAGATTTACACAATTTTTACACAACAGTAAGACACAAATTCTATTCAAGTTCCCATAGACTGTAAACTAGGAGACACCGGAACTTATCCAGGGACATAAAACAAGGTACAAAAATTTCATGGTCTTAAAGGTGTTGGAATCACACAGGGTCTGTTCTCTTATCACTGTGGAATTATGTTAGAAACCAATATGAAAAGATATTTAAAAATAACCCACATCATTTCGAGTGCAATGTGACAATTACCAAGAGTTACTCAGTCTCTTTATTCCTTCAAATCAGCTTTTCCCCAGAAGAAACCGGGTGGTTTGTCTTGTTTCCTACATCCAGGAGGTGCTGATTACATTGCCATGGTGTTGTTTCTGCCCTTAATTTACATAAATTCCATAGATCTGGGCTTGATCGTATTCAACTTTGAATTTTTTGGTAAGTCTTTTTAGAAGATAGCATTGCGTTCTTTAATAAGGTATGTAATGTTTGTTTCACCCTCCGTGATTTAAGAAGCTGTTTATGATCATTGCCATTTGTTTACTAAGGGCTTTTGAAAATGGTGATGTTTTAATCCTTTCATTCCTTCTTCATTTATTAGCTGGAACATTTCTACCAAAAAAATGTTCTCTGATCAACTTTTTGGTCCGATCCTTCCACTGAAGATTTCCCCACATCCCTAAATATTCTTAAAAGTGTTTTTAATTTTTATTTACTTATTTATTTGGCTGTGCCAGATCTTAATTGCACCACATGGGGTGAACGTGCTCTCCTGCATTCAGAAGGTGGAGTTTTAGCCACTGGAATACCTGGGAAGTCCCAAAAATACTTCAAAAAAAGGCTTCAGTGTATTCCTTCCTAAGGATTTACCATACTTTCTATAACCATTCCCTAATTGCTGCTCATTTAGACTGTTTCTGGTTTTCCACTCTGTAAACACTGGTGGGACCAACATTCTTATACATATCTTATAGATAAACCTTTATTTATATGTCTGGTTTTTCTTTTAGAATGGAGTCTTAGCAGTGGAAGTCTTAGAGCTAAAAGTTTTGTACTTTCTTACTGCATAGCGAAAAGCACCAGCTTATTGTCTCCACAGATGAGAGGGCTGGTTTTCCTCTCTATCCTAACCATTCTCACACACATTTACTATAAGCACAGTAGGAACAATCAAGGCTTGTTATTGTATTTTATAGAATGCAGAGAAATAAGAAAAAAACAATTGCTCACATTAGAAAAAATAAAAAATTAACCCATACAGTTTCAAAAACATGTAGAAATGTTGCAATATTGCTGGTGATACTCATGATTATTCACCTATTGTTTTCAGAAACTAATGGCAAATATAGAATAGCTGTGTGTGTGTTTGTAATCATTCTAAAGTTATGGAAATACAGTTTTAAAACAGTAAACTTCTGACTGTAGTATGTTAATTGCAAAATGCTGTTTTAAGGGATAATATTTTGGAAATAATGCCCCCGGCTCTGTAACAGCCATTTGTTAATTTTAACATTTTCTTTAATTGAGTTAAAAAGGAAGACTGTCTCATTTCTTTCCCTGTAAATTTAGGGGCTTTGATATCCAGATTCAGTTTATAGTTACCTATAGTTACACGCACATCCTTGTATCTTAGTTTCCTCAGGGTTGATGTTCACTTGGGAGGCTCTAGGCTGGCTGTCTTGGTATTTTGAAGCTGGGCCTCTGTGTGGATTGTTTGGTGTTGAGCTGTATCACTTGTTAAAACTTTTGAGCTACCATCGATCATCCTTGGGAATAAGAACGTTACCCTGGTGCTTGTACCTTCTGACTTTCCACATGGAATCAAGGATACCTGCAGAGCCCTTTATTCACTCTCTAGCTCTGTGGGTGTGTGTTAGTTGCTCAGTTGTGTCTAAATCTGTGTAAGCTCATGGACCGTAGCCCGCCAGGCTCCTCAGGCCATGGGATTCTCCCGGTAAGACTCTCCCACAGAGCTCTTTATTCACTCTCTAGCTGTGGAAACTGCAAACTTTTCCTGTTTAGCAGAAGTAGTGAGAGGGTCAAAAGTGACATCCAGATGTGGAAAAATATTTACAGAGACTATGAAGGTGTGTAGGACCTGTAAGGTAACACTTTAACCTCTATGATGATTCCATGACTTTTTCAAAAAGTTTTGTTAAAGAATGTACTTTCTTACTTAAGCTGTCTGTTTGCTTTCTAGCTTTATTATTATTATTATTAATTTACTTGTTTGGCTGCATCAAGTCTTAGTTGCGGTGGTTTAGTCACTAAGTCGTGTCCAACTCTTCGTAAGCCCATGCACTGCAGCCCACCAGGTTCCTCTCTGTCCATGGGATTTTCCAGGCAAGAACAGTGGAGTAGGTTGACATTTCCTTCTCCAGGCATTTTAAGAGACAAAATTTTGATTAAGGTGAATCTTCTCCAGAACTTTGTAATGGGACTTACAGACATGTTATTACAGGGCATGCTAATGTCTCAAGTTTGGGGATATGGTTAAGTAAGCATTTAAAAATCAACGCTTGGACAAATAATGCATGATTCTACATACATGAGGTCTCCAAAACAGTCAAACTTAGAAAAGCAGAAAACTGAATGCTGGTTGTCAGGGGATGGGGAGAGTGGGAAATGGGCAGTGATATCAGTGAGTATAAAGTTACAGTTGTGCAAGATGAGTCTTACAGATCTACTGTACAACATAATGCCTATAGTTAGCAATTTGCTGTTGTGCATTTAAAAAGTTGCTGAGAGGGTAGATCTCATGTTAAATGTCCTCATCATAATATTTTCTTAACTTGAAAAAAAAGTAAAGGGAAACAAGGAAACTTTTGAAAGTGATGAATATGTTTATAACCTTGATTGTTATGTTTGTACCCTGGGCACATGCATATATCCAAACACGTTGTATTGCATACATTAAACATCTGTAGTTTTTTGTATGTCAATTATACCTTAAGAGAAAGTGAAAGTAAAAGTCACTCAGTCGTGTCTGACTCTTTGCAACCCCATGGACTATACAGTCCATGAAATTCTCCAGGCCAGAATACTGGAGTAGGTAGCCTATCCCTTCTCCTGTGGATATTCCCGACCCAGGAATTGAACCAGGGTCTCCTGCATTGCAGGCGGATTCTTTACCAGCTGAGCTATCAGGGAAGCCCAATACCTTAACAAAACTAAAAAAAAAAATTATCAATACTTGTAGTAAAAACTTCTGAGGTCCAAATAAAAGCTGTACCTGAGTTGATAGTATTATACCAATTTCCTGGTTTTGACAATGTACTATATTAAAATAAAAAACAGAACAGTGCTTGACATTATGGTGTTAAATATTACTTTATTTAACTTTTTGATAACCTTTTTGATCCTTTCAATCATCTCTTTATGCTATTTCCATATCACTCTTTCCCTCTGGTTCTCCCAGGTAATTAATAATATTCTGACTTATTTTTCATATTTTTCTCCATGTTTATGTGGTCATATACAAATACAGACATACACTGATGTTTATATTTTTGGTTTATTTCATAACAATGTGATTAGATTATATACATTTTCTCACTTGAAAATACATTATGAAAAAAAACTCTCCAAATTAACTGGTATAGATGGAACTGAATCTTTTAAAAAAATATTTATTTACTTATTTGCCTGTGCTGGTCTTAGTTGCCACACAAGGTATCTTTAGTTGAGGCATGTGGGATCTAGTTCCTGACCAGACATGGAACCCAGGGCCCCTGCACTGGGACCTCAGAGTCTTAGCCTCTGGACTACCAGAGAAATCCCTCTATGGAACTGAACTTTTTCAATGGTGCCAAAAAGATCAGTTATCACAGTTCATTCAATTATTCCCCTTTTGATTGCATGTTCATTTTTTCCTAGTGCTTTGTTACTCAAATTTTGTTGAAATAAATATCTCGTAAGTATATACTTCAGACTGGTGCTTTTGTATCTATGGGATAAATTCTCAGGGAATATAATTACTAGGTTGAAAGAGTATGAATTTAAAACCCTTTAAAAAGATATTTCCAGACTCCTTCCCAAAATGGTTGCAGTATTATATATTTCCAACAAAGTATGAAAAACAAAGCAGGGCATGAGAATGCACTTCTCCCTTCATTCCTACCAGCAGTTGGCAATATTTTATCTTATAATTTTGTAAATTTGATAAATGAGGTGTTATATTCCACTGTTATATTAATTTTACCTTTCTCTGACAATAAGATTGAGCAGGCTTGCAAAGTTTATTGACCATTTGGATTTTTGGTGAGTGAATTGTTCATAGTTTTTGCCTTGTTTTCAATTGAATTCTTTTTGTCATTTTCTTGATAATTTGTCAGAGCTCCTTGTATATTGCAGATATTAATAATTTACCTTTCATACATATATAGAAAATCTTTCTCCTAAGCTACTTTTTTACTTTGGTTTGTATTTATGGCATCATTTGCCATACTACATTTAATATTTTCTAATGTTGTGAAATAAATCTATATTTTTCTTCAGGGACTTCTGTCTCCTATCTTCTTAATGAAAATGTCCCCAATCCCTAAATTATACTTGTATAAATATTTTTCTTATACTTTTGTTATTTTGTTTAATAATTTACGGTTTTCATGGGGTTGAAGTGCTTGATTACTAAGCTACCTTCCCTTGGCTTCAAACCCATCCCTCTCTACTCTGCTTCGTACCTCCAGATACACTGTTCAGTTAAGTTCAGTTGCTCAGTTGTGTCTGACTCTTTGCCACCCCAGGGACTGCAGCATACCAGGCCTCCCTGTCCATCATCAACTCCCAGAGTTTACTCAAACTAATGTCCATTGTGTCAGTGATGCCATCCAACCATCTTATCCTCTATCGTCCCCTTCTTCGCCTGCCTTCAATCTTTCCCAGCATCAGGGTCTTTTTAAATGAGTCAGTTCCTTGCATCAGGTGGCCAAGGACTGATGTTGAAGTTTCAGCTTCGACATAAGTCCTTCCAATAAATATTCAGGACTGATTTCCTTTAGGATGGACTGGTTGGATCTCTTTGCCATCTAAGGGACTCTCAAGAGTCTTCTCCAACACCACAGTTCAAAAGCATCAATTCTTCGGTATTCAGCTTTCTTTACAGTCCAACTCTCACATCCATACATGACTACTAGAAAAACGATAGCCATGACTAGACAGATCTTTGTTGGCAAAGTAATGTTTCTGTTTTTTAATATGCTGTTTAGGTTGGTCATAACTTTCCTTCTAAGGAGTAAGTGTCTTTTAATTTCATGGCTGCAGTCACCATCTGCAGTGGTTTTGAAGCCCCCCAAAATAAATTCTGCCACTGTTTCCAGTGTTTCCCATCTATTTGCCATGAAGTGATGGGACCGGATGCCATGATCTTAATTTTCTGAATGTTGAGCTTTAAGTCAACTTTTTCACTCTCCTCTTTCACTTTCATCAAGAGGCTTTTTAGTTCTTCTTCGCTTTCTGCCATAAGCGGGGTGTCATCTGCGTATCTGAGGTTATTGATATTTCTCCTGGCAATCTTGATTCCAGCTTGTGTTTCATCCAGCCCAGCAGTTCTCATGATGTACTCTGCATATAAGTTAAGTAAGCAGGGTGACAATATACAGCCTTGACGTACTCCTTTTCCTATTTGGAACCAGTCTGTTGTTCCATGTCCAGTTCTAACTGCTGCTTCCTGACCTGCATATAGGTTTCTCAAGAGGCAGGTCAGGTGGTCTGGTATTCCCATCCCTTTCAGAATTTTCCACAGTTTATTGTGATCCACACAGTCAAAGGCTTTGGCATAGTCAATAAAACAGAAATAGATGTTTTTCTGGAACTTTCTTGCTTTTTTGATGACTTCTAGATATAGGACTCTGCAAACCCCATTTCCGCTTTGTCAGGTATCTCCCTGCTGGGCTCTCAGTGACAAGTAGAAGAGTGAGACTGGAAAGATACAGAAGGAAGAGACTTTCTTATTCCTATTTGTCCTGCATTCCTGTCAACATCACTGCAGTATTTGGTCTTCACCCAGTGGCAACTAGCTTCAGAATAGCATCCCAATTTGCAGTTTTCCCAATACTTGAAAAACAGCCCTATCACACCACCACAGAGATACCAAGTAGTTGGCACCATGCCCCTCTCTGTGGGTCTGACCTCTAGCTCATTGGGCTCCATGTCCATCCTTGTAAATTTCAATAATCCCCACTCTCTCCCTCTCTTTTCCCCATCCCTTGGCGTGGTAACTCTTTCCTGAAGTTATTCTCCTAGGATATCTCAGATTCTCTTTCTGCCTTTTAATTTCTTTAGTACTTGGTTAACAGTTCTTTATATTAAATTCTCTCTTAAAATAACTAACATGATTTTTGTTTCCTGATTGGACCCTGAATGATGCTGTTGAATTTTTAAATCTTTTCCTTTGGATTTTTTGCATGTTATGGCATGCTTTTGTTGTTAGGAATTTTCCAGAGGCCAATCCCACTTCTCTCCACTGCTTAAGGAGCTCATCAGTTGTCCTAACAGCGATCATTATCTAACCCATCTTTTTATACTGATTTTGTTTAAAATATTTTTGATATATAGACCTTAACCATTTTTATGTCCAACTTATCAACGGTTTTTTTTTGGTCACTTTTTTCCTTTGCTTTTATGCTTTGAGAAGTCCTTTCCACCTAGAGATCAGAAAAAATACCAAGTGATTTTTCTTTCTGCACTATTGTTGCCTCAGTTTTTGAGCTTTTAAAAAGTTGAAAACCAGTATAAGAATGTATTTTGCTTTGTCAATGAATATACATATACAGGTTTATATAAAATTGAAACAAAAATTATATCACAAAACCATGTTTGAGGTGGAGGATTTTACTACTTACAGAATATCCTTCACATTTCTCAGCTCCTATACAGTTAGCAGCAGTCTGGATTCTAGTAAAAGGGATGTATATCAGAAATACTATATGCAACTTCCAAGAAGTGTCCTTAAATGGAGGGACCATGTCCTTCTTGTTCCTTTACCTTAACTTGCTGACTGAAATATGAGTGTGATGGCTGGAGCTAAAACAGCCATCTTGATCCATAAGGTGACCTTGAGTCTGATGAAACAATAGACAAGTGGCCTGAGTGTTCGAGGGATTGCTGGTACAGAGCCACCTGAAGACTGGACTGCCTACATCTTGACTTTAATGCCAGGAATTAGCAATTACACTTTAATGTGAAAAAGTAAATCGTCATCTTGTGTTTTACTGTTACTTCCATCAAACTTAATTCTCACAAATAGATCTTCTGTAGAGTTTATGCCAATTTATGTTTCCACCAACAATATATGAGAGTGCTGCTTCTCTACAGTGTCAACAACAGATATTGTGTCAAAATTTGGATTTTGGGACTTCCCTGGTGGCTCAATGGTAAAGAATCCAGCTGCCAGTGCAGAAGACATGTGTTCAATCCCAGACCTGGGAAGATCCCACATGCCATGAAGCAACAAATTTTGTGCACCACAACTATTGAGCCTGTGCTCAGAGCCTGGGAACAGCAACTACTGAGCCCATGTGCCCTAGAGCCTGTGTTCTGCAACAAGAGACTAAGTTGTAAGTAAGTTAAGTTGCTTAGTCATGTCCCAACTCTGTGACCCCATGGACTGCAGCACGCCAGGCTTCCCTCTCCATCACCAATTCCCAGAGCTTGCTCAAACTCATGTCTGTCAAGTTGGTGATGCCATCCAACCATCTCATCCTCTGTCATCCCCCTCTCCTCTTGCCCTCAATCTTTCCCAGCATCAGGGTCTTTTCAAATGAATCAGTTCTTCGAATCAGGTGGAGCTTCAGCTTTAGCATCAGTCCTTCCAATGAATATTCAGGACTGATTTCCTTTAAGATTGACTGGTTTGATCTCCTTGCAGTCCAAGGGACTCTAAAGAGTCTTTTCCACAGTTCAAAAGCATCAATTCTTCAGTGCTCAGCTTTCTTTATGGTCCAACTCACACATCCATACATGACTACTGGAAAAAGCATAGCTTTGACTAGACAGATCTTTGTTGGCAAAGTCATGTATCTGCTTTTTAATATGCTGTCTAGGTTGGTCATAGCTTTTCTTCCAAGGAGTAAGAATCTTTTAATTTCATGGCCGCAGTCACCATCTGCAGTAATTTTGAAGCCCCCCAAAATAAAGTCTGCCACTGTTTCCACTGTTTCCCATCTATTTGCCATGAAGTGATGGGACTGGATACCATGATCTTAGTTTTCTGAATGTTGAGTTTTAAACCAGGAAGAGAAGCCACTGCAACGAGAAGCCCACACACTGCAACTAGAGAGTAACCTCTGCTCACCACAACTAAAGAAAAGCCCACACAGCAACAAAGACCCAGCACAGCCAAAAATTTAAAAAAAAAATTTTTTTTAAAGAAGTTTGGATTTTTATAAGCTTAAAAGTGAGGGGAAAAAACCTTACTTTTAATTTATAATTCTCTTTTTGTGAATTAGGCTGAATATCTTTTATGTAACAATGATATTTTTTCTCTTCCTGTAAACTGGCTGAAAATAAATATTTTTCTATCAAGTACTTGATTTCCCCCCCCACCTCGCTTCTAGGAATTCTTTGTATATTAAGAAAATTAATCATTTACCTGTGATATGAGTTGCAACTTTTTTTTCAGTATTTGTCTTAACTTTTGATTTCTTTCTCTTTCTCTCTCTCTCTTTTTTTTTTTTTTTTTTTTGGTCATAAAGAAGATTTATAAAGGTTTTGGGAAAAGCCTGTCATCAAATTTTAAAAGCTTTCCCCTGGTATTTAAGTTTTAAGTCTAGAAGAAATCCAAAGTTGTAAAATGATACACTCATTTTGTTTGCTGGGACTTTTATGGATTTGTTTTTTAAATTTACATCTTTGAATGTAATACATGAAATATGAGCCCAACTTTATGTTTTATTAAGTGGCTGGCTCCAAAGATAAATTTTTTTTTAATTTATAAACTCTCATGTTTATTTGGTTCTATTTTTAGATTTTGTATTTTGGCCCACTGGTTTGTCTATTCGTATGCCAAAACTATGTTTGAATCACTGAGGTTTTATATTTCCATATCCAGTAAGGTTGGTCCTCCTCATTGCTTTCCTTTAAAAAAAATTTGTTGGCTATCCTTACTTGTTTAATTTTTCATATAAAAATTTTAATCAGTTTGTGTAGGTCTATAAAAAAAACCCTGGTGACATATTTATTGGGATCTCATTCAATTTACCAATTAATTTAGGGACAACAGGTATATTTAGGAAGTTAAAATTCTAATCAAATTTTTTATTCAGTTCTAGGAAATTTATAGGCTTTGGTTGCTATTGCAAAAGATGCCTCCTTTTCTATCCTGTTATCTAACTGGTTATTGTTAGTGTATGTGAAGTCTATTGATATCTGAGTGTTAATTTTATACTGTCTCACGGAGAAGGCAATGGCAACCCACTCCAGTGTTCTTGCCTGGAGAATCCCAGGGACAGGGGAGCCTGGTGGGCTGCCGTCTATGGGGTAGCACAGAGTCGGACACGACTGAAGCGACTTAGTAGCAGCAGCAGCAGCACCCTTCTAAAATTCTCTTATTGTTTTTAGTAGCCTTTCAGTTGATATTTTTTAGGCATACAATTATATCTAGAAATGTAGATAATTTTATGTCTTCATTTTCAATTCTTGTGTCTTGGACAGATTTTGTAGTGAAACAGTGGTTGTACTCCTGGCTCCTGAGTATTTTCCCTCCTTCCTTTTATCCAAGCCTGGATCAGCAGCCTTTCTCACCTTTCTGTGTTAGTCAATATTCTCTGAATAAATTCCTTTTAATTTAAAGTCAGAACTTGTTCCTTTATCCAAGAAACTTGACTAAAAGTTTTCATTTTGCACAAACACTGTCCAATGACACATCATCAACAGGAAAATCTGTTGCCATTTATTGAAGCCTTGCTGTGTGCCAGGCAGTGTATCAAGTGATTTGCATATAATGTATTGATCAATTCTTAGAGAATGCACTTTTCCAGTCCCTGATCACTGTAGCAAATATGAACTCGTGCTTTTCACATTTCTTCAGAGAGTCTCTGGTTTTGTGTTAGTAAGTAAGTAAGTAAGTTCAGTCACTCAGTCATGTCCGACTCTTTGTGACCCCATGAATCACAGCACGCCAGGCCTCCCTGTCCATCACCAACTCCTGGAGTTCACTCAGACTCAGGTCCATTGAGTCAGTGATTCCACCCAGCCATCTCATCCTCTGTCGTCTCCTGCCCCCAATCCCTCCCAGCGTCAGAGTCTTTTCCAATGAGTCAACTCTTCGCACGAGGTGGCCAAAGTATTGGAGTTTCAGCTTTAGCATCAGTCCTTGCAATGAGAACCCAGGACTGATTTCCTTCAGAATGGACTGGCTGGATCTCCTTGCAGTCCAAGGGACTCTCAAGAGTCTTCTCCAACACCACAGTTCAAAAGCATCAATTCTTCGGTGCTCAAGCTTTCTTCACAGTCCAACTCTCACAGCCATACATGACCACTGGAAAAACCATAGCCTTGACTAGACGGACCTTTGATGGTAAAGTAATGTCTCTGCTTTTCAATATGCTATCTAGGTTGGTCATAACTTTTCTTCCAAGGAGTAAACGTCTTTTAATTTCATGGTTGCAATCACCATCTGCAGTGATTTTGGAGCCCAAAAAAATAAAGTCTGACACTGTTTCCCCATCTATTTCCCATGAAGTGATGGGACCAGATGCCATGATCTTCGTTTTCTGAATGTTGAGCTTTAAGTCAACTTTTTCACTCTCCTCTTTCACTTTCATCAAGAGGCTTTTTAATTCCTCTTCACTTTCTGCCATAAGGGTGGTGTCATCTGCATATCTGAGGTTATTGATATTTCTCCCCGCAATCTTGACTCCAGCTTGTGTTTCATCCAGCCCAGCGTTTCTCATGATGTACTCTGCATAGAAGTTAAATAAGCAGGGTGACAATACACAGCCTTGATGTACTCCTTTTCCTATTTGGAACCAGTCTGTTGTTCCAGGTCCAGTTTCAACTGTTGCTTCTTGACCTGCATATAGGTTTCTCAAGAGGCAGGTCAGGTGATCTGGTATTCCCATCTCTTTCATAACTTTCCACAGTTTATTGTGATCCACACAGTCAAAGGCTTTGGCAAAGTCAATAAAGCAGAAATAGATGTTTTTCTGGAACTTTCTTGCTTTTTTGACAATCCAGCGAATGTTGGGAATTTGATCTCTGGTTCCTCTGCCTTTTCTAAAACCAGCTTGAACATCTGGAAGCTCACGGTTCACATATTGCTGAAGCCTGGCTTGGGGAATTTTGAGCATTACTTTACTAGCGTGTGAGATGAGTGCAATTGTGCGGTAGTTTGAGCATTCTTTGGCATTGCCTTTCTTTGGAATTGGAATGAAAACTGACCTTTTCCAGTCCTGTGGCCACTGCTGAGTTTTCCAAATTTGCTGGCGTGACTTTATTTGGAAATAAGAGTCTTCACAGAGGTAATCAAGTTAAAATGAGGTCATTAGGGTACTCGCTAAATGACGTGTGTCCTTACAAATAGGAAATTTTGACACAGACACACAGGAAAGGAAGACATTGCGAAGACAGAGAGAATGCCATCTACAAGCGAAGAAACATGTAAAGTTTAAGCTTGGAGAGAGGCGTGGACCAGATTCTTCCACTGAGCTCCCAGACATCACTGCTCTTAATCCCTATCCAGCAAACTGAGGCTCACTCCTTATTCGCTTTACTAAGTCTTACAACCTGATAAACTGTAGAAACAAATTTAAATCAAGTTCTAAAATCCATATCTGGGGCTCCACGCCTCCCGAAAATCTTTGGCAAGGCTATCTTTCAAAGACGCATTGTTTCTAGGCATTCAACTTTCTCTCTTAAATTCTCTGGGCCCTCTTGATTTCAGTAGCAGGAACCTACGTAGTGCTGAGAAACTAAATATTAGAGAAAATCCTCAACTAAGACTTTCGGACTCCAGGTGCTAGGTGTATTTTGCCCTCTTGTCAGCTAATTCTTAATTGCTCCATCCAGGTTAAAGTTCCAGGAATTCTAGGGTTCTTGCAGTCCCAAACTTTTCCTCTTTTTCAATTCAGTTCAACTTATACTCTTATTTGAATGTGGCTCCAGGTCTGAAGAACAGTGTTCTAGCAGGGAGAGTAGACGCCAGCCCTCAACTAGCTGTGACCAGGGCGACACCCATCAATAAATGCAGGCCAAGGAAGCTCAGGGAGGACCAAGCTTTGTCCTTGGATCCTGCGCTCTAAGATCCCGGATTCCCAGAGCGCGGGGAGGTTTCGGCGCGGGCCCCCTCCTCCTGGGGGCGGGGCCTGCAGCTCCCGCTCCCGCCTTCCCGGCTGCGCGCGGCGGCGGGCCGGTGATCACGTGAGCGCGGCGCGGCGGAGGAGGGGCCCTGATTTCCGGGCGGCGGAAGGAGACGCGGCCGCGTGAGGACGAGGCGATTTGAAAACACGCTTTGGGAGCGAGAGGCTGAGGCCGGTGGCGTACGCCGTTGCCCACTGGGCTCTTCCTCGCACGTTCTTCCCCTCTGCCTCCACGCCCGGGTCCCGGCCGGGCCCGCAGGTGAGCGGCCGCCGACGGTCGGGCCGGGCCCTCCCGGGGCGCGGGACGGCGCGCGGGGCCCTTGCCCCTCGGTCCGCGGCCAGGAGGGTAGGGCGGGCTGGGGTCAGTCTGCATCCCCCGGGGGCAGGGTCGTGGCGCTGCGGCAGAGCAGGGCCTGGGTGCGGAGAGGGGCAGCGCGGGGGCGGGGCGGCCCGCGGGCATTTGAAGCGTTTCAAGTGACTGGGCGGGTTCGCGCGGTTTCGGGTCTAGGAGACTTTTAGGCCGATATGTGTTAATTGGGCCCCGCTTCCTGGACTGTGGTCCGGACCGCCGTCCTTGGTGGGAGAAGGAACGATAGTTTTTTGAAAACCACGGGGTCTTCGCTTATGGGATACGGGACCAAAGTCTGGGGTTGAGGATGCGCAGTCGTCTCTTAATCGGCTCTCGCAGTCCAGGTGTGGAGTAACCAACCGAGCAGGTTCGGACCATCGGACGTCTCGAGTGGTCCTGGTCTGGGATATTTGTTCTTTGAAAAGTCAGGTGTTTCCGATTGGCCCCTAGGTAGAGTTTGGAGGAACTCGTGAGCGTAAAGGGTTAGAGAGGAAATTACCAAAGGCCGAGTACAGTGTGACTTCTTGACTTTTTTTTTTTTTTTGGCGGGTGAAAAGAAGTTGGAAATTAGGTGAGGGTAGTGAGGTGAGTCTTGGTGAACTCCGGGAGTTGGTGATGGACAGGGAGGCCTGGCGTGTTGCAATTCACGGGGTCGCAAAGAGTCGGACGCGACTGAGCGACTGAACCGTACTGAGTGAGGTGGCAGACAAACTAGCTGAGATTCGGTTCGGTCGAAATCCTGATAGACTAGACTCTCTCTTTTGTTGAAATTAGAAAGCCTGTAGTTGGAGCATATGAAATTCATCTTGAAAACTTTTGAGGCTCACCTGCTTCAAGTGATGTGAGAGCTCAGTCCCTGAGGTTGGTGTTCCTACCATCTATTCGATACCAGCTACTGTGAAAGTGGCTTGTGTTAGTTTCTCAGTCGTATCCGACTCTTTGTGACCCCATGGGCTCTAGCGTACGCTCTCCAAGGGATTTTCCAGGCAAGAATAGTGGAGTGGGTTGCCATTTCCTTCTCCAGGGATCTTGCTGACCCAGGGATCGAACCGGGTCTCCTGCACTGCAGGCAGATTTACTCTCTGAGCCACCAGGGAAGCCTTTTGGTTTGCTGTATTCTGAAAATCTTGATTTTAAGCGAAAATAACAGTTGCTGTAGAACGGTGAGTTCCTAGTATAAAAATGTTCCCTGTGTACCATAATAATAATCTTAATAGCTTGAAAAGTCAAGGAGGGGCGGTCAGTCCTGTTCGCTTTCCTAACAGAGGGAGAACAGATACTAAGTGGTGGGTAATGGTTGTACAAGCTTGAATGTGTGTTGGACCCTGATCAGCTAGTTAGTGGCTAAAGATAGCACAGAATTAGGGGGTGGAGAGTGAATTGTTTCGATTTTTCTGAATATCTTGTTCTACTTGTTTTCATCTCTGGTACTAGATAGTAATTGTAGGGAAAGCGCACAAACTGTGCTTGCTTAATTCAGAGAGGCCAAGTGAGTATTAGGGCCTTCTTTGTAGTTTTTATTTACTCATATTTTAGACCAGAATAACTTGGAGGTGTGGGTGGGCTGAAAATTTGGTATTGGGATAAATGAAATAAGGCAAGCCGTTTTGCCACCTTTCCCCCAATTCTCACCAGGATTGCAGTATATATAACATAAAGTTGGTTTTAAAGAGTTCAGTCTTACTTAGGAAACCCTCTTCAAGTCATTAGTAAAGGCTGACACATCTTTAAAATGGTTTTAACATCACCTTCCTTGCATGATCTTGTGAGAACTGAAGGCTTTTGTATATCTGCTATTATGCTTGGTATGTACTGGTCATGAGACTAAGAAAA
Source organism: Bos indicus x Bos taurus (assembly GCF_003369695.1). Lineage (NCBI taxonomy): Eukaryota > Metazoa > Chordata > Mammalia > Artiodactyla > Bovidae > Bos > Bos indicus x Bos taurus. The sequence continues at coordinate 65,046,327 of NC_040083.1, read as the reverse complement.
TATACATGTTTGTGCTTATAGCGTATCTGTTTACCGTGCCAGGCACAGTTCTGAGTATTTTACACATGAGCTCATTTGCTCCTCATTCATCTTACCTAGTAACAACTGTATGAGGTAAGCATTATTATTAGCCCCATTTTGTAGATAAAAACTGAGACACGGTGATTTAACTATGGCTATAAAGTGCAAGAGTCTGGATAAGAGCTAGTTGCTCTCTTGTATCTGCTCTTAACCTATGTAGCCAAACCCTAGGTGATAGGGCTCTAATGTGTTAAAACCTTGTAACCATGTGAATTTGAATGTAATGTCATAGGTGATTGGCTTCTGGATTCCTGAAACTTCAAGTTTCTGGTCTTGCACCAGCCATTTTATTGATCTTAATGCAAACCTTCATTTTGCTCAAATTTCTTGAACTCCCACATGTAGCATTGTGACTTAAAAAAATAGCTAGGCATAGGATCATTATGATAGATCAGGAGAAGTTTTATTTATTCCAGAGACACCTACTCTGGTGGGAATACACTGCAAGGTAGGGTTCATTATTTTTGTGTGGAAAAGGCTTCAAGAAGGGCTGAGCTAGTTCCAGGTATAGAAGGCTATTTTTTAAAATAGAGGTTAGTTGATGGGAAGATAAAGCTGTAGAGGAAGTTGGGAAGGATGGCTGATCTGTCAAACCCAGGTGTTTTTACTGTAAGCAAGTAAAAGGAGCAACTGAAAGCTTGTGAGCCTTGATCAGATCTGTGTTTAGGAAGAGCCCTCTGGTGATTACCAAATGGACCATGAGGTGGACACTGGTGACAAGGCAGGAATACTAGTGGGGAAACTTGAACAGTCTTGGGTTGAAATAAAGGATTTAAGCAGGGGCTGGGAATGGGTATAATGCACAGATCAAAGATTTTGTGTGTAAGTGGGATAATCTGTGTGTAAATTGAAAGAATGTGATGGAGAACGAGAAGTGCAGTTCGACAGGGTTATACCTGAGTTATTTATTATAATAGCGGCCTAGCTGGTGTTTGTTCCTTAGCCCTCTGTTATACTGTATTTCCTTTTATATATATTTTTTTTCCCTCCTTTTTTTGTTTCCGGTTTATATCTAGTCTGAACTTTTCCTGGTGTTCAGAATGCTAGTACTTTCATTTTTGCCTATTACCAAGCGTATCCCCTGTTCTTCATCTTTACTGTTTTCCTTGCTCATGAAATGCCCAGTGACTGTCCTTGCTGCATATCTGAATCATCCCCATTTTCAGGCACCCAGCTTAGGTTCATGAAACTTTTCCTAGCTATTACAGGCTGCGTTCAATAATAACATTGGTTTAGACTTTGTTTTGCTAGAGTTTCTTGGGGGTTTCTGGGGGCCAGGAGCTTCCCAGTAGGTGCAAGGTATACTTTTAGCAACTCTGTGCTACCTCCCTCTTATCCTATGAAAACAAAACATTTTCAGAAGTTTTTTTCCTTTTTTATTGAAGTATAAATATATTAATTGAAGTATACACAAGTTTTCTACTTAGCACATCGCTCGACCCAAGATTCCTATTTAGAACATTGCTTGACAAAAGATTCCGTAGCCAGAAATATCTTAAGTAAACTGAGTTTTTTTTTTTCTTTATAAAGATATTTTCCATTTAATATTTTGATGCATTGGCATGGTTATTGTTGATCTTGACAATGTTAGAGTAATTAAAGGTTAGAAAATACCTTCTCTATTTTATAATTTATCTTTGGTCTGTATTCATTGTTTTTAAATTAATTCTTTTATCATAGTACTCAAGAATGACCAAAAAAAGAAAACGCCAAGATGATTTTCAGAAAGTAAAACTAAAAGTTGGTAAGAAGAAGCCCAGGTCAGAAAATGCTACTCTTACAAACTTTAAAACGAAGACTATACATCTGCCTGAGCAGCTCAAAGAGGATGTAACACTTCCAACAAACAATAGAAAACTTAACATAAAGGTAAATCATAAACATTTTTTTGATAAGATAGGATATGCCTTGAAGTCATCTAGAATGGTGTACTTTTATGGAAAATTGTTTTAACTCTTAGGGTTTATTAATGGCTGAAGATTGGAGTTTATCTGTTTTTCAGAGGTGATGCTGCCACTACAACTTTCCCATTTCCTCCAGAAAGACTTGCTCAGCTAAAGTCAAAGTGATTTCTTCTTTGTATATTCATTTGATAATTTAATATGTCATCTGGAAGTAATTTTTATATCTTTTTGATGTGACAGGTCTTCAGCTGTTTTTATAGCTCATTAAGATAGGACCCTGTCTTACGAATTTTTGAACCTTTACAATGCATAGCTATTCCAGATTCATAGTAAATGTGAAATTAATTGAAATTTAAGCAGTAGTTTGGCTTAAAAATGTAACAGCTTTATTGAAATGTAATTTGCGCATAATAAAATTTATTATTTAAAGTGGACAATTCAGTGGGTTTTAATATATTTACATTGTTAGGCTGCTATCACAGTAATCTAGTTTTAAAACAATTTTGTCACTTTAGAAAGAACCCTTCCACCTATTAGAAGTTGCTCCCCATTTCTTCCCCCCACTAGACAGCCACTAAGCTATCAGTAAAGATTTGCTTATTCTGGACTCTTCATATAAATGGAATCATGAAATGTGGTCTGTTGTTACTGGTCTTTCACTTAGCATGTTTTTGAGGTTCATCCATGTTACAGCACATATCAGAACAATACTTCATACCTTTGTATTGTCAAATAGTATTCCAGTGCAGAGCTTTGTCGTATTTTTTCACTCAACAGTTGATGGGCATTTGCTTACTCCCACTTTTTGACTCTTATGAATAATGCTATTAGAGACATTTGTGAACAAATCTTTATGAAGATACACGTTTTCTAGTTTTGCTTTCTAATCTCTGCAGGTTAAATAATATCAAAAAGATATTTGAAGTTGTGGTTTCTTTACAGATGATACAAATTATTCTACAAATAAAATTGCCATATGTTACACTCTGACTAAAATACACAGACACCCTGAAGGACCCCTTAAAATAGGCAGAAAATAGTGTAAATACGTATATGGTACATAGTAGGTCTTTAAGTGGTGATGATGATTGCTGTCAGTTTAAACGACTATGTGCCTAATCCTGTGTAATTTCAAAACGAGAAAATACTGACTGAAAGTTAAATAATTCTTTTATGAAGCCAAAGCTAAAACTGTTTCTGATCTTAAAACTACATTTTTCTCAAAGTAACACTAGAAAAATACCTACTGAAGCTAAAACTGTTTCTGATCTTAAAACTACATTTTTCTCAAAGTAACACTAGAAAAATACCTACTGAAGCAGCCCTGGACACCCACTGAAGTGTCAGTTTATTAGCATAGTTTGAGTTAGCACTGTTTATTTGACACTGATGTGTATGTATATGTATATACCTAAAACCTGTATTTTTATTTATAGGATTTGCTGTCACAGATGCATCACTACAATGCTGGGGTTAAACAAAGTGCTCTTCTTGGACTTAAAGACCTTTTGTCTCAATACCCATATATAATTGATGCACACCTTTCAAACATATTAAGTGAAGTGACTGCTGTGTTTACAGATAAAGATGCTAATGTACGATTAGCAGCAGTTCAACTTCTTCAATTCCTGGCCCCCAAAATACGAGCTGAACAAATTTCTCCATTTTTTCCTTTGGTAAGTGCCCATCTCTCTAGTGCCATGACTCACATTACTGAAGGAATTCAGGAGGACTCTTTAAAAGTTTTGGACATTCTGCTGGAACAGTACCCAGCTCTGATTACTGACCGTAGCAGTATATTGCTTAAGAATTTTGTAGAACTCATTTCTCATCAGCAGCCGTCCAAAGGACTGGTAAATAGAGACAGATCCCAGTCCTGGATACTTTCTGTAAATCCTAATCGGAGACTCACTTCTCAGCAGTGGAGGCTGAAAGTCTTAGTGAGACTCAGTAAATTCCTTCAGGCCTTGACAGATGGATCCAGTAGGTTGAGAGAAAGTGAAGGACTTCAGGAACAAAAAGAAAATCCCCATGCCACTAGCAACTCCATTTTTATCAACTGGAAGGAACATGCCAACGACCAGCAACACATCCAGGTTTATGAAAATGGGGGTTCACAGCCAAATGTCAGTTCACAGTTCAGGCTACGGTAAGGATTTCAGTTATGTCCACACTCAGTTTTCCTGTATTGAATTATAACTGCTGACCATTGATGGCTAATGCTGGGAGACACGCAGTTGTCTTCCATAGTTTCATATAGTTACTCATAATTTAATTTTATTTACTGATGGGAGGAGTCATTTCAAAGTATATTAATTTACTCATTTCTAGCAAAGCCTAATGGAAAGTAAAAATTGATAGTCTTTTGGCTTTGTCATCTTAGAATTCTGTTTTTCTTGCTAGTGTTGATCAATGTAATTATCAATTCATGGTGCTTCGTTTTGCTGGTACTTAATATATTTAAGATTTAAATTAAGCAATGAGGAATATTTTTTAATCAAATTAAAATTTTTTCATTCTTACCTTTCCTTACTAGGTATCTGGTTGGAGGACTAGGCACTGTGGATGAAGGCCTGTCGTCTACTGAAAACTTGAAAGGATTTATTGAGATCATAATTCCATTGCTTATTGAGTGCTGGATTGAAGCTGTGCCTCCACAACTAGTGGCTTCTGTTGGAAATGGTATAGAACGAGAACCTCTGCAGGTTATGCAGCAAGTTCTTAATATTATTTCCCTTTTGTGGAAACTCTCTAAACAACATGATGAAACTCATAAATTGGTGAGAACTACTGGGTTATTTTCTGAGTAATGCCTTTTATCATAACTGGACAGATTAGAAATCAGTATATTAGTACTAACTGGTTATGCATTTTCTGAAAAATTCCCAAGATTTAACTATAAACTTCTAACATTTGCTTAAAACTGCAAATTAAAATAATTCTGTGAGTTTATTATCTGTATGTTTTAATTTTTAAGTGAAATGTATAACAAGATGCTTGATTTCTTTTTTAACTATATAATAATGTTACATTGTGTTATTTATGGCAGATTGATTACATAGGAGCATTCTAGTGTCTGGAGACCTCTTACATGATTTAAACAGTTGGTTATTAAGCAGTGTCTTCCAGTTTGGGCCACGTTAACAGAGTTTATGCCAGGAAATGGATGAAACTGAAGATCTCATATCTAACCCTGAGTTGTTTTTAAACTATTACGTTTCAGAGAAGAAACTATATGTAAATTTGCTTGGTGTATGCTTTTTTGTTTTTTTTCTTGATAAAGGATGTAAATTGGAAAACATTTAGTAAAAAAACCTTTACTGTAGGTAAGCTGCAATGGCAGGTATGGTGCAAGTGAAGTTAACCTAAGTAATTCCAAGTCATAGAACAGTTTCCAGCTAGCAAACATGTTTCTAGATAAGTGAATTTACCTCCTGTTGGGAGAGATTTTGCGTATTGGTAGGCTTTTTAAAAGTGTTATGTTGTGGGGAATATAATACATAGTCCATGGCACAAGTAAGGAAGAACACGCTTAAGTGATGCTGGATTAATGTGGTTAATCTTAAAAAAGGCAGCTGCTGGAACAATACTTTAAAGCTTGGAGCATCATTTTATAGGAGAATTTCTGCAATGACTTGACTAGGAAGTTGTGAATCTTTGAAGTTGCCTACATATGTACAGAATGGACAAGGCAGTTTTTTAGTTTTGTTTAGTTCTTTTTATTTCAGGCATTTGGGTGTTTGATTATTCATGGGCATCTTAATGCTTATTATTGCTTTAGTAATATTTGTGATTAGATAGAATGGTAGGACTAAATGCAGATTGATTAATTGTGTAGTTTTGGATCATCTACTATCATTCAGATAACAGTACTTTTGCTACTGCTAAGTCACTTTAGTCGTGTCCGACTCTGCGACCCCATAGACAGCAGCTCACCAGGCTCCCCCGTCCCTGGGACTTTCCAGGCAAGAACACTGAGATAACACTAACAGAATCTGAACACTGCCTTAGTTTTATGAATATTTAAAATAGTATGTTTTAGAAATATTCTGTGCTATTACAACTAAAATTATTTATTAGCAGTTCATTAACATAGGATACTAAATTCAGAAGACTGTTTTGCACAGACTGTTGAAGGTTATGTAGAATAGTAAATTGGGATACTGTATAAAATTGAAATAAGCGGAGGGTGGTTAATTCAAATAGAAATAGTATTTAAAAGCATCCATTGGTAGAATTCTCTAATTTACCATGGCAGATTTGAACTGTAATAACTGAATAAGGTAAATCTCTTCCTTTGCAGACAGAGTATAAATACGTGTGTTACACCAGATGACATTAAAATGCCTGTTAGTTTATTTTTCATTACCATTCCCGCCATCAGTTCCTCTTTCTCATTTGCCTTAGTTATAGCTTAGTACTTAAGGTATTGAATGGTCAAAGTTCAAACTTTCGGAGGAATGAAATGGCATTCCTTGGTCTTCTAATTATGCACCACAGGCTGAATTTTTTTCAGAAAATTCAGAAAATGTGTAGGCTTTCTGTTGGTAAATTGGCATCTGTATTAGGGTGCAACCTTAGGGTAACTGACTGCTTACTTTTTAAGTTTTGCTAAATGCATATAGTGTGTTTGTATTTTGCTGCATAATTGAGAAGTTTCATTTTTGTCCAAGTATTTTTTTTAAAAAAACCTTTTTAGGAATTTGAAATCTTTCATCTTGGAAAGAAATTTCAAGTTAACACTAAATCTTAATTGCAGTGGTTGAGTACTCAGATCCTGACTGAGGTGGTTTATTTCTAATACACTCTTTGTATCCTTAGTATCCTTAATTTAAAGTATACTGTGTTTAATATTTTTAAAACACACAGTGTTTTAAAATACAATGTAACATTAACTTTTTAGTTAACTTCAGTTTTGGGAGGCCTGTATTAATAGCTTTAGGTCAGTATTATAATTTTATACACTATGGAGATTTTGTTGTGTCTTAGCTTTGTATTTTAATGCTTACTACTTTCAGTCTAAATGTTTCTTTATTGTTGCATTTTTACCATGAAGATCAGAATTTGTGAGAAAGAATTGGATGCAAAGGTTAATTGAGCATCTATATATTTGCCTCTTTAATTAAAATTCAGTTCCTCAGTAAACAGGAGTCACATTTCAAATGCTCAGTAGCTTCAGGTGGCAGGTGTGTTGGACAGCACAGATATAAAATAGCTCTGTCACTGCAGAAAGGTCTTTTGAATAGCACTGCTTTGCAGTGAGTTAGGTTCTGTGCTAGACTGTGGGAATACAGAGATAAACATGACTGACAAGGCAAATACTTCGCTCCTGGTGGGGTTGAGAGATGGTAAACAAATAGATGATGTCCATCATGTCATCATTAGGAAGAAAGATGAAACTGGGATGAGAGAGAACATGTAATGAAACTGCAGGGAGGAGACTGTTAAATAGGTGGTCGGGAAATGCCTTCTTAACATCTGCATGTCACTGAATGAAGAGAAGGAGCAAGTCGTGTGAAGACCTGTGGGAAGAACCTTCTAGGCACAGGGAGCAGCAAGTGCAAAACCCTGAAGTGAGAACAAATTTGACATATTTGAGGAATGGCAGCAAGGCCTATGCAAGTGAGGTACTGGGGCAGTGGTGGATGATGAGGGGGGAAGTGACAGCAGCCACATCGTGTGGTACCTTGTGGTCTGTGGTAAAGAGTTATAATTTTAACCTCAGTGTGGTGAAAAGACATTGGAGGGTTTTGAGCAGAGGAGTGGCATGATCTAAATTATGTTTGTTTAACTTTAATATGTCAGATTTACAAATAAAACAGTAACAAACTCCCATGTCCTCATTCTCCAGCTCTAGCAAAACTGGGGCCCAACTGAGATCATTGATCCCATGGATGACCTGTCCTTCCTTTATATACATTGTCTCCTTTATCCTTTCCTGTAATATTTTGAAGTGTGATTTATGTTTTAAAAGATCACCCTGGCTGCTGTGTAGAGAATTAAGTTTAGTGGGGCAAGAGGAAAAACATGAGGACCATTGGGAGACTGAAACAATAATCTTAAGTGAGAGGTAATGGTGGCTTGGAGTCGAACGGTAGCTAGTGGTTGAAGTGATGAGAGGCAGCTGGATTCTGGTGAAAGCAGCGGGAATGCTGGTGTACATAGTTAAGAGGAGCAGGAGTGATGCCTATATTATGGTCCAAATGATGGTGTGACTACCCCTAGGAGAGTTCAGTTTACTCATGGTAAATTTAAGATGCCTATTAGAGGTCCAGGAGGAGTTGTCAAGTACACGTTTTTAGGTCAAGAAAAAGAGAAGAACCTAGTGAAGGTAACTAAGGAGATGTGCTGCAATAGCTAGCTATTGATTTATGGTCTGAGTTTGGCCTCCAGTTTTGCTGGAGCTGGAGCTAGCTATTGCAGCATCTCATGTCCCATATCCCAAGCAACCCCTCAGTCACTGGCACACTGCAATGATTGGTCCTCTGGATAGCAGGAAGTCAGTGTTTCAGGTAGGAGAACATGATACATTGAAGAATCCTGCTGAAGAATTTTAGACAAGTACATTGATTGGTGAAGGTGTTACATGCCTTTAACGAGCAGTAGAATTTCTAGAGAATATAGTTACTCTTAAATGGAACACTAGGTAGAAGATTTTCTTGTATATTTTATAAATATTGTATTAGCAGTTCAAATTCAGAATTGTATTAAATCTTACTTACTTTCTCCCTTTTTTCTCCTTTTAAGTAGATGAAATGCATGTAAAAATAAAAGCACCAAAAAGAACTGTGGGTGAACACTGGATGGCCTAACAGTTTATTCAGATTTTAAAATTTATTTACATATTATATCATTAGCAGAATATGTATTATAAGGGTAAATTTGTGAGTGAATATTGACAAGTTTTTGTTTCTGCTTAAAGTCTTATTTGCTATTTTAAGTTATTGTTTCTTATGGATTTTCTAATCTGTGCTTATTTTACTAGGAGTCATGGCTTCGAAAGAATTACCTTATTGATTTCAAACACCATTTTATGAGTAATTTTCCATATGCCTTAAAAGAAATAACCAAGCAAAAAAGGAAAGAGACAAATAAAAGGTATTGCCATTCTCTTCCACTGTTTAACCTGACATTTTCAGAAAACAGTCTTAAACTGAACTTTGTACACTGTGAGGTGTTTTTATCTAGACTTTGTGAAGTAAAGATAAAAGCTGTAGTATCTGATCTTAAACAAGTCACTTTAAGCCCTGGACTTCCAATTCTACTTTTATTTTTATTTTTAATCTGTAAAGTGAATGTTTTGTGCTAAATGAGGGTCAGCTATCAAATTGTATAGATAAGAATTTAATAAAAATTTGCTAAGAGTGGATAGTTTATTTGTGAGAGGCACTGTGTAATTACTGAATCTTTGAGAGCATAACATCACTAGTTTCTGCTCTCATTTATATACACAAGGAAGCATAATGTAACTGTTATCGGTATCCTGATGGAAGAGGGACGATTGGAGAAAAGTAGTTCTCTTTTGTAAAATAAGTGGAAAGAACGAATTACGGATGAAGTTTCACTGGAAAAGTGTAAGCCTGAAAGTTATTTGTAATGATTACTTGAAGTAAGAGCTGCTGCTGCTGGTGCTAAGTCACTTCAGCCGTGTCTGACTCTGTGCGACCCAGTAGATGGTAGCCCACTAGGCTCCTCTGTCCCTGGGATTCTCCAGGCAAGAATACTGGAGTGGGTTGCCATTTCCTTCTCCGATGCATGAAAGTGAAAAGTGAAAGTGAAGTCGCTTGGTCGTGCCCGACTCTTAGCGACCCCATGGACTGCAGCCCATCAGGCTCCTCCGTCCATGGGATTTTCCAGGCAAGAGTCCTGGAGTGGGGTGCCATTGCCTTCTCCGGAAGTAAGAGCAGATAAACGTAAAAACAAATTACCCAATAAAATTTGACAAGCAGATACAAGTTAGAAAACTCAAGGTGTAATCCCCAAATGAGCAAACACTTGAACAGATGTTAAAGACTGTCAGAAGGTTGTTAAATTTATCAAAAGGAAGAATCAGTGAGGAGAATAAATGAGGCTCTTTGGGCAGAGTTCACAGGATATGCTCAGAAGTGAAAAGTATGTTGTAGGCAGATAAACTTGATTCATTCACTAAAGTTTTTTGGTCTCTTACTGTAAGTAAAGATGTCCTAAGGTATACTCTTTGATCTCTTAAATGATTTCATAAATTTCAAAAATAAATACAAAATCTTAAAATTGATAAAAATGAGTGTCAGATTCCAGTCATGAGATGGAAATCATACCAGTGATTTTCACAGAGAATTTAATACAAATGGTTTTTAACTAGGTATTAAACTAGGTATTTCCTAGTTTAATGGAAAATGGAAACTAGGTATTTCCCCTTCACAGTGGGAAGACAAAAGGGAACAGTAAGGTACTGTAGAGGTGGACCTGCAGGAAGCGGCCCCTGCATCTTGACTGGGAGAAGAAAGAGAAGAGGGCAAGTAGCTGGAAGGAAAAGCTGTCTGGAGCCCAAACTCAGACCTCTAGGGAGGGGTTTGCACTCAGCTGAGACTAATGTCTTTGAGATCAGGAGAGGGGCCCAGTGGGATAGGGGTACAGGATTCAGCAAAGGGGGTTGTGGCTGGCTGGTGCTGGTGTTCCAGGGGCATGATGATGCTGGTTCTGTGTCAGGAAAATACAGACTGGAACCAACTCTGGCTACTAGAATGAACTGCTGCTGGCCTGAAGAGTGGTTGGGTTGCACTGGTGGCAAAAGGAAGCCAAAAATAGGAGTAGGAAGCAACCAGAAAGTGTGTGTTTTCCTCCTACAGCTTTCCAGTCTCAAGTACCCCCTTTGCTTCCCAGGTGGCTCGTGGTAGAGAACCCTGCCAATGCAGGGGGACAGATTTCGATGCCTCGGTTGGTAAGATCTGCTGGAGAAGGAAATGGCTACCCACTCTAGTATTCTTGCCTGGGATATCCCATGGACAGAGTAGCCTGGCGGGCTGCAGTCCACAGAGTTGCAAAAGAGTCTGACACAGCTTAGTGACTAAACAATAACAAGTACTTTATTGGCAGAGCCTAACAAGAAGCAAACTGTAAAGGAAAATATGTGGCTCACTCCCAGGATCACAAAGTAAGAGTGTGGAAGGGTGGTTTTAAGGCTGAGAAACAAAAGTTCAATAACTAGCAGGAAGAAAAATAAATCTACATATTTAACACAAGGCATATTTAAGTGTCATTAGAACTTTATAATTAAGAAATGCTATAGGAATTCATAGGAGGAGACAGATCCTTGTTAGGATAAACAGACAAAGCAGTGTTGGAGAATAGTGTTTTAACATGAATGTGATTTTAGCACGCGGGAGTGAAGTGGGGATGATTGCAGTATAATGGAAGGAGATATTATAGGGTATTAGAAAGCCATAGAATGGCGTAATGGAGAACACAGGACAGACTTGGATCAAATCGGTTTCTACTGATGACTAACCTTAATGCTGAGAGTCATTTTTTGTCTCTGACCCTCATTTCCCTTTCATCCTTGATCTTTTGGCATTGAAGACTATTGGTTGGATCAAAACCATGTTTTAGGACCATTAATTTAGAGTTTCTGAAGTTGGAGGTGACAGAACCAAATAGGGAGATAGTTTCTTGAGCAAGTAAGTCGTTAGGGTTTGTTTCCTCCAGATACAGTTATCTTATTAACACAGAAGTTTTTAATCAGGTGCACGGATAAGCTTCAGAATATCCTTCAACACGTGAATATATGTGTTTTTTATGTTGTCAAGAGTTTTCAGATATAATTTTCATCAAAATGAGATTAAATAAAAGGATGTTTGGAATTTGGTAGACCATTAAATGTAAGTAAACTAAGATCATGGCATCTGGTCCCATCACTTCATGGGAAATAGATGGGGAAACAGCGGAAACAGTGTCAGACTTTATTTTTGGGGGCTCCAAAATCACTACAGATGGTGATTCCAGCCATGAAATTAAAACACGCTTACTCCTTGGGAGATCTGGGTTCAATCCCTGGGTCAGGAAGATCCCCTGAAGAAGGAAATGGCAACCCACTCCAGTTCTTGCCTGGAGAATCCCGTGGACAGAGGAGCCTGGTAGGTTACAGTTCACGGGGTCACAAGGAGTTGGGCATGACTGAGCTACTTCACTTATGCTTTCACTACTCCTTGGAAGGAAAGTTATGACCAACCTAGATAGCGTATTAAAAAGCAGAGACATTACTTTGCCAACAAAGGTCTGTCTAGTCAAGGCTATGGTTTTTCCAGTGGTCACATATGGATGTGAGAGTTGGACAGTGAAGAAAGCTGAGTGCCGGAGAATTGATGCTTTTGAACTGTGGTGTTGGAGAAGACTCTTGAGAGTCCCTTGGACTGCAAGGAAATCCAACCAGTCCATCCTAAAGGAGATCAGTCCTGGGTATTCATTGGAAGGACTGTTGCTGAAGCTGAAACTCCAATACTTTGGCCACCTCATTCAAAGAGTTGACTCATTGGAAAAGACCCTGATGCTGGGAGGGATTAGGGGCAGGAGGAGAAGGGGACGACAGAGGATGAGATGGCTGGATGGCATCGCCGACTCGATGGACATGAGTTTGGGTAAACTCCGGGAGTTGGTGATGGACAGGGAGGCCTGGTGTGCCGCGATTCATGGAGTGGCGAAGAGTCGGACACGACTGAGTGAACTGAACTGAAGCTACTCAAGAACATATGGGTGTACTGTCATTATTCACTTTATTGGACACTTAATATGTTGAAGGCACTTAGGAAAAAGAGTGTAGGGTAATAAGAGTATATCAGTATAGTAAGGAGCTGGTCCTGCTCTTTCATGGGGGGCATAAGTCCTGGGAGGGCTGCCTACCTAGGGAGTAATTTGTGCCAAGATATAAAAGGTGAAAAGGGAATTAACTATGAAGAGACTGAGGTGGTGAAATTGTGGAATTTTTAACAAAAGTGGATTGACAGTACTATCATAAATTTCCCCAGTGATTTGTTTTGAGGGTCCGCAGGCTGCTCTTGTACTTCCATAAGGAAGTGCATTGAGTATTTTGCAGATAGCCTTTGGAGGCTGTCTACTAAATTCACAAGTTAAAGTTAGAGGAGCCAATGTGGCCTAGGCCAGTGGTTTTCAATTTTGACCTGATGTCTAGATTTTTTTAATCTTGGGTTGAACTGTGGAGTTACAAAAGATATTATTTTCATTGTGGTAAAATGTCCATAGCATAAAATTTAGCATTTTAACCATTTTATAAAGTGTACTGATCGGTGGCATTAAGTACATTCACATTTTTCACGTTACCAAACTGAAACTCAGTACACATTAAATAATACCTTCCTTCCTCTTCTCCCCCAGGTACTGGGAACTGCTGTTGCACTTCTTCCTTTATTAATTTGACTGTTTTAGGTACCACATTTCAGTAGAAACTTAAATATTGTTTTGTGTCCGGCTTACCTTCACTTAGCGTGGTATCTTTAACGTTTATTCATGTTGTGGCACTACTAGCATTTCATTCCTTTTTTTTTTTTTTAATGGAGTTTATTTTTTAGAGCAATTTTAGATTCATAGTAAAATTGAACAGAAAGTATGGGTCCTCATATACTCTACTCCTTCCCCTGTGGACGCATAGCCTCCCTCACTGGCAGCATCCCACACCAGAGCTGTATATTTGTTGTAAAATACGAACTTGACACATCATTTATACTCAGAGTCTTTGGTTTGTGTTAGGGTTCAGTCTTGGCATTGTACAGTCTGAGTTTTGTGTAAGACAACGGTGTCATACGTGGTGTTTTCACTGTCCTAGAAGCAAGTTGCCCTCAAATATGCAAGCTCTGCATCTATGGATTCAGAAAACCACAATTCATAAACATGATACACCATCTGCACTTGGTTGAATACGTGGATGCAGAACGGTCTGGAGGGCTAACAGTATTCTTCACCACCATGCATTCACAGTTTAAAAGAACATGCCAGTTTCACTTAAAATTCTTCTTAATGAAGTAGTAAAAGTTACTGATCTTATTAAGTCACAATCCTTGAAAACACATATTTTTAATGTTCTGTGTGGTGAAATGGGAAGTGTGCCTGAAGTGTTTTGGCTGCATACCAAAGAATGATGGTTGTCTCAAGGAAGTGCACTTGTCATTCTGTTCGTCATTCTGTCCATTTTCTGTGATGGGCATGATTTTAATTTGAATGATTAACTGTGGTTATTCAGACTTGGGTATTTGCAGATGTTTTCTCAGAAATGAATAAAGTAAGCCTATCAGTTCCAGGAAAATAGTGTCCATGCTAGAGATAAAATTTGAACTTTCAAGCACAAATTAATATTTTGGGAGAACTTGTATCCACCATCTGAGTTTTATCTGTATATCCTACTTTTTTGCTCTTCATTTTTTTCATCTCTCTTCATTAGGCTTATTTAGAAGCTGCTAGAGGGTTTACACACACAGAAATACATATATATATATATATAATGAAGGAGAATATATGTATTCTCCTTTATTTCCAAGGACTGTTTTAACAGAGCACAGTACATGGGTTTGGCAGTTTGCTTGTTTGAACATACTGACAGTAACACTTTGCGCTCTTCTTGATTTCCACTGCTGTTAGGAAGTCAGCTATGAGTCTGAACTATTGCTACTTTATAAAAGTTACTCCCTCCCCCCATAAGACTTTTATCCATGTCTTTTATTTTCTGCAATTTGACAATGATGTATCCAGGTGTGGTTTTCCTTTTTATTGATTTTCCTTGGAATTCAGCGAGCTGCTTAAATCTGAGATGTTGAATGAAGTGTCTAAACACATCTGAAAAATCTCATCTTTAAAAAAAAATTAGTGCCGTTTTTCTCCTTCCTTTTAGAGTCTAATTGAATGTGTATAAGACCCACTTCCTGATTTTTCTGTTTCTCTTTATCTCATTCAAACATACATTTGTTGAATTTGTTTTGTTTTTATTTTTCAGTTCTAGAGTTTCTGTCCAGTTATTCAGCACTGTTTGTGGAAAAGACTATTGATTCTATTTTGGATTGCTTCTGCTCCTTTGTCTAGAATCATCAGTTGACTGTACTTGCAGGCCTATCTTGGGGTTCTTGCATTAACCTATGTTTGTCTGTCCGTTCACCAGTACCATACTGTCTTGAGTACTGTAGTACAGTCAGTCTTGAAATGGAGTGGTGTGAGTCCTCCAACACTGTTCCGCTTCAGTCTCATATGGGGCAGTCTAGTGTTTGCCTTTGTGTATGAACTTCAGAAATCAATTTGTTGATAACTCTAAAGCTGGGGTTTTGATTAGAATTGTGTTGAATCTATAGATCTAGTTGGGGAAAACTGTTGTGTTACTGAGATGATGCATAACTGGGACTGTTTTATGTAAGAGCTCTTTTTACTTCTAGTTCACCTTACTCTGGAAGGGAAAGCCCTTAAGGGTCCAGCTTGAAGTGGGGATAATATACCAGAGTCCCCTTGTTTGTCCGGCTCTGGGGTTTGACTTTTCCCTGTGAGGCTTCTGAAAGGTTACTTCAGTTTTCCAGCCTTTTCGTTGGAATTGGCAGCAGCCCTTGGAACTTGAGTGTTATGGTCTTGCTTTATTTTGGGGACCCAGCAGTTGATCATCATCTTGTTATCTCTTGAATGCTTTTGAGTTGTTAAAAACTATTTCATCCAGCTTTTAAAGTTATTTTCAGGAAGGGAATCAGTTCTAATTTCCTCCTCTATCATTGCTGAAAATGATTTTCCCCAGTTTCCTGCCTCCCTCATAGAATTGGTGGTCAGTGTATTTAGACTTTAAAATTTTGTGTAAATTCTTGGAGGAGCAGGATGAATTCTCCCAACTTTTGGATGTCTGTTGACACCTTCCAGACAGTAATAGGTTATACTGCTTAAGATAAACTTAAGTAGATCTTCAAAAGCTCTACCTGTGGTGAAGAAATGTTGCAGTTGAGTTTTTGTGTGGTTCGTATAAAATGTGCCTTGGTTTTGGACACTGAACAGTTGGGCAAAGAACCTACCAGTAGTTTTGGGTTTGTAGTATATAGATTGCTAGTCATCTGTCCCAGTTTTCATTCATTCTTTCTCTTTGTGATAGAATTCCCAGTTTTTTGCTGGGCATTTGCTTTGCTGTGCTATGCTTACTCACTCATGTGCCGACCCTTTGCGACCCCATGGACTGTAGTTTGCCAGGCTCCTCTGTCCATGAGGATTCTCCAGGCAATACTGGAGTGAGTTGCCATGCCCTTCTCGAGGGGATATTCCCAACCCAGGGATGGAACCCAGGTCTCCCACATTGCAGGTGTATTCTTTACCAACTGAGGTCCCAGGGAAACCCACGAATACTGGAGTGGGTGGCCTATGCCTTCTCCAGGGGATCTTCCCAACCCAGGAATCGAACTGGGGTCTCCTGCATTGCAGGCGGATTCTTTACCAGCTGAGCTAAAAGCTCACATACATGTATGTGTTTAAGCAGACTTCAGATCCAGCTAATTTTATTCTTCCTATACATCCCCTTTTCTCCTAGTCTGTACCAGCATTGTTTCTTGCGCTTGTCACGTCTTGCCTGTGTTGCTCAAATAGACATACAACTACTTCTTTGTTTAGAGTCTCATAACTGATTTTTTCTTTTTCATCAGCAGAAATGAAAGAACTTCTCAATCATGTTACTCCTGTGCTTGCAGAATTGATTTTAGTGTCCTTAGCTTTCAACTCTTTGTGATCTGGTCCCATTTGTCATTCTCAACCCTACATTTGATACCCTAATAACACCAAATATTAAAAAGGTCCCTTCCCTTGTATTTGTGATGCGTTACTACTGTGTCCTTTCTCATACCTAATCCAGGGTTAACTTTTTCTTTTAAAATAAGTTAGTTTCAGGTATTTTTTTAGTTTAATCAACTTTTGTGTTTCTGAACATGGAAATAGGTTCTGCTGTTGAATGCAGTGTAGCCTGGAATCTGCACTGTGTTTATATAGTGTTTATGTATCTAGTGGTTTATATCCTAAGTTGCAAATTTTGTTTTGTTAAGATAATCTATTAGAACCTTTTTTTTGAAATTTCTTTCAAGCTTTGAAAGAAATGTGTTTTATATGGCTAGGAAAAAGTGATTTTAATATGTGAGTCATAAAATTAAGTTGTTTCAGAATCGGGCTTATCTAAACCAGTCTCCTGTTTCACACATAAGGAAATTGTGGCCAGGAGAAATTAGTGATTCTGTTAAGTCAAAATTAGTTAGAAGCAGAATCAAGGTCTATTGTGAGTTTCATCTGCTTAAAATCTTCAAGTGTGTTGAAGTTTTCAAGTGTTCTTATCCCCCCATTACATACAGGATTACCAATTCAAGGGCCTGTATTTTTTGTGTGAATAGCAACTTGGGTAATGAACTGAGCAGTATGCATTCTTAATTTATGCCTTAACAACCCTGATTCTGTAATGAATGGTTTACTTACAGTCGATTTTATATACCTACCTTCTTGGCAATTCATTCTGGGAGGAATGAAGTGAAAGTGAAGTCACTTAGTGGTGTCCGACTCTTTGTGACCCCATGGACTGTATGTAACCTGCCAGGCTCCTCCATCCATGGGATTTTCCAGATAAGAATACTGGAGTGGGTTGCCATTTCCTTCTCCAGGGGATCTTCCTAACCCAGGGATCGAACCCGGGTCTCCCGCATTGCAGGCAGACTCTTTACCCTTTGAGCTACCAGGGAATCTGGGAGGAATAGTTAAGTATTTAAGTGAAGCAGGCATGGTAGATACAACACGTAACAGTTATGTGTGTCTTTGTTTTTAGCATCAAGCATTGCACGATTCTCTCGAATAATGTAGATCATCTTTTACTGAATTTAACGCTGTCTGATATCATGGTCTCCCTGGCAAATGCCTCAACTTTGCAGAAGGATTCCAGTTGGATAGAAAGGATAAGGAAATTTGTAACAGAAACCCTTGAAGATGGCTCTAGGCTAAATAGTAAGCAGCTGAACAGATTGCTTGGAGTCTCCTGGAGGTTAATGCAGATACAGCCAAACAGAGGTAGGTGTTAATGCTTTGTCCTTATTTACGAGAGGAGCTCTTACGCATGCTATTAATATTTAGAGTCTAGCTTTGAGTTCATAACTGTCAAACATTTCACATAGTCATTTACGTTCAAGCCATAAAAGGTAGCTAGCATAATCATGAAGGAATATCTCCTTGAACCCTGATGGCTGAGAAGACCCCTTTTTAAGTGGGTAGGTCCACTTTGAACCAGATGGGTAGGTTTTCTACTAGATTACATAGTTGGAGGGAAAGGAGGTAAGTTTTATTAAGAGGAAGTGACACTGAGCCTAAGGCTGAAGAAATACTCTTTTCTGATCTAATTTGACTAGAAATTGATCCTTATCTCTTTACCTTTCTTGTAACTTGAAGTTATGTTGCATTAAGTCAATTTTTAGTGTGACTTACTAATTCTTTTCATTCATAACAGAACTTTCCTGGTTGGTTCCTGGCTTATCTACCTTTCTAGTATTCTGTTTTTTGTTGTCCTTTCCTAGGTTTGTTGTCTCTTAGGAAAATTTGTACTGCTGGTTTGACTTTTGTATTAGGCCATTGATGTAGGATTTTGATGGTAGTCGTCAGTTTGTGGCTAAAATCTGCTTTGTCATAGGAACAAGGTGCTTCTGTGCTTTTTAGAGAAGAATTATGGTGCTGGTGAAGAAACATTTTGACTCACATGCAGTTGTTTTCTCTTGTTTTTAGAGGCTACAGAGTCTCTCATAAAGGCAGTTTATACATTGTATCAGCAGAGAGGCCTTCTCATTCCAGTTCGGACTTTGTTACTGAAGTTTTTCAGTAAAATCTATCAAAAAGAAGAACTGAGAGCTTACAGAATCCGGTACAGTCCCCTTTGTTATTTTGCTTTTCTTTTTCTTACCAGGTTACTTTGTAATCTGTATAATAAGATGATAGAGTGATTAAATCTTCGGAGAAATTCTCTCTCTATCCTTTTTGCTTTCATTAAAAAAAATTTTTTTTTTATAAAGAGGCGTACATAATAGTTCCAGTAACCTTTATACACATAACTGAGAAGGTACAAGTCTCTTTGAGCATGTATTTCCACTTGTCTGCTTAACAGCTAAAGGACATTTGGAACCACCTGTAGCTGCCTCAGCTTTTTCTTTTGCTTCCCATTAAAATTATGGAGGTTTAACCTCTGGCCCTTAGTGACTATTGGGACATATGGTATAAGAATGAGGGCAGTAGAAGAGGAGAGGTGTACAATAGGTGAAGGAGATTAAAAGGTACAAACTTAAAGTAAATAAGCCATGGGGATATAATATACAGCATAAAGAATATGACCAGTAATACTACAGTAACTTTTATTAGGACGGGTGGTTACTAGACTTGTGACCATTTGCAATGTGTACAGTTGTCAGATTATTATGTGATATATACCTGAAACTAACATAATACTGTGTGTCAAAAATGTTTCGATAAATTTTTAAAAAATGGGAGTATTTTAAAGTGAAAAAGTTCCTGGCTTAGTTGGGTGCTGTCTGGTGACATAGACACACAAAGAGTAGAACTAAGGAATCAGTTTTTAGATACGGTGAGTTTGAGGTTTATTTGAGATAGTCTGGAAGAGATGTTTGGGTGAAAGATAAGAGATTCGGGATACCTCAGCATACATAGGTAGTTATTAGGACATATTCGAGTCTTTACTGTGAGTCAGGTGCTTTTCTTAATTTTTCAGTAATTCTCATACTTTGATGTAGGTATGTTGGTTTCTGCCTTATAGAAGGAAGCTTAGGTTAAATAAGTTGGTGAGTGTCATGCTGCTGAAGGGCAGCCAGACTGAGACTTAAGTTCAGGTCTGTTAGACTCCAAAGGTCATGTGTAAATCACTCTTGGGGGATGGCAAAAGTGATTGCTGTGTCCGAGATGAGACATTAGAGAGTTAGCAAGTATATGAAAGAACTGAAATAACACAAGTTTGAAGCCACTTAATGTGGGGCACCCTATACTGAGTGCATCAGTGACTTAATATAGTAAAATAATTATTACAAATTAGTATAAATAGTTCGCAAGAAGTTAAGTAGAGTCTGTGTCCTTTAAGATAAAATTACAATTTACATAGTGCCCCAAATTACATAAACTTTTAAAATACAGTGCCTTAGAGAATGCTATAGCTGAATAAATGATGCCAGCCATCTTATAGGCTTTCAAATGTTTAAATAAATGTGGTGTATTTCCCTTGTCTTTGATGGCCTTAGATACCGTAGTAAAGTGTTATCACGTTGGTTGGCTGGTTTACCACTGCAGCTTGCTCATCTCGGCTCCCGAAACCCTGAACTTTCAACACAGCTTATTGACATTATCCATACTGCTGCAGCCCGAGCAAATAAAGAGCTGCTCAAAAGTTTACAAGTTACTGCTCTCCGAATCTATGGTAAGAGTTTTGTTTACCTATGTAAGTAGTAATCTGCCTACCCCAGCTTAGGAACGATGTTTCAAAGGGGGGATCTTTAGGTTTTACTTTTCCTTCAAATTATACATTAATTATACCATGGTAAAATGAACAAAATACCAAACAGTAAATTCATTTTCAATAGCATTACTTAATACAATAGTTTTAGAAAATAAAAGGTTGTAGATGTTTCTTCAAATCTTAAATTGTCTTTTAAGCCATGAAACTCACAAATTCAAAACTAATCAGGTATTTTTACAGAATTCTTTTGGAACTTTGATGGCACTTTTTACTTATTTAATCATTATCAATATCTCGTATGGCTTTCATATATTAATTTTTTATTCACCCCTGAAACGTTTTCATTCTTTAAGCAAAAATATCAATGAAAACATACTGACATATATACATATGTATAATTAGTATTTATTATCAGGACACAATTCATACACCATAGAATTGGCCATTTTACACTGTGCAATTCATTAATTTTTACCATATTCCCAAGATTGTGCAATAGTCACTATTATCTTACTCCAGAATATTTTTTTTTATCACCTCAGAAAGAAACTCTCCCATTAGTCATCCGTCCCTATTTCCTCACTTCTTCCCTCCTCAGCTCCTGGCAACCACTGCTCACCATTTCTGTCTCTTTGTATTTGCCTGTTTTGGTCATTTCTTATAGATGAAATTGTATAATGTGGATCTTTTCAGTCTGGCTTCTTTGACTTAGCATACTGTTTTTAGGATTCATTCATGCTGTAGCATATATGAGTACTGTATTTCTTTTTAATGCTGAGTAACATTCCATTGTTGAAGACACACCACTTTATATTTATCCATTTATTAGGTGACGAACATAGGTTTGTGTCTACCTTTTGTGTGTGGTATTATAAAATCTGTATTTTTTAGTATTGTTTATATGTAGGGGCGTGTGTGTATACTCAAAGAAGTCTTTGGTTTTAAATTAGGTTGATATTATAATTGTCCCTGTTTGGCAATAGTGCTTGTTTTTTTTTTTTTTTTTTTTTACTGTTTTGCTTTGTTTCTGATTCCTTTAACTCCATCAGTTTTTATTTCACATAACACATTTGAATGTTATGAAATTGAGTGTTAAATGTTATCTTTAAATAATGATTGTATTTAGTCTTTTACTCTAGGCAGTACCTTAAGCCACACATATATGCTTTTTGATAAAACTTTTTTCCATGTAATTGATATGTTAGAATTCAGCATAGCACAGTGAAAACAATCAGTCTGCCTTATTAATTCTTGTTTGTATATCTTTTAAAATTTAACTTGTCTTCCTACCTCACTAGATCCACAAGAAGGCACTGTGGTGGTTCTCCCAGCAGAGTCTCAGCAGCTTTTGGTCCAGCTTGTGTATTTTCTACCCAGTCTGCCTGCTGACTTGCTTTCACGGTTAAGTCGCTGCTGTATTATGGGAAGACTCAGTGCAGATTTGGCTGCCATGCTTATCGGGATACTGCACATGAGGTAGCATGCTGAAGTGAGCTGTATTTCAAGTGTATAATCTTCTCCCTCACCCTTCCCCTGTCACTGGCAGTTTATGAACTGACTTTTAAAAATAATACCGCCCCACCCTTCGTTTGCTCTTAAAACAGCCGTTAAAATTGTTGGTTATTACTGATAGAGGAAGTTCTCTGGAGGAAGACTGCTCCGGGTTGTTTGTTCAGTGGTTTGCATTGTCATGGTTTCAGTCACTAAGTTCATGGGCTGTAGCCCACCAGGTTCCTCTGTCCGTGGGATTTTCCAGGCAAGAATACTGGAGTGGGTTGCCATTTCTTTTTCCAGGGGATCTTCCTGACTCAGGGATTGAACCCTTGTTCTCCTGCACCCCAGGTGGATTCTTTACCGCTGAGCCATCAGGTAGAAACATACGTGATTTGTGTAGGTGGATTGAAACAAGGGTTAAAAGTATCAGAAGTGAGCCATAGTAAGGATTCAGTGGCAGATGAGAGTGCTGTGCTTCAAAACTTTTGGTGTTATGAAATTGTAATACAGATCTTCCTTTTTGGAAGGGAGCTCAGTTTAATGTAGGTGGTGAAATAAAAGCTTGCGGACTCAGACAAGGAATCATTGAAATATCTTTGGGTGGGTGTGTGTGTGGTAAAATACACATAACATAAAACTTACCATCTTAACCAGTTTTAGGTATACAGTTAGAACTGTTTGGGGGCATTAAGTACATTCACACTGTTGTACAGCTGCTACTACCATTCTTCATCTCCAGTACTTGTCATCATTCCAGACTGAAACTCTACTGATTATTTCCCCTTCTCCCAGCCCTTGTTTACCACTATTTTGTCTTCGTGATTTTGATATATTCATCTGTCAATGGATACTTGGTTGTTCTGCCTTTTGGCTATTATGAATAATGCCACTGTAAACATTGGTGTGCAGATGCCTCTTTGAATCCTTTTAATTCTTTTGGCTGTATACCCAGAAGTAGAATTGCTGGATCATATGGTTAATTTTCTGTTTAATTTTTCGAGGAACTACTTTCCAGAGTGTGACTGTACCGTTTTACCCTCAAAGGTCTTAAAACTAATAGTGTTTAATGTTGCGAGTGTTCAAAGTATCCTTTAAAATTTAATGTTTGTATCAGGCATAGTACTTTTGTATTCAGTCGTTTGTTACTGATTGTGGCTCAAGGCCAGGGTCTGATAGGTTTAGGCAGGAATTGAATCTGGGCTGTAGCTGGCTTCTTGTACAGATCCTCTGTCCCAATTAAACAGAAAAACCCCACTCCAGTACTCTTGCCTGGAAAATCCCATGGACGGAGGAGCCTGGTAGGCTGCAGTCCATGCGGTCACTAAGGGTCGGACACGACTGAGCGACTTCACTTTCACTTTTCACTTTCATGCGTTGGAGAAGGAAATGGCAACCCACTCCAGTGTTCTTGCCTGGAGAATCCCAGGGACCGGGGAGCCTGGTGGGCTGCCATCTATGGGGTCGCACAGAGTCGGACACGACTGAAGCAACTTAGCAGCAGCAGCAGCAGCAGCTCACTTTTTTAGTAGTTTTTCTTTAGCTTTGTTTGCCAGTCTCTTCATACCAGGATAGGATGTAAGTTTGAATGTTGTCACCCAAAGTGTGCTTCATAACTGATAATAACTTTTTCCTTTTAGCAAAAGAGAGCTGTTTGCAATGTGTTGCCTATATGTGAAACCCCTCTTTGTCTAGTTCAGTACTTAATGCCAGGTCTTTAAGAAATACAATTTAACTTAAGTGGGTTCATGTCTGTTAACTTCCAGTAGAGGGCACGCTTTTCCCATGATAGAACCAGTGGAGGATCTGTTTTAACATTCGTTTAAAAGCAGCTTTGGAACACCTCTTAAAATTAATTCTCTTTAAAACTTGTATTTAGTATTTATTGGCATCAGTTATGATTGACTTATGCTCAATAACTTTTTTCAAGGATTTTTTCACAAGTCTTTTTTTACCTTTTTATTTGTGGCACGTACTGAGAAAATATTACTTTACAAGTAATGGTAATAGAAGTTTATAATCATCGAAAGCAAATTGTCATGTAGTTAAAAGTCTACTAAGTTAAATTTTGCCTTTTAGCATGTGCACAGAGTCTTAGTAGACTTCTCTTTCTGTGGATGTATTGTCCCTATTCAAACTAATCTCTTTAAAAATTAAAACAAAATGGGGGCTTTTCAGCTTTCCCAGGCCAGTGGTATTATTATTGCATCACTTTTTCTAGATTTATAATTGAAGAATAATGTTTGGTTCCTTAGAAGTCACCTGGGTTATTTCATATCTTTGGTTTTTTCTTCAAAATATCCCTTTCTGTCCTTGATCATGACTGTAAACCAGCCAGCTTTTTCATTATCTCCCACCTGTAAGTAGTCTTGCTTCTCAGCTCCATATATTTCATGCACTGTTGCCAGTTAATTTTCCTGAAATATTCCTTTAATAATTTCTGATTTTCATCTGTTACATTAATTGGGCTCTACGATCTAGTTCATTTTGGGTATTGTAGTTCTGACACTGTTGTCTCTAGCAGAGGGAGTTTTATCTAAGAGCAGATCATCTCAGTTTGTTGAGTGTGTGAAAAACCCATCAACTTAAAACTGTTGGTGTTTAGTTTACCTTTTAAAAACTGTACTTCGAATTGCTGTTCCTACCTTTTTTACCATCCACTTAGAGCTTTTTTGAGTTTGAGTTTTTTCTCCCCCTCCATCTACCTGTGTTGTTCTGCTGACCTTTACTCTTCCTTTCCTCTCTGCCCCTAGTTAATTTACAGCTGGTTTGGGGAACATAAGACATGGATGTGGAAACGTAATCTACATTGTTAGATAAAAATATCAGAGAAGGGAGAAGTTACTGAGAAATTCAGCCTGGTTTTGAAGCAGAGTGAATATGCGAGCTGGGCTGCCAGGAGCAGGTCTGGTTTACTTCTGTTGTCCAAGCATAATTGATGAAAGCGTCCCTTCTATTCTCAGAAGTGTTCTGGTGTGTCCAGGATATATGGTCATGGTAGTTTTAAGGACAGTGTGATACATTGCTTGTCTTTTGTCCAAACTAGATTTTTAAATGGATTTGCTACCCCTTTTAGCCACTGGATGGCACAGTTTTCACTGGTTCAAGAGGATATTGGTTTGTTTTCTAATCACCATTTTGTACTCATTTCCATTGAGCATCTCTGACTTTTTATAACCTCTTGGCTTGTGATATTCCCTCCATAGCCCTTTAAGCAAAGAGAAGTCCTTTAAGTGGGAATGATTCAGAAGAATGTTTCCATTATTTTTAACTCCACAACTTTTAGGAATGTTAATAAATAGTTATTTCAGTGGTAAAAAAAGTTTAAGTTCTTCTCGTTGAATTAGAAACTCCTAATTTTGTTTTGACATTTATTCAGATTTCTGTGATAAAAATAGTAGTCTTAGCTTTTTGGATCTGATTATTCTCAAGTTTTCCTTTTTCTTTTTTTTTGCTGTATCCATGGTTGACATTTGCTGTATTCCTTCTTAGTCTTACCTTGAAGAGAGTTTTTAAAGATATCACTGGAAACTGATCTCATAGCAGGAACCAGATGATCTTCATGTAATGAGAAGCTGCTTTATGTTTAGCTATTCCCTTAAGTCCCCTACCAATACTTTAGCTGCAGTATTGTGAAGTAGACTTTATAAAGCTTTGCAAAGTATAGGAATGCATAGTTATCACAGAGTGGCTTTAAATTGAGGTATTCTTTACCTAGTTAAGACGCTTTTGCTCAGGTAGGAAGCAGGAGCTTGTTTAGACTTAGCTCGTTTATATAAGCAGGTAAGACTTTTTATGAAGATGAGGGAGTAAACACAGAGCAGCTGAACCTGCTACTGAAAAGCGGAACTTCATCTTGGCCCTTGAATCTGAGTTTTGAGTGCTGTGGGAAATTGTTTGAGTTGTACCATATATGTGGACTGGTTATGCTTTTCAAGGAAACTTTACATAAATATATGCTAAAAATGTTTTCCATATTATGGTACTTGAACCCTTATATGTAAAGATGATACATACCATGGATTTTTGTCTGAGCTCTTAAATTAGACTTGTTTTCAATAAAGAAAAATAGTCATATATTCTGTGCTTTATTCCTGAGTCTTCAAGTTGGTCACTTCTAGTACTAGGTCTCCATTTATTATAGATCGTCATTTTCTGGATGGAAGTCTTCAGTGAAAGAACAGAATGGAAGTGTTCAGTTAAACATCAGTAATGCGGACTATTTCAGCTTCTTATTTTCAACACTTACAGGTAACTACACTGAGCTGCCAAGTTAAGGAAAGGAAAAGAACCTAGGATGAAAATTCTCCTGGGATTTACTGTCTTAGCTGTTTGGGTCCAAGTTTTGAACCTCGCTGCATAGTTTAATAAGATGGTGAACAGAATATTCATTTTAAACATGTTTAAAATGTTCAGTGTGTTAGGAAAAACATCAGATTTTAATTAGCCATATTTTGCTTTCCATTGGTTTCAAAGAAAAATTAGTAACATGAGTCTTGATGTGTTAGATTGGTAAGTATTATTACTGTTGTTTTAAATGATTGTACTGTCTTCAATAGTTTTGTAAATGGATGATAAAGATGACAGTGTTTGAAATTTTCTGAAGACTTAAACTTAAGAGACTTATTTAATATGTTAAGTCAGAATCCCAAAATAGCTTGAAAGGGTCTGATAAAGAGCTGAATGTCGCAAGATAAATATTATATAAGAGAAACAAGTAGACTTGTATGTGTGTGTTTGATAGTTTTGGATGTATGCGTTTGAGATGGATGTGAGGGCTTTATGTTTTAATTAGTAGTACCTGTCGGAGGGTTTAGCGGTTTTAGGAAACTCATTAGGACTCAGTCAGGAGTGTGATATGGCTTCTAAACCAGATGATGACTCTTTAGGGCATGTTGGTGGAAGTGCAGTGATCTGAAAACATCAAAGCAGGTAGCTAGGGTCAGAACACATTGTGCTGGTATTCTGATCATTCTAAGAGCTGTCTTTCAGGAGGGGCTTTGGCACGTTGTTTGTATAGGTCAGGCTAGGTATAATAGAGGTGGTAAGAGAATCAGAACTCTTACTATATAGGATAGGTAGAAGAAAGTACACAGTAATTGTTGAAGAAATAGACTTAGGAGGGATGGAATAGTTTTAAAACATTTGAAAGGCTATTACGTAAGAAGACGAGTTTGGTATATGTATGAAGGAGCATGTTGTTACTCTTGTTCATTTGCTTTTTAAACCTGACATTAATTAGAATGATTATGTCTTTCACATTTATTTCAGTATACAGGTGGAAAGTCCTCAGTATAAGGGGTATAATATTGTTTCTTGATGTGTTACACATTTGATTCAGGTCACATCTTTGTGTACATAATTATATGAATTTTATTACATTGCTGGCATTTCATTTTTTAAAATAATACATGAAGAAATTCAGGGAAAACAGCTTGAAGAATTTAACTTGAAGATACATGTTTATTTTTTAAAAATTATTGAAGAATGTTACATGCTTTGTGATTTATTTTAAATTGGCTTTCTTACTCACATTAGGATTTTCAAAAGAAGAACTGACTTGGCTTCAGAGCCTTCGAGGAGTGCCTCATGTCATCCAGACGCAGCTTTCCCCTATGCTACTTTACCTCACTGACTTGGATCAGTTTTTACACCATTGGGACGTAACAGAGGTAATGGTCCATTTGAAAAGGCATGCAAGATTGTTAGAATTCAGTTCATCAGCCACCAGTAGTTACTATGTGTTAGCATTGCCTTGTGTAAGATATTTTTAGAGATTGAGAGTAGTATAAACTGAAGCGACTTAGCAGCAGCAGCAGCAGAGTAGTATAAAATACAGTCCCTGTTCTGAACGTGCATGTGATCCTTGGATATGTGGTGTAGATTCCTAAAGAAGAGTGTTCATAAAAGTTATGCCACTAGAATAGAATAAATCAGCTGTTTGAATGATAGAGACACATTTATTTTCTTTTTGCTGCTGCAACTAAATCACTTCAGTCGTGTCCGACTCTGTGCGATCCCATAGACAGCAGCCCACCAGGCTCCCTCGTCCCTGGGATTCTCCAGGCAAGAACACTGGAGTGGGTTGCTATTTCCTTCTCCAGTGCATGAAAGTGAAAAGTGAAAGTGAAGTCGCTAAGTCGTGTCCGACTCTTAGCGACCTCATGGACTGCAGCCTACCAGGCTCCTCCGTCCATGGGATTTTGCTAGTATAAGGTAAAAGAATAAATCCATTTATAGAAAAGAGGAAAGGCTTTATGGAAAAGCAAGAGTTTTACATAGATATTGAAGGATGAATAAGAGTTAAGTAGGATTTTATATCCTGAAGGTGGGTTTTTCTAAACAGAAAAAATTATTTGGAAGTTCCTTTGGTTTTAAAGAATTAGTATGTGGTTTATCAAAGTTACATTCTAAACCCCAAATTTCCCTTGAATTTTAAACTTCAGCCTAACAAATCTTTTTAGATAAATATAGTAAGTTTAGGCAATCATTTTAAAAGGAGACTTTAGTTACATTTTATCCCTTTTACAAACATATTTAAAGCTTTAAAAAACAGTTTTAATAATATATTCACTATTTGGTAAATAGTTCAGTTTTCAGACAAACCTTCACAATTGTTACAGTAAATCTTAAAACATTTAATAAACTTAAAAGCATGGTACATCTTAATATCTTAAGTTTCAGTACTGTTTATAGTGAAATTAAAATTAAAACTACAAGTCTAGGTTAGGTGTTAATAGTGTTTTAAATTGGAATTATAGGGCTGATCTTTTATGCTAATGGTCAGAATTGTTTTATGTTACAAATATATAAATATGTAAAAGCATCATCTTCCCTTCCATTGAAAGGTACTTCAATGCCCAGTAGGATTGCAGTTGTGTCATCCCAAATAATGTTGGTTGGAACCTTTCTTGCAAATTCTGAGGTTGTGTTCTGTGCTAGCTAACTTTTTTTTTTTTTTTAAATGATTCATAAGGTTTTTGGTTAGGGCATTGACTGTATATTCTTTTCTTGTAACTCGTAATTGCTAGGCCATAGCCTTTTCAATCAAAAAACAACGTTTGTCATTGTTCTCAACAGGGTAGTCTCTAGAACCTAAATCTGTTTTATTGCTATACCAGTTGATTTTATTCAGCTGATCTATTCACTACTACTTTCATTCTTTTCCAGAATAATCTTTACGTTCTTCCTGTATCTTAGGGCTACATCTTTTGTAGACATTGAACACATTTCTCTCATGGTTTTTTTGACTCTGATCACAATACTTAGGTCATGCCAGGGACACTTTCTTCTCTTTATTACCTGGTGCCTAACTATGTTTATATATTGGCTTTCAAAAAATAGTGGATTTTAAACAGTGAAAACGAATGAGTTAGGTAACCAACCTGCATATTTAATGTCTGGCATTTTATCTTGATCCATAGTACATGAAGAGATTGAGGCCTTGCACACTACTCGATTGGAAGGATTGGGTTTAGTATTAGTAGTTGTTTTGTAAGATGTTTCTAATGTTTTTAAACTACATCATTATGGATTGGGGAAAGCATGGTATGGGGATTCATCAGTGAGCCCCAGATTCCAGATATAGACTTGTTAAGTGTCTAGTTTAATAACTTGGACAACTCCAATAATCTTTCTCTGACAATTTTAATTTTTCAGAATCACATCATCTATGTAAAGACACATGTCAGGAAAATGTGATTGGTTATATTTCTGAGTGTACATTGGCAAGGACACGTATTAAACTTCAAGGATGCTGTCTTTGAAATGTTAAGACATAAATTAGGAAAAATCTGAAAGTTTACATTGTTCATTTTTGAAGTTAAGATTCCAGTTCTATTTTGGATAAAATTTGCCTTTAAATTGGCCTTTTCATATGAAATTATTTGAAATATATGTAGTTTTTGACAGCCTTAGTGTAAAAATTGATTTTTTATTATTATTTCATTTGAAAAAGTTAGTAGTCCATGGAGTGGGTTTGCTTAGTTGTTTTATCTGCTTAGTCTGAAGTGGTTTTTTATTTAAATCAGACCTTTATTTTCTGCGTAGATTTTCTTCACAAGGTATAATTTATTTATCTACTTAATACATTTAAGAATTTATTTATTTATATATGGCAGTATGAGGTCTTTGTTGCCATGTACAGGCTTGTTGATTACTCTCTGGGGCTCCTCTTTAGTTGTGGAGTGCAGGCTTCACACTCCACTGTGGTGGCTTCTCTTGTCGCAGAGCATGGGCTCTAGGGCTTCATTAGTTCTGGCACACAGGCTTCGTTGCCCTGTGGAATCTTCCCAGACCAGGAATTGAACCTGTGTCCCCTACATTGATGGCAGATTCTTAACCATTGGACTACAAGGAAAGTCCCACAAAGTACAATTTAGAAGAACTGAAGGATAATAGTAAAAGTGTTCTTCCATTCCCTGTCTCCCAGCCATCCACTTCCCTTCCTTAGTTTCTAAATGTATTCTTCTGGATAACTTCTGTGTCTTCACAAATGATTATATGTATTCTTTTGGCTTCTCCTTTTATACAAATAACATACTCTGATTTGGACCTTGCAGTTTTCACTTGGTGTCTTTGTGATCATTTCTTCTAAACACTGAAGGAAGAATTGTATGATCTTGCCATTAATGCTGGAAATAGTAGTTAAAAGGGAAAGATCACAAAGGGAAAAGGAGTCTTTGGACAGAGATATCATTCCCAAATGGAAGTGTCTTTTCCAGAGCCAGTGGAAGGTTTTATGGTTA
Source organism: Bos indicus x Bos taurus (assembly GCF_003369695.1). Taxonomy (NCBI): domain Eukaryota; kingdom Metazoa; phylum Chordata; class Mammalia; order Artiodactyla; family Bovidae; genus Bos; species Bos indicus x Bos taurus. The sequence goes on along the minus strand of NC_040083.1, from coordinate 65,015,635 downwards.
ATTTTCATTGTCGTTATAAAATTTTGAATGGTTTGAAAAGACTACTTTTTAACTAAATTTGGAAGAATAATAAGAAAACATTACTGTAGTTTAAGAAATAGGACAATTTTATTTTTTTGAAACCTCTGATTTTGTTTCTTTGAAACCTCTGATTTTATTAACAGCTTTATGTGTATGCCATTTCTGTATAAAATTAGGTAGAAAATACTTCAATGTAGAAATTAAACATACAAAATCTTAAGAAAAGTAAAGTTTTGTATTTTTTTAAAACTCTTAATTTCCACACTAGCACATTGCCGTGCCTGTTCTGGAATTGTGTACTGTGAGGTCAGGAATCGGAGGTGTGCAAGTTTCGGTTAACACTGTAGTTGGAAAAGTGAAGATTGCCTATGTATGTGTGTGTTTGTGTGTCTCTGTGTTTGTATTTTTGTTTACTTTTATTTTGAAACAATTTCAGACCTAGAGAAAAATTACAACTGCAGTAGAAAGAACTTCTGTTTTCTTAAACTATTTGACAAAATGCCCATAGTCCCTACTTCAGCACAAGCAGGCCGTGTTTTATTGTACTTGCAGATTCAGTTTTTACAAACTGAAGTTTTGTGGCAGCGCTGCATTGAGGCTGTCTGTCATCTCAATAGCACTGGTACACTTCGTGTCTCTGTGTCACAGTTCGGTAATTCTTGGAATATTTCACACTTTTTCATTGTTATTTCTTACAGTGAGCTGTGATTGGTGATCTTTGATAATACTGTTGTAATTGTTTCGGGCTTTGTAATTAATTGTCCTCATGAACCGTGCCCACATGAGATAGTGCAGTGAACTTAGTGAAATATGTGTTCTGACTGCCCCGCCAGCCAGCCGTTCCCTATCTCTCCCCTTCTCAGGTCTCCCTATTCCCTGAGACTCAACAATTCTGAAATTAGGGCAGTTAATAACCCTACAGAGGCCTCTGTGAGTGTGTGTGTGTTAGTTGCTCAGTTGTATCCAACTCTTTGCGATGCTATAGACTGTGGCTCACCAGGCTCCTCTGTCCATGGAATTCTCCAGGTAAGAATACTGGAGTGGGTTGCCATTTCCCTCTCTGGGGGATCCTCCTGACCCAGGGATCAAACCCCAGCCTACTGCATTGCAGGTAGATTCTTTACCATCTGAGCCACCAGGTGTTCAAGTAAAGCGAAGAGTTGGGTATCTCTTACTTTAAATCAAAAGCTAGAAATGATTATTAGCTTAGTGAGGAAAGCATGTTGATAGCAAAGATAGGCTGAAAACTAGACCTCTCTGCTGGTTAGCCAAGTTGTGAATGCAAAAGAAAAGTTCTTGAAACTAAAAGTGCTATTCCATGAACACAGGAATAATAAGAAAGTGAAACAACCTTTTTGATGACATGGAAAAAGTTTGAATGATCTGGATAGAAGATCAAACTGCCACAACATTCCCTTAAGCCAAAGCCAAATCTCAAACAAAACCCTGATGATGATTTAGTTGCCAAGTCGTGTCTGACTCTTTGTGACCCCATGGACTGTGGCCCACCAGGCTCCTCTGTCTATGTGATTCTCCAAGCAAGAATACTGGCAGTGGTTGCCATTTACTTCTCCAGGGGATCTTTCTGACCCAGGGATTGAACCCAAGTCTCCCACATTGTGGGCACATTTACCAACTGAGCTATAAGGGAATCCCTAAAACTCTAATAGTCTCTTCAATTCTCTGAAGGCTAAGAGAGGTGAGGAAGCTGCAGAAGAGTTTGAAGGTAGCAGAGACTGTTCATGAGGCTTAAGGGAAGAAGCCGTGTCCATGACATGAAGGTGTAAGGTGAAATAGCTGATGGGGAAATTTCAGCAAATTATCCAGCAGATCCAGCTAAGATGAGTATTGAAATGATGGCTACCCTAAATAACAGACTTTCAACATAGACAAAACAGCTTTATACTGGAAGACGATGCCATCTAGGACTTGGCTTAGCTGGAGAGGAGTGAGTGCCTGGTTTCAGAGCTTCAGAGGACAGGTTGACTCTTGTGAGGGGCTGATGCAGTTGGTGACTTTAAGTTGAAGCCAGTGCTCATTTACCATTCTGAAAATTCTAGGACCCTTAAGAATTATGCTAAGTCTACTCTGCCTATGCCCTATAAAGGAAAAAGCTTGGATGACAGTACACCATGGTTTACTGATTATTTTAAGCCCACTGTTGATATCTTCTGCACAGAAGAAAAGCTTCCTTTAAAAGTATTACTACTCGTTGACAAAACACTGGTCATTCTGGAACCCTGATGGAGATACACAATGAGATTAATGTTTTTTTCATGCTTGCTAGCACAGCATCCATTCTGCAGTCCATGGATCAAGGAGTCATTTAGACCTTCAAGTTTTATCATTTAAGAAATAAGCTGCCATAAATAGAGATTCTTCTGATGGATCTGAGCAAAGTAAATTGGAAACTTTCTGGAAAAGAGTTCACCTTGTAGATGCCATTAAGATCATTTGTGATTTATAGTGAGAGGTCAAAATATCAACATTAACATGAGTTTGGAAGAAGTTGATTACAACCTTCATGAGGAGTTCAAGACTTCAGTGGAGGAAGTAACTGCAGATGTGGAAATAGCAAGAGAACTAGAATTAGAAATGGAGCTTGAAGATGTGACTGAATTGCAGATATCTCATGATAAAACTTTGAACAGATGAAGAGTTGCTTCTAATGAATGAACAGATGAATCTACCCCTGGTAAAGATGTGAAGATTGTTGAAATGACAACATAGGATTTAGAATAGTACATTGACTTTGCTGATAAAGCAGTGTCATTCATTGACCCTGACATTTTTGAAGAATCAGTTCAGTCGCTCAGTCATGTCCGACTCTTTGCAAACCCATGGACTGCAGCACGCTGGGCCTCCCTGTCCATCACCAACTCCCGGAGTTGAACTCATGTCCATTGAGTCGGTGATGCCATCCAACCATCTCATCCTCTGTTGTCCCCTTTTTCCCCCGCCTTCAGTGTTTCCCAGCATCAGGGAAATGAGTCAGTTTTTCACATCAGGTGGCCAAAATATTGGCGTTTTAGCTTCAACATCAGTCCTTCCAGTGAACATTCAGGACTGATTTCCTTTAGGATGGACTGGTTGGATCTCCTTGCAGTCCAAGGGACTCCCCAGAGTCTTCTCCAACACCACAGTTCAAAAGCATCAATTCTTTGGTGCTCAGCTTTCTTAATAGTCCAGCTCTCACATCCATACATGACTACTGGAAAAACCATAGCCTTGACTAGATGGACATTTGTTGGCAAATTAATGTCTCTGCTTTTTAATATGCTGTCTAGGTATAGGCTGGTCATAACTTTTTGTCTAAGGAGTAAGCATCTTTTTTGCAGGACAGTTATTCTGTAAAATTTCTCTCAATTCAGGTTTATTTCCACATGGTTAAATCAGGTTATACAGATGTGGCAGGAATACGACACAAGTGATGCTGTAGGTTTCTGATGGCAGCTTGTCAGACGGTGCAGGGTTTTGATTTGTCCCATTAGGTGTTCACTTTGCCCACTTGAGTAAGTGGTATCTGGTCACCTTCTGCACTCTAGTTTTTCCCCTTTAGTAACATTTTATGATGTTTTGAAACAGTGTAAATATCATTTCTTTTTGGTCTTCTCTTTTATTTTATTTCTTTTTGTTAGTATGGTTTCTTATATTTTCCAGTGGGGTAAATTTCCTTACTATCTTTATTAATTTTGATACTCACGTTTGCCATGGTCACCTCCTGGAAGCAAACGTCTTTGTTCTTTTGACATGTCCTCGTGTTTCTCTGAGTGCTGTTGACCTTGAACAACACAGGTGCGAACTGTGCAGGCCCACTTACATGCAGATTTATCTCAGTAGTAAATACTACATTACTGCATGGACCCATGGTTGCATCTGCAGATACGAACAGCGTTAGATGTGGAGGGCCCACTATTAAGTTACGTGCAGATTTTCAACCGCACAGAGGGTCTGTGCCTCTAATCCCCTCCCCATGTTGTTCAGGGGTTAGCTGTACTACCTTTATTGTATCACAGATTGTTTCAGATTTGTGTTGTATTTCCCCTGTCCCAGCCCAGCAATCAGGTATTTCTTTAAGAAGCCCAGTTTTCCTTTAGGTGGAGAATGCATTTTAGGAAACAATTCTCGACTCTTATAAGTGTGTTCATTGCTATTTGATGTTGCTGTTCCCAGACCTTATCAGTGAACAGAAATCAGGAATTCAACACCATGGGGTTCATTCTGGTTTTCTCCTTTCCCTCTTGTACCTGCTTTTTCTGATGGTGAGAAACCTGACTTCCACTTAATATATTTACCTACTCGGTCACTTCCTTTGTCTGTGATCATCTCCTTTCGGTGCCACCCTTTTCCCCTGTGGGCATCTTTTTTCTTATCCCATTTGAACTCCAATTCTTTGGGACAGAGCATCTGTATTTGTTAACAGTTAACTGACTCTGGGCCACTGAAGCCCTCCCATTGACTCTAGTGCTGATGTCTAGCTTGGCCTCACTCGGTAGCTTTAGAACTGATTCATTCAGGAGGGGAGGGAGGCAGAAGGGAAAAAGGAGGGGATTGAGTGATCATTTATTATTGAATGGGCCTTTCAAATATGATTTACCTTTTATGAATGATAATATTCACTGTGCTCATTTTGAAGAAGGAAGATGCCATTGAAAATATCCTGCTTACATTGTTACCTACAGGTTTAAAAGAGAAGACAATTGCCCTATGAAAACTCTGGGTAGTATCACTCTACAGGAGGTTCTAGAGAGACATAATGCAGATACTGTTGATTTTGAGGATTGACAGTTCTCTTGAATTTATCTTGACTATTCTTTCTCTTCCTAGAGTCATATTCTTCTTTCCACTAGCCTTATCTTTGTCTCCCCATGGGATTTTTCTACATACTTCATTTTGGTACTGCATTCCATTGGCTTCTGGAGTTGTGTTGTGATTCTCTGAAGGACCTGATGCTGTCATTCTGCTTCTTGTTTTCTTGAGATCTTGGAAAATTAAAAGTACTAGAGATTTGATTCCCATCTCGTTCATATTTTTCTTCCTTATAGACTGTTATTTTACCTTTAGGGAATAAGAGGCAGCATAATTTGCACGTAGTATTTCTCTTTTCTGGATCATGTTTTTTTCAATGATGTATTTTTCCACCAAATGGGAGAAAATCTTTTGTCCGCTCTTTGTTTACATCACTGAGACCTCCCTGTTGTAGCACTTATTTAATGGGAATGTGGGCTCTACCTTGGTTGATTGTAAGCTACCCGAGGGCTGTGAGACAGAAGTTTCTCATTCTTTCACTCCTGTGTGTAGCGCCTGATAAGACTAGCTCAGTTTGTGTGGTAGTCAGGCAGTTGTGTCCAACTCTTTGTGACCCCATATTTGGTAGCTTGTCAGACTCTTCTGTCCATGGAATTCTCCAGGCAAGAATACCAGAGTGAGTTGCCATTTCCTTCTCCACAGTGCTCAGTAAGTATTTAATAAATGAATTATTTGGAAAATTAGCCCATATATATGAGGATTGCTTGTTTGATGCTTGCATCTTTAGAGTCACTTCTTGTTGAGTTTCTTTTTAATATGTAGAGCAAGTAGGTTTAAAAAAAAACTGTTGGACTTGTTTCTGACCTACAGTGTTCTGATTTGGTACCGGTTTTCTCCTTTCTGACAGACAGTCTGTCACAGTTTATTGGTTGTCCCTGTCCGAAGCCAAAGCTTTGACGTCCTGCAGACTGCCATCAGTAAGCATTTGGTAAATATACTTAAAATTTTTTCTGTTAACACAAAAAGCATAGAGATTCACTGGTTAAGATTTGGTTTGCCATAATCGGGGAGAGACTGAGTGTCCAGAATCTAAGCTTAATAATTTCATGGCCTCTCATCTGTGGTGAGAACTGAGAAATCTTGGTTTGTTTGCTGGCTGTTGCTAATTAATTCTGTCACCTTAGGGAAATGGCCCTTACTCTCTCTATATGAACAATGAAAGACCTTAAAATGATACCTTGGGTCTTTCTGACTTGAAATGCTTTCATGAACATGTGCTTGGTGTCATACCTAGAAGGGGTGAGGTGTGGAGTAGGGCTGTCACCTCACAGGCTTAAGGGCCTGGTCACTGGGAACAGTGAGCTTAGCCATGAAACTTACTTGTCTCTGGGCTTGTGGATGTCTCTTGTTCCCATTGGTATTGAATTCTCATTAGGTATGCTTGGGTTTTGCTTTTAACTTCCTCCAACCTTTACACTTTAATCTTTGACTTTTTACTATAATGATATATTACAGTGCAAGGGAGAGCCCCCAAGGTTTTCTTCAAGGGACTGTCACTTGTTTGGATAATTTGATAGGCACATGCGTACCCCCTTTCTTTACTTGCCTCAAGTTGGAAGAGTACCACTTTGACTTCTCAGTACCCTTTTCTTCCTGCTATTAAACTTCCAATCCATATACATTGTATCTCCAAAGAGCCCCATCTTTTTTTTTTTTTAACTTCCACTCTAGAAATGTATGCCCTCCTTTGATTACATTCACTATTCCAAGATCAGCATTCCAGTCAGTCTTGGTCACTTTCTTCAGACAGCCTGGTGGAAAGGTCAAGACCTCAGAGCCTGCAGACTATGATTACTCAACAGTTGGCTTGCAGGAGATTTTAACTGTGTATACTTAATGTTACAAGTTAGAGTCCAGCTTAATGACTGTTTACACAGCAGAGTCCAGGTGAGCTAGTGTACCATGATGTCCCCTGTCTGGGTCTCGGGCAGTGAGGCAGTCAAGAGTAAGTGTGGTATTACCTTACTCCATTGCAGATGATTTTCTTTGGTTATGTCTGAATGACCAGTTAAATCCAGGGGAAGGATAATTGTAAAATGAACTCTGGTTTGTGCATTTAATTTCCTGGGATGAGGGTGGTGCCAGATTAGCGTTTTCCAGTCTGAATACTCAGGATCATGTAAATGTGATTATTGGTATCAAGATTTTCTTTGGATGCATGAAATAATCCTTTTAAATAATGTTTTTGGCCAACAGTAGAAATTGTAACATCTAGAAAATTTAAGAGACTTTGTCTTGAAGGAGATGTGGGGAATTGGATCGATAGTATTTCTTGAGTTTAAATATTTTCAGTCATTTCAGGTAGCAGTTAGTTGTCAGAGGAAAACGGGACCTTAAGGTGTGGTGGGGGGCATGGCATGTATTGTGGTTGTACCGACTTCCACCAGTAGTAGTAGTAGTGTAGTCGTTAAGTCATCTCCGACTGTGTGACCCATGGACTGTAGCCTGCCAGGCTTCTGTGTCCGTGGGATTCTTCAGCAAGGATGTTGGAGTAGGTTGCCATTCCCTTCTCCAGGGGATCTTCCCAAACCAGGGATTAAACCTGGATCTTCCCACATTACAGGCAGATTCTTTACCATCTGAGCTACCAGTAGTGATGGGAGGTTAATTGTCCAGGTGATGGTGTTTGTTTTTATTCTGGGGAGAAGGGCTGTTGTGAAGAGGTCATTAACCTCATTTTTCTACGCCTAGGTTGGATTGACTGTAATTCCTGACAGCACGGCTGGCTGTGTTTTGGGTGTTATCTGTAAGCTCCTGGATCATACGTGTGTACTTAGTGAAACTCTACTGCCGTTTCTGGCTTCTTGTTGCTACAGTCTGCTTTATTTTCTACTTACTTTAGAGAAAGGAGAAGCAGAACATCTAAGAAAAAGGTAACAGTTTTATACTCTTAAACTTTTAATTTTTTTCCTACTTGTTCAACTGCCTTCAGTCAGTCAATCCATAAAAGATATTTCCAAAATCTAATTCTTTTTTAGAGTTTGTATATCCCTCGCTACCTGCTTCTTTGTTCTTTTGTGAATCCCCTTTGTGATGTGGTATAGCAGTCTTAGTTTTTGTTTTTTCTTGTAAGCTACAAATTTGCAAAGTTAGATGGTATTATAAAGTTTCTTGGGAGCTTTCCTTAACTTTGCTATAGATCTGGCAAGAAAATTCTGTGTTTTAGAAGGATGGACTTATTAATACGAGCCTTTGTATTTTGTTCGGGCTTCATTAGAACTAGCCAGAGTCAAATTTTAAATTCATGGGTTTAAGGAAATTGTTCCAAGATGCTGGTGTTTTTTAATTATTACTTTTGTTCCTATATACTTTTTAGACTAAAGCTTCTAGGATAGTGTGGAAGATTTCACTTTCATTTTCAAAAAGTGTTCTCATGCTTACGTTCTTTTCGGTATGCTGTTTACAGTTCATTGCAAGAAGATTATTAAACAGTCTTAAGAGATGATCACATATAAGAAAATAAAAATCATTCTGTCACATTTTGACATTTGCCTTTCAAGTCTTTTTTGAGCTTTTAAGTGTCATAGAAATATGTCATACATATGATTGTGTAAAATATTTAAATAGTTTAAAGAGTATAAACTGAACATCCATTTAGCTAAATTCCAGGTTTAGGAATAGAGTGTCGTCAGCATGCTCTATCCATGTCCTTTCCATAGTTAAATTTCTCTTTTACACCTCCAGAGATCACTTCTGTGTTATTCACTTTGCTGCCTTTATAAATGCACATAAAATTTTTAAATAAAAACAGTTCATTTTTGTTTTTCATGTTTTAAGAGTTTGATATAAAAGGAATTAGTGTATTTTTTTATGACTTGATTTGCATCATCGTGAGAGTTACTCATGTTGATTTAAGGATGTAATTCATTTTGTTTCTCCATACCAGGAGTCAGCAAACTTCTTTCTATGTAAAGAGTCAGATGGTGAATATTTTAGGTTTTTGTCAGAACTTGTCAGAACTACTCAGCACTCCCTGATGCTATGAAAGGAGCATCACATGATACATAAATGAATAGGTGTGCTGTGTTCCAATAAAATTTTATTTACAAATACAGGCTGCAAGCAGGATTGGCTGTGGTCTGGTACCCTTGCTCTGTAGTATTCCGCTTTATGAATGTACTGTAACTTACTGATGGGGATTTTTCCCACAAAGTGTTGTGTGTATTTAAAACTTGGTAGATTTCACTGTTAATATCCTGTAAAATTTACACATAAATAAATAGATCTGATGGTACTTTTCTTACACATCATCAAACTTTAGGTCTCATAGCTCAAGAAAAACCTTTGTAAATAGCAAGGAACTTCTCCAGGTTATAAAAATTTTATAATGAGCATCCCCATTTATGAAATAGGTATTTTGCTATTTGTCATTTCCTGTCACTTGAAATATAGGCCCTTCGTGGTATACTTATGTTTCAGAGGTCTTCTTAGTTTCTTATAGAACATTCTGCTTTGATTGTATATGGTTGGACTGAAAAAAATTCAATGTGTTTAATACATTTTGCCTGTTTAAAAATTCTGTTTTAAAAGTGTGTTGTGCGGGGTATTGGAAAGTTTGATACTACCAGGACCATATGCATCTCTGGATGACATTACTTAGGCACAAGAAAGGGTTGGCAGCCCGAGCCTTAGGTACTTAAATTTCCCTTTGGGGCTGCTTCTGCCCTCCTACACAAGGTAATTGTGGGATTACAGATAATGAGAGTGCCAGTCAAACTACTGGGAGCTTTTGATTTCACAAGTGCTAACCAAAAAATCGGGCTCGACCAATTGAGGTATTCAAAACTGTGGCCACAGTTCTCTGAAGAAACTGTTGTGTTGTTTCCTGGACTCTGTTAATAAATGAAAGATCTGCTCTTCAACTGAGCCCTCTTGTCTTGTAGATAATAGTCTGTTCTTTTCTATGGTTTTTGACTCTTTTCTCTTTGTTGTCTTGAAAGTCAGGTTATATCCTAGTGTAGGTTTGTTATTATTTACCCTGCTTGAGACTTAACTTCACTCCTTTAACCTGAAGACAAGTGTTTTTTTTTTTTCAGGTATGGGAAGTACTGTTTTTATCTCTATTATCTCACCCACTGTTTCTGTTCTCTCCTAAAAACTCCTTTTAAATATAGGGAGCATCTGATTCTGTCCTCTCTTAACATCTTCCATTTTGCAAATTCTTTAACCCTTCTGTTGAGTTTTTATTTTGTCAGCTGTTGTTTTCCCTTTGATCCGTTTTGAGTTTTTACTTGGTTCTTTGTCATTCTTGCTTATTCTTCATTCATTGGTGTTAAATTTCTTGTCAGTTTGTTTTGTTCGCTGTTTCTCTGGTGTGGGAATTCTGCCTTGTTTTGGGGAGCAGGTCAGGCTGTAGAAATTGTTTCTCATGGGGTTGAAGAAACAACTTCATGTTTGGGGTTGTATAACTTCTCTGAATTCATCTGTTGTGAGAGTCTGTGGAGACCTCCCTATGGGCAGTTTCACATTTGCCTTTTCCTGGCTTCCAGCTCTCTGCAGGGAGCCCAGTTCTGGCTCCCAACCTTCTATACCTGGGGCTGAAGCCTTATCTTCCAACGCTGTTGGCTGTTGAAAACGAGTCCTAAAATCCCACGTCCAGTTCTGTGCCCCTGTGTATCAATAGGAGTTCTGTCAGTTTCTGGCACCTAGAGAGTTCACCATTCTAGCTTTTGAGCTTTGCTGTATTTTTTTTTTAAGTATATTATCCATATTTCTCTGTGTTTAGGGGGTGGAGGATTGGTTGGTATTATCTGACAAGAATATATCAGAAGTTTGCAGTTAGTGGAACTCCTGAAAATTATATATGAAATATTGGACTTTCACAGTTCCTTTAGAGTGGTTTAGAGCCATTGTTCTCTGTTGAGCTAAAATCTCAACTTCATTGGTTCTGGTTCTGTCCTTTAAATAATTTATAGTTAAGTACAGTTATTTTTGTACCATGACAACTCTTAGAAAAACCTAAGAATGACTCTTCAAATGGTTTTGCTTCCATCATTTGTGGTTCCCCAGGTCATCTTCTTTTTGACCTGACAGTTTTCTTTAATTGTGGTGTATGAAGGTGAAATTCTAAACCACTCATCCCCTTAGTATACTTAATTTGTTATGATGTAGAATCTATGAGTCCTTTTAGAAGTTTTGATCCAGTTATTTGAAATTCACTCAAGTTCAAGTAGAAAATGAATATATTGGGTCATTACAGTAGTGACTTTTTTTTTAAAAAAAACAAAACCCCAAAGGGTAGGAATTGTGCAGGTAGGAATTTGAAACCCAGGCAGAACCAAAGCAGCTTTCTTTAGTCTTTTCTCTTCTAGATTGTGTGGTTATCATCTCTGTGCCTTTGCCTCATCATTAACTGTGTCTTTCAGTCTGACTTTCTCTTGTACACGGCTGTCCTGACCTGGCCGTGTGTGGGTCCACAGGCTGAATAAAGTCTCCAGTAAGAGGATCTGGTTGCCTTAGGATGGATTCAGTATCCACCTTTGATGCAGTTGCTGTATGTGGACGTGGGAAGGAGGTCAGATGGTGAAAGGTTTGCTGCTTCTGTGTCTAGAGGTAGTCAGGTTTTCTTACAAAGTCTTGAGACTGGGACGGTTATGCACTCTTGAAACCGTAACAGACGAAGATTAGAGCCTTTAGCAGCCAGTGGACTTTTCCTCCATTTAATTGACACTTTTCTAGACTGTGGTTAGACCATTTACTGCTCTCATAAAACATTTCTGTTCCCGTTCTATAAAGTTACCAAAAGAATGATGCTCACTGAAATTTGGATTTACTGTCTCTGGTCCATGATAGTTCCCTGACTGGCTATTTTCTCAGATGCCTTTTGGTTCCTTGTGAGCACATATTTGTCTGCAAATTTGCCCTGTTCTAACACACTGAAGAAGCTCAGAATCCAGGTCAGGGGCTTAGAGTTTCATGAGGTTCTTTTCTTATTCTTTTACCAGTGGGATATTCTCTCCCCTTTGACCTTTGGTATTGTACAGCAGTTGAATAATGTTCACTGGTAGAGAATCATATGTATGTACAGGTCTTTCTGTTCTCAGGTGAACTTTGTGTTAAATACGCTCACTAGGGTTTCGGGAATGCCTTGCCCAGGAAAATGCTGCTTGCTGGGCTTTCTGAAACCCCTAAAATAGGGCAACGCAGCTAATTCTTCACTGCATTTGCTTACTTAGCTCTCAATGAAACTCAGTTCTTACTCGTTTTGGTTTGTGGGGTTTTATCAGAAAAGACTTTGTTTCTCATTAAAAGGACATTTTTCCGTCTTGGGAAGTATGGAGAGGGCCCCTCTCCTCTATGTGTCCATTCACTGACAGGTTTCTTTGTTTTGCAGGGACAAGCTCTGGGGGGTCTGTGTCTCCGTCCTGGCCCTCTTGCCTCGAGTCCTCAGGCTGATGCTGCAGAGCCTGCGGGTGAACAGAGCTGGGCCTGAGGAGCTGCCTGTAGTGGGCCAGCTGCTCCGCCTGTTGCTGCAGCACGCACCCCTCAGGACCCACATGTTGACCAACGCCATCTTGGTGCAGCAGATCATCAAGAATATCACAGTAAGAAGCACCAACAGGGCCATCTACTGCTTGTACTAGGTTCATGGGCACGGAGGTGGTTGTGGGAGGCCAGGGCTCCTGCACCTTGACAGACTTCTGGGATTAAGCCCAGTGTGGTGGTTTCTTAAGACTTCCCCTGGCGTCTGGTAACTGTCACTGATTCCAGAATCAGTACTAAAAGCCTTAAAATACTCGAACTAAATTAAGGTGGCAGGCAGCTTAGTTGGAAAAGGTACAGGCATCAGAGTCAGTCTACCTGGATTGTGATACAGATTCTATTGATTGACTATGGTGATTTTGCAAGTTTTCTTTTTTTTTTAAACCTGTCTGAGCTTGTTTTCCTAGCTGTAGAAATGGAAATAGCAGCAACTTTGTTGGGTTTTGTTAACCACAATGAAATCATCCAAGTAAAGTTTATACTGTAACTGACATTTATTAAGTACCCAACAAATGTTAGCTGTCATTAAGGAAATTTAGCAGGAATAAACTGCAGACCTATTTCTCGTCACTTAGATCACTGGAGAGGGGGAAGAAGCTGGAAGTTGTAGGCTTCAGCTTTGTCTAACGGTTCTGTGTTCACCTGGGGCAGGCAGCTCTGTTTCTTAAGGATTCATTTGGGTGTTTTGGTCTGGAGAGTTGAAATGAGGTTTTTTTGATTGGAGGAAGTTATTAATTGGTGTATATATAATAATACTTCAGAGTCATAGAGCTTATACATGCATAAACACAGGATATATTCTGAATCTTGTCAGTAATGGAAGACGAAGCAGAATTCAGAAATAGAAGGAAGTCAAGAATTTGGAGAATCAGCCCATCTGTATATGAATGACAAATTGAGCCCTGTAGAGTTATTATTCTCAGTTGATGTTAATGCAGAAATCATGAGATTCTAGAATGCAGAAGGGCAGATATACAGAGTAAGGGGCGGTTAACGGTGCAGTGTCATCAGTGCCTAGCAGAGGTGGGAGGGAAGAGACCCAACAAGAAACTGGTAGCACTTGTGCTTGAGGATGAGACTAGGAGTTGAACTCCCTGTGGTAATTCCTCAGTTAGGTTCCCTTTTCAGTGAGCTTTACTGTGGTATTTATAGATGATGATACTACTGCAAGGGACTCTTGAGATCTTGTTTGGGTGTGATAAAAACCATCAGGAAGCAGTTTTGGTACCACTCACATTATTCTTATTTTCTTTGCAGACACTGAAGAGCGGAGGTGTGCAGGAGCAGTGGCTCACAGACTTACATTATTGCTTCAACGTGTACATCACTGGGCATCCCCAGGGCCCCAATGCATTGAGTACAGTGTATTGAAAAGGCACTGCAGCACGTCTGTTGGAAACTGTTTATTCACATCTAATTTTGAAGAGAGACTGATGTCATAAATGTTTGTCATTAAAGCTGAACTTTTAAAGAAGCTGTTTATGAACCTTCCTTTGCACTGAAACAGGAAAATGCTTGGGAGTTGCCACTGATACACAGGCTGGCTTCTTGGACTAGCGTGTGATGTGTGGTTAAGTATATACATCCCATAGCTAAGTATGTATAAAATACAGAGCAATAATATGGTACCTCCTGTTATATTCTAAGAAACCAGCTGAATCTTTTCAGCCCCATCTAGGCAAACCTCATTCTTTGTGTTCTCAGTCCCAGTTCATTCAGACAGCAACAGACTAGTTTTTGGTTTCGTTTGGGAGTGGTTGCTTTTCGCCTTGGAGTTGTGTTGTTTACAGAGGATTTCTAGCAGGATTTCAAGACCGTACTCCCATTGTTGTGAATTTTCCTATACCTAAGTGGTAGTTGGTCTGAGCTGCAAAACTCTTAAAAAATCATTTTTCTACTAGTGATTATTATTTTTGTTATAATCATTTTCACAATAATGATGTAATTAGCCAACTGTAAAAAAAAAAATCCAAGTATTTAACACTTTATTGTTTCCAGTCTCTTACAGTCAGGACAGGGGTGGCAGTAATTTTAAAACAGAAGCAGTCCTAGAAATACCTGTGAGCCTAATATGTCTACATTCTTAGTAGCTTTGCCCTTAAAAGATATGAAGAACCCTGTAATCACTGATTTTATTTAAACCAAATGTTCTTCAAGAGCTGGAATGCATAGTTCGCACAGTGCCAGAGGAAAGGCAATTTGACAAGACGGCTCACCTCTGCAGGTCAGGCAGAAAATAGAAGTAGGTTAAGGCCTGAGCTGGCGCCATGCGTGAAGGATCCAGTCCGTAGGCCTGCCAACTGAGGCCCTGGTGCTAGGTGCAGCCGCTGGTGCCCAGCAGGAGGAACGCCGCTCAACGAGAGGACGCGGCAGCCACCTGTGGCCTCCAGAGGCTGACGCGGAAACTAAAACGTAAGCCGTCAACCGTATACCTAGGACAGCCTTACGACCTCTAAAAGCAAACACTGGGTCATGACTCTGGTCTAAAAATTATAACAGGATGTGGTGTCTGTAATGAAGTCCATTGCATTTGACTCCAGAAAAGTAGTGAGCTGAAGGCAGTTGCTGTGGGCCAGGCTCCTCCCCATCTCACTTAGGTTCTTCAGACTGGAGTCAACAAAGCCAGGCTTGCACCAGCTGGCAGGGAGAAATCCCAACCCAGCAGATCTTCAGTGCTCACTTTTCTTAGTTCTGCGTAGAGTTATTATAAAGTCTTCTTTTCCAGTCCTACTGAAGTGGAGGCAGATGGGCAGTTCTGCACAGGTATGGACTACCCTGGTCCTTTCAGTGCAGCTGAAGAATTTACAAAACAGTGCTATGTGAGAGCAGAAGGAAAACATTTCTTTTCAGTTGTTACCACATTTTTAGGCTAATAAGGCTTTGGGATATTAAAGTTGCATAAAGTGTAAAAGCTAATCAGAGAACTTGAAGTCTGCACTAGCTATCCGAGCCCCCCGGGCACAGTCTTCCTCCTTAGGCAGTCGAAGCTTTAGTTTGTTTCTTGATGGGTTAGCTGATTGCAGGTTGTAAGAAAAATTCTGTGATTTCCCACTGTTCTCAAGGAGGTGAATACACTGCAAGTTGCTCACTGTTAAATAACAGATACTCAAATTATTAATGCTGAAGGGCAGGGTGGGGAGGAAAAGGGGTTTAGGTTTGGACTATCCATGGGACCCAATAAGGTGATGGCTGGTTTATGGTAGAGACAGGATGACATCGGCCCCTCCTTTTCCATCCTCTCAAAGATACTTGACATCTTTTTAAGGAAGAACCTTGACTGTGAGGGGGCAGGTGCCTGAGGAGCTAGGACTGGAACATAGGTCTTCAGTTTGCTTGAAATAACCACTATGATGCTGCTTTCTCTGCATCTCCTCTTAACACGACAGTTAAGACAGGATGCTACATTTGGAAAACTCGTGGTGCACTCAACCCTCTCACTTAACAAATGAGGATGCTGAGGCCCCGAGGAGTTAAGAGACACTGTGGAGGCTGTATTGCTGAATGTTGCTCCTAACTTGCTGTGAAGCAAAGAAGCAAGCATGAAAGGTGAGTAGTTTTTTTAAAAAGTTACAAAGGTAATCGTTCTCTTCTGTTTTTATTACTGTTATTCAATAAAGCTGAAGTGAACTGTTTCGGAACTCTGATGTTTTCTGGCTGCTTTGCTGTATATCAAGTCGTCTTGTCCCCTGCACACCCCTCTGTAGGTGCAGGGATATTCTGCATTCATACAGGGGGTACCATTTTTACTAAGCCGTGGTTATTCCATTCATTGGAACGGGATTTTTTTAGAGGAAGTTTTTAATGAGATGGACCCCAAATTTGGGACACCTCTCTCTCTCTCTCTCTCCTCTGATCCATTATTACGCTGCTGTTCTTTGTGGGTGTGGGTGGTTCGCAGGTGGGTGGGAAGACTGGGGAGAAGGCAACTGTTTCCTGGATGCATGTAAAGAAACAGTCCAAGGAGTTTGTTTCTTTGGTTTATCCAGCTAACTTTCTATTCCTTTTAAGAGACAAAAGCACTACTAACATCTCTCCTTGAGTTGAAGGTTAGGAGCCACAATCTGAACTCAGATCTGAGCACCTACAACATGCCCAACAATGCACTAAAGCTAAGTGAACAGTGAACAAAAGTCAGACATCCTTAACTCTATGGAATTCTCAAAGCAAAAAAAATTAAAACTTTAAAAAAACTTTTTGGCTGTGCCTCAAGGAATGCAGAATCTTAGATCCCTGGAGTGGAACCCACACTCCCTGCAATGGAAGTGCAGACTGCCAGGGAAGTCCCTCAAAGCAAAAATTTCTACTCAAGGTAAAGACTAAAACAAACGGCTTGTCTTCCTTGGTTCAGTTGGCCATCTGTGATGCCATGTTGCAGAAACAAATATGTCTGTCCAAGTCATGCCCATTTCATGGAAATTTATAGACATGTATTCTGAATAAAACATGGGCTGCAGCTAACTAGCTTGCTGCTCTGCCCATCAGCCTTATTCACAGGTTAACGATTAATGTGGGTAGGTAGGTGGGCCTCATAAAACCTTTGTCCCCAAGCTTGGGTTCAGGAAAAGATTCTCTTCCGTCCTCATCTATTTTCAAGCCAGTGTAGGATAAACAAGCTGATAATTCATATATAGTTGTAAGAAACTATTAATGTTATTTTGTTTCTTCTGTCTTTAACTGTGAGTCCTTTAACTTAAAACCTCTTACGCTGTTAAACATCTTCATTTTTAAAGATTTGATAGTCTTGGACTTTCTTGAGACAGAGTAAAATAACAAAATACCAAAAATGCTACATCTTAAAGTAATTTTATCTAACAGTTGTTTTTGAAACTATTCTTCAGTTCACTCAAGATAACTAGAGGTGTGTGTGGTTTTTTTCTTTCTTTTAAACCTAGAACTATGGGCCTGATTCCTTTGAGTTTCTAATTGCCCTGATCAGCTTGCCTATGTTACATGAATTGCCCAACTCTTATTAAAGCTTTGGTAGTAATTACTGTCCCCCCATCTCCAGATTTTCCCCCATCAAAAACTAAATGAATGTTAAAGTTCATGCTGACAGTCATTGTTCACCTCCCCAGCTGCACCCTGTTCCCGCCGGATGACTGGATCAGGGACTGGGGGGAGCGTGTTGCCATAGCCACCTATGAGAAACACTAGACTGGCATTAACTGCTGACAGCACTGAACTTATCACCCACGTTTAATGCTGGCATGAATGGAGGGGCCCTGAGTAAGACACTCTTGTCTTGGGCTAAAAAGAACGTTCCCTGAACTGCTCCTGTGTGAGTGAAAGTGTGGACAGTTGAACCTGAGCTGGACCTGCTATTAAAATGTCCTCCTGAAGTGGCCCTAAAAGGCAAAAGCCAGAATTTGTAGTAAAAGGACTTCGTCCCATCTTTGAGGAGGAGATTGTGGACCTTAATGGGAAACCAAAACAGAACAAGAACTCCCAGGATATTACTTTAAAGAATAACACTATTTGTGCTTACCCCTCCTGTATGTGAACAAGTATGGTAAAGTGATCAGTAATAGGTGCCATTTATTATTTCTGCGGGAGGTAATGTTACAGTTTGGGGTTATAAAAATAACTTGTCTCCTCTGAAGAGGAGATGTTTATTGTGATAATTCCATGAAAGGGGGATGAAAAACATGCAGTCCTGAAATCAACTGGCCATTGGAACCCCCTGGCAGTCTGCTCTAATGTCTCCACCTTTGGGGATTAAACAGAAAAGGGAAGTGTTTCTCACATGGTCTCCCCTGTCTGCTTTGCGCATGTAGGGACTGCCTTACCTGAGTTGAGACCCAGCACAGAGTGGGCTTTTGAAGATCTTGTGCGCTGACGTACTTTCCCTTCTTGAGAACCTGAAATCAACCAACAATTATCTGTTTTTTAACCAATGACAGCTGTAGCCTGACCAAGTGCTGAATTTTTGTATTGAGGTAAAGCCTTGAGTTTGCAGGTGTCCACCAAGATAAATTAGGTATGTGGAGAACCACATAGGTCCAGGTCTGGAGATTGTGCTACCAAGGCCACAGATCGGTTTGTGAAGGTGCCTTAACTTTTGTTCTCTCCATCGAGGAGTGAGTCAGGCACTTTCCAGAGCTGAAAGGGTTTCAGTACGCAGCAGTTTATTTGCCAAACAAGCATGTACTGTACTGCTTGGATCCGGGGTGTTCCCATAGACAGACAGCTCTGTGCTATCTAAGCACAGGGAAGGTCAGCATGAGGCAGGCAGGGTCGGCCTGGGTCTGGGATCCTCTAACGAGAATTTAAGGGGAAACCTGGCAGCAGTCTAGACAGCTTGTGTGGTGAGGCTTCCATCAGGAGGCCCAGCAGACGATCTCTTGACAGTAAGGCTCTCTTGGTTGAGATCAGAATGCTTCATGAAACCAATTCCAACCCAGAGTTGCTGCAAGGGAGGCATAAACATGATGAGAATTCTCTTGGTGCCTGGCTGTTTAATAAGTTCCTACCTAAATGGAGGTTTGCCCAATGTAGTTAAATCCTGTTTCAAAATCGGAGGTGACACACTTCGGGGGTGCTACCATAAAGTACACAGAAGGACAATTACCGTAGATCTGCTTGAGCACTGAGTGCCTGGTGGGCTTGGTGCCTGAGCTGCCCTTGGGTGGACTCTTGGTGGTCTTGCTTACTGCCATGGTTTTTGGGGGTTTCAGTTCCAGTTCCTTCCTCCAAACCTGGAGAATCAAAGCCAGGCACTCTCGGTTCCATCTGTCCATATCTCTGGCTCCAAGCTGCTTCACGTGCAGGAGGTGCGACAGGTGTTTCCTGAGCTGGTAGCTGGGGAGTCAGAGGAGGGCAGAGAATTTAAGGTCATAGTACTGAGAAAACCAATGTCGCCTGAAGTTCCTAGAAGCTATAGGATAGTAGTTGCTGAACTCTTGTGAGATTCATTCAAACTCCCATTCCTAATTTCAGTGGCAGTATGTTGTATATGGAGTTCTGTCCCTGTCCATCAGTTATTTGCTGAACTAGGTATCACTTAGATGAGTCCTTGCCAAAGTGGGACAGGCCGATGTGTAAACAAATGAAGTATGAGAAGTACTATGTGAGAGCTAGGAGCTAGGTGGCTGGTGTTTGTGCTGGGTTTTAAGGGATAAGTGAAAGCTTGCTAGGCAGGGAAGGGCATTCTGGGTAGCAGAATTGACATGATTAGAGATGTGGGCATTTGTGCATGAATCTTTACTAGTGGAGAGATGTGTGCAAAGGATTATGTATGTGGTAAGGCAAGGAGGATTGGAGGCTGGGCCCCACTGTGGAAGGAACCAGCATTTGGTCAGGGCCTCCTGTATACCAGGCACCTTGCCTGTGGTTAAGTCTGAAAGTAAACCCGTAAGGTAGACGTTATGAAGCTGACAAAGGCTGAGTATAGAGGGGAACATCATCAAGATGGTGACATAAGTCCATTTTGACTGCTCCCCATCACAAGAACAGCAGCTAATATTCATGGATAAGACAGCAGTGAGAAAATCCTGGAACATGGGGATGAGGCTAAAGCACCCCCTGCTCTAGAGACCGAGACAGATTTAGAAGGGTAACCGTTTGAGCAGCTCCATGCTGACAGCATTGCCTTCCCCCAGGCTGGCACAGCACCACACGGAGAGGTCTGCCCTGAGCCTGCTATGCTTCCAGTGGGAAAAGAGCCCAGGGTGGACATGCAGCTCCCCCAGCATCATGGGTTGCTTCTTGGGAGCAACTCCAGTCTTACTCCATGGGGACTGCAAGGGACTCTGGGACTTAAGTACTGGGAATACAGTGATGTCAGAGAAGGAATGAGGGGCTTGTAACAACCAGCATAGGGATCTTGGCAGAGCCTGCCTGTAGAGTCCAAGTAGTAGTTAAAACCAGTAGCTCTGTTTAGACTCTGTAGAAACAAGATGGCAGCACAGTCTGACCAGGGAGCCCACTGGTGTTCAAGTTTCCCTGATCCAGTTTCTTGTACAAAAAACCTTGCTGGCCTTGGAGCCTAGTCTGACTCTGCCCCAGCAGGAGAGCTGAGTCATAGCCCAGCCCATGGCTGAGTGTAGTTTCTGGTCGCTTCCTGACCAGAAAGGCTGGCCAGACCACCTGGAAGCTGTGTAGCCCAGCAATGCTCAATGCAAAGCAGGCAGAGCCGATCATCCACAAAGCCAACAGCATTGTTCAGCCAGGGACCTTGGGGAGCAGGGCACCTTGAATCAAGATCACGAAGAAGCCACCTTTGGAACCAGTTCGTCACTCTGCCTGGGTAGGGAAAATAATTCCAAGCCCTACCAAATACAGCCTTCAGCCCGTCCAACTGGGGACCTCACCAGAGTACGCTCTTGAAACCCATCCCATAGTCCTTAGAGTAGCACTTGGAAAGAGGACTGCCCGTGGCTTTCCCCCTCTACAGAATAAAACTAGTGGCTGTGTCTGGCCAGGGAATTCAGTGCCCACGCTGGGGCATCCTATCCAACCAGAGCCGGAAGGTAAATCCTAGCTCTGCCTACTGCCAGTCTTGACTAAGTATGCCTGACCAGAGAAGCTGGGCAACTTGCAGAGCCCAACCTACAGCCTCATTTGAGCAGGGAACCAAAGCAGCAGTCCTGTCCACCCACCGCCACACAGTCTTAGAGCTTAGGCAGCGGCCTTGCCCAAAAAGAGAAAGCAAGTCCCACCTGCCCAAGTACATTATCAGCAGACACATCCAGAAACCCAAACTGAGCTCAGTGTTGAAGAACCGTCTCTGCCAAAGCAAACTTGTGAGAGGAGACTGCTTATTCAAATGCATAGATGCCAACATAAGGAACCAAAGATACAACTCCCCCCACCGCCAAAAAAAAAGAAAAACCACAGGTAAATATGATACCAAAGGAAATAATGATATTTTAAGATACTTTATATAAGCTTCATGGTAATCACAGGGGTAAAACCTGTACTAATTACACCAAGGAACATGATAAAGAAGTCAATGCAGATTGATACCAGAAGGCATCAAAACACAAAAAAGACGGTAGGATAAGATGGAACAATGGATCAAAAAAACAAGACAGCAAAACTGCAACAGTATATCCTTACCTACTAATAATTGGGCTGAGGTAGCACTAGTGGTAAAGAACCTGCCTGCCAATACAGGAGACGTGAGAGACGTGGGTTCGATCCCTGGGGTGGGAAGATCCCCTGGTGGAGGGTGTGGCAACCCACTTGAGTATTCTTGCCTGCAGTATCCCATGGACAGAGGAGCCTGGAGGGCTACAGTCCATAGGGTCACACAGACTCGGGCATGACTGAAGCAGCTTAGCACACATGTACCAATAATTATTCTAAATGTAGAAAATTTAAAACAGAACTACCATATGACCCAGCATTCCCACTTCTGAGTATATAACTGAAGGAGATGAAAGCAGTACACTGAAGAGATCCCTATATCCACAGCAGCATTATCTTAAAATAGCCAGGACACAGAATGTCCTATGGACAACAGATGTGTCCACTGAGGGATGAATGAATGAAGTTGTTTTATATGTACACACACAATAGAATACTGTACATTATATGTATTATCAGTTCAGTCACTCAGTTGTGTCCGACTCTGCGACCCCATGGACTGCAGCATGCCACGCTTCCCTCCCTGTCCATGACCAACTCCTGGAGCCTACTCAAACTCACGTCCATCGCATCAGTGATGCCATCCAACCATCTCATCCTCCGTCATCCCCTTCTCCCACCTTCAATCTTTCCCAGCATCAGGGTCTTTTCCAGTGAGTCAGTTCTTCGAATCAGGCGGCCAAAGTATTGGAGTTTCAGCTTCAGCATCAGTCCTTCCAATGAATATTCAGGACTGATTTTCTTTAGGATTAACTGGCTGGATCACCTTGCAGTCCAAGGGACTCTCAAGAGTCTTTTCAAAACCACATTTCAAAAGCATCAATTCTTTAGCACTCGGCTTTCTTTACAGTCCAACTCTCACATCCATACGTGACTACTGGAAAAACCATAGCTTTGACTAAATGGACCTTTGTTGGTAATGTCTCTGCTTTTTAATATGCTGCCTAGGTTGGTCATAGTGTTTCTTCCAATATATATATGTATTATATATATATACACAATAGAATATTATTCTGTCATAAAATAAAAAGAAATGCTGCCATTTGCAGCAACACAGACGAACCCTAAAGACCTTATTTCAGATAAAGGTAAATACTGTATTATTTCACTTACATGTACAATCTTCAAAAACAAATCCAAAGAGAAATCAGATTTGTGGTCATCAGAGATTGGGGGAGAGGAGCTGGATGAACATGATCAAAAGGTGCAAACTTCCAGTTATAAGACAAATAAGTACTGGGGATACAATGTACAATGTGATGACTATAGTTAACACTTCTTTTATGACATATGTGAAAGTTTTAAAAAAGTAAATCCTGAGTTCTCATCACAAGGGGAAAAACCTTTTACCTATGTGAGATGATGGTGTTCACTAAACTTATGTGGTAATGGTTTTATAACATATGTAAACCAAGTCATAATGCTGTACACGTTAAACTTACTCAGTGCCACATCTCAATTATATCACAATAAAAATTGGAGGGAAAAGGCTAACAGAGCCAGGAGAAGCCAACATTCAAATCAGTGCTTGTCTAGTCCAGCAGCCAAACACTGCTAATGACTTGGTCTCTACTCTGTTCTTGGTGGGGATGCTCAGAGATTTCTAAGAACAGTGGCAAAGGTTAAGAGCTGAGTCTTACGAAGACCATTCTGCGGGAGGGTGGAGCCTGGGTGGGGGAGCGGAGGGGCACCAGGGTGCTGGCCATATTTACCTCTGGTGTTTTCCTTCCAGGGTTTATCCCATGTGCACTTCCGAAGCTCTTATTGAGCCCTTGGCTGTTGTGCAGCCTCCCAGGGAAGCCGCACCAGGGTTCATTAACCACAGCTGATTAACTCCTCCTGGTGCGCCCACAGGGAGCTGCATGCCCAGTCTTAAAATACACCAGATGGGACAGAACCTTCTTCCCAAGTGCTCGAAGCTCTGTGCAGTGCTTGGTGCAGCCCTTCCCTCCTGTCCTAAAGGCTGATCGCAGTACAACTACAGCAGTTCTTCCTTTCTTTCCCCAGAGCATGACAAACCATGGCACCCCTTTACTAGAATGTACCATGTTTTCAAAAAGCCAATTATAGAGAGAAGTAAGCGTTATGGGACAACACGGCTCCCCAGTTCAATTCTTCCATATCCCCTGCTCTGCGAGCGGAGGCTGGGAACCGAGGGGTTGGCTGAAGCTGTAACAAGCTGCCACCTCACTGACTCTGGTGTGGAGACTGAGTCTGTCCAATGGTCTCATGTTCTCAAGGAGAATGTGCACTCCTGGTTTGCTGAGAATCCAAACACACCCAATGGTCCCTTTCAGCCTGGGTGTAGGGCTCTTGTGATCCAGCTGCTCCTTGCTTATTTACTTCAAAACATGCTGGAGAGGAGCTGATGGGAAGTGCCTTACACAGCAACTCCTCGTCACCACAGCAGCTTCCCAGCCCAGCTTGTCCAGTATCCAGTTTCAACCTTTAAAATAGTCAAGCCTTGACTGGTAATAAAACTCACATTCTAGGACGAAGTTTCATTTTCTCTGGGTCCCAGGTTCAATCTGCTCACCCCGTCCGGCGTGTTTTCAGCTGGCCCGCCTGCTTCCCTGGGCATATGTCCTAGGACGGTGACCTGAGTTTATGGGAGCTCATGTGCTAAGCCTTGCTCCCCACCCCTGCCCTCAGGGCCCCTGAGGGCACCTCGGACACCCCACCTCATCCTGGATGGCACTGAGGGCTCCTGGGCTTCAAACAGAAGACAGACACGGCTGTAGCAGAATCAATGAAGGGGTTTGAACTGTCGCTTGGCACGGGACTTGGCACAGTGTGCAGCTTTCCAGAAACCCTTTGGGAGCTGATGTCCCAGGACTCAGAAATGCACAGGGTGCAACCAGAGGGGCCTGTGTGCCTGCCTCCCCAGGTGGGCGCACAGACTGGGAGTCCACTGTTCCTGAGGAGAATGACTGAAGGCTCATTTGCTGCTGCAGACACTGGCTGACAGGACCTGTCAGCTGCTGACTCTTCAAAGGAGCCAGAGGCCAGTCTGACAGGCAGGCCCTGCAGCTGGGGAGCAGCTGTGGGACCCGACATGGCAAGCCTCACAAGCTTGTCTGGATCCCAGGTTTCAGCTGAGATACTTAACAATAAGTTCCTCTGGGATGGTAGCCAGTGTACATCCTGGCAGAACACCCAAGATGGGGGAGCGAGGACCCTTCCTATCTGTGGCTTCAGAGGTCACCGGTCTGAGTGGAAGGCCAGTACTGGCACATACCAGCTCTGTAAGCGGGGCTGGCTGATGAACCTCTCTGTGCTTGTCTCCTCCACCGTGGAACGGGGGAAGATGAGTGTCCCCGGTATCCCTCTCAGGGTTACTGTGAGGATTACCCGAGTTAATACACGTACAACTACTTATAGCAGTGTCTGGCGGGAGTGCCAGATGAAGGCAACTGCTGGTATTAGTAACAGTGATAACAACAAACCCCACAACATTATAAAAACATGTTGATGCAGTGAGACCATCCAGACAGCCTGCTCTCCAGCCTGTTCTGAGGTGAACAGCGTGAGGTTGGGCTGTGCCTCCATTATTTTGACCACGGCACACACTACCTTCACAGAGAACCTAAGGGAAAGATACCTGGACTTAAGTCAGTTGGAACTTCGAGTGCTGGATCTGATCATTAGCACCAGCCTTGTTTCTTGAGAACGTCTGCTTGTCTGAAAAACAGGGATACGAATCCCTGTCGTGTCAGCCTGTGGCATGGTTGGGAGACTGAGGAGATCAGGCACGAGGTGACTGTAAGCAGGAGCCTAAGCAGACAGGAAGATGCCCTACAGTGATGGCCGTGCAGGCCCCAGGCAGCTCGCTGGGCTCTGGGTTAGGAGACTTCAGCACAAAGATCCTTGAGGCTTCTCCCTGGACCTCCCAAGACACTCAGCTCTCCCTCTGCCAGCGTTAGGGTCTCTGGCACTTTTATCTCCCAACAGGGGCATTGATACATGGCACGCCCCTGCTCGCACTGATCTGCTTGCTTTGTTCCCCCATCAAGCTTCCTCTCTACCGAGGCGGAGACCGCATGGCTCCCACCTGCCCATGACAGTTCCGGCCCTCCCCCTGTGGGTGTGGTCATCACTGGAAGGCCTGATCTGGACTGGGGCCCAGGGAGGGCCTGTGATGTGAAAGGGATTATGAGACATGTGAAAACCTGAAGCAAAGGACTTCCACAGTCTTCCCACACTTACACCCGGGTGTATTCGTCTCAGTACTTCAGGAAGCCCCTCCACCACTCCCAGCGCCCACTCCACTTTCTGAGCTCACACAGGTTTCTATGATGACTCAGTCACTCGATGCACTGTATCTAATGCCTGAGTAGTAAAGAGGGAAAATTATCTTACATGTGCAGTACTTTAGAACTTACAAAGCACACATTATCTCATTCCAGCAACCTGTCACAAAAGCAGGACAGGTTGCAGCAATTGTTAAACACCATTTTACAGAGGAGGAAACCGAGGGTCAGGGAGGCCATTGCTCAACATCGGATAATGTGTTAGAGCTTCACCTGAAACTCAGGCTTCCTGGTTTTTCATTTACACCCCACTATCTTGGGTCCTTTCCTATCATTCTGGGTAAAAACACCTTCCAAATAGCTTAATATAAATTATTAAGATCTAAACATGTGGGAATCTCATAGGTAGGCTCAGTAAAGTTGGCCTTGTCAGGCCAGCACATGCAATCCACTAGAAAGTATCACAGAGGGCTTTCCTGGTGGCTCCATGGTAAAAAAAAAAATCCACCTGCCAATGCAGGAGACACAGGTTCAATCCCTGGTCTGGGAAGATCCCATATGCCTCAGAGCAACTAAGCCTGTGTGCCACCACCACTCAGTCTGTGCTCTAGAGCACATGCTCTGCAACAAGAGAAGCCACCGCAGTGAGGAGCCTGCCCACCACAACTAAAGAGTAGCCTCCGCTCGCCTCAACCAGAAAAAAGCCCATGCAGCCATGAAGACCCAAAGAAGCCATAAATAAATAAAACTGCATATAAAGAAAGTGTCCCAGAGCAGAGGGAGTGTTGCGTCAGGTGGAGGACAGCCACAGAGCCAGAGCTGTGGTGGCGCCCTGCCTTCATACCTCCTCCAGGCCCGCTGGATGATCGCCGCGGCCTTGTTCTTCCTGCGGAACAGCTCCTTCCTGCTTCTTTCTCTCTGGATGATCTGCAGCCGCAGCTCTACGGGGAGAAGGTCAATGTTCACAGTCTGCCCAGGGAGGGGACCAGGAGCCGGATCAGTCTCCTTGGGTAGCCGAGTGTCTTCAGACCGGGCCGATGTCCCCAGCTTCCTGACTCCTGATCTCAACACCTCTGTGCTTGGTGGCAAATCTGAGGAGGTCCCTCCTGCGAGCTTGTCCTGTGTCGCTGTGTTCCTTGGTGTCCGGTGGTGGAGAGGACTCTGCCCAGGGTGGACCACTTCCCCCTTGGCACTGCCAGGCCGGCTGGACCCGGCCGGGGAGCGCCTCCCTCCTCTGAGCTCCTGGCTGCGCCTCTTCTGGGAGGCACGCATGGCCTTGGGTGCTGCGTCCTGCCGCCGGCTGGCTTTCCAATGGCTGTCCTGCTGTGGAAGGCTTGTGGCTGCCCAGCTGGGCTCCTCGCCTTCCGCATCGGGCCCAGCCCCCTTGACATGGGAGGGCTGCTTGGAGGAGCCTTTCCCCTTGTCACAGTGCTGCTCACCAGCTGTCTCACCTCTGGGCTTCTCAGCAGGGCAGACTCCTGGACGCCTGTTCCCATCACTGCCTTCGCTAGGACTGAAGTGGACACAGGCAGATCGGCCTTTAGAATGTTCTCTGGCTGTTTCTTGGGGAGACAAGAAAGAAGGGGAGGAACCATTATTGTCCAAAACTTGGAGGGCAGGGCAGTTCTGCCTACTTGTTCACCAAAAAAATATTCAGACTTTTCCTTTCGTGTCACCGTGATAGTGATAGTATGATTAGGAAAAATTGTTTAACTTCTTTTTCTAGTAATGGTAGGTTAGACAACCTGAAAGCCTTCCCCTATAGAAACCTAGAAATTCTGACTAAAATATAATAAACGTTATTTTAAAAGCACCACAGTGCCTTCAAGAAAAATAAAAGAAATCCCTGGGGGCCAGAAACAAACAGAAAACTGAGAACTCTAGTAATAAGCTTGTGAGCTGATCCAGCGACTGTCAGGCAGGTGGTAGTGGCGAAGTGGGCGATGGCTGGTCTTATTAAATAACGGATTGTTTTAACATCCAGATAAGAACAGAAGACAAGCCTTGCAGGCAGAAAGTTAACTGGAAACAGGACACTGCATGAAGTCAGGACTCATGAGACAGTAAACTCTTGGGAAATGATAATCCAGATAAAAATATCTTCCCAGCACTGCTGCTGCTGCTGCTAAGTCGCTTCAGTCGTGTCCGACTCTGTGCGACCCCATAGACGGCAGCCCACCAGGCTCCCCTGTCCCTGGGATTTTCCAGGCAAGAGTACTGGAGTGGGGTGCCATCGCCTTCTCCGCTTCCCAGCACTAGAAGATGACAAAGAAATTTGTCTCAGCCTAGGTTCCAGATAGGGTAAAGGGTCATCCATGAGAGTTTGAAACCAAAGTGCTGTGCCTCACATAGGTTTGGTATTCGTTTATTCTCAACCCAGAGGAAAAATTAATATAAAAATTAGTCTCAGGATGGTGGTATTGCAGGGTGCCTCATAGAAGCAAACACAGGCCACACAGAGGGGACCTCCTAAAAATAACTTTGCAATCCAAAATTACAAAATACACAAGGAAACAGCCTACTATGAGGGATAGTTAACAGAGAAAAATAACAAGATTAGATCAACAAAAAATGTCAACTAATAGAACAATGTGTACGTGCACATACATGTGCACAAAACACACTCATTAAACACACAAAAGAAGTACAAAGTTAGAGAAAAAATTTTTAAATAACTAAACATAATTATCTAAAATGAAAATGTTAGTCTTGAGGTAATAAACAGTGAAGGAACTTCTGCTTCTATAACGGCAGAATTAACGCATACTCAAAAATCTAAAAAATCAAAAAGCTAAAATATTACAACCACCTGTTTGACAGGTGGCGCTAGTGGTAAAGAACCTGCCTGCCAACGCAAGAGACATAAGAGACATCAGTTCAATCCCTGGGTTGGGAAGATCTCCTGGAAAAGGAAATGGCAACCCACTCCAGTATTCTTGCCTGGAGAATCCCATGGACAGAGGAGCCTGGTGGGCTACAGTCCATGTGGTTGCAAAGAGTCAGATACAACTGAAGTGACTTAGCATGCATGTACCTGTCTGAGGCACTGAAGAGCTAACAAGGCCAAGATCCAAGAAAATCAAGTGACCAGGAGATGAACAAGGCATTTGGGGCTACATATCCCTAAGGAAATAAGCTCCTTGAGGTTTGGAGGACAAAACTTGGAGTCCAGATTCAGCCAGGGAGCACTGGATTGGACTCCTCGATGGCTGTTCCAGGGAGAAAAGGTGAACTGGCAGTGGGCTGACCTTTGCTGGCACTGAAAGCCGCACTCTGCATCAAAGCCCCACTCTGCATCATCTCAGTTCTGGGACTGCATCATGGTGACCTTGGATTGCTCTTTCTCCTGAATGCCTGGCAGAAGTCAATGTAAATCCACCCTGGAGGAATTATTAATCATACCATGCTAGGCTTTAAGTCATTTCTCTAATTTTTTACACTCAATGGTCCAGTACTTAGTGAAAAATATACAGGGAGATGATACAAGAGAAAATTGAGAGAAGAAGAGAGGGAGGGAGAACAGACAATAAAACAGACACACAGGTCATTCAGACGTGTTTTCAGAAACAGACTTTAAAATAACTATTCTTACGTGTGGAAGAATATGTATATTCTTCATGTATGAAGGAATGGTATATAAGAAAATAGACTTGCATCTGCTCGTGTGTACAAAACAAATATAGAAGGATAATCTGAAAACTGAAGAGACTAGATCCAATGGAGTGGGGAAGTGATAAAGAGATGAGGGAAATGCCAACAGTAGCAGGATGAGGCGGGAGAGACGCCTTCCTGAGTGAAACTTCCTGTACCGCTCTCTCAGACTTATTATAATGTTTCACATGTACCAAAACAAAATTAAAAAAACAACAACAGTGAATCAAAATAACAATGAGATACCACTACACATGGTAAAAATCAAAAATACTAACATCAAATGCTGCTGAGGGTGAGAAGCAACAGGAACCCTCCTTCATTGCTGGTGGGATGCAAAATGGTACAGCTGCTTTGGAAGACTGTTTGGTAGTTTCTTAAGAAATAGAACATATTCTTATCATACAATCCAGCAATCCTGCTCTTTGGTATCTTCCCAGATGAATTAAAACCTTATGTCTACCCAACATCCTGTACATGGGTGTGTATAGCAGCTTTATTCATAACTGCCCAAACTTGAAGCAGCCAAGATGCCCTTCAGTAGGTGAACATATAAATAAATTGTGCTATATCCAGACAATGGAATATTATTCAGCAATAAAATGGAGTGAACTAAAAGGAAATGAGTTTTTAAAAAATGAACGTGTACCAAAAAGAAATGAGCTACCCAGCCACACAGAATATTATGAAGTGAAATATTACTATCCTTGCATGAATAGTACTAATACATATTAATAAGTGAAGGAGGTCACCATGAAAAGGCCATATACTGTATGATTCCAACTATATGACATTCTGGAAAAAGGGAAAATTATGGAGACACTAAAAGGCTCAGTGGTTACCAGGCGTTCAGGAAAGACAGTGGATTTTTAGGGCAGTATGACAGTTAATGTAATGTCAACTTGACTGGTGTAAGAGATGCCCGGAGAGTTGGT
Organism: Bos indicus x Bos taurus; assembly: GCF_003369695.1. Lineage (NCBI taxonomy): Eukaryota > Metazoa > Chordata > Mammalia > Artiodactyla > Bovidae > Bos > Bos indicus x Bos taurus. The sequence goes on along the minus strand of NC_040083.1, from coordinate 64,985,400 downwards.
AAGACATTATTTCTGGGTGTGTCTGTGAGAGTGTCTCTGGAAGAGATCAGCTTTTCGATTGGTAACCTGAGTAAAGAAGACCACCCTCACCAAGGCAGGTCGGCATAGTCCCATCTATTTAGGGCTTAAACAGAAAAAACATGGTGGAGGAAGGGTGATTTTCCTTTTCTGCTAGAGCTGGGACACCCATCTTCTCCTGCCCTTGGGCGTAGGTGCTCCTGTTTGTCGAGCTTTTGGACTTGGGCCAGGACTGGTACCAAGGCTCCTGGGTGGCTCGGTGGTAAAGAATCCACTTACTGATGCAGGAGAGACACAGGTTCAATCCCTGGGTCAGGAAGGTCCTCTAGAGTAGGAAATGGCAACCCACTCCAGTATTCTTGCCTGGAAAATTCCAGGGATAGAGGAGCCTGGCAGGTGACAGTCCATGGGGTCACAAAGAGTCAGACACAACTGAGCACGACAACTTAAACCATCAGCCCCTCGATTTCCAAAACTTTGGACTCAGACTCAGAGCATCTGTTTCCTTGTTTTTAAGCTTTCAGACTCACTGAGTCACACTGCCAGCTTTCCTGGGTTTCCAGCTTCCAGATACCAGACTATGGGTCTTCTCAGCCTCCATAATCAAACAAGCTGCTGCTGCTGCTGCTGCTGCGTCGCTTCAGTCATGTCCGACTCTGTGCGACCCCATAGATGGCAGCCAACCAGGCTTCCTGTCCCTGGGGTTCTCCAGGCAAGAACACTGGAGTGGGTTGCCATTTCCTTCTCCAATGCATGAAAGTGAAAAGTGAAAGTGAAGTCGCTTAGTCGTGTCCGACTCTAGCGACCCCATGAACTGCAGTCCACCAGGCTCCTCCGTCCATGGGATTTTCCAGGCAAAAGTACTGGAGTGGGGTGCCATTGCCTTCTCAGCATAATCAAACAAGCAATCTATACCAAATCTCCTTTAACGTCTGCCTGTTTGCCTGCCTATCTATCTGTCTGTCTGTCTGTCTATCTATTTGTCTATCTTATTGGTTCTGTTTCTCTGGAGACCCCTGATAAAAGCAGTAAAACTATTCTGTATGATACAAGTTATACAGAATGTGTAACACCAGGCGTGAATGCTGTTGTAAACTGGACTTGGGTGATAATGATATGTCAGTGTCAGTTCAGTTCAGTTGCTCAGTCGTGTCTGACTCTTTGTGACCCCATGGACTGAAGCACTCCAGGCTTCCCTATCCTTCATCAACTCCCAGAGCTTGCTCAAACTCATGTCCATCAAGTTGGTGATGCTATCCAACCATCTCATCCTCTGTCGTCCCCTTCTCCTTCTGCCTTCAATCTTTCCCAGCATCAGGGTCTTTTCCAATGAGTCAGCTCTTCACATCATGTGGCCAAAGTACTGGAGCTTCAGCTTTAGCATCAGTCCTTCCAATGAATATCCAGGACTGATTTCCTTTAGGATTGACTGGTTTGATCTCCTTGCAGTCCGAGGGACTCTAAAGAGTCTTTTCCAACAACACAGTTCAAAAGCATCAATTCCCTAGTGCCAAACTTTCTTTATGGTCCAACTCTCTCATCCATACATGACTACTGGAAAAACCATTGCTTTGACTAGATGGACCTTCGTCAGCAAAGTGACATCTCTGCTTTTTAATATGCTGTCTAGGCTTTTCAGAGCTTTTCTTCCAAAGAGCAAGCATCTTTTAATTTCATGGCTGTAGTCACCATCTGCAGTGATTTTGGAGCCCAAGAAAATAGTCTGTCACTGTTTCCATTGTTTCCCCATCTATTTGCCATGAAGTCATGGGACCAGTTGCCATGATCTTCATTTTCTGAATGTTGAGTTTTAAGCCAGCTTTTTCATTCTCCTCTTTCACTTTCATCAAGAGGCTCTTTAGTTACTCTTTGATTTCTGCCATAAGGGTGGTTTCATCTGCATATCTGTGGTTACTGATATTTCCCCCAGCAATCTTGATTCCAGCTTGTGCTTCATCCAGCCCAGCATTTCTCATGATGTACTCTGCATATAAGTTAAATAAGCAGGGGACAATATACAGCCTTGATGTACTCCTTCCCCTATTTGGAACCAGTCTGTTGTTCCATGTCTGGTTCTAACTCTTGCTTCTTGACCTGCATACAGGTTTCTCAGGAGGCAGGTAAGGTGATCTGGTATTCCCATCTCTTTAAGAACGTTCCACAGATTGTTGTGATCCACACAGTCAAAGGCTTTAGTGTAATAAATGAAGCAGAAGTAGATGTGTCAGTGTTGGTTCATCAATTATTAACAAATATGCTATTCTGGTGTAAGGTGTTGATGATGGAGGAGTATGTGGATTTGTGAGTAGGAGTATATGGGAGCTCTCTGTACTTCCTGCTCTATTTTGCTGTTAACTTAAAACTGCTCTAAAAAGCAAACTCTAGGGCTTCCCTGGGAGAAGGCAATGGCATCCCACTCCAGTACTCTTGCCTGGAAAATCCCAGGGATGGGGGAGCCTGGTGGGCTGCAGTCCATGGGGTCGCACAGAGTCGGACACGACTGAAGCGACTTAGTAATAGTAGTAGTAGGGCTTCCCTGGAGGCTCAGTGGTAAAGAATTTGCCTGCCAATACAAGAGGCATAGAATTCAATCCCTGATCTGGGAAGATCCCACATGCTGCAGGGCAACCAAGCCCTTGTGCTACAGCTATTGAGCCAGTACTCTAAAGCCTGGAAGCCACAACTGCGGAGCTCGAGGGCTGCAACTACTGAAGCCTGCACTCCCTAGAGCTGTGCTCCAAAGCAAGAAAAGCCATTGCAACAGCCCACTGCAGTGCTTCTCGCACTGCAGTGAGAAGGCCACACAGCACACCTAGAGAGTCGCCTCACTTGCCGCAACTAGAGAAAAGCCCACACAGCAGTGGAGACCCAGCACAGCCCAAAACAGATAAGAACAACTTTAAAATCTTTTTTATAAAGCAAACTCTACCATAAAGAGACAAATAATGAATAGATGATTATTAATACATGTTATTACAAACTAATAACTAATAATGATAAAAATAATGTGATTTGGGTATTAGTAGAAACAGATCAGTGAGAAAGAACAGAAAGCTAAAAATATTCCCATTTACAAAAATAAAGATGGCATGTTGAATTAGATGAGGTGCTCACAGACCCTGGGCATGACCCCAGAGAGCAACGCTATGCAAGCCTACTGCCAGCACAGTAGCTCCAGACAGCTCAATGTTTATGGCTGCTGCTGCTAAGTCGCTTCAGTCGTGTCCGACTCTGTGCCACCCCAGAGACAGCAGCCCACCAGGCTCCCCAGTCCCTGGGATTCTCCAGGCAAGAACACTGGAGTGGGTTGCCATTTCCGTCTCCAATGCAGGAAAGTGAAAAGTGAAAGTGAAGTCGCTCAGTCGTGTCCGACTCTTCGCAACCCCATGGACTGTAGCCCACCAGGCTCCTCCATCCATGGGATTTTCCAGGCAAAAGTACTGGAGTGGGGTGCCATCGCCTTCTCCTGTTTATGGCTAGCATGACCACTTATTCTCTAAAAAGAAGCCATTCGATTACAAACTCACTATACAACAAATTAAATAGGAGACATTAAAAATTAGAAAATACATGTGTTTATTTTAAAGTGAGAAAAATGTTTTCTTGGCATAAAACCACAAAGAGAAAATCTCAGAAGAAAAAATGAAACAAAATTATAGGGTATCCATAAAAGTTTATTATATATGAGAGAGAAAGGTTACTATCCTTATTATATAAAAAGATTTTAGAACTATTAAGAAAATGAAAAACCAATATAAAAATTGACAAAGGATGTTAGTGAATAATCCAGAAAATAAATATACAAAGCCAATAAAAATATGAAAAAATTTCATCTTACTAACTAGGATTTAGTAAATCCATTATTTGCCTAAGTGTTTGGAGAGAGTTTTTTGGTTTTTGCTTTTGAAAGGGTGGAACAAACTTCTTCAACCTTCTTGGTAAGAAGTTTGGCAGCAAGTTTAAAGAGCTATAAATATTAGAGATAAACACAAAACTTTATATGAAAAGCTGGTTTACATAGTCTGCAACACAGGCATGATTAAACAAAGCATGCTGTATTCATAATCTGATGTAATAATAAGCAGCTATTAACACTTTTATTGAAAACAAAGAAATGATGTAAGAATATCTCAAAACAGGATGCCCACAATTTCCTGATTTTAAGAAAAATTAGATAATTTTTTACTTTTACTGTATAATTGTTTACTTTTAAGATTTTTTAAAAAGATTTTTGTTTATTTTTAGGATTTTTATTTTTTCTTCTTTGTTCTTTTCTCTGATTTAAATGTTTTGGTAACATACATTAACTAATTTTATAATTATGAGAAAATGTCATTTTCTGTTTAAATAAAAAGTACCCCATTACCAAAAAAACCAGCAATTAGAATCAGCTAGGATGTGGGAAAGAACCCAAGATGGAATAAAAATAATAACAAATAAACCTAACACTATTACAAATAGATGAGGTAACCACACTAAAACGTGGAGAAGGGAACTTACCAAAGTAACTTTGTAAAATCATATTTTGGCTGAGTACTGTAAGACTAAGGAATGTGTGAAAATACTGCGCTCTAGTTAGTAAATTTATTTCTCAAACGGGTATGGGATGGCAATTCTAAGACTACTTTAGGTGTATAATGGGATTGAACAAATAAGCATATATATCACAGATAACTGAAGCCAGATCTGTCAGTTGGGAGAAAAAAATTTCAAATAAAAAAGATAAAAGCTAGAATAAAATCTATGGTGTCAAATGCAATTGGAGGTACTGATATGAAAACAGTGTGTGTGTGATATACACAAATAGATGCCCAATAAATATAAGAATTTCTCAGCTCTCTCTGTTGAAAGGGCTTAGGAGCAATGACAGTCCAACAGTGCTATGCACCTAGCTCTCAGATCTTGGTGTCTATGACCATCTCCAGCAAAAGGAACCAGGTTCCGTGCAGAAGTGTTGATTACAAGGCTTTGATGAGATTTCACGTTTGAAGGCACTGAT